>NW_028317940.1:1072500-1672500 GCF_062004578.1 Staurois parvus | reverse complement strand
AATGCGTATTTACTTCCCGGCTGATGTTGAATGTTTGCCCACTCACAAAGAAATGATCAGTCTAAAAATCTAATGTTCGGTGTATTGTAACACTGAGAGACAGAATAGCAACAACAAATTCAGCAGAAATGCATGTCTAACAAATGATGACTGATTTGCATGTTCATGAGGGAAATAAGTATCTGATCCCTTTCACAAAACATGACTTAGTACTTGGTGGCAAATTCCTTGTTGGCAATTACAGAGGTCAGACGTTTCCTGGAGTTGAAAACATCTCAGGAGGGATTTTGGCCCACTCCTCTTGGCAGATCCTCTCCAAGTCATTAAGGTTTGGTGGCTGATGTTTGGCAACTCGAACTTTCAGCTCCCTCCACAGATTTCCAATCGGATGAAGGTCTGGAGACTGGCTAGGCCACTCCAGGACCTTAATGTGCTTCTTCTTGAGCCGCTCCTTTGTTGCCTTGGCCGTGTGTTTTGGGTCATTGTCATGCTGGAACACCCATCCACGACCCATTTTCAATGCCCTGGCTGAGGGAAGAAGGTTCTCACCCAAGATTTGATGATACATTGCCCCGTCCATCGTCCCTTTGATGCGGTGCAGTTGTCCTGTCCCCTTAGCAGAACCCCCCCCCCCCTCCCCAAAGCAGAATATTTCCACCATGTTTGACAGTTGGGATGGTGTTCTTGGGGTCATAGGCATCATTCCTCCTCTTCCAAACACGGCGAGTTGAGTTGATACCAAAGAGCTGGATTTTGGTCTCATCTGACCACAACACTTTCACCCAGTCCTCCTCTGCATCGTTCAGATGTTCAGTGGCAGACTTCAGACGGGCCTGGACATGTGCTTTCTTGAGCAGAGGGACCTTGCGGGCACTGCAGGATTTCAGTCCTTGTCGGCGTAGTGTGTTACCAATTGTTTTCTTGGTGACTGTGGTCCCAGCTGCCTGGAGATCATTGACAAGATCCTCACGTGTAGTTCTGGGATGATTCCTCACTGTTCTCATGATCATTGACACTCCACGAGGTGATATCTTGCATGGTGCACCAGATCTAGGGAGACTGACACTTGTTTTGTGTTTCTTCCATTTGTGAATGATTGCATCAACTGTTGTCACCTTCTCACCAAGCTGCTTGGCGATACTTTGGTAGCCCAGTCCAGTCTTGTGTAGGTCTACAATCTTGTCCCTGACATCCTTGGACAGCTCTTTGCCATGGTGGAGAGTTTGGAATCTGATTGTTTGATTGCTCCTGTGGACAGGTGTCTTTTATACAGGTAACAAAATAAGATTAGCAGCACTCCCTTTAAGAGACTGCTTCTAATCTCAGCGTGCCTGTATGAAAGACACCTGGTAGCCAGAAATCCTGTTGAATGATGGGGGATCAAATCCTTATTTCCCTCATGAACATGCAGATCAGTCATCATTTGTTAGACATTTCTGCTGAATTTGTTGTTGCTATTCTGTCTCTCAGTGTTACAATACACCGAATATTCGATTTTTAGACTGATCATTTCTGTGTGAGTGGGCGAACATTCAACATCAGTAAGAGAGCAAATACACATTTCCTTCACTGTATACACATAATATGTCTTCTCCTCTGTTCCCCCCATTTCCTACCAGCTGGACATTTTATATCGGATGATGTGATTGGAGCACAGGCTGTTACATGGTGATAATAATGTGATCACATTCTCCAACCAGAAAGTGATAATGAGGGAGGAGCCAATACCCCAATGCTGGTGGTCTTCAGGATGGGGGAGGAGTCAATACCCCAATGACGGTTGTCTTCAAGATGAGTCCAGTCTTCCTCTTGGTTGTCCTCCCCCTATCCTCACTCTCTGACCTCTGGTGGGGCTCCTATCTAGTAATCCTCTTTGTCTTTGTATTTTAGTCCATGGCCGGGAGATGAGGAAAACCTCTGAGGATTGCCTCACTTTGTCTCCAGTCTGGAAAGTAGAAGATGAGGACATCACACAGTATAGGCCAGGAGAAAACCCGGCTCCCTCCAATGTCCATCCGGCACCACCCAGAGTAGATGGACCTTCGGATTCCTTGTATCCTGTGGAACCTCAGATTGTGCGGGACCGGGCTGACCTTCCAACAGAGAAGATCTTCTCCTGTACTGAGTGCGGGAAATGTTTCCGTTTTAAATCTGGTCTTATTATGCATTTAAGATCTCACACAGGTGAGAAGCCGCATCCCTGCTCTGAGTGCGGGAAATGTTTTGTAAAAAAATCACAGCTTGTCAGACATCACATAACCCACACGGGTGAGAAGCCTCATTCCTGCCCTGAGTGCGGGAAATGTTTTTCATTGAAGTCACATCTTTACAGACATCAGAGATTGCACACAGGTGAGAAGCCTCATTCCTGTCCTGAGTGCGGGAAATGTTTTTCATTGAAGTCAAGTCTTTACAGACATCAAAGTTTGCACACGGGTGTGAAGTCGCTTTCCTGTCCTGAGTGCGGGAAATGTTTTTCAGAGAGGTCTAGTCTTCATGATCATCAGAGATCGCACACGGGGGAGAAGCCGTATTCCTGTCATGAGTGCGGAGCATGTTTTTCTAATAGGTCCAGCCTTTACAGACATCAGCGATTGCACACGAGTCAGAAGCTGCATTCCTGTCCTGAGTGCGGGATGTGTTATGCTCAAAAATCAGAACTTGTCATACATCTGATGTCTCACACGGGAGAGAAGCCGTATTCCTGTTCTGAGTGCGGGAAATGTTTTATAACAAAAGCACAACTTGTCATACATCAGAGGTCTCACACGGGGGAAAAACCGTATTTCTGTTCTGAGTGCGGGAAATGTTTTTCAGACAAATCCTCTCATAACCGACATCAAAGATTGCACACGGGGGAGAAGCCGTATTCCTGTCCTGAGTGTGGGAAATGCTTTGCAAGGAATTCACATCTTTACAGACACCAGAGATCGCACACGGGTGAGAAGCTGTATTCCTGTCCTGAGTGCGGGAAATGTTTTTCAGAGAAGTCCAGTCTTGAAAGACATCAGAGACTGCACACAGGGGAGAAGCCACTTTCTTGTCCTGAGTGTGGAAAATGTTTTTCAGAAAAGTCCAGTCTTTATGAGCATCAGAGTTCCCACACAGGTGAGAAGCCTTATTCCTGTTGTGAGTGCGGGAAATGTTTTTCAAACAGGTCCAGTCTTTACAGACATCAGAAGTCTCACACGGGTGAGAAGCCGTATTCCTGTCGTGAGTGCGGGACGTGTTTTACACGAAAATCAGAACTTGCCAGACATCAGAGACTGCACACGGGGGAGAAGCCGTATTCCTGTCCTGAGTGCGGAAAATGTTTTTCAAGGAAGTCCAATCTTTACATACATCAGAGATCGCACACGGGGGAGAGGCCGTATTCCTGTCCTGAGTGTGGGAAATGCTTTTCTGTGAAGTCCAGTCTTTATGCGCATCAAAGATCTCACCCGGGCAAGAAGCCACGTTCCTGTCCTGAGTGAGGGAAATGTTCGTCACTGAAGACCTTACTTCCTGTACATCAGGCGTCCCGCACAACCCTGGAGGTGGATTAATGCCTTGAGTGTGGGAAATATCTTCTAGAGGAATGTTGCTGGACATCCCAGCTCTCATTTTCTGGGAGCAAAGACCCTGAAGAATAAAATGGTGGTAGTTGTGAAGGAGTTCCTTGTATACAAATTCATATCCTGGGCTATCACTCCTCCCCCCGGGATTATTTCTCCCCCTCAATATCAGGGATTATCCCCCCTCCCTCATTGTCTGTTGTGATCTTTTCCACAATACCTTGTTATAATAATGGAACACGTTGTGTATTGTACACCAATCAATAACGGCTCCGCCTCTACATACCAGACCAATCAGATTTCTGCCTTTTACTATTACCTGATTTTTTTGACTGCAATCATAATAAAATTCTAATAAAACATGCATTGAATGGAAAAAAAAAATGTTGTGTGCCGGGGTCAATGGCGGCAAAAATTCACTATCCATAAAATTGCTCATAAAAGCCTTTTCAGGTCATTGAGTACATTGTGAATAATGGCCGCAACGATAGCCGGCAGAAGAACAGCATAATCAGCTGCCCCTCCCGTAAAAACCACCCTGCACGTCCTCTTTGTTCCCTTCTCCCATTTCCTTCATTTCTGTGGACAGTGCACATCCGGTGGGTCTAGGCCTAGCATAGTCGCCATCAAAGCTTGTTCGGCTGCACTTCTCCCTTGGATCGTGAGGGAATAGTTTGTTCTGCGCTCCTGTGACCCGGATCCACCCAGGACCGGCACCTGGCTCAGGTTCTCCGCGACCTGCTGCGAGCCTGACCCAGCCGTTCCTGCCCCCTCAACAGCTGGAGCACTGGGGGGGGGTATCACTCCTGACAGTCACCCCTTTCTGCTTAGATCAGCAGGGAGAACTGAGCGATCAACAGTGTCTGATCACTCAGTTTTCACTCTTAGAGCCGGCGGGGGCCAGATGAAGCATCGAATTGATGCCGCATTCACCTAGGCACGTAGCATTTTTAAAAAAAAAAAAAAACCCAAAACTTCACTTTTAACCCCTTCACGCCTGAAGTAAAACAAATCTTAGCACCTAAGCACAATTTTGCAAATTTGACCTGTGTTAGTAAAACCGTCCGTATCATCACAGCTACTTTGTACATTCGGGTGCTGCGTTTTTTTCAGGACAAATTGGGCTTTCAGTTGGTGGTAAATGGGAATGGATATCTCCTCCTTGTGAGTAATGGCCCCAACGATAGCCGGCAGAAGAACAGCATAATCAGCTGCCCCTCCCGTAAAACCACCCTGCATGTCCTCTTTGTTCCCTTCTTTCATTTCTGTGGACAGTGCACATCCGGTGGGTCTAGGCCTAGCATAGTCGCCATCAAAGCTTGTTCGGCTGCACTTCTCCAGATCATGAGACAGCAGTTCGTTCTGCGCTCCTGTGACCAAGGAGCCGGGACCGGCACCTGGCTCAGCTTCTCCGCGATCTGCTGAGAGTCTGACCCAGCCACTCCCGCCCCCTCCACAGCTGGAGCACTGGGGGTCGCCCCGGACAGTCACCCCTTTCTGCTCAGAGCAGCAGGGAGAACTGAGCGATCAACTGTGTCTGATCACTCAGTTCTCACTCTTAGAGCCGACGGGGGCCAGATGAAGCATCGGATTAATGCTGCATTCACCTAGGTAAGTATAATTTTTTTTGAAAAAAACCCCAAAACTTCACTTTTAACCCCTTCACGCCTGAGGGTAAAACAAATCTTAAAGCCTAAGCACAATTTTGCAAATTTGACGTGTGGTAGTAAAACCGTCCGTATCATCACAACTACTTTGCATGTCCAGGTGCCGTGTTCTATTTCAGGACAAATTGGGCTTTCAGTTGGTGGTAAATGGGAATGGATATCTCCTCCTTGTGAATAATGGCCCCAATGATAGCCGGCAGAAGAACAGCATAATCAGCTGCCCCTCCTGTAAAGCCACCCTACACGTCCTCTTTGTTCCCTTCTCTCATTTCCTTCATTTCTGTGGACAGTGCACATCCGGTGGGTCTAGGCCTAGCATAGTCGCCATCAAAGCTTGTTCTGCTGCACTTCTCTGAATCACGAGACAGCAGTTCGTTCTGCGCACCTGAGACCTGTTTCCAGCCGACAGCGGGATCCATCCAGGAGTCGGGACCGGCACCTGGCTCAGCTTCTCTGCTGAGAGTCTGACCCAGCCGCTCTTGCCCCTCCACCGCTGGAGCACTGGGGGTCACCCCTTTCTGCTCAGAGCAGCAGGGAGAACTGAGCGGTTAACGATGTCTGATCACTCAGTTCTCGCTCTTAGAGCTGGCGGGGGCCAGATGAAGCATCAGATTGATGCTGCATTCACCTAGGTAAGTATAATTTTTTTGAAAAACCCCAAAACTTCACTTTTAACCCCTTCGACACCCCGGTCGTTATGCTGTGAGCGCGCTGTTCGGTACGCAAATATGCGGCCCCCATGGAAAAATGCCCAGTCCTGTGACACCGCATATTTGTGTGACGCCGGTGGGAAGGGGTTAAGCTTGCCTTTACTAACTGCTCAGTGTTTTCTTTTCATATCGTATTACTCCTGGATACTACTCTCAATGATTTTCTGTACTATTGCATGCTTCGTACGCTCAACTGCGTGTGTCGGAGGAGCTTATGTTCTTACAGAGGTTGAGGCAAAGGATAGAGGACCCAACGTAACCAGCAGCACCTATGGGGGTAGCACTACATTAGGAATATGTCGTATACAGCCCGTCGTACAGAGTGCAGGGGTCAGAGGTAGATCTTAGGTTAGTATACAAACTGCGGTGGTCATATATATAGCAAAGCCTAAAAAGTGCAGTGGTTAGCAAGCTATAATATTCGTTTACTGACCATGGTTGCTAAGGAAGCAGCAGCCGCCAGCACCCAACGCGTCCTTACCAACCAATGACGTCACCCGGCCCATTCACTGTCGTATACAACCCAGCATACCGAGTACACTGGTCCAGAACATGTCATGTACAGCTGAGTGTATGGAGTAGAGTATTAGAACCATGCTACTCATAGAGTCACTAGTAGGAAAGAACATTCCCAACTGTCAATGGTTGCTGAGGAAGCAGCAACTACTTCTAAGGAAGCAGCAGCTACTTGCACCAGCTACATCCTCACCAACCACTGACATTACCTGGCCCATTTCACTTACATGGCTGGGAATCCCCGACCACATAAGCAAATGGGTAGGGAGACGAGCATTACACCATTGCCTGAATATGGTCACATGGCCATAGTTGACCAATGATGTCACCATTATACCCGCCCCTTCCTTTATATAGCTGAGGACCACCTAGGCAGGGGTAGGCAACCTGCTGTTCTCCAGCTGTTGCAGGACTACAAGTTCCATCATGCCTCTGCAAGTCATAGCTGTAACTGTCAATTTTAAGAGCCGCAGGTTGCCTACCCCTGACCTAGGGGAACCTGATCGGAAGGTTCAGTTGGAGGTTTGACCCATTTAGTTTAGCCATTCACTGACCCTTCACACAAGTCAAATTCTGTGTAAACATGGGTTCAGTCCAAACCCGGATCGAATTCCAAAGTAGCTGTTTATTGGTCTCTTACCTTGGTGACCAACGGGAGAACGATATTCCTAAATTGTCATCGGTGGGAAGACCGCCCCCTTACAGGTCATTGATGTCAGTTGCTATATGAAGGACATTCTCTCATCATCTTGAAAACATTGTTACAAAGAGAGTGAAATTGTTCATTGCTCAAGGAACCCCTAGAACCCTTTGGAGGAACCCTGGCTGAGAAAGGCTGGACTAGGCAGTCATATATTTCTGTCTCCCTTGGTGGTACCCTACGGACTAAGACTGGGATGCCATTAAAGTTCATGTGGTGTCCCAATACTTTTGGCAATGTAGTGTATTTCTGTCCCCCTTGGTGGGAGTGGAGGTGACCCCTCTATGAGAACATACAGTCCATCCACACCAAACACAAGGCTGGGGTCACACTACCAGACGGTTCTCAGGGCTGCAGTTCCTCTGAGCTCCATAAGGTGGGGATCTCACTTCTACCCAGACAGGAAGTCTCTATGGAAGACAGGAAGTGATGTCAGGTATATAAACAAACGTTCCTGGTGAGTGGGGAGGAAGTAGAGAGGAGACATTGCTGGAAGTGGCAGCAGAGGAGGTAATAAGATCTGATTTTCTATTTATTATTATTATACAGTATTTATAAAGCGTCAGTTTGCTCAGCGCTGACTACACCCAGTAACTCCCCATCATGTCCATCCTCTTCCTCCATAGTCATGTCTGTCCTCTTCCTCCACAGTCGCGTCGGTCCTCTTCCTCCACCGTCACATCCATCCTCTTCTTCCACCGTCACGTCCGTCCTCTCCCTCCATCGTCACGTCCGTCCTCTTCTTCCACCGTCACGTCTGTCCTCTTCCTCCACCGTCACGTCCGTCCTCTTCCTCCATCGTCATGTCCGTCCCCTTCCTTCACCGTCACGCCCTTCCTCTTCCTCCATCGTCATCATAGTAAGTCCCAGTGTCCCTCCATCTGGCTCTTTTCTTACTTTTTCGTTGTTCTTAGGATGTAGGTGGATCCATGCCATTCTCATGTGCGAAGCAGGAGAGGTCTTTCACCTATGGAGAGAGGGTGGGGGTCCGGGGTCCCTGTGTGGGGAAATTATACCTCAGCCTGAAGCGTGGCTTTATTACAATGGAGAGTCAGGTGAGGAGGATTCTGGGAATGTCATTTAATTTTACTATTTGTGATCTAATCTACAGTCTTCCTCCTGTGAAGTCTGGAGATCATTTGACATCACATTGCCTCCACCTCCCTCCCTGATAGAAGAGAGAAAGAAGAAGATTCTAGAAGTGACAGGAGAGGTGAGCGGTGCCGGGAATTCTGGGACATTCTCCAGTAACAGACAAGGGATGTGTCTGGATGGTGACTGTATCATTGTGTGTGTCAGGTTCCTATAAGGTGTCAGGGTGTCACTGTCTATTTCTCCATGGAGGAGTGGGAGTATTTAGAAGGACACAAGGACCTCTACAAGGACGTCATGATGGACAATCAGCCGCCCCTCACATCACCGGGTAAGAGGAGACTTTATTGGAAAGGAGAGAGCAGTACGGAGGATCCACCTAGATCCCCCATCATCTGATAAACACATAGAAACAATGAATTCAGTCAGTGTGTGTGTTTCCTACAGATAGATCCAGTCATGGGAACCCACCAGAGAGATGTCCCCGTCCTCTGTTTTCCCGGGATTCCACACAGGAAGGTCACACCATCCCTCACCATCATCAGGTAGGTGGATCCAGTCATGGGAACCCACCTGAGAGATGTCCTTGTCCTCTGTATTCCTGGGATTCCACACAGGAAGGTCACACCATCCCTCACCATCATCAGGTAGGTGGATCCAGTCATGGGAACCCACCTGAGAGATGTCCCCATCCTCTATATTCCTGGGATTCCACACAGGAAAGTCACACCATTTCTCACCATCATCAGGTAGATGATTGACCATTATTCGTAGATATGATTTATACACAGCATGTTTGTTACAATGAATGTTTTATTATATATTCAGAGTGGAATCCTCGGGGATGATAATATTGTTGTTAAAGAAGAATTTAAAGAGGAGGATGAGGAGTATGGAGTGATGGAGGAGTCAGAGATTCCAGAAGGACACCAAGATCTGTACCAGGACACCATGGTGGAGTCATCCAGCTACAGGAACCCACCAGAGAGATGTCCCCGTCCTCTGTATTCCCGGAATTCCACACAGGAAGGTCACACCATCCCTCACTATTACAAGGTTGGTGCGACGGAGAATCTAGAACATGGACTCATGGAGACGATGTGCGGATTTTCTATGTGATGTCACAATAATAAATCTTCTATCTTACAGATGATATTTTCTCTCCTTCTCTTGGTGTAGAGTGGAGATCCAATCGATATAGAATTTGAGGTGAAATCAGAAGAAGAAGAGGCGTATGTGAGGGATGATCAGCAGTCTATGGAGGAGGATGGAATAACGGGGACATTTATAGAGGAGGACACTCCTACAGAGATCAGCACAGGTGGGTCAGGAACACTAAATCCATTCCTCCGCCCATACTGCTCACTGATTGGTCACTGACCCATTTCCTAGTTCACTTCAGGGTGGAATTGTAAGCTCCTCAGAGACCAAGATGCATGATGTGGGCGGAGTCCTGGTTTAGGGGAACCAATCAGATCCTGTCTAGTAATTCTCTTTGTCTTTGTATTTTAGTCCATGGCCGGGAGATGAGGAAAACCTCCGAGGATTGTCTCACTTTGTCTCCAGACTGGAAAGTAGAAGATGAGGACATCACACAGTATAGTCCAGGAGAAAACCCGTCTCCCTCCAATGTCCATCCGGCACCACCCAGTGTAGATGGACCATCGGATTCCTCGTATCCTGAGGAACCTCAGACTGTGCGAGACCAGGCCGGCCTTCCAACAGGGAAGAGCTTCTCCTGTCCAGAGTGTGGGAAATGTTTTTATTTCAAATCCAAACTTATTGTACATAAAAGATCTCATACAGGAGAGAAAACACATTCCTGCCCTGAGTGCGGGAATTTTTTTTTAACAAAGTCCGATCTTCACAGACATAAGAGGGATCACAGGAGGGAGAAGCCATATTCCTGTTCTGAATGCAGGAAATGTTTTGTACAAAAATCAGAACTTGCCACACATCAGCGGTCTCACACAGGGGAAAAACCGTATTCCTGTCCTGAGTGCGGGAAATGTTTTTCACTAAAGTCCAATCTTCACAGACATCAGCAATCGCACACTGGTGAGAAGCTGTATTCCTGTCTTGAGTGCGGGAAATGTTTTGCACAGAAATCCAATCTTTACACACATCAAAGACTGCACACGGGGAAGAAACCTTACGCCTGTCCTGAGTGCGGGAAATGTTTTTCAGAGAAGTCACATCTTTGCAGACATCAGAGGCTGCACACGGGGGAGAAGCCTTTTTCCTGTTCCGAATGTGGGAAATGTTTTGTAGAAAAATCACAACTTGTCACACATCAGAGGTCTCACACGGGGGAAAAGCCGTACTCCTGTCCGGAGTGCGGGAAATGTTTTGTACAAAAATCAGAACTGGTCAAACATCAGAGGTCTCACACGGGGGAGAAGCCGTATTTCTGTACTGAGTGCGGGAAATGCTTTTCACAGAAGTGCAGTCTTTATAGACATCAGAGATCCCACATGGGAGAGAAGCCACGTTCCTGTTCCGAGTGAGGAAAATGTTTTGCTCCAAAATCGGAACTTGTCATACATCAGAGGTCTCAGATGGGCGAGAAGCCGTATTCCTGTCCTGAGTGCGGGAAATGTTTTTTCAAGGAAGTTGCATCTTTTCAGACATCTCACACGAGGGAAAAGCTGTATTTCTGTCCTGAGTGCGGGAAATGTTCTTCAAGGAAGACGCATGTTTTCAGACATCGGAGATCTCACACGAGGGAGAAGCCACGTTCCTGTCCCGAGTGAGGGAAATGTTCCTCACTGAAGTCCTGTCTTCCTGTACATCAGGGGTCCCACACAACCCTGGAAGTGTATTAGTGCCATGAGTGCGGGAAATGTCTTCTAGATGAATGTTGCTGGACATCCCAGCTCTCATGTGGGGAAGAAGCACACCCTGATATACACCTCAGATATACTCCATGGCTGATCTTCATCATGGACGAAACCGTTCATAAGGAGGTCAGAGGTCACCAAAGACGTGGATGAAGGGTGGGACCAGGTTGGCCATTGATAGCAGGAGAAGAATAAAAATGGCGTCCTCACTTGTCATTGGCTGAGTACATTTTGTGGTGGGAGATTTCACAAACACTTTGAGGTCGATAAAAGAAATATGATCAGCATTCGCTCAGCCGTGCTGTTGGTTGCATTTTATTTCACACAGTGATTTCCTTTGCTCATTGGCTCCATCCAGTGGCCATAATGCGGAATTACTTTTCCTGATTATTTTCAGGAACATTACCTCCTATGGACACTAGATGGAGCTGACAACTATAGGAAATCTCTGTGTCAGAATGTGTCCCATCCCCCCCAAACACATTGGTTCTCAAGGGACCCCTCAGTTACCTCGCTCAGGCGTTTTGGGGCGTAAGATTTCACCAACACTTAGAGGTCTTCGTTGAATGAATGTGACCGGCATTCCTCCAGCCACAACAAATTTTGCCCAGTGATTTCCTGTGATCATTGGCTCCATCTAGTGGTTATAATATAGTATTTTTTTTGGGTTTTTTTCTGATGGAGGTATTTCAGAAAAAATACCTCATTACGGCCACTAGATGGAGCTGATGATCTAGGAAATCACTGTGTTCAGTTATAGCTGGGATTTATCAAGGCTGGGCAGCACAATGTTTAGCACTTTCTCCTGGCAGTAATGGGGTTGTCGGTTCAAATCCCAACCACGGCACCACCTGCCTGGAGTTTGCATGTTCTTCCTGTGCCTGCGTGGGTTTCCTCCACATGTTCTGGTTTCTTCCCACACTCCAAAGACATGGTGGGAAGTTAATTGGCTCCCGTCTACATTGTCCCTAGTATGTGTATGTATGGATGTGAGTTAGGGACCTTAGATTGTACGCTCCTTGGGGGCGGGGCCTGATGTGAATGTACAATGTATATGTAAAGTGCGGCATACATTGACCTGAAATAAATAAAATGGGCGCCTCGTTCGTCCAGCACATCTTTTTATAAATCGACTCCTCCGTTCTCTTTGTCAGGCCGGATCTCATGCAGACAACGGGGACTATAAAGGATGACAGGTAATCGAACCGATGGAGTTCAACCAACCGATTATTTAGCCCAGGGTACAGAGTGCAGTGGTCAGGAGTATATCATATACAGCCCTGTGTATAGAGCGCAGGGGTCAGGAGTATATCATATACAGCCCAGGGTACAGAGCACGGGTCAGGAGTATATCATATACAGGCTCCTATACAAACCAGTGGTCAGGAATATGTTCGGTGTATAGCCAATCCTAAAGAGTGCAGTGGTTAGGAGTATTTCCTTTACAGCCCGATGGAGGGAGAAAGGCTGGACTAGGTAGTCATATATTTCTGTCCCCCTTGGTGGGAGTGGAGGTGACCCCTTTATGAGGACATACAGTCCATACACCCAGCACAAGGCCGGGGTCACACTACCAGATGGTTCTCGGGGCTGCAGTTCCTCTGAGTTCCACAAAGTGGTGATCTCACTTCTACCCAGACAGGAAGTCTCTATGGTAGACAGGAAGTGATGTCAGGGACAGACAGGAAGTGATTTCAGCTATAAATAGGAAGTTCCTGGTGAGAGGAGGTCAGGAGGAAGTAGAGAGGAGACATTGCTGGAAGTGGCAGCAGAGGAGGTAATAAGATCTGATTTTATATTTACATCCAGTAACCCCACCGTCACGTCCGTCCTCTTCCTCCACCGTCACATCCGTTCTCTTCCTCCACCGTCTTGACCATCCTCTTCCTCCACGCCCGTCCTCTTCCTCCTCCGTCACGTCCGTCCTCTTCCTCCACCGTCGCGCCCGTCCTCTTCCTCCACCGTCGCGCCCGTCCTCTCCCTCCACCGTCGCGCCCGTCCTCTCCCTCCACCCTCACGCCCGTCCTCTTCCTCCACCTTCACGCCCGTCCTCTTTCTCCACCGTCACGCCCGTCCTCTTCTTTCATAGTCACTGTGACGTCTTTTATCTCCAGCAGATGATACACACATATATATAGTGTGGGAACCCAGATTAACTCCTTCAGGGGCAGAACATTCCCCCACTTCCGGGGCCGGAACATTCTCCTCATTGTGGAGATGTCACCTTCCCACCAATCACCTTCTCTCCTTCTCAGTCTATACTGACCCATTATACCAGTGTTATCATCCCTCCCACCAATGGGGGGGATCCCAGGGTCCAGCACATAACACAGTCTGGCTGTAAGGGACCGCCCGGCGGTACCACTAGCACTCCACTGATCGGATGTTCCCAGCGCACGGAGTCTAAGCCCCAGAGTACTTGTTCACCAGGGCCCCTGATGGTGGGGATGGACTTGGAGTACCCCAGGACCAGGTCGTGACTACTGAGGACACCCGTCAGTGGTAGGGGTATTCGCCAGGGGCTCCCACGGGAGAGAGCCAGGTATGAGGAGGTCTGGAGACCCCGTTGAGAGGGATGGATGGCTGAGCAGGTGCAGGGTCATACAAGCCGGGTCGGTAACTATGGGGACGGTGCGGTACAGAGCAGCGGGCAAAGATTAGTCGGGTCACACGCCAGGTCAGCAACAGCAGGTCAGATCCAATAGGGGGCATTCAGGAGAGAGGTCAGGCAAGCAAGGGTCAAGAACAGGAGAAAACAGCAAGGTCAGGGCACAATCCGGGTCAGCAACTTACTTTAAACAGGTTCACAGGATACAAGAGACCAAAAGGCACTGAATGACAGCTCAGGGACGTTTAAATATCCCGCCCTGCGCTGTCATTGGTGCCAGGCGCGCGCCCGTGGTCACTACTGCGCATGCGCGAACCTGATTGCCGCGGTCGGCCAAGTCCCGGCGCTCGCGTACAGGGAGGTGTACTGCGCCGAGCCCAGCGGCGCGGCGATCTCCGACATTGCCCCCCCCACCCCCTACGGGCAACCTCCGGATGCCCACCCGATCTCTCCACCACGGGTGATCACGAAGAAACTCCCGGACTAGTCTAGGTGCGTGGACATTATGAGCCGGTTCCCAGGAATTGTCCTCAGGACCATAGCCCTTCCACTTAATTAGGAATTGGGTCTGGCCCCCCCTTCTTCGGCACTTAAGGATCGTTTCCACCTCAAATTCCTCTTGTCCTTCGACCGTTATGGCCTCTGGGGGTCTGGATTCTCGTTCTGGGAAGGCATCTGGGATCACTGGCTTCAGCAGGGATACATGGAAGACTGGATGAATTCTGAACGTGTCCGGAAGGATAAGCTCATATGCCACTTCGTTGACCATCTTTACCTGAAAAGGCCCCACAAATTTAGGTCCCAATTTTTTCGAGGGACAAAGCATCTTTAAGTTGGTTGTGGCCAACCACACCTTCTGCCCAGGCCGCAACGCCAAATCCCCTCTTCGTTTCTTGTTAAACTCCTTCTTATTGTCCTCTTGGGCCCGAGCGATGGCTTCCTGGAGTAATTTGTTATTGACGGAGAAGAAGGTCAACGCATCCTGCGTTGCTGGAACCGGGCATTCAGAGACCAAATCAGGGAGAAAGACAGGGTGAAACCCATAATTCGAAAAGAATGGGGACTGCCCCGTTGCCGAATGGCTTGCGTTGTTATAAGCGAACTCCGCCAGGGGTAAGAGTGACAACCAATCATCCTGCAGGAAAGACGTGTAGCAACGCAAGTATTGCTCCAGGGTCTGATTCGTCCTCTCGGTCTGACCGTTGGTCTGAGGGTGGAACGCGGAGGAGAGGGACAACTTGATGTCCAGGGCCTTGCACAGAGCCCTCCAAAACTTAGATGTAAACTGGACCCCTCGGTCAGAGACGATGTCCTCAGGTACTCCATGAAGTCTAACGATCTCCCGGATAAATATTCGCGCCGTCTCGGCTGCTGACGGAGTCTTCCTTAGTGGCACGAAGTGAGCCATTTTGGATAGGCGATCAATGACCACCAGAATTGCTGTGTGGTCTTGCGACGGTGGGAGCTCGACTATGAAGTCCATCGCGATCTTCTGCCAAGGCCGTTCGGGAATCGGCAAAGGTCGCAACAGCCCCCAGGCTTTGCTCCTTGATGGTTTGCTCTTCTGGCAGATGGTACAGGATCTCACGTAGCGCTTGCAATCCTTAGCCATGTTTGGCCACCAAAACGAGCGCCGGAGAAGCTCCAGAGTCTTGACTGGGCCAAAGTGACCTGCCAGCGGGTGATCGTGGCAATGCCCCAAAACCAGGGTCCGGACTTCCTCAGGTACCACGATAGAATCTTCCTTCCACAGGAGTCCCCCTTTGTTCTGGAGGGATACCCCAACAGGGGTTGGTGTGGCCGTAGATGCTTCTATTAACTTGGAGCGAAGGTCCGTCTGGAGCGCCAAGAAGTTCCCTGAAGACAAGATAGTGTCGGGTACCAGTTCTTCTTCGGAGTCCTCAAACATACGAGATAGCGCGTCGGGCTTCGTATTTTTAGATCCGGGCCTGTAAGTAATGTGAAAATTAAATCTGGAAAAGAACAGGGCCCATCTTGCCTGCCATGGGCGTAGACGCTTGGCAGTCCTCAGATATTCCAGATTCTTGTGGTCTGTGAAAATCAATATGGGGTGTGAGGCACCTTCCAGCAGGTACCTCCATTCTTCTAGCGCTGCTTTGATAGCCAGCAGCTCTCGATCCCCGATATCGTAATTCTTCTCCGCTGAGGTGAGTTTCCTCGAGAAGAATGCTACGGGATGGAGTAACTCTTTGGTGCCTTTCCGCTGAGACAGGATGGATCCTATCGCATTCTCCGATGCATCTACCTCCAAGATGTAGGGCAGGGCCGCGTCCGGGTGGCCCAGGATGGGTGCCGAGGTAAATAGCTTTTTCAGAGCTTCGAAAGCTCTTTGAGCCTCTGGTGTCCATTTGAACCGGGTTCCAAGTTTGGTTAGTTGAGTAATGGGGGAGACCAGACCCGAGAAGTTCTTGATGAACTTCCGATAAAAGTTTGCGAACCCTATAAACCGTTGGACACCTTTTTTGTCCGTGGGTTCAGGCCAATCTAAAATTGCAGAGACCTTCTGGGGGTCCATCGCGACCCCCGCAGTGGAGATAATCAGGCCTAGAAACATGATGCTAGATTGCTCGAAGCAACATTTCTCCGCCTTAGCATATAACCCATGCTGCCGCAATCGCCCCAAAACTTTTGCCACATGTATCCTATGATCCTCTAGAGAAGGTGAAAAAATTAGTATGTCGTCCAAGTAGACGATAACGAAGACATCCAAAAAATCCCTGAAGATGTCGTTCACAAAGTGGTGGAAGGTGGCTGGTGCATTGCACAGCCCAAATGGCATGACCAAGTATTCAAAGTGGCCAAACCGGGTACGGAAAGCAGTTTTCCACTCGTCCCCCTCTCTTATGCGTACCAGGTTATAGGCCCCCCTTAAATCAAGCTTTGTGAATATAACCGCAGCCTTTAGGCTCTGAAACAGTTCTGGTACCAATGGCAATGGGTAACGATTTTTGATCGTGACCCTGTTCAGCTCCCGGTAGTCGATACAAGGTCTCAGGGTTTTGTCTTTTTTCTCCACGAAGAAGATTCCCGCTCCTGCTGGAGAAGTGGAGGGGCGGATGAATCCCTTCTGGAGGCTGTCCTCGATATATTCCTTTAGGGCCCCCAATTCAAGCTCAGATAGGGGGAAAATACGCCCAAAAGGGATTTCAGAGCCTGGTAACAGGTCGATTGGACAGTCATACGGGCGGTGGGGGGGGCAGAGTATCGGCTCCCCGCTTACTGAACACGTCCAGGAACCCATGATAGGCTGCGGGGATAACCTGTTTCAAATCGGAGTCTCCTTCGGAGCAAAAGAGAACTCGGGGCCCTGCGGGGCCCGAAGTGCGACAATGTTCCCGACAGTATGGGGAAGGGAACGAGATTGACCCGGTTTCCCAGTCAATCTGGGGGTTATGGGCCCGTAACCATGGGAGCCCCAGAATGACTGGGAAAAGAGGTGATGCAATAGCGTCCAGGCGGAGGAACTCCTGGTGCTGGTTGGCAATGATAGTGGCAATGGGGGGAGTTTCCTGATTAACTACCCCCGATTTTATCTGGGAACCATCAGCCAAGAAGATGTTGAAGCCCTTCTGTCTGTGTTGGAGAGGGATACCCTGCTGGTGAGCAAACTCTAGATACAGGAAACAGCTGCATGCCCCCGAATCAACTATGGCTGTCACCTCCACGGTCTTTTCTGGAAGCTGAAAGGAGAGGGGCACTACTAAGTATTGCGAAGGACAGGTATTGCTAATAGACAAGGAAGAAAAACGGGTGCACTTACTCATTTTCTGAGGGCAGGATCGCACCATATGACCAGCTTCACCGCAGTAAAGGCAGAGGTTCTGGGCTCGTCTGCGCTGGCGTTCCTCCGGTGATAATTTAGGCCGTGCCAGACCTAGCTGCATAGGTTCCGGAACATCTCCTGGTGGTGGGTTCTGGATGCTTTGTCGGGTTGGTGGGCTGGGGCCTAGGAATGGACCCCAGGTATTTCCGCGACCCTGGCCGGACCTCTCAAGCCTGCGTTCCCGCAGTCTTCGGTCAATCTTAATTGTCAGGGCAATAAGGTCTTCTAGAGACTCGGGAACCTCCACCCGGGCCAGCTCATCTTTCAAGGGATCGGAGAGCCCCATACGGAACTGGTGCAATAGAGCGAACTCATACCAGCGTGTGTCCCCCATCCACCGCCTGAAATCAGAGGCGTATTCCTCTGCCGCCCGCCGGCCCTGTCGGAGCGCATATAAGGTCGCTTCGGCAGAGGCTGCCCGCTGTGGGTCATCATACAAGATGGCCATTGCTTCAAAGAAACTATTGACCGATCCCAGGTGAGGATCATTGTTTCCCCTTAGCCGGTGGGCCCAATCCTGGGGTTCACCCTGTAATAGTGAAATAATGAATCCTACCTTTACGTTTTCGGTCAGGAAGGTACGGGGTTGCAGCTCAAAGAACAAGAGACAGGAATCACGGAATGACCGGAAGCGTGTGCGGTCCCCGTGAAAACGCTCCGGTAAGGGTACTCGGGGTTCTGCCATAGGGAGCGGGGCGAAAGCCCCTGAGACTGGCTCCTGAGCTACCAGGGCCGGGGGTGCAGAAACCGGGGCCTGTGGGGCAGGGTCAGAAATAGAGCCAGTCTGGATGCGATTCTCCAGCTGCATGCATCTGTCCTGCAGGGCCGTTACGGCCTGCGTCAAATTAGCTAGGTGCCTGCAAATTTCCTCTAGCGGGGAGGGCCCTCCTCTAGGCTCAGTCATGGCCTTTTGGTACTGTAAGGGACCGCCCGGCGGTACCACTAGCACTCCACTGATCGGATGTTCCCAGCGCACGGAGTCTAAGCCCCAGAGTACTTGTTCACCAGGGCCCCTGACGGTGGGGATGGACTTGGAGTACCCCAGGACCAGGTCGTGACTACTGAGGACACCCGTCAGTGGTAGGGGTATTCGCCAGGGGCTCCCACGGGAGAGAGCCAGGTATGAGGAGGTCTGGAGACCCCGTTGAGAGGGATGGATGGATGGATGGCTGAGCAGGTGCAGGGTCATACAAGCCGGGTCGGTAACTATGGGGACGGTGCGGTACAGAGCAGCGGGCAAAGATTAGTCAGGTCACACGCCAGGTCAGCAACAGCAGGTCAGATCCAATAGGGGGCATTCAGGAGAGAGGTCAGGCAAGCAAGGGTCAAGAACAGGAGAAAACAGCAAGGTCAGGGCACAATCCGGGTCAGCACCTTACTTTAAACAGGTTCACAGGATACAAGAGACCAAAAGGCACTGAATGACAGCTCAGGGCCGTTTAAATATCCCGCCCTGCGCTGTCATTGGTGCCAGGCGCGCGCCCGTGGTCACTACTGCGCATGCGCGAACCTGATTGCCGCGGTCGGCCAAGTCCCGGCGCTCGCGTACAGGGAGGTGTACTGCGCCTGCGCCGAGCCCAGCGGCGCGGCGATCTCCGACACTGGCACTCAGCTCCACTAATTTGCTGTTCTGTCCCCTGTCTGTGTCTCCCCTGCAGCTGCACTTGTCACAGCCATCTACAGAGGAAACCCTGTTTATGCCGGAAAGGGGGCGGTTACTAAAATCAGGCATAGGGAAGGGGTGGCACCATTCACTGATTGACTGTGATTGGCTTTATACTGGGGAGGGAGCAGCTGCTAAAGGCCAGCATGGCAGTAGGAGGCGGGGATATAGGCCAATCACAGTCAATCATAGCCCCACATCTCCAATGCCCATGCAGGCCTTTAGAACCCGCCTCCTCCTCAGTATAAAGCCAATCATAGCTCTGCCTTATTACCCCCTTTTCAGGCCTGTAGAATCCCCCCCCCCCTCCCCAGTATGAAGCAAATCACAGCCAGTCATAACCCCATCTCCCTACTCCCTATAGCGGCCATTAGTTCACACCCTGCCCCTTCCCCAGTATACAGCCAATCATAGTCAATCATAGCCCTGCCCCCCACCCCCTGTACCAGTCTTAGTACCTGTACCCTCCCCAGTAAAAAGCCAATCACAGTCAATCATATCACCGCCTCCCTACTCCCTGTACAGTTCAGAGGTCAGTAGTAAGTATCAGAGAGTTCAGAGGTCAGTAGTATGTAATGAAGAGTTCAGAGGTCAGTAGTACTGGAGAGTTCAGAGGTCAGTAGTATCAGAGCATTCAGAGGTCAGTAGTATGTAATGGAGAGTTCAGAGGTCAGTAGTATCAGAGGTCAGTAGTAAGTAATCTAGAGTTCAGAAGTATCAGGGAGGTCTAGAGGTCAGTAGTATGTAATGGAGAGTCCAGGGGTCAGTAGTATGCAAATGAGAGTTCAGAGGTCAGTAGTATGTAAAGGAGAGTTGAGAGGTCAGTAGTATGTAATGGAGATTTCAGAGGTCAGTATTATGTAATGGAGAGTCCAGAAGTCAGTAGTATGTAATGGAGAGGTCAGTAGTATGTAATGGAGAGGTCAGTAGTATGTAATGGAGAGTCCAGAGGTTAGTAGTATTGGAGAGTCCAGGGGTCAGTAGTATGCAAAGGAGAGTTCAGAGGTCAGTAGTATGTAAACGAGAGTTCAGAGGTCAGTAGTATATAATGGAGAGTTCAGTAGTATGTAATGGAGAGTCCAGAGGTCAGTAGTATTTAATGGAGAGGTCAGCAGTATGTAATGGAGAGTTCAGAGGTCAGTAGTATGTAATGGAGAGTCCAGAGGTCAGTAGTATGTAATGGAGAGTCCAGAGGTCAGTAGTATGTAATGGAGAGTCCAGAGGTCAGTAGTATGTAATGGAGAGTCCAGAGGTTAGTAGTATGTAATGGAGAGTCCAGGGGTCAGTAGTATGCAAAGGAGAGTCCAGAGGTCAGTAGTATGTAATGGAGAGTTCAGGGGTCAGTAGTGTGTAATGGAGAGTTCAGGGGTCAGTAGTGTGTAATGGACAGTTCAGGGGTCAGTAGTGTGTAATGGACAGTTCAGAGGTCAGTAGTGTGTAATGGAGAGTTCAGAGGTCAGTAGTGTGTAATGGAGAGTCCAGAGGTTAGTAGTATGTAATGGAGAGTCCAGAGGTTAGTAGTATGTAATGGAGAGTCCAGAGGTCAGTAGTATGTAATGGAGAGTCCAGAAGTTATTAGTATGTAATGGAGAGTCCAGAGGTTAGTAGTATGTAATGGAGAGTTCAGAGGTCAGTAGTATGTAATGGAGAGGTCAGTAGTAAGTATAAGAGAGTCCAGAGACACACTGACGTCACAGCTCCTCCTGCCAGTGTCCCTTCATCCGGCTCTTTTCCTATTTGTGCGATGCCCTTAGGATGTGGGTGGATCCATGCCATCCTCATGTGCAAAGCAGGACTCTTGCTCCTGTATTGTATGTTATGATGTCAGAATGCCTGCAACAAGTTTTTCAGCTATGGAGTGGAGGGTGGGGGTCCGGGGTCCCTGTGTGGGGAAATTATACCTCAGCCTGAAGTGTGGCTTTAATACAATGGAGCGTCAGGTGAGGAGGATTCTGGGAATGTCATCTGCTTTTACTATTTGTGATTCAATCTAGAGTTTTCCTCCTGTGAAGTCTGGAGATCATCTGACATCACATTGCCTCCACCTCCATCCCTGATAGAAGAGAGAAAGAAGAAGATTCTAGAGTGGGAGTATTTAGAAGGACACAAGGACCTCTACAAGGACGTCATGATGGACAATCAGCCGCCCCTCACATCACCGGGTAAGAGGAGAATTTATTGGAAAGGAGAGAGCAGTACGGAGGATCCACCTAGATCCCCCATCATCTGATAAACACATAGAAACAATGGATTCAGTCAGTGTGTGTGTTTCCTACAGATGGATCCAGTCATGGGAACCCACCAGAGAGATGTCCCCGTCCTCTGTATTCCCGGGATTCCACACAGGAAGGTCACACCATCCCTCACCATCATCGGGTAGATGATGAAGAATTATTGGTAGTTCTGATTTATACACAGTGAGTTTGTTACAATGAATGTTTTATGATATATTCAGAGTGGAATCCTCGGGGATGATAGTATTGATGTTAAAGAAGAGTATAAAGAGGAAGATGAGGAGTATGGAGTGACGGAGGAGTTTTCAGAAGGACACAAGGATATGATGGAGCCACCTAATACCAGGAACCCACCAGGGGGATGTCCCTGTCCTCTGTATTCCTGGGATTCCACACAGGAAGGTCACACCATCCCTTACCATCATCAGGTAGGTAATTATTAATATTTGGTACTGTTCTGTTCAAAAGTCTCCCTCCCCGGGCAATCACTGATAGTATCATTAGGATCTGTACATTATCTGCATTGTTACCATTGATGTCATTTTATTATATATTCAGAGTGGAAACCTGAGAGATTGTAAAGTTGAGGTCAAAGAAGAGATAAAAGAGGAGGAGGATGAGGATGGGGTGATGGAGGAGTCAGAGATTCCCAAACATCTGTACCAGGACACCATGGTGGAGACATCAAGTTACAGAAACCCACCAGAGAGATGTCCCCGTCCTCTGTATTCCGGAGATTCCACACAGGAAGGTCACACCATCCCTCACCATCATCAGGTAGGTAATTATTAATATTTGGTACTGTTCTGTTCAAAAGTCTCCCTCCCCGGGCAGAAATGGTGACATTTTGGCATTGATATAGAAAATCTGATTGATCCTGCCAAAAAAACTGTCTTTTATTTAAGGATAGTGATCACATGAAGCCATTTATTATCAAATAGTTGTTTGGCTCATTTATAAATCCTAATGATAACAGAAATCCCCCAAATGGCCTGGATCAGAAGTCTCCGCCCCCCGGATCAGAAGTCTCCACCCCGGGATCAGAAGTTTCGCTCCCTTGGAATGTTTGGCCTTGGTACAGACACACAGGGGATAATGGCAATTAAGGGTTAATGTCCCACATCTGTGGCTTTTTAAATTGCAATCAGTGTCAGTGTATAAATAGTCGGTGAGTTTGTTAGCGCTCACATGGATGCACTGAGCAGGCTAGATACTGAGCCATGGGGAGCAGAAAAGAACTGTCAAAAGACCTGCATAACAAGGTAAGGGAACTTTATAGTGAACTCGGTGTAGTTATTCCCCCTGAGGTCATCACAGAGGACAAGGGGGCGCTCTTTACGTCTGGAGGAAAAGAAATGTAATCTCCAAACACGGAAAGGTTTCTTCACAGTAAGAGCTGTAAGAATGTGGACTAGACTCCCTCAAGAGTTGGTTGTGGCCAGCTCAGTGGATTGCTGTAGGAAAGTCCTGGATTCTTTCTTGGATACACAGAATATAACTGGATATAACATTTATAGGGAAAGTTGATCCAGGGAATATCCGATTGCCTCTCGGGGGATCAGGAAGGAATTTTTCCCCTGCAGGAGCAAATTGGATCGTGCTTGCTGGGATTTTATTTTGCCCCTTCCTCTGGATCAACTGCGGGTATAGGATTATAACTTTTTTTTTAATGGTTGAACTGGATGGACTTTTGCCTTTTTTTTCAGCAAGACTAACTATGTAACTATATGGAAAAGGATATAAAAAGATATCCAAATCTATGAATATGTCGGTCAGTACTGTTCAATCATTTATTAACCCCTTCACGCCGGAGCCTCCCGGCCCTTTAAGGGTTTCAGAAGCCGGGAGGCAGGGCGGGGTTTAGGGTCATGTGACCGCCGTGATGCGAAGTCACGGCGGTCACATGATCGGGAAAGGTCCCAATCGAAAGAGGAGAGCGGGACCTTTCTGTGAGTACCGGACATGTGTGCTGGGAACGCACAGGGCACGCGCTTTCTGCACATATGTCCTTTTTTAATAGAAGGCAAATGTGCGGCCGCTTGGTGTCTAGGCCCAGACGCCGGGGGCCGCACATTTGCGTTTGGCCGATGTGAAGAGGTTAAGAAGTGGAAAACTTCGGGGATCTCTTGATACCAAGCCAAGGTCAGGTAGACAAAGAAAGATTGCAGCCACAACTGCCAGAAGAATTGTTCGGGATACAAAGAAAACCCCCCACAGGTGACCTCAGGAGAAATCCAGGCTGCTCTGGAAAAAGACAGTGTGGTTGTTTCAAAGAGCACAATACAACAATGCTTGAACAAAAATGCACTGCATGGTGGAGTTGCCAGAAAGAAGCCTTTACTGCACCAATGCCACAAAAAAAGCCCGGTTACAACATGCCCAACAACACCTTGATGCCTCACAGCTTCTGGCACACTGTAATTTGGAGTGACAAGACCAACATAGAGCTTTATCGACACAGCCATAAGCTCTATGTCTGGAAAGGGATCAACAAGGCCTACGGCAACAAGAATAGCATCCCCCACTGTTGAGCATGGTGGTGACTTACTGATGTTTTGAGATGTGTGAGCTCTAAAGACACGGGGAATCTTGCTAAAACAGATGGCAAGATGAATGCAGCGTGTTATCAGAAAATACTGGCAGACAATTGGTATTTTTCTGCAGGAAAGCTGCGCATGGGATGCCCTTGGACTTTCCAGCAGGACAATGGCCCTCAGCACAAGGCCAAGATGACCCTACAGTGGTTACAGCAGAAAAAGGTGAAGGTTCTGGAGTGGCCATCACAGTCTCCTGACCTTCATATCATCATAAATGGGTCCGGTATTCCATGCAGGAAGATCACACCATCCCTCACCATGATTAGGTAGATGATTGACAATCTCTGGTGGTTACACTTTATACACAGCATGTTTGCTACAATAAATGTTTTGTAATATATTCCAGAGTGGATCCAGTCATGGGAACCCACCAGAGAGATGTCTCCATCCTCTGTATTCCCGGGATTCCACACAGGAAGGTCACACCATCCCTCACCATCATCAGGTAGATGATTAACCATTATTGATAGTTGTGATTTATACACAGCATGTTTGTTACAATGAATGTTTTATGATATATTCAGAGTGGAATCCTCGGGGATTATAATATTGATGTTAAAGAGGAGGATGAGGAGTATGGAGTGATGGAGGAGTTTTCAGAAGGACACAAGGATATGATGGAGCCACCTAATACCAGGAACCCCCCAGAGAGATGTCCTCGTCCTCTGTATTTCCGGGATTCCACACAGGAAGGTCACACCATCCCTCACCATCATCAGGCAGATGGATCCAGTCATGGGAACCCACCAGAGAGATGTTCCCGTCCTCTGGATTCCACACAGGAAGGTCACGCCATCCCTCAGTATTGCAAGGTTGGTGGGACGGAGAATCTAGAACATGGACTCATGGAGACGATGTGCGGATTTTCTATGTGATGTCACAATAATAAATCTTCTATCTTACAGATGATATTTTCTCTCCTTCTCTTGATGTAGAGTGGAGATCCAATCGATATAGAATTTGAGGTGAAATCAGAAGAAGAAGAGGCGTATGTGAGGGATGATCAGCAGTCTATGGAGGAGGATGGAATAACGGGGACATTTATAGAGGAGGACACTCCTACAGAGATCAGCACAGGTGGGTCATGAACACTAAATCCATTCCTCCACCCATACTGCTCACTGATTGGTCCAGAGTAGGGCGGGGGCGGGGTGATATCAGCCTGTAATACCCTGGTCATTTTCCTGAGCTGTGTTCCCCGTCCTGTATTCCTGGATTTCTCTCGGGTAATCTTCCTTCTCTGTGCTGAAGACACAATTTATGTCTCTAGACTGGATTTATGGAGGTTCTGGGGATCAGCCGGCAGCAAAATGTGGATTTTATTATAGGCGATGCTTGGCCTAGAAACCCGGGCCATGAGCCTTGGGTCTTCAGGATCAGTCCAGTCTTCCTCTTGGTTGTTCTCCCCCATCCTCACTCTCTGACCTCTGGTGGGGCTCAGCCCTGCTGTTCTTCATGACTAAATCATGGACTAAATCAGGAAGTGCAGTACTTCTTGTGTTGGGAAGATGGCGATGAGTGATAGAGGGGGTGGGGACCCTCGTCCTATAATCCCCTCCTCACTGTCCCTCCTATAAAAGACAGTTCTGGTTGTTTCCTCACTCTCTGACTAAGGTCCATGAATAAAGAAATGACCTGGTAGAAGATCAGAGGAGCCATTTCCTAGTTCCCTTGAGGGTGGAATTGTAAGCTCCTCAGAGACCAAGCTGCCTGATGTGGGCGGAGTCCTGGTTTGGGGGAACCAATCAGCTCCTGTCTAGTAATCCTCTTTGTATTTTAGTCCATGGCCGGGAGAAGAGGAAAACCTCCGAGGATTGTCTCACTTTGTCTCCAGACTGGAAAGTAGAAGATGAGGACATCACACAGTATAGTCCAGGAGAAAACCCGGCTCCCTCCAATGTCCATCCGGCACCACCCAGTGTAGATGGACCATCAGATTCCTCGTATCCTGAGGAACCTCAGACTGTGCGGGACCGGGCCGCCCCTCCAACAAGGAAGAGGTTTCCCTGCCCTGAGTGCGGGAAGAGTTTTGTCAAAAAATCAGGTTTAGGTAGACACCAACTATCTCACAGGGTGGAGAAGACTTATTTCTGTCCTGAGTGCGGGAAGTGTTTCCACTTAAAATCACATCTTAAGGAGCACAAAAGATCTCACACGGGTGAGAAGCGACATCCCTGCTCTGAGTGCGGGAAATGTTTTGTAAAAAATTCACAGCTTGTCAGACATCATATGACTCACACAGGTGAGAAGCCACATTTTTGTCCTGAGTGCGGAAAATGTTTCTCATTGAAGTCACATCTTCATAGACATCAGAGATTGCATACAGGTGAGAAGCCACATTCCTGTCCTGAGTGCGGGAAATGTTTCTCAATGAAGTCACATCTTCATAGACATCAGAGATTGCACACAGGTGAGAAGCCGCATTCCTGTCCTGAGTGCGGGAAATGTTTCTCAATGAAGTCACATCTTCATAGACATCAAAGATTGCACACAGGTGAAAAGTCACTTTCCTGTCTCACGTGCGGGAAATGTTTTTCACAAAAATCAGAACTTGTCATACATCAGATGTCTCACAAGGGTAAAAAGCCATATTCCTGTCCTGAGTGCGGGAAATTTTTTACAACAAATTCACATCTTTTCAGACACCAGAGAACACACAGGGGGGAGAAGCTGTATTCTTGTTCTGAGTGCGGGAAATGTTTTTCAGAGAAGTACAGTCTTTGCAGACATCAGAGATTGCACACAGAGGAAAAGTCACTTTTCTGTCCTGAGTGCGGAAAATGTTTTTCAGAAAAGACCAGTCTTGATGATCATCAGAGATTGCACACAGGTGAGCCATATTTCTGTGGGGAGTGCGGGAAATGTTTTTCAAATAGATTCAGTTTGCACAGACATAAGAGATTGCACACAGGTGAGAAGCCATATTTCTGTGATGAGTGCGGAAAATGTTTTTCATATAGTTCCAGTTTCCACAGACATAAGAAATTGCACACAGTGGAGAAGCCGCATTCCTGTCATGAGTGTGGAACATGTTTTTCAAATATGTCCAGCCTTGACAGACATCAGAAATTACACAGGGATAAGAAGACACATTCCTGTCTTGAGTGTGGAAAATGTTATGCACGAAAATCAGAACTTGTCAAACATCAGATGACTCACACCGGGGAGAGGCCGCATTCCTGTCCTGAGTGCGAGAAATGTTTTCCAAGGAAGTCCTATCTTTACATACATCAGAGATCTCACATAAGGGAGAAGCCGTATGTCTGTCCTGAGTGCGGGAAATGTTTTAAATGGAAATCTAGTTTTGACAAACATCAGAGATCTCACACGGGAGAGAAGCCACGTTCCTGTCCTGAGTGAGGGAAATGTTCCTCACTGAAGTCCTGTCTTCCTGTACATCAGGGGTCCCACACAACGCTGGAGGTGTATTAGTGCCTTAAGTGCAGGAAATGTCTTCTAGATGAATGTTGCTGGACATCCCAGCTCTCATGTGGGGAAGAAAAATATTTTCTTAGTTTCTGTTATAAAATGTTGCAAATAAATAATCTTTCTTCATAAGATTAGGCCAAAATGGATTCTGCTACATTTCTTTGGTAAAAATAGCGAAAATCGTATATTATTTATTATAGAGTCTATGCAAACTATGGTAAATGTAGGTATTCTCTGAAAGGCATAGTCTTTAGAAAATGTCTTTTTTTTTTGCCTCAAGGTTTTAGAAATGCAGGAAAGAAACTCTAAATGTATTTTTTGTATGGAGTTACTACATGTGTGATACGTTTTCGAGCCTAGAAGCAAGGAGGGGCCCAGAATCCAAGGAGCACCTTTGGGCTTTCAAGGAGCATATTTTACACATCTAATTTCCTGACTGCCTATACAAACTATGGTAAATATATCTGAAAATCGATCAATCTTGATGTACGGATGGCCGATCTCATTTCTTGAGGCCCAAAAATCCCAGGACAGTACCAAATGACTGCTTCTTAGAAAAATATTTAGTGGGAGGCACGGCAAATTTTTGGAAGTTGTCATTTTTTTGTCACGATTATTTGAAGCATAAAGAAATTAAATACAAATTTGCATTTTTACAGAATGTTGTCATTTTCACAAGTTATTTCTCACACCCGGCATGGGCATACCTATATTTATACTGCAAAACATATTCTGCTCCTCTTCCCGAGTATGGGGATATGACGTGTGAGACGTTTTCAGAGCCTAGAAGCAAGAAGGGGCCAAGAAGCCAAGGAGCACCTTTGGGCTTTCAAGGAGCATATTTTACACATCTAATTTCCTGACTGCCTCTGACAGTTTTGGAGGCCCTGTAGAACAAGGACAGCAGAAACATCCATTTTGGAAAGCAAACACTCCAAGGTATTCTCTGAAAGGCATAGTCTTTAGAAAATGCCATTTTTTTTGCCACAAGGTTTTAGAGAAGTTAAAATTTATTTTTTTTACTCAAATTTATTAATAAGGTATTTCTCACACACAGCAAACGCATACCCCCAAAACACATTCTGCTACTCCTCCCGAGTATGGAGATACCACCTGTGTGAGATGTTTTCAGAGCCTAGAAGCAAGGAGGGGCCCAGAATCCAAGGAACACCCTTGGACTTTCAAGGAACATATTTTACACATCTAATTTCCTGACTGCCTATATAAACTATGGTAAATATATCTGAAAATCAATCAATCCTGATGTACTGACGACCTATCTTATTTCTTGAGGCCCAAAAATCCCAGGACAGTAGCAAATGACCACTTCTTAAAAAAGTATTTAGTGGGAGGCATGGCGAGTTTTTGAAAAATAAAGAAATTAAATAAATTTTACAGAATGTTGTCATTTTCACAAGTTATTTCTCACACATGGCATGGGCATACCTATATATACACTGCAAAACACATTCTGCTCCTCCTCCTAAGTATGGGGATACGACATGTGTGAGACGTTTTCAGAGCCTAGAAGCAAGGAGGGGCCCGGAATCCAAGGTGCACCTTTGGGCTTTCAAGGAGCATATTTTACACATCTAATTTCCTGACTGCCTCTGACAGTTTTGGAGGCCCTGTAGAACAAGGACAGCAGAAACATCCATTTTGGAAAGCAAACACTCCAAGGTATTCTCTGAAAGGCATAGTCTTTAGAAAATGCCATTTTTTTTGCCACAAGGTTTTAGAGAAGTTAAAATTTATTTTTTTTACTCAAATTTATTAATAAGGTATTTCTCACACACAGCAAACGCATACCCCCAAAACACATTCTGCTACTCCTCCCGAGTATGGAGATACCACCTGTGTGAGATGTTTTCAGAGCCTAGAAGCAAGGAGGGGCCCAGAATCCAAGGAACACCCTTGGACTTTCAAGGAACATATTTTACACATCTAATTTCCTGACTGCCTATATAAACTATGGTAAATATATCTGAAAATCAATCAATCCTGATGTACTGACGACCTATCTTATTTCTTGAGGCCCAAAAATCCCAGGACAGTAGCAAATGACCACTTCTTAAAAAAGTATTTAGTGGGAGGCATGGCGAGTTTTTGAAAAATAAAGAAATTAAATAAATTTTACAGAATGTTGTCATTTTCACAAGTTATTTCTCACACATGGCATGGGCATACCTATATATACACTGCAAAACACATTCTGCTCCTCCTCCTAAGTATGGGGATACGACATGTGTGAGACGTTTTCAGAGCCTAGAAGCAAGGAGGGGCCCGGAATCCAAGGTGCACCTTTGGGCTTTCAAGGAGCATATTTTACACATCTAATTTCCTGATTGCCTATGACAGTTTTGGAGGCCCTGGACCACAAGGACAGTAGAAACATCCATTTTGCAAACGCTACAAGGTATTTTCTGAAAGGCATAGTCTTTAGAAAATGTTTTTTTTTTTGCCACAAGGTTTTAGAAATGCAGCAAAGAAAGCTAACATTTATTTTTTTTTACTCAAATTAATAAGGTATTTCTCACACACAGGAAAGGCATACCACCAAAACACATTCTGCTACTCCTCCCGAGTATGGAGATACCACATGTGTGAGACATTTTCAAAGCCTAGAAGCAAGGAGGGGCCCAGAATCCAAGGAGCACCTTTGGACTTTCAAGGAACATATTTTACACATCTAATTTCCTGACTGCCTATGCAAACTATGGTAAATATATCTGAAAATCAATCAATCCTGATGTACTGACGACCTATCTTATTTCTTGAGGCCCAAAAATCCCAGGACAGTACCAAATGACCACTTCTTACAAAAGTATTTAGTGGGAGGCATGGCGAGTTTTTGAAAAATAAGGAAATTGAATAAAAAATGTCTTTTTACAGAATGTTGTCATTTTCACAAGTTGTTTCTCACACATGGCATGGGCATACCTATATTTACACTGCAAAACATATTCTGCACCTCCTCCCTAGTATGGGAATATGACGTGTGAGACGTTTTCAGAGCCTAGAAGCAAGGAGGGGTCCAGAATTCAAGGAGCACCTTTGGGGTTTCAAGGAGCATATTTTACACATCTAATTTTCTGACTGCCTATGACAGTTTTGGGGGCCCTGTAGCACAAGGACAGCAGAAACATCCATTTTGGAAAGCAAACACTCCAACGTATTCTCTGAAAGGCATAGTCTTTAGAAAATGTAATTTTTTTTTGCCACAAGGTTTTAGAAATGCAGCAAAGAAAGCTAAAATTTATTTTTTTTACTCAATTAATAAGGTATTTCTCACATACAGCAAAGGTATATCCTCAAAACACATTCTGCTACTCCTCCTGAGTATGGAGATACCACGTGTGAGACGTTTTCAGAGCCTAGAATCCAAGGAGCACCTTTGGGCTTTCAAGGAGCATATTTTACACATCTAATTTCCTGATTGCCTATGACAGTTTTGGAGGCCCTGTAGCACAAGGAAAGCAGAAGCATCCATTTTGGAAAGCAAACACTCCAAGGTATTCTCTGAAAGGCATAGTCTTTAGAAAATGTCTTTTTTTTTGCCACAAGGTTTTAGAAATGCAGGAAAGAAAATAAAAAAAAGTTTTTACACAAAGTTGTCAATTAATAAGGTATTTTTCACACGCAGCAAAAGCATACCCCCAAAACACATTCTGCTACTCCTCCTGAGTATGGATATACCACATGTGTGAGACTTTTTCACAGACTAGCTACATAGGCCCAAAATCCAAGGAGCACCTTCAGGCTTTCTAGAGGCATAAATTACTCATCTAATTTCCTGACTACCTATCACATTTTTTGGAGGCCCTGGAGCACCAGGACAGTGGAAACACCCACAAAAAATACTACATTAAGGAGAGTAAACGCCCCAAAGTATTTTTTAGAGTTGTTTGAAGACCTCATTTTATTGCCACGTTTTTGGAAAATAGAAAATGAAAATTTTATTTTTTTATGCATATTTGTCAATTTATTAAGGTATTTCTCACACACAGCATGAGTATACTTAGAACTTCACCCCAAAAACACTCTGCTACTCCTGAGTATAGCACATGTCTGGACTGATTATATACCGAACATTGCATCTGGTGTATCTCACAAATCGACCAATTGTATCAAAAGCAATGGACTGCAATGATCGCCTCTGTACGACTGGTCAGGGAATATAGTTTAGCGTAGTATCACCTATAGCAGTCCCTGTTCCTTTAGGTCGAACAAGCCTAGCCTACTGGGACGTGGCAGCCCCCCAGGATAGGTAGGCTCAGAGCAAAACAAAAGCAGGGACAGACATGGCAGGGTGAATATTGGGACAACTTGGGAAGGGTAGAAAGTGAGGGTAGTTCTTGCTTTTGGATTGTCAAGGCAGCCTGGCGGTGGTTGGTCTTTGGAGGAGGAAAGAATTCTGGATATGAATGGTCTGGGACCATCGATGGTATGGGGACCTTGGTACATTCCTGTTAACAAGGGGTTACCTCGGAACAGGTAAAAATGGAGGTCACTGCGGAAAAGGTGGATTGTCTCCGAGCTGGTGGGTTGCAGCTGGGGATAAGTAGGATTGTCCCCGAGCCGATGGGTTGCGGCTGGGGATAAGTAGGATTGTCTCTGAGCTGGTGGGTTGCAGCTGGGGATAAGTAGGATTGTCCCCAAGCTGGTGGATTGCAGCTGGGGATAAGTAGGATCATCTCCAAGCTGGTGGGTTGCAGCTGGGGATAAGTAGGATCATCTCCGGGTCGGTGGGTTGCGGCTGGGGATAAGTAGGATTGTCTCCAAGCTGGTGGGTTGCAGCTGGGGATAAGTAGGATCATCTCCGGGCTGGTGGGTTGTGGTTCGGGATAAGTAGGATTGTCTCCAGGCCGGTAGGTTGCGGTTGGGGATAAGTAGGATTGTCTCCGAGCCGGTGGGTTGCGGCTGGGGATAAGTAGGATTGTCTCCGAGCCGGTGGGTTGCGGCTGGGGATAAGTAGGATCATTTCCGGGCCGGTGGGTTGTGGCTGGGGATAAGTAGGATTGTCTCCGAGCCAATAGGTTGCGGCTGGAGATAAGTAGGATTGTCTCCGAGACGGTGGGTTGTGGCTGGGGATAAGTAGGATTGTCCCTGAGTCGGTGGGTTGAGGCTGGGGATAAGTAGGATCGTCTCCGAGATGGTGGGTTGTGGCTGGAGATAAGGATTGTCCCTGAGTCGGTGGGTTGCGGCTGGGGATAAGTAGGATCGTCTCCGAGACGGTGGGTTGTGGCTGGAGATAAGGATTGTCTCCGAGACGATGGGTTGCGGCTGGGGATAAGTAGGATCGTCTCCAAGACGGTGGGTTGCGGCTGGGGATAAGTAGGATTGTCTCCGAGCCGATAGGTTGCGGCTGGGGATAAGTAGGGTAGTCTCCGAGCCTGTGGATTGCAGCTGGGGATAAGTAGGATCGCCTTCGAGCCGTTGGGTTGTGGTTGGGGATAAGTAGGCTCGTCTCCGAGCCAATGGATTTCAGCTTGGGATATGCAGGATTGTCTCCAAGCCAGTGGGTTGCGGCTGGGGATAATTAGGATCGTCTCCGAGTCGGTGGGTTGTGGCTGGAGATAAGTAGGATTATCCCAGAGTCTGTGAGTAGGATCGTCTTTGGGCCAGTGGGTTGCGGATAAGTAGGATTTTCTCAGAGCAGGTGGGTTGCGACTGGTGATAAGTAGGATTGTCTCTGAGCCGGTGGGTTGCGGCTGGGGATAAGTAGGATCTCCAAGCCGAAGGTAGCGGTTGGGGGCCTAAGTTTAAGCAAAAAGATTTCCGCAGAAAAGATAAGTTGGGTTTGTTGCCCTCAAAAGATCACCACTGGAGACAGGAGGGTGGAGAGGGGAGATGAAGATGGGGAAGTTGATTGAAGAGGGGCAGGAGGGTGGAGAAAGGGAAATGAGGGGGGCAGGGGGATGGGGAGGTGAGGAGGGGGAAGATGGGGTGAAGAGGAGGAAAGGGAGTGGAAATGGGGACAGTAGGGTGAAGAGGCGGAAATGGGGACAAGAAGGGGAGGGGAGATGAAGATGGGGAAGTTGAGTGAAGAGGGGCAGGAAGGTGAAGAAAGGGAAATGAGGGGACCAGGGGGATGATGGGATGAAGAGAAGGAAAGGGGTAGAAATTGGGACACGGGAGTGAAGAGGGGCAGGAGGGTGAAGAAAGGGAAATGAGGGCAACGAGGGGATGGGGAGGTGAGGAGGAAAGGGGGTGAAAACGGGGACAGGAGAGTGAAGAGGGGGAGGGGAGATTAAGATGGGGAAGTTGAGTGAAGAGGGGCAAAAGGGTAAAGAAAGGGAAATGGGGGCAATGAGGGGACAGAGGGAGGTGAGGAGGGGGAAGATGGGGTGAAGAGAAGGAAAGGGGGTGGAAATTGGCACAGGGGAGTGAAGAGGGGCAGGAGGATGAAGAAAGGGAAATGGGGGCAAAGAGGGGATTGGGTGGTGAGGAGGGGGAAGATGCGGTAAAAAGGAAGAAAGGGGGTGGAAACGGGGACAGGAGGGTGAAGAGGAGGAGGGTAAACGGGGACAGAGAGAAGAGGGTGAGGAAGAGGGTGTGAAGAATGGGACAGGAGGATGAAGAGGGGGAGAGGAGGGTAATGAAGGGGGCAAGGGCAGTAGGGTGAAGAGGGGGCGTTCTCTGATATCCACCCACTGCTGATCACTGGCTGCTTACAGCTCCAATCTAGACACTAATTGGTCTCCCACTGCCTGGCCCCAAACACACTTCCTCTTCTCGCTCTGACTCTCGAGTTACAGCCCAGGACAAACAGCTAAAAAGTGTGACTGTCCTGGCAAATCCGAGACCGTCGGAAACTCTCCATCTGAGGACATACAGTCCATACACACCCAGCACAAGGCCGGGGTCACACTACCAGATGGTTCTCGGGGCTGCAGTTCCTCTGAGCTCCACAAGGTGGTGATCTCACTTCTACCCAGACAGGAAGTCTCTATGGAAGACAGGAAGTGATGTCAGGGACAGACAGGAAATGATGGAAGGTACAACTGTGACATTTCATGTGAGAGGAATTAGAAGAAACAGCGTACAGCAGAAAGGAGACATTGCTGGAAGTGGCAGTAGAGGAGGTAAGATCTCCCATCACTGTATATTATTAGGAACAAAATTTCTCCATCCCGCTTTGCCCTTTAAATCCCCCTCTGTTCATTCTAAAGTTCACAACGACCAATCAATAGTTTATGCTGGGTGGAATGTTTTCTATTTACACCCAGTAACCCCCCCATCATGTCCGTCCTCTTCCTCCACCGTCACGTCCGTCCTCTTCCTCCACCGTCACGTCCGTCCCCTTCCTCCATCGTCACGTCCGTCCCCTTCCTCCATCGTCACGTCCGTCCCCTTCCTCCACCGGCAAGTCCGACCTCTTCCTCCACCGGCACGTCCGACCTCTTCCTCCACCGGCACGTCCGACCTCTTCCTCCACCGGCACGTCCGACCTCTTCCTCCACCGGTACGTCCGACCTCTTCCTCCACCGTCACGCCCGTCCTCTTCCTCCACCGTCACGCCCGTCCTTTTCCTCCACCGTCACGCCCGTCCTTTTCCTCCACCGTCACGCCCGTCCTTTTCCTCCACCGTCACGCCCGTCCTCTTCCTCCACCCTCTTCCTCCACCGTCACGCCCGTCCTCTTCCTCCACCGTCACGCCCGTCCTCTTCCTCCACCGTCACGCCCGTCCTTTTCCTCCACCATCACGCCCGTCCTTTTCCTCCACCGTCACGCCCGTCCTTTTCCTCCACCGTCACGCCCGTCCTTTTCCTCCACCGTCACGCCCGTCCTTTTCCTCCACCGTCACGCCCGTCCTTTTCCTCCACCGTCACGCCCGTCCTCTTCCTCCACCCTCTTCCTCCACCGTCACGCCCGTCCTCTTCCTCCACCGTCACGCCCGCCCTCTTCCTCCACCGTCGCGCCCGCCCTCTTCCTCCACCGTCGCGCCCGCCCTCTTCCTCCACCGTCGCGTCCGTCCTCTTCCTCCATTGTCATGCCCGTCCTCTTCCTCCATCGTCACAGTGACGTCTTTTATCTCCAGCAGATGATGATACACACATAGTGTGGGAACCCAGATTAACCCCTTCAGGGGCAGAACATTCTCCTCATTGTGGAGATGTGTGCAGGATAGAGGTTTTCTTTAGACATAAAGGTCAAAGAGTAAGCGGTTCCCGGACACTAAAACACAACAAACCATAAACAGAATGTAATCCCACTGGTGACCGTTCTTCCATGATAGAGACCCTCATATTATCCCCCCTCCCCCCCATCCTAATATTGTACAACCAGTAAAGTCCAGATCATTCTCTGTTATCAATTGTTGGTCTACAGAAAACCTGTATAGATCACATGACCAATGAGGATGGAGGAGGACCCGAGTCACATGACCGAGAGGATACTAAACCTCACCCTGGAGATCATCTACCTGCTGACCGGAGAGGTGAGGAGGATTCTGGGAGGTCACATGACATCACTAATCTCTTCTGGGAGTCTAACATGATGTTCCTATTGGTTCCCCAATACAGAAATTTCCTCCTCTGAAGTCAGGTGATCATATGACCATCACAGTGTCTCCATGTGACTCCCTAAACCCTGAGAGACACAACATGCAGAAGATTCTAGAAGTCACCAAGAAGATGATGGAGCTGCTGACAGGAGAGGTGAGCGGTGCCGGGAATTCTGGGACATTCTCCAGTAACAGACAAGGGATGTGTCTGGATGGTGACTGTATCATTGTGTGTGTCAGGTTCCTATAAGGTGTCAGGGTGTCACTGTCTATTTCTCCATGGAGGAGTGGGAGTATTTAGAAGGACACAAGGACCTCTACAAGGACGTCATGATGGACAATCAGCCTCCCCTCACATCACCGGGTAAGAGGAGACTTTATTGTAAAGGAGAGAGCAGTACGGAGGATCCACCTAGATCCCCCATCATCTGATAAACACATAGGAACAATGGATTCAGTCATTGTGTGTGTTTCCTACAGATGGATCCAGTCATGGGAACCCACCAGAGAGATGTCCCCGTCCTCTGTATTCCCGGGATTCCACACAGGAAGGTCACACCATCCCTTACCATCATCAGGTAGGTGAGGAACAATTATTGGTAGTTCTGATTTATACACAGAATGTTTGTTACAATGAATGTTTTTTTATATATTTCAGAGTGGAAACTTCATGGATAATAATGTTAAAGAAGAGTTTAAAGAGGAGGATGAGGAGTATGGAGTGATAAAGAGGTTTTCTGAGGGACACAATGCTATGATGTTTCCACCTAATACCAGGAACCCACCAGAGAGATGTCCCAGTCCTCTGTATTGCCGGGATTCTACACAGGAAGGTCACACCATCCCTCACCATTACAAGGTTGGAGGAATGGAGCATCTAGAACATGGACTTGTGGAGATAATGGCTGGATTTATCTTATATCTTACAGATGTTATTCTCTTGGTTTAGGTTGAAGATCTGATAGATATGAAACTTGATAGTAAATCAGAAGAAGAAGAGGCGTATGTGAGGGATGATCAGCAGTCTATGGAGGAGGATGGAATAACGGGGACATTTATAGAGGAGGACACTCCTACAGAGATCAGCACAGGTGGGTCATCAACACTAAATCCATTCCTCTGCCCATACTGCTCACTGATTGGTCCAGAGTAGGGCGGGGGCGGGGTAATATCAGCCTGTAATACCCTGGTCACCTTTCTGAGCTGTGTTCCCCGTCCTGTATTCCTGGATTTCTCTCGGGTAATCTTCCTTCTCTGTGCTGCAGACACAATTTATGTCTCTAGACTGCATTTATGGAGGTCCTGGGGCTCAGCTGGCAGTAACATGTGGAATTTAATTATAGACGTGTTTCTTCACTTGGGGCATGTGTCTTGGGTTTTCAGGATGGGGGAGGAGCCAATAGCCCAATGATGGTGGTCATCAGGATGGTGGAGGAGTCAATACCCCAATGATGGTGGTCATCAGGATGAGTCCAGTCTTCCTCTTGGTTGTCCTCCCCCCATCCTCACTCTCTGACCTCTGGTGGGGCTCCTGTTTAGTAATCCTCTTTGTCTTTGTATTTTAGTCCATGGCCAGGAGATGAGGAAAACCTCTGAGGATTGTCTCACTTTGTCTCCAGACTGGAAAGTAGAAGATGAGGACATCACACAGTATAGTCCAGGAGAAAACCCAGCTCCCTCCAATGTCCATCCGGCACCACCCAGTGTAGATGGACCATCGGATTCCTCGTATCCTGAGGAACCTCAGACTGTGCGGGAGCGGGCCGGCCTTCCAACAGGGAAGAGCTTCTCCTGTACTGAGTGCGGGAAATGTTTCTGTTTTAAATCTAAGCTTAATAAGCACAAAAAATCTCACATGGAGGAGAAGCGTCATTCCTGCCCTGAGTGCGGGAAAGTTTTTTCAAAGAAGTCCCATCTTTCCACACATCAGAGATCTCATGTGGAGAAGAAGCCGTATGCCTGTCCTGAGTGCGGGAAATTATTTTCAGAGAAGTATAATTTTTACAGACATCAGAGATCACATGTGGGTGAGAAGCCGTATTCCTGTCCTGAGTGTGGGAAATGTTTTGCACAAAAATCACATCTTGTCAAACATCAGAGGTCTCATACGGGAGAAAAGCCGTACTCCTGTCCTGAGTGTGGGAATTGTTTTTCAGATAAGTCACATCTTTGCAGACATCTGAAAATGCACACAGGTGAGCAGCCGTATTCCTGTTCTGAGTGCGGGAAATGTTTTGTAGAAAAATCACAACTTTTAGCACATCAAAGGTCTCACATAGCAGAAAAACCATATTTGTGTCCTGAGTGCGGGAAATGTTTTGCACAAAAATCAGAACTTGTCAAACATCAGAGGTCTCACACAGGGGAAAAGCCTTATTTCTGTCCTGAGTGCGGGAAATGTTTCTCACAAAAGTCCAATCTTCACAGACATCAGAGATCACACACTGGTGAGAAGCCGTATTCTTGTCCTGAGTGCGGGAAATGTTTTCCACGGAAGTCGCATCTTTATACGCATCAGAGATTACACACGGGGGAGAAAACTTATTCCTGTTCTGAGTGCGGGAAATGTTTTTTAAGGAAGTCCAATCTTTCTGATCATCAAAAATCTCACACAGGGGAGAGGCCATATTTATGTCCTGAGTGCGGGAAATGTTTTTCAAGGAAGTTTAATCTATACACACATCAAAGAACGCACACGGGGGAGAAGCTACTTTCCTGTTCTAAGTGCGGGAAAGGTTTTTCATCGAAGTCCAATCTTTGCAGACATCAGCGGTCTCACACGGGGGAGAAGCCACATTCCTGTCTTGAGTGCGGGAAAGGTTTTTCAGTTAAGTCACAGCTTTCCTTACATCAGAAAGTGCACATGGGTGAGAAACCATATTCCTGTCCTGAGTGCGGGAAATGTTTTTCAAAGAAGTCCAATCTTTACAAGCATCAGATCTCACACGAGAGAGAAGCCGTATTCCTGTCCTGAGTGTGGGAAATGTTTTTCAAGGAAGTCGTATCTTTTCACACATCAGAGATCTCACACGAGGGAGAAGCCACGTTCCTGTCCTGAGGGAATTGTTCCTCACTCAATTCCTGTCTTCTTGTACACCAGGGGTCCCACACAACCCTGGAGGTGTGTGAGTGTGGGAAATGTCTTCTAGATGAATATTACTGGACATCCCAGCTCTCATGTGGGGAAGAAGCACACCCTGATTTACACCTCAGATATACTCCATGGCTGATCTTCATCATGGAAGAAACAGTTCATAAGGAGGTCAGAGGTCACCAAAGACGTGGATGAAGTGTGGGACTGCGTTGGCCATTGATTGCAGGAGAAGAATAAAAATGGCGTCCTAACCTGTACTGATATAAAAGGGAGGAGGGCTCTGCCCAGTCAGACAGTCTGCATTAGAGAGAATGCACACAAGCCACAGCATGTAATCTCAAGCTGCTTACAGAGAAGGGGGAGCAGTTCCACCTCAGAGAAGCCTTCCTGCCATCATACCCACCATGCAAGGGACCCACAGTCCCCCCTGAAGAACACCATTTCTGGAGATCTGCCACTGTGAACCCTGTTTTTTTATGGACCCTTGCCTGTGCAGGTATGCTGGGGAAGTCACAAGCCTGACTTAGGAACTAGGTTAGGGAAAGACTGTTGCTGTTCTGTTGGCTATAATGCTGAAGTTGTGTAAATAAAGCTTTGAAACTTTTGCTGTGCCTGGTCTGAGGTCACTTCAAGGTGTGCATGGTGCTAAGTCAAGCGGGACTGGTGGAACGGGACACTGCTCTGTGGTGCCTCCTTTAAAATGCTGCATCCTGACCAGGAGGAACCTTCTTGACAGCTTCAGGTGATGATACAGAGACACAAGGAAAGTCATAGGCGCATGGAACCTGCAGACCAAAAATCCATGGAGAGTCTAAATGAATCCAGTTGTAGGAATCCAACGATGAGGATGGGGATGGGACAGTCTAGATACCAGGACAGGCTGTGGTAGAGTGAAGCAGACTCTGATATAGAAGAAATAACAGGAGAAACACAGAGGCTCTAAGTGTAGTACAAGTTTAATATTTGTTTTTTTATGAACGCTTGACTGTGCAGGTATGCTGGGGAAGCCACAAGCCTGACATAGGAACTAGGTTAGGGAAAGACTGTTGCTGTTCTGTTGGCTGTAATGCTGAAGTTGTGTAAATAAAGCTTTGAAACGTTTGCCGTGCCTGGTCTGAGGTCACTTCAAGGTGTGCATGGTGGTAATGGTGTATGGAAGAACAGCTCCTGTAGTGCACACACGGGGTGAACAAGGGGCAGCAAGTACTAAAGAAGTATGGTGTGACAGCCAAACGAGAGAACGGTATCGGCAGGGGTGACGGGTCTCGTGTATCGTGAGGAGAGCAGTTCATAGCCTACCTTCTGAGCGGTTGGTGTCCCAACACCTGGGACCAGACCTGTGGGGCAGTGACCTTAGGGACCTAGCTGTAGGGTATGGAAGAGAAAAGAGTGAAGAATGTGAGTGCATGGGGTCCAAGCTGGTGCATGGTCACTGGGAGAGAGGTGGTAGAGTCAAGCTGGACTGGTGGAACGGGACACTGTTCTGTGGTGCCTCCTTCAAAATGCTGCATCCTAACCAGGAGGAACCCGCAGACCAAAAATCCACGGAGAGTCTAAATGAATCCAATTTGTAGGAATCCAACGATGAGGAAGGGGATGGGACAGTCTAGATACCAGGACAGGCTGTGGTAGAGTGAAGCAGAATCTGATATACAGTAGAAGAACCAATGGGAGAAACACAAAGGCTCTAAATGTAGACTGTAGTACAAGTTTAATATTGTTTTTTTATGGACCCTTGCCTGTGCACGTATGCTGGGGCAGCCACAAGCCTGACTTAGGAACTAGGTTAGGGAAAGACTGTTGCTGTTCTGTTGGCTGTAATGCTGAAGTTGTGTAAATAAAGTTTTGAAACTTTTGACCTCCTGAGCGGTTGGTGTCCTAGCACCTGGGACCAGACATGCAGGGCAGAATCGGCAATCTCCTTTCTCTGGCAGCAACCTCAACCTCTTATTTCAATTCCCTTGCTTCCTTAACCACTTCCCGACTGGCCGTTGTATATAAACGGCTGGATGGTGGCACTGCAGGGTCAGGTGGCCGTTTATAAACGGCCTCCCCACACCCTTCTTGTGCACGCTCCCTGGGAGCGCGCAGCACCGCAATCCGGTGCCCGCTGTGTCCTCCGGACACAGTGAAACACCGATCGTCAGACGGACCTCTGTACGAGGTCCTGATCATGTGATCACTGATTGGCCAACAGTGATCACATGCAAAGTAGTAAGCAAAATGTCACTTGTGACATCATTGCTTACTACATGCGAAATCTGTGAATGATCACAGAGGACACATTTTACAAGGCTATTCACAACAGCCTTGTACCATGTGACAAGCTGTGACCAATCACAGCTCACTCAGTAGTTCTCAATGGCTGCAAGAATGCAGACAGAGAGAAAGAGAAATGATTGCTTTTACATCCTATATGGGTGTAAAAGCAATCAGTGTAAAAAAAAAAAATCTTCATCACCCCTCAAAAGTAGTACAGTGTCACCATGTACTGCTAGGGTGACAGTATGTAAAAAAAACAACAAATAAATAAAATAAATAATAATTTAAAAAAATAAAAATGTAAAAAAAATGTTTAAAAATTACAATATTTGGTTATAAACTAATTTGGCTTATTTATTTTTTTACTAAAAAGATAACGGAATAACTTTTGGCCAAGATTTATCATGAAATATTATTTATTTGCAAAATTTTATAAGAAAAACACTTTTTTTCAAAATGTTTGCACATTTTCATTTACATCGCAAAAAAAATAAAAATCCCAGTGGTGAATAAATACCACCAAAATAAAGTTTTTTCTGTCTCAACAAAATGGTAAAAAATTCATATGGGTACAGTGTTGCATGACCGCGCAATTGTCATTGAAAGTGTGATAGCGCTGAAAGCTGAAAATTGCCCTGGTCAGGAAGGGGGTGAAAGTGTCCGGACTGGAAGTGGTTAACTCAGTACCCACCTCATATGTGCCCTCTGGAATGCCCGCTCAGTCTCTAACAAACTTGCCTCTGTCAATTAACTTTTCCAGTCCAACTCCCTCAACCTACTCGCTGTTACCAAAACCTGGCTCTAGGAATCTGACTCTGCTTCTCCTTCACACCCTACTGCCTCCACCCACTACCTTGCTTACTGCCCAGGAGATTGCCAGTCATGTTAAAAACAAGATCAACACAATCCGTGATAAGATCTCAAGTGTCCAGCTTTCTCTTCCAAACGACATACTAAGTCCAACACTACACTCAATACTTTCCTCCTTCAACCCTGTAACAATGGAGGTTGCCAAACTCCTTTCTGAGTTCCACCACCTGTCCCCTTGACCCCTTACAATTGTTACTACCTCCTCCCTGCTCTATCCTAAACTCTCTAACCCACATCTTCAATCGCTCCCTCTCCACCAGTACCCTACCCTCCCTGCACAAACATGCACTGGTTACCCTGATACTCAAAAAACCCTCACTGGACCCCACCTGTTTGAGCAACTTGAGACCCATCCCCCTGCTTCTGTGCACCTCCAGGATTCTTCAACGCCTTGACCACAACCATATGAGTCGCAACCTCACTGTCAACAACCACCTCGATCCCCTACAGTCTGCCTTCTCCCCCAATATTCCAATGAAACTGTCCTATGATAAAGGACTAATGACCCATGAACTTATAAAACCAATGGTCATTACTCCATACTCGTACTCTTAGACCTTTCTGCTGCCTTTGACAGAGTTGACTACCCGCTCCTCCTCGGTAAACTCCACTCCCTTGGCTCTGCTACTCTGCTTTTTCCTGGTTCTCCTAACTATCTCAGCTCAGCTCCTGTGTCACAACACTTTCTCCTCCGCTCCTCTTTCTGTTGAAGTATCCCAAGGCTCTGTCCTCGGGCCCCTCCTATTCTCTCCTTCCCTGGGCCAGTTGAGATGCTTCCATGGCTCCAATACCATCTCTATGCCAGCGACACCCAGATCTCTCTACTCCCCAGCTCACCCCCTTGGTCTCCTCACGTATCTCAAATTTTTATGAGCGACGTATCAGTATGGATGTCACCCCATTTCCTCCAACTCAATCTTTCTAAAATTGAACTTGTAATATTTCTTCCTGCCCGATCTCACCCCATCCCCCATGACTTTACCACTGAGATCAACAGCACAACCATTGGTCCCTCCACACATTCCAGGGTGTTAGGTGTAATCCTAGACTCTGGCCTCTCCTGGCTCCACATACTTACAAAACCCTCACTGGACCCCACCTGTTTGAGCAACTTAAGACCCATCCCCCTGCTCCTGTGCACCTCCAGGCTTCTTGAACACCTTGACCACAACCATATGAGTTGCAACCTCACTGTCAACAAACACCTCAATCCCCTACAGTCTGGCTTCTCCCCCAACATTCCATTGAAACTGTCCTATGAAAAATGACTAATGACCCACAAACTGATAAAACCAATGGTCATTACTACATACGCATACTCTTAGACCTTTCTACTGTCTTTGACAGAGTTGACTACCCGCTCCTCAGCAACTCAGCGATCAGCGACTGCTGCCCCTCTCTGCCAATCCCTTTATTGGCTTCCCCTAACCCAATGTATAAAATTCTAAATACTAATCACAAAATACAAAGCCATCCACAACATCAGCTCCTTAGCTACATCACCAACCTCATCCGCAGATATCGCTCAAATCATCCTCTCCGCTCCTCCCAAGACCTCCTGCTCTTTAGCTTCCTTGTTACCTCCTCCCATGCTCGTCTTCAAGACTTCTCTAGAACCTCCCCCATCATCTGGAACTCCCTGTTTTCTGCAGACAGATCGACATTCCCCTGATACTTAAAAAACCCTCACTGGACCCCACCTGTTGAGACCCATCCCCCTGCTCCTGTGCACCTCCAGGCTTCCTGGACGCCTTGACCACAACCATATGAGTTGCAACCTCACTGTCAACAACCACCTTGATCTCCTACAGTCTGGCTTCTCCCACAATATTCCAATGAAACTGTCCTATGAAAAATGACTAATGACCCACGAACTGATAAAACCAATGCTCATTACTCCATACATGTACTCTTAGACCTTTCTGCTGCCTTTGACAGAGTTGACTACCTTCTCCTCAGCGACTGCTGCCCCTCTCCGCCAATCCCCTTACTGGCTTCCTCTAACCCAACGTAAAAATTCTAAATACTAACCACAACGTACAATGCCATCCACAACATCAGCTCCTTAGCTACATCACCAACCTCATCCACAGATATCGCTCAAATCATCCTCTCCACTCCTCCCAAGACATCCTGCTCTCTAGCTTCCTTGTTACCTCCTCCCATGCTTGTCTTGAAGACTTCTCTAGAACCTCCCCCATCATCTGGAACTCCGTTTTCTGCAGACAGATCGACATTTTCCGATGCCATATGTTGTACAGATTCCTCATGTTCCCCAATACAAGCTCATACATTGGACTTCCTCAACTTTCCAACCAGGAATGAAGGAATTTGGCATGATACTTTCCGTATATTGAGGGTACATAGCCTGATATGGTTCATTAGGGATCATGCTCACTCCCACCCCCACCTTTTCCTGGAAAGCAAGGCTGCATGCTCAGATATGGATTTCGGGGCATCCCACACTTTCTTTTCTTGTTTTTTTTTTTATTATTTTTGCAAAGAGTTCCTTCTTAAAATCCATATCAGGCCTGAAGGGTCTAGTACAGTGGTTCTTAACCTTGTTGGAGGTACTGAACCCCACCAGTTTCATATGCGCATTCACCGAACCCTTCTTAATTGGAAAAATAAAATATGATTTTTAAAATTCAAAACATAGGTATATATTTAGGTATATATTTATACATAGGTGCACAAAATGAACAAAACAATTAAGAACAAAGAACAAAACCATTAAACATGATTTTCACACAAAAACAAAAACATAATAATGAATATTTACTGCACCCGCGAGACTGACTCACCGAACCCCTGGGGTTCGATCGAACCCAGGTTAAAAACCACTGGTCTAGTATGAATTTTTTTTTGGGGGGACTCCAAGCAACTTTTTTTTATTGTGTTTATATTCATCTGTCAGCCAGGAATCCCCAGTTGAAAACTGAATGGGCTGGGTGGGAATAGGTGATCCGTTGTTGGGATGCCATTGGTTGCTGGACCCATAACAATCAACTTAAGTAGTAAGTTGCCATGTTTCCCAGGTGGGAGTGGAAGTGACCCCTCTGTGAGGACATACAGTCCATACACACCCAGCACAAGGCCGGGGTCACACTACCAGACGGTTCTCGTGTCTGCAGTTCCTCGGAGCTCCACAAGATGGTGATCTCACTTCTACCCAGACAGGAAGTCTCTATGGAAGACAGGAAGTGATGTCAGGTACAGACAGGAAGTGATGTCAGGTATAAATAGGATGTTCCCAGTGAGAGGTGAGTCGGGAGGAAGTAGAGAGGAGACATTGTTGGAAGTGGCAGCAGAGGAGGTAATAAGATCTGATTTTATATCTACACCTAGTAAATCCCTGTCATGTCTGTCCTCTCCCTCCACCGTCATGCCCGTCCTCTTCCTCCACTGTCACGCCCGTCCTCTTCCGTCATGTCCATCCTCTTCCTCCACCGTCATGTCCATCCTCTTCCTCCACCGTCGCGTCCATCCTCTTCCTCCACCGTCGCGTCCGTCCTCTTCCTCCACCACCACACCTGTCCTCTTTCTCCACCATCACGTCCATCCTCTTCCTCCACCGTCATGTCCGTTCTCTTCCTCCATAGTCACTGTGATGTCTTTTCTCTACAGTAGATGATGATACACACATATAGTGTGGGAACCCAGATTAACCCCTTCAGGGGCAGAACATTCCCCCACTTCTGGGGCCGGAACATACTCCTCATTGTGGAGAATAGGGTTTTTGTTTAGACATAAACGTCAAGGGGTAAAAGGCTCATGGACCCCAAATACACAGGAAACAGTAAACTGAATGTCCCTCATATTATCCCCCTTCCCCTCCCATCCTAATATTGTACAACCAGTACAGTCCAGATCATTCTCTGTTATCAATTATTGGTCTACAGGAAACCTGTATAGATCACATGACCAATGAGGATGGAGGAGGACCGGAGTCACATGACTGAGAGGATACTAAACCTCACCTTGGAGATCATCTACCTGCTGACCGGAGAGGTGAGGAGGATTCTGGGAGGTCACATGACATCACTCTTATCTCTATTAATAAAACACAGACCTGACCGGAGAGGTGAGGAGGATTCTGGGAGGTCACATGACATCACTCTCATCTCTATTAATAAAACACAGACCTGACTGGAGAGGTGAGGAGGATTCTGGGAGGTCACATGACATCACTCTCATCTCTATTAATAAAACACAGACCTGACCGAAGAGGTGAGGAGAATTCTGGGAGGTCACATGACAGCACAAAGACCTGACCAGAGAGGTGAGGAGGATTCTGGGAGGTCACATGACATCACTCTCATCTCTATTATTAAAACACAGACCTGACTAGAGAGGTGAGGAGGATTCTGGGAGGTCACATGACATCACTCTCATCTCTATTAATAATACACAGACCTGACCGGAGAGGTGAGGAGGATTCTGGGAGTCTAACATGATATTCCTATTGGTTCCCCAATACAGAGATTTCCTCTTCTGAAGTCAGGTGATCATATGACCATCACAGTGCCTCCATGTGACTCCTTAAACCCTGAGAGACACAACATGCAGAAGATTCTAGAAGTCACCAAGAAGATGATGGAGCTGCTGACAGGAGAGGTGAGCAGTGCCAGGAATTCTGGGACATTCTCCAGTAACAGACAAGGGATGTGTCTGGATGGTGACTGTATCATTGTGTGTGTCAGGTTCCTATAAGGTGTCAGGGTGTCACTGTCTATTTCTCAATGGAGGAGTGGGAGTATTTAGAAGGACACAAGGACCTCTACAAGGACGTCATGATGGACAATCAGCCGCCCCTCACATCACCGGGTAAGAGGAGACTTTATTGGAAAGGAGAGAGCAGTACGGAGGATCCACCTAGATCCCCCATCATCTGATAAACACATAGAAACAATGGATTCAGTCATTGTGTGTGTTTCCTACAGATGGATCCAGTCATGGAAACCCACCAGAGAGATGTCCCTGTCCTCTGTATTCCTGGGATTCCACACAGGAAGGTCACACCATCCCTCACCATCGTCAGGTAGATGGATCCAGTCATGGGAACCCACCAGAGAGATGTCCCCGTCCTCTGTATTCCCGGGATTCCACAAAGGAAGGTCCCACCATCCCCCACCATCATCAGGTAGATGGATCCAGTCATGGGAACCCACCAGAGAGATGTCCCCGTCCTCTGTATTCCCGGGATTCCACAAAGGAAGGTCCCACCATCCCCCACCATCATCAGGTAGATGGATCCAGTCATGGGAGCCCACCAGAGAGATGTCCCTGTCCTCTGTATTCCCGTGATTCCACACAGGAAGGTCCCACCATCCCTCACCATCATCAGGTAGGTGGAGCTGAGGGTCAGGAACATGAAATGACCTAGGAAAGTCGCTCATAATTATGATTTATACACAAGCTTGTATGTTTCAATGAATGTCTTATTATATATACAGAATGGAAACCTCGGGGATTATAATATTGTTGTCAAAGAAGAGTATACAGAGGAGGATGAGGAGTATGGAGTGATGGAGGAGTTTTCAGAAGGAAACAAGGACATGATGGAGCCACCTAATATCAGGAACCCACCAGAGAGATGTCCCCGTTCTCTGTATTCCTGGGATTCCACACAGAAAGATTACAAGGTTGGTGGAATGGAACATCTGGAACATGGACTTATGGAGACAATGTGTGGAATTTTTTATGTGAGCTAATAATGAATAATTTACAGATGATATTTTCTCTCCTTCTCTTGGTTTAGGGTGAAGATCTGATAGATATAAAAGTTGAGGTTAAATCAGAAGAAGAAGAAGAAGAGTGGTATGTGAGGGATGATCAGCAGTCTATGGAGGAGGATGGAATAACGGGGACATTTATAGAGGAGGACACTCCTACAGAGATCAGCACAGGTGGGTCATGAACACTAAATCCATTCCTCCACCCATACTGCTCAATGACTGGTCCAGAGTAGGGCGGGGTGATATCAGCCTGTAATACTTTCTTGAGCTGTGTTCCCCGTCCTGTATTCCTGGATTCCTCTCGGATAATCTTCTTTCTCTGTGCTGCAGACACAATTTATGTCTCTAGACTGGATTTATGGAGATTCTGGGGTTCAGCTGGAAGCAAAATGTTGAATTTAATTATAGACGTGTTTCTTCACCTAGGCACTTGGGGCATGTGTCTTGACTCTTCAGGATGAGTCCAGTCTTCCTCTTGGTTGTCCTCCCCCCATCCTCACTCTCTGACCCCTGGTGGGGCTCCTGTCTAGTAATCCTCATTTTCTTTGTATTTTAGTCCATGGCCGGGAGATGAGGAAAACCTCCGAGGATTGTCTCACTTTGTCTCCAGACTGGAAAGTAGAAGATGAGGACATCACACAGTATAGTCCAGGAGAAAACCCGGTTCCCTCCAATGTCCATCCGGCACCACCCAGTGTAGATGGACCATCGGATTCCTCGTACCCTGAGGAACCTCAGACTGTGCGGGACGCTGCCATCTTTAAAACATATAAGAGGTTCTCCTGTCCTGAGTGCGGGAAGCGTTTCGATTATAAATCCAGTCTTCTTGTGCATAAAAGCTCTCACACGGGGGAGAAAATGCATTCCTGCCCTGAGTGCGGGAAAGCTTTTTTAACAAAGTCCGATCTTCGCAGACACAAGAGGTATCACGTGGCGGAAAAACCATATTCCTGTCCTGAGTGCAGGAAATGTTTTGTACAAAAATCAGAACTTGTCAAACATCAGAGGTCTCACACAGGGGAAAAGCCATATTCCTGCCCTGAGTGCGGGAAATGTTTTTCACAAAACTCCAATCTTCATAGACATCAGAGATCTCACACGGGGGAGAAGCCGTATCCCTGTCCTGAGTGCGGGAAATGTTTTGCACGGAATTCCCATCTTTACAGACATCAGAGATCTCACATGGGGGAGAAGCCACTTTCCTGTCCTGAGTGAGGGAAATGTAGTCCTGTCCTGTCTTCCTTTACATCAGGGGTCCCACACAACCCTCGAGGTGTATTAGTGCCTTGAGTGCGGGAAATGTCTTCTATATGAATTTTGGACATCACAGCTCTTCATGTGGTAGCAGAGGCTCATGAAGACCTGAAATTCCTGCCAGTACCTGACATGGCTGCAGATATGCGCATTGGCGCACAATAGATGTGCGTGGACGCATACGAATGCGCACTGATGCGTGACCGTGCATGCTTGCGGCCTGGATTGGTACAAAATGGATTTTGGCTTCTTTAACGGACTTACTCTGCTCTTCTGTGTATGATCCCGGCTATCCTCCTGACTACCGCTTGCTCTCGTTCACGCCCAGTACCTGACCTCGACTTTGAACTGGCTCCTCCTTCTTAAAGAGTGACATGTTTGGTATCTATTTACTCGGCTTAACAACATTTATGTTTTACCAAACCATTGGGTATTTAATTGTGTTTTTGTGCACTAAACTTCAAAAAGTGTTTTGTTTTTTTAAAAACTGTTGCGCAAATACCATGGGACAGAAAAAATTGTAACACCCCTCATTTTATTCTCCAGGGCCTCTGCTTTAAACTATAAATCATGTTTGGTGGTTTTATGTAATTTTTGTAGCAAAAATTATTGATTTTTACATGTAATTAAAAGGTGTCAAAAAAGGCTTGGTTTTCAAGTGGTTCAGACATCAGGGGTCTGTTAGACCCCCCCCCCCCCTCATGTCTCCTGCCCCCAACTGAAGATATTGGAGATCAGATTGTGGTCTCCTGCCCTCCACTAAAGATTATGGAGATCAGATTTTGGTCTCTCCTGCCCTCCGCTGAAGATATTGGAGATCAGATTGTGGTCTCTACACTGAAGATTATGGAGATCAGATTGTGGTCTCTCCTGCCCTCCACTGAAGATATTGGAGATCAGATTGTGGTCTCTTCTGCCCTCCGCTGAAGATATTGGAAATCAGATTGTGGTCTCTCCTGCCCTCCGCTGAAGATATTGGAGATCAGATTGTGGTCTCTCCACTGAAGATAATGGAGATCAGATTGTGGTCTCTCATGCCCTCCACTGAAGATAATGGAGATCAGATTGTGGTGTCTCCACTGAAGATATTGGAGATCAGATTGTGGTCTCCTGCCCTCCACTAAAGATTATGGAGATCAGATTTTGGTCTCTCCTGCCCTCCATTGAAGATTATATAGATCAGATTGTGGTCTCTTCTGCCCTCCGCTGAAGATATTGGAGATCAGATTGTGGTCTCTACACTGAAGATTATGGAGATCAGATTGTGGTCTCTCCTGCCCTCCATTGAAGATATTGGAGATCAGATTGTGGTCTCTTCTGCCCTCCGCTGAAGATATTGGAAATCAAATTGTGGTCTCTCCTGCCCTCCGTTGAAGATATTGGAGATCAGATTGTGGTGTCTCCACTGAAGATAATGGAGATCAGATTGTGGTGTCTCCACTGAAGATAATGGAGATCAGATTGTGGTCTCTCCACTGAAGATAATGGAGATCAGATTGTGGTCTCTCATGCCCTCCACTGAAGATAATGGAGATCAGATTGTGGTGTCTCCACTGAAGATATTGGAGATCAGATTGTGGTCTCCTGCCCTCCACTAAAGATTATGGAGATCAGATTTTGGTCTCTCCTGCCCTCCATTGAAGATTATATAGATCAGATTGTGGTCTCTTCTGCCCTCCACTGAAGATAATGGAGATCAGATTGTGATCTCTCCACTGAAGATATTGGAGATCAGATTGTGGTCTCTCCTGCCCTCCACTGACGATTATGGAGATCAGATTCCACTGAAGATAATGGAGATCAGATTGTGATCTCTCCTGCCCTCCATTGAAGATAATGGAGATCAGATTGTGGTCTCTCTTGCCCTCCGCTGAAGATAATGGAGATCAGATTGTGGTCTCTCCACTGAAGATTATGGAGATCAGATTGTGGTCTCTCCTGCCCTCCACTGAAGATAATGGAGATCAGATTGTGGTCTCTCCACTGAAGATAATGGAGATCAGATTGTGGTCTCTCCACTGAAGATTATGGATATCAGATTGTGGTTTCTCCACTGAATATTATGGATATCAGATTGTGGTCTCTTCTGCCCTCCGCTGAAGATAATGGAGATCAGATTGTGGTCTCTCCACTGAAGATTATGGAGATCAGATTGTGGTCTCTCCACTGAAGATTATGGAGATCAGATTGTGGTCTCTCCACTGAAGATTATGGAGATCAGATTGTGGTCTCTCCACTGAAGATTATGGAGATCAGATTGTGGTCTCTCCTGCCCTCCGCTGAAGATAATGGAGATCAGATTGTGGTCTCTCCACTGAAGATTATGGATATCAGATTGTGGTTTCTCCACTGAATATTATGGAGATCAGATTGTGGTCTCTTCTGCCCTCCGCTGAAGATAATGGAGATCAGATTGTGGTCTCTTCTGCCCTCCGCTGAAGATAATGGAGATCAGATTGTGGTCTCTCCTGCCCTCCGCTGAAGATAATGGAGATCAGCTTGTGTTCTCTCCTGCCCTCCGCTGAAGATATTGGAGATCAGATTGTGGTCTCTCCACTGAAGATAATGGAGATCAGATTGTGATCTCTCCTGCCCTCCATTGAAGATAATGGAGATCAGATTGTGGTCTCTCCTGCCCTCCGCTGAAGATATTGGAGATCAGATTGTGGTCTCTCCACTGAAGATTATGGATATTAGATTGTGGTCTCTCCTGCCCTCCACTGAAGATAATGGAGATCAGATTGTGGTCTCTCCTGCCTTCCACTGAAGATAATGGAGATCAGATAGCGCTCCAGTTGCAGCTTCTCCAGCCACAGTGGCCAGGAATAATAGTGCTAACCCTGGAAGTGACACAATATGTACTGCTTCTGGGTTCAGTCTAACTAGGGGTGATCAGCGCATAGACACTCTCTGGTCTCCTTCTCCTCTACTCAGCAGCATACACCATGCCGGTGCTGGGTTTGCTGGTGGGATGGTGAAACCTTGGAACCATGGTGGGGGGTTGTACATTCCAGGGACAATGCTTAAGAGTGCACTTATTCTTCTCCAGAATTTAGGTACTGCTGGTCTTCGAGACAAATGATTCCACCATTGTAGGTAGGTTTGGGAAGGTTTTGTAATTTGGTGTTTGCAATTTGCACCATGACTGTGTTTGCTGATACCGGGCGGGCAACACCATAGATCTACATAGGAATGAGATGAGGAAGGATCAAAATCATATCCAATCATGAAGCAAATTTTTGGCCTCAAAGCTTTGTCGTCAAATCCAAGGGATCCACCAATGTGCTCCAGGCAGTACAGTACTGGGTCGTATTGGGTTTTCTTTTCCTGGGGGGGGAGTTCAATATTGGGCACCCAGAGCCAATTGCAGTTGAAGGGGCTAAAAACCTTAGTCTACTCACTGTGTGCATGATAATACATTCCTTGTATGCGCAAAACATGCTTTAATCACGGAGCCACAAGCGAGAGCCGAACAGTCACACACAAACCTCAGCACAATGGTTGGTAAAAATGGGACTCTTCCATCACATTCTTTTCTCTCCACACAGCCGACCTTTAGGAAGGATCTTCAATAACATACTGACTACTGAACAACACGCTCATGTCGTACAATAAAGCATAAAGAGTGCAGGTGCCAGGAGTATGCATATACAGCCCAGTGTACAGAGTGTGGTGGTCCGGAGTATGCATATACAGCCCAGGGTACAGAGTGTGGGGGTGAGGGCTATATTGTATACAGGCTAAAGATAATTATAGAGAGGTTATAAAATTAAATTATCGTATCACCCAATATTTGGTCTCCATTCAGTAGCCAAAAAGGCATATGAAAAGGAGGGTTTGTGAAAAGGAATTCACAGAAAAGCGGCTACATTATGAACAGAATGTGACACTCAGAAAAAATTTCCAAAATTTATGCTTTTTATTACACTTATAAATATGACATATGGGCAGTCGCCCTGCTTTACCATCACCTCAGTATGAGACAATACACACAGACCTAAAACCATTAAAATAACACCAAGACCGGTCTAAATGCATGTGCAACAGAGAGAATGACTACAGGAGTCTATTGTCCCTGAGACACAGACACATAGGTGAACACTTCCCAACGGAGGTGTATCCAAAAATTATACCATAGGTATACCATAATACATATTATAATATGAAAATACGGCTATTGCCTTAATGGTTATGTCCCAAATAGGGAATCCAAAAATTATACTATGGATACGGATATCACATGTATGCAATACAGCAAGCACAAAATGCGTCAAGAGGAGAACAATATGCCACAGGCCTGTATGAAAAAAGACAAAAATGTCATGTGTATAATGCAATATATTCCTGTGCCGGCACAAGTGGTTGGGGCCCATTCATCTGTATAGACAGCTGTTTCCTAGAGCTCTTAAATGAGAATATGCCCCATTTATTCCCAGGATGGAAGAAAGGATGCAAAAAGCAGCACTCTGCTTGAAATGGTTTCTTCACCAATATATGTGGACTACACACCACTTTCTGTAAGAAAAACAAGACACATCCCAAAGGATCTTCTGCCTGTTGAAATGCATGTGGTATGTCTTGTTTCCCATAAAAAGCACCATGATGTCCCCATCCTGTAGTAAAACAAACAATATGTGGAAGAGTCACTGACAGAGCTTACACTCTATGTAGGATATATAGGTCATATAATGACAGAGGACCATATATCTAATGTCCTGTAACAGTCCACTCACCACCTGTGCACTGGATGATAGGAACGGAAAAGATGTCCTTCATAGGTATTGCCATACAAGGCCAAAAGAGGCCAAGGAACCACCGCTGACATCCGCCGATATACCGCGGGTTCCAGCCCCTTCTTGGCGCCTGTGCTGCCTATATTGTATACAGCCCAGGGTGCAGTGGTCAGGAGTATGTCATATATAGCCCAAGGTACAGAGTGCAGTGGTCAGGACTATATTGTATACAGCTCAGCGTATAGAGTGCAGTGGTCAAGAGTTTGTCATACAAAGTCCCAGCGTACAGAATGCAGTGGTCAGTACTATACTGTACACAGCCCAAGGTACAGAGTGCAGTGGTCAGGAGTTTGTCATTTAAAGCCCAGGGTACAGAGTATAGTGGTCAGGAGTTTGTCATATAAAGCCCAGGGTACAGAGTGCAGTGGTCAGGACTATACTGTATACGGCGCAGGGTACAGAGTGCAGTGGTCAGGGCTATACTGTATACAACGCAGGGTACAGAGTGCAGTGATCAGAACTATACTGTATACAGCGCAGGATACAGAGTGTAGTGGTTAAGACTATACTGTATACAGCCCAGGGTACAGAGTGTAGTGGTCAGGAATATATCATATACAGCCCAGGGTGCAGTGGTCAGAACTATACTGTATACAGCCCAGGGTACAGAGTGCAGTGGTCAAGAAAATTTCGTATACGGCCCGGGGTAAAAAGTGCAGTGGCCAGGAGTATATCATTTAAAGCCCAGGTTACCGAGGGAAGTGGTCAAGAACATCTTGTATACAGCCCAGGGTAAAGAGTGCAGTGGCCAGGAGTATATTATTTAAAGCCCAAGGTACAGAGGGCAGTGGTCAAGAAAATGTTATATACTGCCCAGGGCAAAGAGTGCAGTGGCCAGGAGTATATTATTTAAAGCCCAGGGTACAGAGGGCAGTGGTCAAGACTATATTGTTTATAGCCCGGGGTAGAGAGTGCAGTGGTCAGAGGTATGTCATATGCAACCCAGGGTACAGGATGAAGTGGTCAGGAATATATCCTATGTAGTCCAGGGTAAAGAGTGCAGTAGTCAGGAGTATAGTATATACAGCTTGGCATAAAAAGTGCAGTGGTCAGGTGTATGCCAAATATTAGTCAACATACAGTACATTGTGTAATGGTCAGAAGTATGATATGTACAGTTGGGCATACAGAGTGCATTGGTCAGGAGTATGTCATTTACAGCTTACTGTACAGAGCGCAGTGGTCAGGAATATATTCTATACAGCCCAGGGCAACACATGCTGTGGCCAGTTGTAAGTTATTTATAGCTTGGCATGCAAAGTGCAGTGGTCGGGGTATGTCAAATATAGCTCCATTGACTGTACTGTACATTGTGTACTAGAAGTATGCTACATACAGTTCGGCATATAGAGTGCATTGTTCAGGAGTATGTCATATTATTATACTTAGTTCATTGGTCAGGAACACGTCATTTACAGCTTAGTGTACATATTGCAGTGATACAGTGCGGCATACAGAGTGCAGTGGTCAAGAACATGTCAAGTCCAGCCTAGTGTATAGAGTGCAGGAGTCAGGAGAATGTCATGTACAGCCCCTTTTATAGAGTGCAGAGGTCAGGAGAATGTCATGTACAGCCAGTGTATAGAGTGTAGTGGTCAAAAACATGTCATGCACAGCCCAGGGTATAGAGTGCAGGGGTCAGGAGAATGTCATGTACAGCCCAGGGTATAGAGTGCAGGGGTCAGGAGAATGTCATGTACAGCCCAGGGTATAGAGTGCAGGTGTCAGGAGAATGTCTTGTACTGCCAGTGTATAGAGTGTAGTGGTCAAGAGAATGTCATATACAGCCCGGGGTATAGAGTGCAGGGGTCAGGAGAATGTCATGTACAGCCCAGTGTATAGAGTGCAGTGGTCAAGAGAATGTCATTTACAGCCCAGGGTATAGAGTACAGGGGTCAGGAGAATGTCATGCACGGCACAGAGTGCAGGGGGCAGGAGAATGTCATGTACAGCCAGTGTATAGAGTGTAGTGGTCAAGAGAATGTCATATACAGCCCAGGGTATAGAGTGCAGGGGTCAGGAGAATGTCATGTACAGCCCAGTGTATAGAGTGTAGTGGTCAAGAGAATGTCATGTACAGCCCAGGGCATAGAGTGCAGGGGTCAGGAGAAAGTCATGTACAGCCCAGTGTATAGAGTGTAGTGGTCAAGAGAATGTCATGTACAGCCCAGGGTATAGAGTGCAGGGGTCAGGAGAATGTCATGTACAGCCCGGGGTATGGAGTGCAGGGGTCAGTAGAATGTCATGTACAGCCCAGTGTATAGAGTGCAGTGGTCAAGAGAATATCATGTACAGCCCAGGGTATAGAGTACAGGGGTCAGGAGAATGTCATGTACAGCCCAGTGTATAGAGTGCAGTGGTCAAGAGAATGTCATACAGCCCAGGGTACAGAGTGCAGGGGTCAGGAGAATGTCATGTACAGCCTTGTGTATAGAGTGCAGTGGTCAAGAGAATGTCATATACAGCCCGGGGTACAGAGTGCAGTGGTCAGATAAAGTAGCTAAGAGTCAGAAGAAGCTCCATAAAGGTCCATGATGTAGATGAGAGTCACATATAGTATGAGCAACATCAACCTTCACTCTGTAACAATGCCCAGAATGATACCAATGAGTCTCTGACCAATCTCCCGGTTTGGATGGACTCCCTTCCAGAAATTGCACTCACAATGTCCCTGGATACTTTGATACCTCCTTCCAATATCAGACAGACATCTCTCATGTGAACTCTCCAGACTGGATCCTCAGTGAAATCCCTTGATTAGTTCCAGACATTTTCAGCAAACAGCCCCCCCCCCCCCAGCTTTAGCATTGCTGTGAGCTCGGTGAACACAGATAGACTTTGAACTGGGCTACCTAGAAGGGGAGAAACCCGTCAGGCTGGGAACATCTCCTCCTGGACAAGAACAGGGCAGCTCCAAACCACAGACTATTTATGTACTGTCAGGAATGGACTTGCCAATGGTGGTGGGACTCACCTGCCTTGTGGGCTGCAGTACCAGGGCTGGCCAGCGGGTGCTCTCAGCAACCAAAAGCTCACTCCTGCAGTCAGCCATCACCTGAGGCTGATTGCAAGAAGTGTATGTAAGGAATGGCCAGACCTGCAGTCAGTGCCTTGGTGTATATTTCCTATGAGTCCCTGTACCTGCATCCTGTCTGCTTCCTGATTCTGCTTGATCCTGACCCTGAATGAACTCCGCCTGTCCTGACCTCAGCTATTCCTGACCACTCTCCAGCCTGCTCCTTTGGTACCTTGTCTGCCTGATTGTTCCTGACCCGGCCCGTCTGACTACGCTCTGTCTACTCCTAATTAATAAATTATATTGTTACACCATACTTGAGCTTGCGTTTCCCTGTGTCAGTTCACGCATCTCTGGTCTTACCTGGATCCCTGACATTACACCAAGGCCATTCCTGACCAGAAGTGGCTGCACAGGGAAGCCATCTTGGCTTATTGTTGTGAAGGATGCATCCGGAGGAGGTTATATTCTTGTGTCTACTAGTCTTTGATGACAAAGAATATGCCTTTGAGACTCTGCAGGAGTATACCAAGGATCAGCTGCTAGAATGCATACGGGTCGCGCATTCCCTGGTAGATCAGGGCACAGAGTTCTCTGAGGTGCAACCATTAATTCAGGCTTGTGTGTGGAGTTGGCTTCAGCTAGTACCCCTGAAAGCAGGGATGACTTTTTTCCCCCATTCAGTGCAGATTAAGTGGAATCGCTGGTATGGTTGTTGGAGGAGGATCCAGATTGCTTCCATGAGCATTATGCAGCTTGTCCATCTCATGTGCTAGTGGAGTGTATAGACGCAGTGCAGTCTTTGGTCAGACAGGCTATGTGTAAGCGGAGTTGTTTTCAACCCATACTACAGTCCTGGTGTCAGGGATGCGGGTGTGACCAGAAGTGTGTGTACTGACACAGGGAAACGCAAGCTTCAGATATGGTATAAATAAGACAATTTATTAAGACTAACAATACAAACATAAACGCAGTGCACCAAACCCCAAGCTAACACAAATACATACAACAAGGTAAAACAAACCCAGACCTAAACAGATACAGATACACAGGTACATACACGTATAGAGCACAACGTAGTCAGGCAAGCCGGGTCGATAACTATCGGGCAGGTAGGTACAGGAGGAGCAGGCGGAGAGAATGGTCAGGGTCACAAGCCAGGGATCAAAACAGGAGAAGTCAGCAGAGGTCAGGATCAGGCAGGGTCGGCAACAAGTCAGGCAGAGGCAGGAACGCAGGTTACAAGATACAGGGGCACATGGAAAAACACACACCAAGGCACAGACTGCAGGTCTGGCCATCCCTTGCAATCACACCTGCAATCAGCCCCAGGTGATGGCTAATTGCCGAAGTGAACCTCTGGTTGTTGAGAGCACCCGCTGGCCAGCCCTGGTACTGCAGCCCACAAGGCAGGTGAGTCCCATCACTATTGGCAAGTCCATTCCTGACACCTGGGCAGACTTGTTACACCCAGCCTCAGGCAGCTTGCAACAAACCAGTCCTGCTTCTCATCATTCCTCTGCTCAAAACTCTCTTCCTGCACTCCCGACAGCACCCCCAATGACAGCCCAGTATACCCTGCTAGCTACCACATGACAGTCCCCTGCTCCCACTCACTACACCTATCCTGCCTTTAACCCTATAAAGAAGTCCTCTGTAGCAACTGCTCCCTCCTTTGTTCCATCCCCCAGTTCTTCTCTGCCTACAGCTGCTCTATCCGTTTACAAACCTGCGCTTACTTACAGTGCTCTAGTAACTAAAACCAGGAAAAGGCGAAAATTCTTTCCAACCAAAACCATCCTACCAGTATCCAAACCGGTCAGCCTGCCGTCTGCGAACCCGCCTTCCGTGGTTCAGCCTGGTGCCCCGGCGCCCACAATTCAACCTGATGACCCGGTCCGGCCCGATAACCCGATCCAGCCTGATGACCCGATCCAGCCTAATGATTCTATCCAGCTTGATGACCTGGTGCCCGCTACCCAGCCTGATGGCCCAATCCAGCCTGATGGCCCGATCCAGCCTGATGACCTGATCCAGCCTGATGACCTGGTGTTCGTGATCCAGCCTGATGACCCGATCCAGCCTGGTGCCTCGGTGCCCGTGGTCCGGCCTGGTGCCTCGGTGCCCGTGGTCCAGCTAGATGACTCGGTGCCCGCTGTCATGCCAGATGACCCAGTGCCCGCTGTCATGCCAGATGACCCGGTGCCCGCTGTCATGCCAGATGACCCGGTGCCCGCCATCATGCCAGATGACCCGGTGCCCGCCATCATGCCAGATGACCCGGTGCCCGCTGTCGTGTCAGTTGACTCGGTGCCCGCTGTCGAGCTTGGTGACTCGGTGCCCGCTGTCGTGCCAGATGACTCGGTGCCCGCAATCGTGCCAGATGACTCGGTGCCCGCTGTTGTGCCAGATGACTCGGTGCCCACTGTCGTGCCAGATGACCCGGTGCTCGCTGTCGTGCCAGATGACCCGGTGCCCGCTGTCATGCCAGTTGACTCGGTGCCCGCTATTCTGCCAGATGACTCGGTGCCCCTGTCAAGCTTTATGCCTCGGTGTCTGCTGCCTCACCTGATGACCCGGTGCCCGCTGTCGTGCCAGATGACCCGGTGCCTGCTGTCGTGCCAGATGACTCGGTGCCCGCTGTCGAGCTTGGTGACTCGGTGCCAGCTGTTCTGCCAGATGACTCGGTGCCCGCTGTTCTGCCAAATGACTCGGTGCCCGCTGTCAAGCTTGATGCCTCGGTGCCTGCTGCCTCGCCTGATGGTCCGGTGCCTGCTGCCTCGCCTGATGGTCTGGTGCCCGCTGCCCAGCCTGACGTGCCTCTGTCTGCTGCCCAGCCTGACGTGCCTCCGCCTGCTGCCCAGGCTGACGTGCCTCCGCCTGCTGCCCAGCCTGACGTGCCTCTGCCCGCTGCCCAGCCTGACGTGCCTCTGCCCGCTGTCCAGCCTGACGTGCCTCCACCCGCTGCCCAGCCTGACGTGCCTCCGCCCGCTGCCCAGCCTGATGTACCGGCTCCTGATGCCCAGCCTGCTTCTGGAAATCCTGTGTCCAGCAATCTGCCTTCCTGCGGTCTCCTGCAAAAAGATAGGCCTATCACCAGGAGACCCAGCCAATCACTTGATTCCGGCAGTGGGATGTCCAGCCAGTTGCCGGACCCAGGCGGTGGAACATTTGGGCCATTACAGACTGTTTGGAGCGTCCTGAGGCCGCTCCTTGAGGGGGGGTACTGTCAGGAATGGACTTGCCAATGGTGGTGGGACTCACCTGCCTTGTGGGCTGCAGTACCAGGGCTGGCCAGCGGGTGCTCTCAGCAACCAGAAGCTCACTCCTGCAGTCAGCCATCACCTGAGGCTGATTGCAGGAAGTGTATTTAAGGAATGGCCAGACCTGCAGTCAGTGCCTTGGTGTATATTTCCCATGAGCCCCTATACCTGCATCCTGTCTGCTTCCTGCCTGATTCCTGATTCTGCTTGATCCTGACCCTGAATGAACTCCGCCTGTCCTGACCTCGGCTATTCCTGACCACTCTCCAGTCTGCTCCTTTGGTACCTTGTCTGCCTGATTGTTCCTGATCCGGCCCGTCTGACTACGCTCTGCCTACTCCTTTGTGTCTTGTCTGCCCGATGATTCCTGACCCGGCCCGCCTGACCACTCCACCTTGCCAGCCCTGACTGCTCTTATCTGTGTGCATTCCGTTATCAGTTGGAGGTTTGGTTTTTGTTATATTGTGCGTTATATTTGTGTATAACCCTTAATAAATTATATTGTTACACCATACTTGAGCCTGCGTTTCCCTGTGTCAGTTCACGCATCTCTGGTCTTACCGGGAGCCCTGACATGTACTTTCCCAGCCACCTTCTGGGCACCCAACCCCAGGAATTGCCTAAGGCAACATAAATATTCAGAATGCTGATTTGCCTTTCCAAACCCACAACATCTTGGAATCCTCCAGAAGGCGGGGGACAACGGTCAAATCTGCAACCTGTGGAGCCCATAACAACCCAAAGCCCAATCACAAACTGCTCCACTGAGTACAGAGGAGCCAAAAGAACTAAATTTACCTAACCAACCTAGCAACCTACCTAGGGGGGCGCTGCACCAGGTTAACGTAAATTAGAGATCCAATATCTCCCATGATATACATTTCGTGATACCGTATGTTTGACAGGATCCTCAAGTTCCCCGATAGCAGCACATACATTCTTCAACTTTCCAACCAAGGGTGAATAAACTTTGAGTGAACTCCCCCTATTGAGAGTATGTGGCCTGGTATGGTTTAGGAGGAGGCATGCACACTCCCTACTCCCCACCTTTTCCTGGGAAGCCAGGATGCATGCTAGGATAAGGGTCCGGTATGGATTTTGGTGGAATAGCACATCTTTTTTGTTGTGTTTTTGCATAGGGTTTCCTCTTAAAATCCATACCATGCCTGAAGGGTCCAGTATGATTTTTTCGGGAGGGCTCCAAGCATATTTTAAAATTTTGTTTTTATTCACCTGGCAGCCAGGAATCCCCAGTTGGCAGCTGAATGGGCTGGGTGGGGATACATAACTGGTTGTTAGGAGGCCATCTGTTGCTGGCCCCCTAACAACCATCTTGAGCAGGAAGCTGCCATATTTCACAGCGATATTATTACTGCAGTCAGAGGTTCGACTCAGCCAGCCAAACACCCGTTTAGATCGGCTATTTGTACCCACAAACAAGCTAAATTCTGTCTGAACCTGGGTTCTATCCAAACCTGGAACTCATCCCTAGTGGTCAGTGTAGTGGTCCCTTATATTGGTGATCAGTGGGAGAAGGACCCTCTTATATCAGTGGTCAGTGTAGTGGTCTCTTACATTGGTGACCAATGGGAGAAGGACTCCTATATCAGTGGTCAGTGTAGTGGTCCCTTACATTGGTGACCAATGGGAGAAGGACCCTCTTATATCAGTGGTCAGTGTAGTGTTCCCTTACATTGGTGACCAATAAGAGAAGGACCCCCTTATATCAGTGGTCAGTGTAGTGGTCCCTTATATTGGTGACCGATGGTAGAAGGATCCCCTTATATCAGTAGTCAGTGTAGTGGTCCCTTATATTGATGACCGATGGGAGAAGGATCCCCTTATATCAGTGGTCAGTGTAGTGGTCCCTTATATTGGTGACTGATGGTAGAAGGATCCCCTTATATCAGTAGTCAGTGTAGTGGTCCCTTACATTGGTGACCGATGGGAGAAGGATTCCCTTATATCAGTGGTCAGTGTAGTGGTCCCTTACATTGGTGACCGATGGGAGAAGGGCCCCCTTATATCAGTGGTCACTTTAGTGGTCCCTTACATTGGTGACCGATGGGAAAAGGACCCCCTTATATCAGTGGTCAGTGTAGTGCTTCCTTACATTGGAGACCGATGGGAGAAGGACCCCTTATATTAGTGGTCAGTGTAGTGGTCCCTTACATTGGTGACCGATGGGAGAAGGACCCTCTTATATCAGTGGTCAGTGTAGTGGTCCCTTACATTGGTGACCGACGGGAGAAGGACCCTCTTATATCAGTGGTCAGTGTAGTGGTCCCTTACATTGGTGACCGATGGGAAAAGGACCCCCTTATATCAGTGGTCAGTGTAGTGCTTCCTTACATTGGAGACCGATGGGAGAAGGACCCCTTATATTAGTGGTCAGTGTAGTGGTCCCTTACATTGGTGACCGATGGGAGAAGGACCCTCTTATATCAGTGGTCAGTGTAGTGGTCCCTTACATTGGTGACCGACGGGAGAAGGACCCCCTTATATCAGTGGTCAGTGTAGCGGTCCCTTACATTGGTGACGAATGGGAGAAGGACCCCTTTAGATCAGTGGTCAGTAGGAGAAGGACATTCTTACATGATCATCAGTGGGAAGACTGCCCGCCTTATAGATCATTGATGTCAGTTGTTACTGGGAGACAGAATAGTTCATTGCTGCAGGAACCCCTAGAACCCTTTGGAGGAACATTGCCTGAGAAAGGCTGGACTAGGCAGTTATCTATTTCTCTCCCCCTTGGTGGGAGTGGAGGTGACCCCATTTACGTAATTGCCAACATTTCGATAAAATGTTCTTGGGACACCTTTTTGCCGTATGTCCAGCAAGCCTGTGTAGGTGGATAATTCACTTTAGTTAGGGGTGGGGCATTCATTTAACGAGTTTCTGCCCAATAGTTGATGCACATTGTCTGGCCTAGAAGTTGTGAAGTGAATGCCCCACCCCTAATTAAAGTGCTCTCTAGTTTCGGGAGGACGTACCCATTCATCCTCCCTGGGGCGTGCAGCAGCGTCAGGTCACAGGACACAACAGATTACCGATCATGGCACGCTGTAAGTGGCCTGGTACCATGTGATCGCTGTGAACAATCACAGTCACAGAAATAAGCAAGGCTGATTAATCACAGTGATCACATGGTACCATGGCCAATCACAGCGTCCCAGTAGTAAACATGAATGAAACCTTTGAACAGTGTTACTGAGTGCCCATTGCAGTCACTATGGTAACACTGCAGTGCTTTAATGACAGGTAACAAAAATGTATATAAAATGTAAAAAAATATATATTTTTTATTTTTTTTTAACATTTTATCACCAGAGTAAGTGCAGTGTCACCATGGTGATGGTATACCGCTGTGGCAGAGATCATGTACAGTTGTTTAAATTATTTGTCGCCGATCACCGCCACACCAGTCACAGCGTCCCCGATCACCCCCCGCACCAGTCATTGTGTCCCCGATCACCCCCACAACCTGTCACAGCGTCCCCGATCACCCCCCACACCAGTTACAGTGTCCCCGAGCACCTCCACATCAGTCATAGCGTCCCCGATCACCCCCACCAGTCACAGCGTCCCCGATCACCCTAACACCAGTCACAGGGTCCCCGATCACCCCCAACAGTCACAGCGTCCCCGATCACCCCCACCAGTCACAGCGTCCCCGAACACCCCCGCACCAGTCGCAGCGTCCACGATCACCCCAACACCAGTCACAGCGTCCCCGATCACCCCCCGCACCAGTCACAGCGTCCCCGATCACCCCCCGCACCAGTCACAGCGTCCCCGATCACCCCCGCACCAGTTACAGCGTCCCCGATCACCCCCCGCACCAGTTACAGCGTTCCCGATCACCCCCCGCACCAGTCACAGCGTCAATGATCACCCCCCACACCAGTCACAGTGTCCCCGATCAGCCCCCGCACCAGTCACAGTGCCCCCCATCACCACCCGCACCAGTTACAGTGTCCCCAATCACCCCCCGCACCAGCCACAGCGTCCCCGATCACCCCCTGCACCAGTCACAGCGTGCCCTATCACCCCCGCACCAGTCACAGCGTCCCCATCACCCCCCGCACCAGTGACAGCATCCCCGATCACCCCAACACCAGTTACAGCGTCCCCGATCACCCCAACACCAGTTACAGCGTCCCCGATCACCCCCACACCAGTCACAGCATCCCCGATCACCCCGGCACTAGTCACAGCGTCCCCGATCACCCCCCGCACCAGTCACAGCGTCTCCCATCACCCCCCGCACCAGTGACAGTGTCCCCGATCACCCCCGCACCAGTGACAGTGTCCCCGATCACCCCCGCACCAGTCACAGTGTCCCCGATCACCTCCGCACCAGTTACAGCGTCCCCGATCACCCCAGCACCAGTTACAGCGTCCCCGATCACCCCAACACCAGTCACAGCATCCCCGATCACCCCCGCACCAGTGACAGTGCCCCCGATTAACCCCCCACACCAGTCACAGTGTCCCCGATCACCTGCACACCAGTTACAGTCTTCCTGATCACCCCAACACCAGTCACAGTGTCCCTGATCACCCCCACACCAGTGACAGTGTCCCCGATCACCTCCGCACCAGTCACAGTGTCCCCGATCACCCCCGCAGCAGTCACAGTGTCCCCGATCACCCCAACACCAGTTACAGCGTCCCCTTTCCCCCCCTACACCAATTACAGCGTCCCCGATCACCCCCACACCAGTCACAGTGTCCCCGATCACCTCCACAACAGTTACAGTGTCCCCGATCACTCCAACACCAGTTACAGTGTCCCCGATCACCCCAACACCAGTTACAGCGTCTCCGATCACCTCCACACCAGTTACAGTGTCCCCGATCACCCCCCACACCAGTCGCAACGTTCCTAATCACCCCCACACCAGTCACAGTGTCCCCGATCACCTCCACAACAGTTACAGTGTCCCCGATCACTCCAACACCAGTTACAGTGTCCCCGATCACCCCAACACCAGTTACAGCGTCTCCGATCACCTCCACACCAGTTACAGTGTCCCCGAGCACCTCCACACCAGTCATAGCGTCCCCGATCACCCCCACCAGTCACAGCGTCCCCAATCACCCTAACACCAGTCACAGGGTCCACGATCACCCCCACACCAGTCGCAGCGTCCACGATCACCCCAACACCAGTCGCAGCGTCCCCGATCACCCCCCGCACCAGTCACAGCGTCCCCGATCACCCCCCGCACCAGTCACAGCGTCCCCGATCACCCCCCGCACCAGTCACAGCGTCCCCGATCACCCCCGCACCAGTTACAGCGTCCCCGATCACCCCCCGCACCAGTTACAGCGTTCCCGATCACCCCCCGCACCAGTCACAGCGTCAATGATCACCCCCCACACCAGTCACAGTGTCCCCGATCACCCCCCGCACCAGTCACAGTGCCCCCCATCACCACCCGCACCAGTTACAGTGTCCCCAATCACCCCCCGCAATAGTCACAGCGTCCACGTTCACCCCCTGCACCACTCACAGCGTCCCCCATCACCCCCCGCACCAGTCACAGCGTTTCCGATCACCCTCCGCACCAGTCACAGCGTCCCCAATCACCCCCCGCACCAGTCACAGCGTCCCCATCACCCCCCGCACCAGTGACAGTGTCCCCGATCACCCCCGCACCAGTCACAGCGTCCCCGATCACCTCCGCACCAGTTACAGCATCCACGATCACCCCAACACCAGTTACAGCGTCCCCGATCACCCCAACACCAGTTACAGCGTCCCCGATCACCCCCACACCAGTCACAGCATCCCCGATCACCCCGGCACCAGTCACAGCGTCCCCGATCACCCCCCGCACCAGTCACAGCGTCTCCCATCACCTCCCGCACCAGTGACAGTGTCCCCATCACCCCCCGCACCAGTGACAGTGTCCCCGATCACCCCCGCACCAGTCACAGTGTCCCCGATCACCTCCGCACCAGTTACAGCGTCCCCGATCACCCCAGCACCAGTTACAGCATCCCCGATCACCCCAACACCAGTCACAGCGTCCCCGATCACCCCCACACCAGTGACAGTGTCCCCGATTAACCCCCCACACCAGTCACAGTGTCTCCGATCACCTGCACACCAGTTACAGTCTTCCTGATCACCCCAACACCAGTTACAGTGTCCCCGATCACCTCCGCACCAGTCACAGTGTCCCCGATCACCTCCGCACCAGTCACAGTGTCCCCGATCACCTCCGGACCAGTCACAGTGTCCCCGATCACCCCAACACCAGTTACAGCGTCCCCTTTCCCCCCCTACACCAATTACAGCGTCCCTGATCACCCCCACACCAGTCACAGTGTCCCCGATCACCTCCACACCAGTTACAGTGTCCCCGATCACTCCAACACCAGTTACAGTGTCCCCGATCACCCCAACACCAGTTACAGCGTCTCCGATCACCTCCACACCAGTTACAGTGTCCCCGATCACCCCCCACACCAGTCGCAACGTTCCTAATCACCCCCACACCAGTCACAGTGTCCCCGATCACCTCCACAACAGTTACAGTGTCCCCGATCACTCCAACACCAGTTACAGTGTCCCCGATCACCCCAACACCAGTTACAGCGTCTCCGATCACCTCCACACCAGTTACAGTGTCCCCGAGCACCTCCACACCAGTCATAGCGTCCCCGATCACCCCCACCAGTCACAGCGTCCCCAATCACCCTAACACCAGTCACAGGGTCCACGATCACCCCCACACCAGTCGCAGCGTCCACGATCACCCCAACACCAGTCGCAGCGTCCCCGATCACCCCCCGCACCAGTCACAGCGTCCCCGATCACCCCCCGCACCAGTCACAGCGTCCCCGATCACCCCCGCACCAGTTACAGCGTCCCCGATCACCCCCCGCACCAGTTACAGCGTTCCCGATCACCCCCCGCACCAGTCACAGCGTCAATGATCACCCCCCACACCAGTCACAGTGTCCCCGATCACCCCCCGCACCAGTCACAGTGCCCCCCATCACCACCCGCACCAGTTACAGTGTCCCCAATCACCCCCCACACCAGTCACAGCGTCCCCGTTCACCCCCTGCACCACTCACAGCGTCCCCCATCACCCCCCGCACCAGTCACAGCGTTTCCGATCACCCTCCGCACCAGTCACAGCGTCCCCGATCACCCCCCGCACCAGTCACAGCGTCCCCATCACCCCCCGCACCAGTGACAGTGTCCCCGATCACCCCCGCACCAGTCACAGCGTCCCCGATCACCTCCGCACCAGTTACAGCATCCACGATCACCCCAACACCAGTTACAGCGTCCCCGATCACCCCAACACCAGTTACAGCGTCCCCGATCACCCCCACACCAGTCACAGCATCCCCGATCACCCCGGCACCAGTCACAGCGTCCCCGATCACCCCCCGCACCAGTCACAGCGTCTCCCATCACCTCCCGCACCAGTGACAGTGTCCCCATCACCCCCCGCACCAGTGACAGTGTCCCCGATCACCCCCGCACCAGTCACAGTGTCCCCGATCACCTCCGCACCAGTTACAGCGTCCCCGATCACCCCAGCACCAGTTACAGCATCCCCGATCACCCCAACACCAGTCACAGCGTCCCCGATCACCCCCGCACCAGTGACAGTGTCCCCGATTAACCCCCCACACCAGTCACAGTGTCTCCGATCACCTGCACACCAGTTACAGTCTTCCTGATCACCCCAACACCAGTTACAGTGTCCCCGATCACCCCCACACCAGTGACAGTGTCCCCGATCACCTCCGCACCAGTCACAGTGTCCCCGATCACCTCCGGACCAGTCACAGTGTCCCCGATCACCCCAACACCAGTTACAGCGTCCCCTTTCCCCCCCTACACCAATTACAGCGTCCCTGATCACCCCCACACCAGTCACAGTGTCCCCGATCACCTCCACACCAGTTACAGTGTCCCCAATCACCCCAACACCAGTTACAGCGTCTCCGATCACCTCCACACCAGTTACAGTGTCCCCGATCACCCCCCACACCAGTCGCAACGTTCCTAATCACCTCCACACCAGTTACAGTGTCCCCGATCACTTCCACACCAGTTACAGTGTCCCCGATCACCCCCGCACCAGTTACCGTGTCCCCGATCACCCAAACACCAATTACAGTGTCCCCAAACACCCCCCGCACCAGTCACAGTGTCCCCGATCACCTCCCGCACCAGTTACAGTGTCCCCGGTCACCCCAACACCAGTTACAGTTTCTCCGATCACCCCCACACCAGTCACAGTGTCCCCGATCACCCCAACACCAGTCAGTGTCCCCAATCACCCCCCTCACCAGTCACAGCATCCCCGATCACCCCCACACCAGTCACAGTGTCCCCGATCACCCCCCGCACCAGTCACAGTGTCCCCAATCACCCCCGCAGTCACAGTGTCCCCGATCACCCCCCGCACCAGTTACAGTGTCCCCGATCACCCCCCGGACCAGTCACAGCGTCCCCAATTATCCCCCACACCAATCACAGTGTCCCTGATCACCCCCGCACCAGTTACAGCGTCCCCGATCACCTCCACACCAGTCACAGTGTTGCCTGCCACCTGTACTAACCGTGTCCGGTATTGAGGTGGTTAATATGGGCGTGGTTCTACAAGACTCTTACTGATAACTTATAGTACAATAAAGTTTTATAATACTGCATATACAGGAAATCGTATCATAATAAGAGCACAGACAAGGAGGTATTGCTCATTAGTGAAATGATTTATGTGTCTCATTATGTAATTACAAGTTTTGGAGCCCGTTTACACATCCAGTTGTAATTGCCGCCCCTCACAAAAGTAATCGATGGTTGAATCCCTTTTCAGAGGGTGGTTGACCAGCGGCTGCAAGCAGATAAGTCCCCTCCTCACCACAGGATTTAACAATGAAAAGCCTGCACCACTGCGAAAAGGGGGGGGGGGGGGCAAGAGTGATGAGGGGGACAGGGGGCTGAAGGGGGGGAGTGAGATGAAGATGAGGAAGAGGGGATGAAGACTAGGAAGAGGAGGTGTGGACAGGAGGATGAAGTTGAGGAATGGTAGGTGAAGAGGGGGGCAGGGAGGTGAAGAGGGGGTCATGAGGGGGACAGGGGGGTAAAGAGGGGGAGAAGGAGTGATAAGATGAAGAAGAGGGGATGAAGACTAGGAAGGGGAGGTGGAGGAAGGGAAGGGGAGGTGAAGATGAGGAATGGTGGATGAACAGGGGGGCAGGGAGGTAAAGATGAGGAATGGTGGATGAACAGGGGGGCAGGGAGGTGAAGATGGGGTCAGAGGGGTAATGATAGGGACAGGGGTGAAAAAGGAGAGAAGGGGTGGAGAGTGTTAGGAGGAGCGAAGGAGGGTTGTGAGATGAAGATGAGGAAGAGGAGATGAAGACTAGGAAGAGGAGGTGGAGGAAGGGACAGGAGGATGAAGACTAGAGATGGAAGGTGGAGGTGGGGACAGGAGGATGAAGATGGGGACAGGGAGGTGAAGATGGGGTCATGGGTGTGATGGAGGGACATGGAGGTAAAGAGGAGGAGAAGGAGTGAAGATTTGAGTGGTGAGATGAAAATGAGGAAGAGGGGGGTGAAGACTAGAGATGGAAGGTGGAGGTGGGGACAGGAGGATGAAGACGTGGTCAGGGAGGTGAAGATGAGAATGGTAGGTGAACAGGAGGCAAGGAGGTGATGATGCGGACATGGGGGAGATGAGGGGGACAGGGAGGTGAAAAGGGGGAGGAGAGAAGAGGGGGGCAGGAAGATGAAGATGAGGAATAGGGGATGAGGAGGAGGACAGTTAATAAATATCAATCATACACACCCACCCACCAGGCCATGTTCACTTGAAGATGTTTCTTGGGACAACAGTTCTGAGCTCCACCAGGTGATGATCTTGGTAAATGTCACAATATTATAATTTTGAGTTATCTGATACATTTTATCTGCAAAGCCCCTTCCCGTTGATTGTAGAACATCGTATTTTTCATCTTTGTAACAGATATCTTAGTCCTAAAGAACCCCACCCATAACGTGCCCTCAAAGTCTATTCATCGTCAATCAGTTTCTCCTCCGTATCTGTTCCTTTCTTCTTCTCCAGCTCTCCATCTTCATCGGTAAAAGCATCCCCCTGGCCGTAGGCGAGAGTAGTGTGGGCCAGATCAACCTCGATAGGAAATATATCGGCCTCCTTCAGGACTTCATAGCACTGGTCGTTATATTTAGACATGGCAGAGACAAAGCGCTGAAGCTGAAATACAATATCTTGAACGTGTTTTTGGTCCAGAAGCTCGATCTTTTCCAAGACGTCTTTCCTCATTTTCGCAAAACGCGAGCGGGCCTCCTGACGACACCTCAGGATCAACCGGTACTCGTAATTTCCAGTGCTAACGCGGTACAGAGGCTCCCCCAGAGCTATGCTGCTGTACTCCTCATCGTCCATCTCTTTTACCTTCAAGCAGTAGGACAAGTACTCGAACTTCACATCGAGGTACTTCCGGATTGTTAGCTTGGTGTCAGGAATGGCTTTGTTAAGGTAGGTGTTTAGATCATTCAGCATCGGTTTTATGGTCTTCAAAAGGCTGATGCCAAATTTTTCGATGCTGCGGTGTGCGTCGGCAAACATCACGAAAGCTTCGCTTGCTGCCGGCTGAGGCTCTCGGACACCGATGACCGAAAACACGTCACCGAAAGCTCTGTGTGTTTGCGAGAGTTCAAAAAATGCCCGCAGCAGGCGTTTGGTGTGCTCCATCATGCCTTTGTAAAACTCGGAGGTTTTTTCCAACTCTTCCAGTTTTTTCACCAAGCCATCGTTGCACAGGATGGCGCGACTCAAACCAAGGGCATCGGCAGTGCCTGAGCTCATGTTCTCCACCAGGCGATGCTTCACCTTCTTGAGTACGATATCCAGAGACTTGCCCTGCTTAGGGTCAGCTTGAAGCTTGTTGTAGTGAAGGGTGACTTCCCCTTTAACGTTTTGGATCATCTTGGCCACTTCGACTTTAGTTTTCCCTTTCACGGACTTCCCATTCACCCCGGTAATCTCGTCTCCAGCCGCAATGGTCCCGTCTAGCGCGGCAGGAGTATTGTCAAACACCTGCACGATGTAAAGACAAGGACAATGCTGGGCTCCTCCGCCGATGCTGATCCCGATGACATTCTGGGAATCTTTCTTAAGGGTGACTGTGCCGGGGACGGTTGGAATCCCAAGTTTGTCTTCGTCGAGGTCGTAATCATAATCCATCTCGCTTCGGCTGACGGTACGCCTTTCTCCTTATTTCGGGATGTCACAAAATCTCACGTCTACCCAGGCAGGAAGTATTGATGGAAGACAGGAAGTGATGTGTCCATACACACACAGCACGAGGGCGTGTTCACACGGCAAGACGGTTCTCGGGCCCGCGGCTCCTCTGAGCTCCACAAGGTGGTCTCACTTCTACCCAGACAGGAAGTCTCTATGGAAGACAGGAAGTGATGTCAGGTGTAAGTAGGAAGTTTTTGGTGAGAGGTGAGTTGGGAGGAAGTAGAAAGGAGACATTGCTGGAAGTGGCAGCAGAGGAGGTAATAGGATCTTATTTTCTATTTACACCCAGTAACCCCCCGTCGCGTCCATCCTCTTCCTCCACCATCATGTCCGTCCTCTGCCTCCATCGTCACACCTGTCCTCTTCCTCCATGGTCTCGTCAGACCTCTTCCTCCATGGTCACGCCCGTCCTCTTCCTCCATGGTCGCGTCGGTCCTCTTCCTCCCATGGTCACATCCGTCCTTTTCCTCCATGGTCGTGTCAGTCCTCTTCCTCCATGGTCGCGCCCGTCCTCTTCCTCCATGGTCGCGCCCGTTCTCTTCCTCCATGGTCGTGCCCGTTCTCTTCCTCCATGGTCGTCCCCGTCCTCTTCCTCCATGGTCGTCCCCGTCCTCTTCCTCCATCGTCACATCCGTCCTCTTCCTCCATAGTTACTGTGATGTCTTTTATCTCCAGCAGATGATGATACACACATATATAGTGTGGGAACCCAGATTAACCCCTTCAGGGGCAGAACATTCCCCCACTTCCGGAGCCGGAACATTCTCCTCATGTGGAGATGTGCGGAGGATAGAAGTTTTCTTTAGACATAAAGGCCAAAGATTAAACGGTTCCCGGACACTAAAACACAAGAAACACTAAACTGAATGTAATCCCACTGAGGACCGTTCTTCCATGATAGAGACCCTCATATTATCCCCCCTCCCCCTCATCCTAATATTGTACAACCAGTACAGTCCGGATCATACTCTGTTATCAATTATTGGTCTACAGGAAACCTGTATAGATCACATGACCAATGAGGATGGAGGAGGACCGGAGTCACATGACTGAGAGGATACTAAACCTCACCCTGGAGATCATCTACCTGCTGACCGGAGAGGTGAGGAGGATTCTGGGAGGTCACATGACATCACTCTCATCTCTATTAATAAAAGACAGACCTGACCGGAGAGGTGAGGAGGATTCTGGGAGTCTAACATGATGTTCCTATTGGTTCCCCAATACAGAGATTTCCTCTTCTGAAGTCAGGTGATCATATGACCATCACAGTGCCTCCATGTGACTCCCTAAACCCTGAGAGACACAACATGCAGAAGATTCTAGAAGTCACCAAGAACATGATGGAGCTGCTGACAGGAGAGGTGAGCGGTGCCGGGAATTCTGGGACATTCTCCAGTAACAGACAAGGGATGTGTCTGGATGGTGACTGTATCATTGTGTGTGTCAGGTTCCTATAAGGTGTCAGGGTGTCACTGTCTATTTCTCCATGGAGGAGTGGGAGTATTTAGAAGGACACAAGGACCTCTACAAGGACGTCATGATGGACAATCAGCCGCCCCTCACATCACCGGGTAAGAGGAGACTTTATTGGAAAGGAGAGAGCAGTACGGAGGATCCACCTAGATCCCCCATCATCTGATAAACACATATAAACAATGGATTCAGTCATTGTGTGTGTTTCCTACAGATGGATCCAGTCATGGGAACCCACCAGAGAGATGTCCCCGTCCTCTGTATTCCTGGGATTCTATACAGGAAGGTCACACCATCCCTCACCATCATCAGGTAGATGGATCCAGTCATGGGAACCCACTAGAGAGATGTCCCCATCCTCTGTATTCCCGGGATTCTACACAGGAAGGTCACACCACCCTTCACCATCAGGTAGATGAGGAACAGTTATTGGTAGTTATGATTTATACACAGCATGTTTATTACAACAACTGTTTTATTATTTAGCATGGAAACCTCGGGGATTATAATATTGTTCTCAAAGAAGAGTATAAAGAGGAGGATGAGGAATATGGAGTGATGGAGGAACTTTCAGAAGGACACAAGGACATGATGGAGCCACCTAATACCAGGAACCCACCAGAGAGATGTCCCCGTCCTCTGTATTCTTGGGATTCCACACAGGAAGGTCACACCATCCCTCACCATCATCAGGTCGGTGGAGTTGAGGGTCGGGAACATAAAGTGATGGAACACTCTGACATGTGGAGACGATGTGTGGACTCTACAAGATGAGATGTTCTATGTGATCTCACATCATAAATCCTTCTATGTTACAGATGTTATTTTCTGCCATTCTGTTGGTTTAGGGTGAAGATCTGATGGACATGAAAGTTGAGAGTGAAGTAGAAGAGACGTATGTGAGGGATGATCAGCAATATATGGAGGAGGCTGGAATGAGGAGGACATTCACAGAGGAGGACACTACTACAGAGATCAGCACAGGTGACCAGAATATATTCTTCTCTTATCTCTGCTCTGTTACCGCCCCCCCCCCCCCCCCCCCCGCCCCCATTTGTTCCTGCTCCTCTGACAAGGCGGAGTAAATGTAGAAGTGATCTGGAAGGAGGAGCAAAGGCTCTTTGACTGAAGAGGGGAGGAGTCCCGGCTGGTTGGGACATCCACAGAGAACATCTGCTCCCCCCTATCTCCCTGATCCAGATGGAATCTTGATGGAAGTGAACTAACCCTCTCCTGTCTATTGATGATGTTTTTCTATTTTTCCAGGACCCGCCATGGAGAAACCCTCAAAAGATCGTCTCACTTTATCTCCAGGTTGTAAAATGGAAGATGAGGACATCACAGGAGATTGTGTCGGAGAAAAGACAATGAGCTCCACTATGGATGGTGGACTTCCCAGTGTGGAGAGACCATGGGATCCCTCTGACTGTGAGCAACCTCGTACTGTGGGGGATGGGGCCAGGGATCCATGTGTCGGAGAAAAGACAATGAGCTCCACTATGGATGGTGGACTTCCCAGTGTGGAGAGACCATGGAATCCCTCGGACTCTGAGCAACCTCGTACTGCGGGGGATGGTGGAGGGATTAGGGGAAAAGGTGTGGAAAGTTTTAGCTCTGAATTAAGTCTTACTAGACATCAGAGATCTCAAATAGGTGAGAAGGTACATTTCTGTTCCGAGTGCGGGAAATGTTTTATTCAGAAATCCGAACTCACCAAACATTACAGAACTCACACGGGGGAGAAGCCGTTTTCCTGCTCTGAGTGCAGAAAAAGTTTCTCACAGAAGGTTAATCTTTCCAGACATCAGAGATTACACACGGGGGCAAGGGCGTATGTCTGCCTTGAGTGCGGAAAAAGTTGTGCGAAGAAATCAGAACTCGTTATCCATCAAAGATCCCACACAAGCTTAAAACCTTATTTCTGTCCTGAGTGCGGGAAATGTTTTTCACATAAGTCCTTTTTTTCCAGACATCAGCGACTGCACACGGGTGAGAAGTTTTTTTGCACTGAGTGCAGGAAATGTTATTCACAGAAATCAGAACTTGAAGCACATCAGAGATCTCACACGGGGGTAAAGCCGTATTCCTGTCCTGTGTGCGGGAAAGGATTTACACGCAAGTCCCATCTTTACACGCATCAAAGACTGCACACGGGTGACAAGCTGTATACCTGCTCTGAGTGCAGGAAAGGTTTTTTAAGTCTGTCCCATCTTAACCTACATCAGAGATTACACACGGGTGAGAAACCCTATCCCTGCCCTGAGTGCGGGAAATGTTTTTCACAGAAACCCCATCTTGACAGACATCTTAGATCTCACACGGGGGAGAAGCCGCATTCCTGCCCTGAGTGTGGAAAATGTTTTTCAGAGAAATCCAACCTAGCTGCACATCAGTTATCCCACACGGGGGAAAAGAGGTTTTCCTGCCCCGAGTGCGGGAAATGTTTTTCACGGAAATCAGAACTTGTCAGACATCAAAAGTCTCACACGGGGGAGATTTCATATTGCTGCTCGGAGTGCGGGAAAGGTTATTTAAAGAAATCAGAATTTATTATACATCAGAGATCTCATACGGGGGAGAAGCCGTATTCCTGCCCTGAGTGCGGGAAATGTTATACAAAGAAGCCCAATCTTAACAGACACCTGAAATCCCACACAGCCCTCGAGGTGCATTAGTGTCCTGAGTGCAGGAAATGTCTTCTATAGGGATGATATGTTGCAGTACATCAGTGGGAATGGATGCATTGCATTAGGAGGGGGCGTGGTTACAGAAAGCCTCCCCCTTCCTTGTATCCATAAAATATATTTTATTAGCTGTACCCAAGGTGAGATTTTCGGACCAGCATACTCCTCGGCACAATGACCCCTTCCGTTACATGGGCTTCTGATGTCACACGCAGAGCAGACGCTTTCCCAGAGCCCACCCTACAGAAGGCATTCATTAGCACAGTCAGGCTCTGCATTGCAAACAGCAAATGGGGAGACAACCAGTATAGTGTGCAGGAGTCTGTAATGGAGACAGGAGAACATGACACTCAGGGGGCAGGAGGACATAACACGCAGGGGTCCGGAAGACATGACACGCAGGGGTCAGGAGGACATGACATGCAAAGGTCAGGAGGACATGACACGCAGAGGTCAGGAGTCAATGAAACGGAGAGGTCAGGAGGACATGACACGCAGAGGTCTGGAGGACATGACATGCAGAGGTCTGGAGGACATGACACGCAGAGGTCAGGAGAACACGACACGCAGAGGTCAGGAGGACACGACACGGAGAGGTTAGGAGGACACGACCCGGAGAGGTCAGGAGAACATGACACGCAGAGGTCAGGAGAACATGACACGCAGAGGTCAGGAGGACACGACACGGAGAGGTTAGGAGGACACGACCCGGAGAGGTCAGGAGAACATGACACGCAGAGGTCAGGAGAACATGACACGCAGAGGTCAGGAGGACACGACACGGAGAGGTTAGGAGGACACGACCCGGAGAGGTCAAGAGAACATGACACGCAGAGGTCTGGAGAACATGACACGCAGAGGTCAGGAGGACACGACACAGAGAGGTTAGGAGGACACGACCCGGAGAGGTCAAGAGAACATGACACGCAGAGGTCTGGAGGACAGGACACGCAGAGGTGAGGAGAACACGACACGCAGAGGTCAGGAGGACACGACACGGAGAGGTTAGGAGCAAGTATATGATCCAAACGCACACGTTCCTGCGTTAAAAATGGCTGTGTGTATGAGTGGGTGCTGCAGTGACCGTCGGCTGGAACCAAACAGAATCAGCAAGGAAAAAATGTCACCAGCACACCGAGGATCACCAATATGGGTCCAAAGGTTTTAATAAACCATCACATAGTTACAGCAAGGCACAGGCAAAGACGCATCTGGAACGCATCTCGACTACGTATTCATAGTGCAAACCAGCCCTGAGAATGATGATAATCAGTCCATGAATGGAGCTGGGGAAAAGTGAAAGAAAAGGGAGTGATAAAATGGAAAAGAGGCTAGAAAAAAAAAAAAAAAGGAATGTATAGAGGTGACACAGCTCACCTACTTGCAGGAAGGAAGAGAGAGACCACTGTGAATAGTGCAAATGTGAAAAATCTAAACCAAAAGTTATCTACAAAACTATATACACTTCAATCATGAGGAATCATCATAACCAAAGTTCATCTGCGATCCAAAAAGCACAAATATGATGTGTTAGTATTAAGTCCCCTCGGTTGTGTTGTGTCAAGGGTATGGATCCAATAAGCTTCACGACGGAGGAGGAAGTTGTCACGATCTCCTCCTCTCGCCAATCGACTGACGTGTTCAATAGTCATGCCCCTCAATTCATGTACCTGGTGTCCTGCCGAAATAAAATGGACTGCTACGGGTTTGCTCAAATCAATGGGTTCACCTTTGGTACTCTTGACTAGAGCTGTCCTAATGTCACTCCTATGTTTCTGAAATCTTCGCTTAAAGGGACCTTTTGTTTTGCCCACATAAACTAGTGAGCATGGGCATTTCAGAATATAAACGCAGTGATCGGTGTTACAGTTCAGGTAACCCTGTATCTGGGAACGTTTCCCACTGTGGGGATGTGTGAAATATTCCCCACAGATCAATGAGTTGCATACATTACAATTGTAACACTTATAGCAACCCTGTCTTTCTGAGAACTTGAATACTGCCTTAGCGTATTTGGTCCTAGGGTCCGCTTGAACTAATAAGTCACGTAGGGATCTACCTCGCTTATGCGCCATCAGTGGTGGATTCTTTAAGTCGGGTGATAGAGTGTCATCAGCTCTAAGGGCCAAGCTCATTTCACTTCACTCTGATTGGTGGATGGTTTTTTTAAATAGTTCTCCAGTTTCTATCACGATTTGTCACATGCCTGATGAAGGGGTCCTGCGAGACTCCGAAACGTTGCCTTGCTGTAACTATGTGATGGTTTATTAAAACCTTTGGACCCATATTGGTGATCCTCGGTGTGCTGGTGACATTTTTTCCTTGCTGATTCGGAGAGGTTAGGAGGACACAACCTGGAGAGGTCAGGAGGACACGACCCAGAGAGGTCAGGAGAACATGACACGCAGAGGTCAGGAGGACAGGACACGCAGAGGTCAGGAGGACAGGACACGCAGAGGTCAGGAGGACATGACACGCAGAGGTCTGGAGGACATGACACGCACAGGTCAGGAGGACATGACACACACAGGTCAGGAGCACATAATACGCAGAGCTCAGGAGGACATGACACACAGAGGTCAGGAGGACATAATACGTAGAGGTCAGGAGGACATAACACTCAAGGGTCAGCAGGACATGACATGCAGAGGTCAGGAGGACATGACACGCAGGGGTCAGGAGGACATGACACGCAGGGGTCAGGAGGACATGACACGCAGGGGTCTGGAGGACATGACACGCAGAGGTTAGGAAGACATGACATGCAGAGGTCAGGAGGACATGACACGCAGGGGTCTGGAGGACATGACACGCAAAGGTTAGGAAGACATGACACGCAGAGGTCAGGAGGACATAACACGCAGAGCACAGAGGTCAGGAGGACATAACACGCAGAGGTCAGGAGGACATAACACGCAGAGAATAGGGGTCAGGAGGACATAACACATAGAGCACAGGGGTCAGGAGGAAATAATTCACAGAGCGCAGGGTTCAGGAGTACAGAACATACAGTGCACAGGGTAAGGAATACATAACACAGAGCACAGGAGTCAGAAGTACTTCTGACCCCTGTGTGTACGAACAAAACAAAAAAATGGGCAGGCTCAATGGACCACTCGGTCTTTTTCTGCCGTCACTTTTCTATGTTTTTATAACACAGAGAACACAGGGTTCAGGAGTACACAACAGAGGGAAGGGGTCAGGAGTACACAACACATCGAGTGTAGGGGTCAAGAGGACATACACACAATGGCCAGGAGTACAGAACACACGGAGCGCAGAGGTCAGGAGTGCAGGACACGCATAGCACAGAGGTCAGGAGTACAGAACACACTGGTCAGGAGTGAATAACACACAGAGCACTTGGGTCAGGAATGCACAACACACAGAGGTCAGGATTACAGAACACACAGCGCAGAGGGACACACAGCACAGAGGTCAGGAGTGCAGGACACACAGAGGTCAGGAATGCAGAGTGCAGAGGTCAGGAGTGCAGTACACACATAGCGCAGAGGTCAGGAATGCAGGACACAGCACAGAGGTCAGGAGTGCAGGACACACAGCACAAAGGTCAGGAATACAGAGTGCAGAGGTCAGGAGTGCAGGACACAGCGCAGAGGTCAGGAGTGCAGGACACAGAGCACAGAGGTCAGGAGTGCAGGACACACAGAGATCAGGAGTGCAGGACACACAGAACGCAGAGGTCAGGTGTGCAGAACACACATAGTGCAGAGATCAGGAGTGCAGGACACACAGAACACAGAGGTCAGGAGTGCGGGTCACAGCGCAGAGGTCAGGAGTGCAGGACACACAGCACAAAGGTCAGGAATACAGAGCGCAGAGGTCAGGAGTGCAGGACACACAGACCGCAGAGGTCAGGCGTGCAGGACACACATAGCGCAGAGATCAGGAGTGCAGGACACACATAGCGCAGAGATCAGGAGTGCAGGACACACATAGTGCAGAGGGCAGGAGTGCAGTACAGAGCACAGGGGTCAGGAGTGAATAACACACAGAGCACATGGGTCAGGAATACACAACACACGGGGACAGGAGGACAGAACACACAGAGCTCATAGGTCAGGAGTACAGAACACACAGCGCAGGGTTCAGGAGTGCAGAGCACATGGGTCAGGAATACATAACACACATAGCGCAGAGGTCAGGAGTACAGAACACACATAGCGCAGAGCACAGGAGTACAGAACACACAGCACTGGGGTCAGGAGTAAAGAGCACAGGGGTCAGGAGTTAATAACATACAGAGCAGAGGGGTCGGGAGTTAATAACATACAGAGCACAGGGATCAGGAGGACATAACACACAGAGCCCAGGGGTCAGGAGGACATGGGCGGTTCTGTAGAACTGAAACATACAACGGTACTTGTGCTCATAGCTCATAAAATCAGAATAAATACGTTCCATCAACCTACAACTAAGATTTTAGAATTAATTTGAGAGAAAATCCCTCCAGTCTTAAATATTCTTTGGAGTCTACCACGTGGGATGACCGTGGTACCCTTCTAAGTCTAGAGGTACCCCCTTTATAACATCTGTAGGGGGGTCATTAGCAGTTAGGCGTCAACCTCAACTCCAACAAATTCAAAATTGTGAACGTGTTTCTAACCTGCTGGTTGCTACTTTTGTGAAATATTTGTAATACCAAAGAACTGAGAGAATATCTATGGTATCATACCACCCCTCAAAAAAATAAAAGGAAGACTTTGTAATCCGAGTCTAGCATCAAGTCTATGACACTCCTGGGATATGGATCTGGTCAGGTAAGTCGCAGAGGGGGTCGTTCATCGGTTTCAGCTGCTTTGTTGTTCATGAAATTAACAACAGGGGCACTAGATGGGCAACAATGAGACAACCCCCAAAACAGGAATGGTTTTACAGGTGGAAGCCACTGACATTTTTTCCCTCCTCATCTTTTCTGACTGTTTTTCACTCGTTTTGCACTTGGCTAGGGTCAGTGTCACTACTGGTAGCATGGGGCCATACCTGGACCCTACAGAGGTTGCACAGGCAGTCCAACTCCTCCAGGATGGCACATCAATATGTGCCATTGCCAGAAGGTTTGCTGTGTCTCCCAGCACAGTCTCAAGAGCATGGAAGAGATTCCAGGAGACAAGAGCATGGAGGAGATACCAGGAGACAGGCAGTTCCTCTAGGAGAGCTGGGCAGGGCCGTAGTAGGTCCTTAACCCATCAGCAGGACCGGTATCTGCTCCTTTGTGCAAGGAGGAACAGGATGAGCCCTGCCAGAGCCCTACAAAATTACCTCCAGCAGGCCACTGGTGTGAATGTCTCTGACAAAACAATCAGAAACAGACTTCATGAGGATGGCCTGAGGGCCCGACATCCTCTAGTGGGCCCTGTGCTCACTGCCCGGCACCATAGAGCTGGATTGGCATTTGCCATTGAACAGCAGAATTGGCAGGTTCACCACTGGTAATCTGTGCTTTTCACAGATGAGAGCAGGTTCACCCTGAGCACATGTGACAGACGTGAAAGGGTCTGGAGAAGCCACGGAGAACGTTCTGCTGCCTGTAACATGGTACAGCATGACCGTTCTGGTGGTGGGTCAGTGATGGTCTGGGGAGGCATATCCATGGAGGGACGCACAGACCTCTACAAGCTAGACAATGGCACCCTGACTGCCATTAGGTATCAGGATGAAATCCTTGGACCCATTCTCAGACCCTGCACTGGTGCAGTGGGTCCTGGGTTGCTCCTGGTGCAGTGGGTCCTGAGTTCCTCCTGGTGCAGTGGATCCTGGTGCAGGGGGTCCTGGGTTCCTCCTGGTGCAGTGGGTCCTGGATTCCTCCTGGTGCAGGGGGTCCTGGGTTCCTCCTGGTGCAGTGGGTCCTGGGTTCCTCCTAGTGCAGGGGGTCCTGGGTTCCTCCTGGTGCAGTGGGTCCTGGGTTCCTCCTGATGCCGTGAGTCCTGGGTTCCTCCTGGTGCCGTGGGTCCTGGGTTCCTCCTGGTGCCATGGGCCTGGGTTCCTCCTGGTGCAGGACAATGCCCAGCCTCATGTGGGGAGACTATGCAGGCAGTTCCTGGAGGATGAAGGAATTGATACCATTGAATGGCCCCCACGCTCACCTGACCTAAATCCAATAGAACATCTCTGGGATGTCATGTTTCGGTCCATCTGACGCTGCCAGGTTGCACCTCAGACTGCCCAGGAGCTCAGTGATGTCCTGTTCCAGATCTGGGAGGAAATCCCCCAGGACACCATCCATGGTTTCATTAGGAGCCTATCCCGATGTTGTCAGGCATGCATACAAGCATGTGGGGGCCACACAAACTACTGAGGACCATTCTGAGTTGCTGCAATGACATTTCAGCCAAATGGACTTGCCTGCTGCTTCATTTCTTCACTTTGATTTTCGGGGTGTCTTTGAATTCAGTCCTCTGTAGGTCGATTATTTTAATTTCCATCAAACAATGGGGTGTCCTTACGTTCCTCACACATCACCCCGTCCAAGTCAGTATGGAGATCCAGCAGGAGATTTGTCCCTATTGAGATCTGATGGGTTTGCAAAGTTTTTTTTTATTTTTTTGGAGCCGTGTATTTCAATGTCACAGGCATTGAGGGCCCAAATACTCCCTACTCCAGGGAGCAGAGCATCCGGCTACCAAGTTGAGTCCATAGATGATGTAGCACCCTCTTAGTTAGGCTGCTAATAGATGTTTTTAGTTTTGGCTCCTCTGTAGTCAGAGGAGCAGGCAGGGCTGTCTTAATGCATGGGCACTGTCCAGGGGCCCCATGTACATGGGGGCCTCGTGATAATTTTACATTACATTATACTTGCCAACTGTCCTGGATTTGGCAGGACAGTCACGCTTTTTACCAACCTGTCCTGGGATTGCCCGGTCAGCATCCTAGAACCTGTACTGTGCCTCCTGACTCCCCCTGTACTGTGCCCTTCTGACTCCCTCTGTACTGTGCCCTCCTGACTCCCCCCTGTACTGTGCCCTCCTGACCCCCCCTGTACTGTGCCTCCTGTCTCCCCCCCCCCCCTCCCCGTACTGTTTCCTCCTGACTCCCCCCTGTACTGTGCCTCCTGTCTCCCTCCCCGTACTGTGCCCTCCTGACTCCCCCCTGTACTGTGCCTCCTGTCTCCCCCCTGTACTGTGCCCTTCTGTCTCTCCCCCATACTGTGCCCTTTGTGTTGATTAGTATTTGATTTATGATATGCTTTTTATTGTTTAAAATCCATTTGATTGAAAGACAGCCCTGGGAGCAGGGTTTGATTGTTTTTGGCTGTTCTGGGTTATGATGGTTACAGGCTCAGCTACCCCTCTGTGTCTCATTGAGGAGTTATTCTGCCTGCGGATGATGCCGAGTCAGCAGGTGACTTAGACTGGGTCTAAGGAGGTTCATCATGGCATAAAGCCGCATTTGAAACAAAACAGAAAATTGGGGGGGGGGGGGTTCTCTCTGTTAGATGTGATGTGAGTACACTACAGCTGTCCTGAGGTCTATGAGAAGGGGGAGAGTCGGCTGTGTCAACAAGGACAAGCTGGGAACACCAAACTACTAAGACACAAGATGAAGACTAAAACCTACAGGATGGGCCGTACTTGTAGTGCTAGGAAATGGAGAAGGAGAAAAGAGAGAAGAAGGAGAACAGAGAGGAGAAGGAGAACAGAGAGGAGAAGGAGAAAAGAGAAGAAGCAGAAGAAGAAAAGAGGAAAAGGGAGAAGGAAATAGGGAAGAGAAGAATATTCTTGAGGTTGGAGGTGGTGATGGTGCGGAGGAGGAATTACGGGAGGAATGATAGATGGGTCTATGGACTGATGGACTTATCATTGGAGTATACTACAGACGTCATCCTAAGGTCTATGAGAAGGGGAAGAGTCGGCTGTTCCAACAACTATATGGTAAGGATGCACCAAATTTTTGGCAGCCGAAATGTTTAGACCGAAATTACCCTTATCGGCCTTTGGCCATGAAAATTGTCATCGACCCCGCTGACATAGAAAAGATGGAGGGGGGTTTCTCTATGTTAGATGTGATGTAAAAGTGAGGAAGAAAGATGGTCTTGTGGTTGGAGGTGGTGATGGTGCGGAGGAGGAATTACGGGTGGAATGATAGATGGGTCTATGGACTGATGGACTTATCATTGGAGTATACTACAGACGTCCTGAGGTCTATGAGAAGGGGGAGAGTCGGCTGTTCCAACAAGGTGATGGTACGGAGGAGGAATTACGGGTGGAATGATAGATGGGTCTATGGACTGATGGACTTATCATTGGAGTATACTACAGATGTCCTGAGGTCTATGAGAAGGGGGAGAGTCGGCTGTTCAAACAAGGTGATGGTGCGGAGAAGGAACTACGGGAGGAATAATAGATGGGTCTATGGACTGATGGACTTATCATTGGAGTATACTACAGACGTCCTGAGGTCTATGAGAAGGGAAAGAGTTGGCTGTTCCAACAAGGACAACCTGGGAATACCAAACTACTAAGACACAAGATGGAGACTAAACCTACAGGATGGGCCGTACTTGTAGTGTTACAATAGGGAGAAAGAGGAGAAAAGAGGAAAAGGGAAGAGAAGAATGATCTCGTGGTTGGAGGTGGTGATGGTGTGCAGGAGGAATTAAGGGTGGAATGATAGATGGGCCTATAGACTGATGGACTTATCAATGTTGGATCCATCTGTAGGAAACACACACACTGACTGAATCCATTGTTTCTATGTGTTTATCAGATGATGGGGGAATCTAGGTGAAGCTCAGAGGACCTGCACACAGAACAAGGCTGAGTTCAATCCATGAGATGTTTCTCGGGGCTGCAGGTCCTCTGAGCTCCACAAGGTGGTGATCTCACTTCTACCCAGACAGCAAGTCTGTATGGAAGACAGGAAGTGATGTCAGGTACAGACAGGAAGTGATGTCAGGTATATATAGAAAGTTCCGGATGGAAAGGGAGTTGGCAGGAATTATAGAGCAGACAACGCTGGAAGTAGAGGAGGTAATAAGACATCATATCTCCCATCACCGTCTATTATTAGGACCCACATTTCTCCGTCCCGCTTTGCCCTTTTAATACCGCCCCAAAATGTCAGTATTATAAAGGATTTATATAGAGCCAACCATTTCAGTGCTTTACCATATAGAGGTTACAAGGCAGTTCAATACAAGAGGGTTCGGAGGGTCCGTATCATGAGAGCGAGGAGCAGGAGATACGAAAGGTAATGACTGTGAAGGATGAGCTGATGGAAAAGTTCAAAGCTCAGGTGTTAGGTGGAAGCGGGATAGACTTCCCTGAAGAGATGAGTGTCCAGGGATCACCTAAAGGTGCAGAGAGTATAGGAGATCTGAGTCTGAAATATTGAGGGAAGGGAGTTCCATAGGATGGGAGAGGCTCTGAAGAAGTCCTGGAGGTGATGAGGGAGATTGAGAGCCGGAGGTCGTGGGAGGAGAGGAGAGGATGGTTTGGGTGATATTTTGAGACAAGATTGGTGATGTATTTTTACAACAGAGTTGTGGATGGCTTTGTTATTTATCGGTAATATTTTAAATGTTATTAGTTGGAAGATCAGAAGCCAGTGGAGGGATTGGCAGAGAGGGGTGGATGACACTGAATGAGGCCAGTGGAGGACACTGAATGGAAGCCAGTGGAGGGATTGGCAGAGAGGGGTGGAGGACACTGAATGGAGGTCAGTAGAGGGATTGGCAGAGAGAGGTGGAGGACACTGAATGGACGCCAGTGTGGGGATTGGCAAAGAGGGGTGGAGGACACTGAATGGACGCCAGTGTGGGGATTGGCAAAGAGGGGTGGAGGACATTGAATGGAAGCCAGTGGAGGGATTGGCAGAGAGGGGGGGAGGACACGGAATGGAGGCCCGTGGAGGGATTGGCAGAGAGGGGTGGAGGACACTGAATGGAAGCCAGTGGAGGGATTGGCACAGAGGGGTGGAGGACACTGAATGGAGGTCAGTAGAGGGATTGGCAGAGAGAGGTGGAGGACACTGAATGGATGCCAGTGTGGGGATTGGCAAAGAGGGGTGGAGGACACTGAATGGAAGCCAGTGGAGGGATTGGCAGAGAGGGGTGGAGGACACTGAATGGAGGGATTGGCAGAGAGGGGTGGAGGACACGGAATGGAGGCCAGTGGAGGGATTGGCAGAGAGGGGTGGAGGACACGGAATGGAGGCCAGTGGAGGGATTGGCACAGAGGGGTGGAGGACACGGAATGGAAGCCAGTGGAGGGATTTGCAGAGAGGGGTGGAGGACACTGAATGGAGGCCCGTGGAGGGATTGGCAGAGAGGGGTGGAGGACACTGAATGGAAGCCAGTGGAGGGATTGGCAGAGAGAGGTGGAGGACACTGAATGGACGCCAGTGTGGGGATTGGCAAAGAGGGGTGGAGGACACTGAATGGAAGCCAGTGGAGGGATTGGCAGAGAGGGGTGGAGGACAATGAATGGAGGGATTGGCAGAGAGGGGTGGAGGACACGGAATGGAAGCCAGTGGAGGGATTTGCAGAGAGGGGTGGCGGACACTGAATGGAGGCCAGTGGAGGGATTGGCAGAGAGGGGTGGATGACACTGAATGAGGCCAGTGGAGGACACTGAATGGAAGCCAGTGGAGGGATTGGCAGAGGGGGGGGGAGGACACTGAATGAAGGTCAGTAGAGGGATTGGCAGAGAGAGGTGGAGGACATTGAATGGACGCCAGTGTGGGGATTGGCAGAGAGAGGTGTAGGACACGGAATGGAGGCCAGTGGAGGGATTGGCAGAGAGGGGTGGAGGACACTGAATGGATGCCAGTGTGGGGATTGGCAAAGAGGGGTGGAGGACACTGAATGGAAGCCAGTGTCAGGATTGGCAGAGAGGGGTGGAGGACACTGAATGGAGGGATTGGCAGAGAGGGGTGGAGGACACTGAATGGAAGCCAGCGGAGGGATTTGCAGAGAGGGGTGGAGGACACTGAATGGAGGCCAGTGGAGGGATTGGCAGAGAGGGGTGGATGACACTGAATGAGGCCAGTGGAGGACACTGAATGGAAGCCAGTGGAGGGATTGGCAGAGAGGGGTGGAGGACACTGAATGGAGGTAAGTAGAGGGATTGGCAGAGAGAGGTGGAGGACACTGAATGGACGCCAGTGTGGGGATTGGCAGAGAGAGGTGGAGGACACTGAATGGACGCCAGTGTGGGGATTGGCAGAGAGAGGTGGAGGACACTGAATGGACGCCAGTGTGGGGATTGGCAAAGAGGGGTGGAGGACACTGAATGGAAGCCAGTGGAGGGATTGGCAGAGAGGGGTGGAGGACACTGAATGGAGGTCAGTAGAGGGATTGGCAGAGAGAGGTGGAGGACACTGAATGGATGCCAGTGTGGGGATTGGCAAAGAGGGGTGGAGGACACTGAATGGAGGGATTGGCAGAGAGGGGTGGAGGACACGGAATGGAGGCCAGTAGAGGGATTGGCAGAGAGGGGTGGAGGACACTGAATGGAAGCCAGTGGAGGGATTTGCAGAGAGGGGTGGAGGACACTAAATGGAGGCCAGTGGAAGGATTGGCAGAGAGGAGTGGAGGACACTGAATGGAGGTCAGTAGAGGGATTGGCAGTGAGGGGTGGAGAACACTGAATGGAAGCCAGTGGAGGGATTGGCAGAGAGGGGTGGAGGACGCTGAATGGAGGCCAGTGGAGGGATTGGCAGAGATTGGTGGAGGACACTGAAGGAACGCCAGTGTGGGGATTGGCAGAGAGGGGTGTAGGACACTGAATGGAAGCCAGGGGAGGGATTGGCAGAGAGGGGTGGAGGACACGGAATGGAGGCCAGTAGAGGGATTGGCAGAGAGGGGTGGAGGACACTGAATGGAAGCCAGCGGAGGGATTTGCAGAGAGGGGTGGAGGACACTAAATGGAGGCCAGTGGAAGAATTGGCAGAGAGGAGTGGAGGACACTGAATGGAGGTCAGTAGAGGGATTGGCAGTGAGGGGTGGAGAACACTGAATGGAAGCCAGTGGAGGGATTGGCAGAGAGGGGTGGAGGACGCTGAATGGAGGCCAGTGGAGGGATTGGCAGAGATTGGTGGAGGACACTGAATGAACGCCAGTGTGGGGATTGGCAGAGAGGGGTGTAGGACACTGAATGGAAGCCAGGGGAGGGATTGGCAGAGAGGGGTGGAGGACACTGAATGGAGGGATTGGCAGAGAGGGGTGGAGGACACTGAATGGAGGGATTGGCAGAGAGGGGTGGAGGACACGGAATGGAGGCCAGTGGAGGGATTGGCAGAGAGGGGTGGAGGATACTGAATGGAAGCCAGCGGAGGGATTTGCAGAGAGGGGTGGAGGACACTGAATGGAGGCCAGTGGAGGGATTGGCAGAGAGGGGTGGATGACACTGAATGAGGCCAGTGGAGGACACTGAATGGAAGCCAGTGGAGGGATTGGCAGAGAGGGGTGGAGGACACTGAATGGAGGTAAGTAGAGGGATTGGCAGAGAGAGGTGGAGGACACTGAATGGACGCCAGTGTGGGGATTGGCAAAGTGGGGTGGAGGACACTGAATGGAAGCCAGTGGAGGGATTGGCAGAGAGGGGTGGAGGACACGGAATGGAGGCCAGTGGAGGGATTGGCAGAGAGGGGTGGAGGACACTGAATGGAAGCCAGTGGAGGGATTGGCACAGAGGGGTGGAGGACACTGAATGGAGGTCAGTAGAGGGATTGGCAGAGAGGGGTGGAGGACACTGAATGGATGCCAGTGGAGGGATTGGCAGAGAGGGGTGGAGGACGCTGAATGGAGGCCAGTGGAGGGATTGGCAGAGAGGGGTGGAGGACACTGAATGAACGCCAGTGTGGGGATTGGCAGAGAGGGGTGTAGGACACTGAATGGAAGCCAGGGGAGGGATTGGCAGAGAGGGGTGGAGGACACTGAATGGAGGGATTGGCAGAGAGGGGTGGAGGACACAGAATGGAGGTCAGTAGAGGGATTGGCAGAGAGGGGTGGAGGACACTGAATGGAGGCCAGTGGAGGGATTGGCAGAGAAGGGTGGAGGACACTGAATGGAGGCCAGTGGAGGGATTGGCAGAGAGGGGTGGAGGACACTGAATGGAGGCCAGTGGAGGGATTGGCAGAGAGGGGTGGAGGACACTGAATGGAGGCCAGTAGAGGGATTGGCAGACAGGGCTGGATGACACTGAATGGAGGTCAGTGGAGGGATTGGCAGAGAGGGGTGGAGGACAGTGAATGGGAGCTAGTGGAGGGATTGGTAGAGAGGGGTGGAGGACACTGACTGGAGCCCAGTGGAGGGATTGGCATGGAGGAGTGAAGGACACTAAGCGGTTGGTAAGATGGATGAGTCTGGTGACAGCATTTATCATAGACTGAGGGGGGATAGTCTGTGTGGAGGAGGCCAACAAGGATGGAGCTACAATCGTCAAGCTGAGAGATAAGCAGGAAGGGTATTAGTAGCCTGGTGGTGTCATTGATAAGCAACGATCATACAGTCAGGTCCATAAATATTGGGACATCGACAGAATTCTAACATTTTTGGCTCTATACACCACCACAATGGATTTGAAATGAAATGAACAAGATGTGCTTTAACTGCAGACTGTCAGCTTTAATTTGAGGGTATTTACATCCAAATCAGGTGAAAGGTGTAGGAATTACAACAGTTTGCATATGTGCCTCCCACTTGTTAAGGGACCAAAAGTAATGGGACAATTGGCTTCTCAGCTGTTCCATGGCCAGGTGTGTGTTATTCCCTCATTATCCCAATTACAATGAGCAGATAAAAGGTCCAGAGTTCATTTCAAGTGTGCTATTTGCATTTGGAATCTGTTGCTGTCAACTCTCAAGATGAGAGCTGTCACTATCAGTGAAGCAAGCCATCATTAGGCTGAAAAAACAAAATAAACCCATCAGAGAGATAGCAAAAACATTAGGCGTGGCCAAAACAACTGTTTGGAACATTCTTAAAAAGAAGGAACGCACCGGTGAGCTCAGCAACACCAAAAGACCTGGAAGACCACGGAAAACAACTGTGGTGGATGACCGAAGAATTCTTTCCCTGGTGAAGAAAACACCCTTCACAACAATTGGCCAGATCAAGAACACTCTCCAGGAGATAGGTGTTAGGGACCTGCCAGCGGTAGCCTCTAGCGTTCCACAGACCGGAATTCCCCAAGGCACGGAATCTAACCCCCGACCTGCTTGTTCAAGGTTGCGGCCCCTGGGTGCACCCAGCTGTGGTAGAGGCGCTTGGCGGAGGTGTATAGCAGGTGAGAGCCTGATGTAAGGAGGTAGAAAGAGCGGTGAACGGTGTAGAAATTACAACAGTTTGCATATGTGCCTCCCACTTGTTAAGGGACCAAAAGTAATGGGACAGAATAATCATAAATAAAACTTTCACTTTTTAATACTTGGTTGCAAATCCTTTGCAGTCAATTACAGCCTGAAGTCTGGAACGCATAGACATCACCAGACGCTGGGTTTCATCCCTGGTGATGCTCTGCCAGGCCTCTACTGCAACTGTCTTCAGTTCCTGCTTGTTCTTGGGGCATTTTCCCTTCAGTTTTGTCTTCATCAAGTGAAATGCATGCTCAATCGGATTCAGGTCAGGTGATTGACTTGGCCATTGCATAACATTCCACTTCTTTCCCTTAAAAAACTCTTTGGTTGCTTTTGCAGTATGCTTTGGGTCATTGTCCATCTGCACTGTGAAGCGGCGTCCAATGAGTTCTGAAGCATTTGGCTGAATATGAGCAGATAATATTGCCCGAAACACTTAAGAATTCATCCTGCTGCTTTTGTCAGCAGTCACATCATCAATAAATACAAGAGAACCAGTTCCATTGGCAGCCATACATGCCCACGCCATGACACTACCACCACCATGCTTCACTGATGAGGTGGTATGCTTAGGATCATGAGCAGTTCCTTTCCTTCTCCATACTCTTCTCATCACTCTGGTACAAGTTGATCTCGGTCTCATCTGTCCATAGGATGTTGTTCCAGAACTGTGAAGGCTTTTTTAGATGTCGTTTGGCAAACTCTAATCTGGTCTTCCTGTTTTTGAGGCTCACCAATGGTTTACATCTTGTGGTGAACCCTCTGTATTCACTCTGGTGAAGTCTTCTCTTGACTGTTGACCTTGACACACATACACCTACTGTCAGGGAACCCAGATTTGTCCACGATTGTGCACGGGTCTGCGCATGCACGGTATGCCCGGCCGCACTAGCGTGCGAGCATTGGGACCTGGGCACCCGCGACGGCAGTGGCTGTCGCGCATGTGCACTCACAATCGCGGATGCGTGCCTGGCACAAATCAGGGCGCAGGACGCCCTATTTAAAACAGGTCAGGTCTGTATTCTAATTGCCGTATGGTCTTACCTGTATCCTGAGTTCCTGATTTAAGATTGCTTTGTTGCCAACCCTGCCTGACCTTGATGTGCAGATTGTCTCCTGCTCTGAACCTTGGCTTGCCTGACCATTCTCCTGTCTAATCCCACACGTTTTGATCTCCTGTTACCGAACCCGGCTCGTGACCAGTTTATCCTTCTGTCTACTGTTTTTGTACCGTTCTGCCTCCACCGCTACTGACCCGGCCTGCCTGACTCCGCTCTTTCTACCTCCTTACATCAGGCTCTCACCTGCTATACACCTCCGCCAAGCGCCTCTACCACAGCTGGGTGCACCCAGGGGCCGCAACCTTGAACAAGCAGGTCGGGGGTTAGATTCCGTGCCTTGGGGAATTCCGGTCTGTGGAACGCTAGAGGCTACCGCTGGCAGGTCCCTAACACCTATCTCCTGGAGAGTGTTCTTGATCTGGCCAATTGTTGTGAAGGGTGTTTTCTTCACCAGGGAAAGAATTCTTCGGTCATCCACCACAGTTGTTTTCCGTGGTCTTCCAGGTCTTTTGGTGTTGCTGAGCTCACCGGTGCGTTCCTTCTTTTTAAGAATGTTCCAAACAGTTGTTTTGGCCACGCCTAATGTTTTTGCTATCTCTCTGATGGGTTTATTTTGTTTTTTCAGCCTAATGATGGCTTGCTTCACTGATAGTGACAGCTCTCATCTTGAGAGTTGACAGCAACAGATTCCAAATGCAAATAGCACACTTGAAATGAACTCTGGACCTTTTATCTGCTCATTGTAATTGGGATAATGAGGGAATAACACACACCTGGCCATGGAACAGCTGAGAAGCCAATTGTCCCATTACTTTTGGTCCCTTAACAAGTGGGAGGCACATATGCAAACTGTTGTAATTCCTACACCTTTCACCTGATTTGGATGTAAATACCCTCAAATTAAAGCTGACAGTCTGCAGTTAAAGCACATCTTGTTCATTTCATTTCAAATCCATTGTGGTGGTGTATAGAGCCAAAAATGGTAGAAATGTGTCGATGTCCCAATATTTAAGGACCTGACTGTATTTTGTTAGGGACATTGAAAGGGGACAATATTTAGACCGCGATTTGATGTGGGACCCGGTGGAGAGGTCAGAGTCCAGGATTATACCTAGCACCCTAACGTGTTGAGGGACCAATGGTTGTGCTGTTGAGCTTGATGGTAAAGTCAAAGGTGTGACCTGGGGGAGGGCAAATATTATGGGCAATTTTTTTGACTGAGATTGTTAAATATGGAGGTGACCAATGTATGTTTGGAGGAAGGGGAAGATGATGGAGGAGGAGCTATTGAAGAGTTATAGAACATAGAATAGAGCAGAAAGGGGACCACAGGAGTCCAGGGCACAGGTGGTGAGGTGGACCTCAGAAAGAGGTTTAGCAGCTTCCTCAATGATAATCAGGTCAAATGAGGAAACTATTGAGCGTGGTGGTAGCTCTGGTATGTTGGTTGGGGGAGATAGTTGAGCAGAATCATGTTGATCATGTTTTTGAAATGATTGGCAGTCTCCTGGGCAGTGAGTAGGCGGGTGGAGATAGTGGGGGATGATGTAGAGAGTTCAGGGTAGAAAAGAGTTGACAAGAACCGGATCATAGAGATTAGAGAACCATGGAAACCACCAAACTAAAGTTCAGATTTAATATGTTCCTACTGGAGGCCTTCGTTCTTCAATCCAGACTGCTGATATCACCATCCTATCATTGTTCAACCAATCCAGATCATTCTCTGTTGTCAGTGTTATCTGTCTACAGGGAAACCTTCATAGATGGCGGCACCAATAAGGATGGAGGAGGACCGGAGTCACATGACTGAGAGGATACTAAACTTCACCGTGGAGATCATCTGCCTGCTGACCGGAGAGGTGAGGAGGATTCTGGGAGGTCACATGACATCACTCTCATTTCTATTAATAAAACACAGACCTGACTGGAGAGGTGAGGAGGATTCCGGGAGTCTAACATGATATTCCTATTGGTTCCCCAATACAGAGATTTCCTCTTCTGAAGTCAGGTGATCATATGATCATCACAGTGCCTCCATGTGACTCCCTAAAACCTGAGAGACACAACATGGAAAAGATTCTAGAAGTCACCAAGAAGATGATGGAGCTGCTGACAGGAGAGGTGAGCGGTGCCGGGAATTCTGGGACATTCTGCAGTAACAGGCAAGGGATGTGTCTGGATGGTGACTGTATCATTGTGTGTGTCAGGTTCCTATAAGGTGTCAGGGTATCACTGTCTATTTCTCCATGGAGGAGTGGGAGTATTTAGAAGGACACAAGGACCTCTACAAGGACGTCATGATGGACAATCAGCCGCCCCTCACATCTCCGGGTAAGAGGAGACTTTATTGGAAAGGAGAGAGCAGTACGGAGGGTCCACCTAGATCCCCCATCATCTGATAAACACATAGAAACAATGGATTCAGTCAGTGTGTGTGTTTCCTACAGATGGATCCAGTCATGGGAACCCACCAGAGAGATGTCCCCATCCTCTGTATTCCCAGGATTCCACACAGGAAGGTCACACCATCCATCACCATCATCAGGTAGATGAGGAACAATCTCTGATAGTATCATTAGGATCTGTACATTATCTGCATTGTTACCATTGATGTCATTTTTATTATATATTCAGAGTGGAAACCTTAGAGATTGTAAAGTTGATGGTCTAGAAGAGATAACAGAGGAGGAGGATGGGGGGATGGAGGAGTCAGAGATTCCAAAAGGACACAAAGATCTGTACCAGGACACCATGGTGGAGTCCTCCAGCTACAGGAACCCACCAGAGAGATGTCCCCGTCCTCTGTATTCCCGGGAATCCACACAGGAAGGTCACACCATCCCTCACCATCATCAGGTAGATGAGGAACAGTCACTGATAGTATCATTAGGATCTGTACATTATCTGCATTGTTACCATTGATGTCATTTTTATTATATATTCAGAGTGGAAACCTGAAAGATTCTAAAGTTGATGGTCAAGAAGAGATAACAGAGGAGGATGATGAGGATGGGGGGATGGAGGAGTCAGAGATTCCAGAAGGACACAAAGATCTGTACCAGGACACCATGGAGGAGTCATCCAGCTACAGGAACCCACCAGAGAGATCTCCTCGTCCTCTGTATTCCTGGGATTCCATACAGGAAGATCACAACTACACAAAACATGGCCAAGTAAATAATAAATATTAGTAGTTCTGATTTATACACAGAATGTTTGTTACAATTAATGTTTTATTATATATTCAGAGTGGAATCCTCGGGGATGATAATATTGATGTTAAAGAAGAGGAGGATGAGGAGTATGGAGTGATGGAGGAGTTTTCAGAAGGACACAAGGATATGATGGAGCCACCTAATACCAGGAACCCACCAGAGAGATGTCCCCGTCCTCTGTATTCCCGGGATTACACACAGGAAGGTCACACCATCCCTCAGCATCATCGGGTAGGTGGAGTTGAGGGTCGGGAACATAAAGTGATGGAACACTCTGACATGTGGAGACGATGTGTGGACTCTACAAGATGAGATGTTCTATGTGATCTCACATCACAAATCCTTCTATTTTATGGATGTTTTTCTTTCTCGCCCATTGTGGGACACTGGGATTCATATACAGTCAGGATTTCTCTGCCATCTACAGCAGGTTGGGACAAACAAGAAGTTGTAGGCCAGCCCCATATAACCCCTCCTCTCCCCAGCAGGCTTCAGTTTTTTGCTAGTTTCCTAAGAAGTTGGACATCTTTTCTTCAGCTCTGCAGTTTTTTCTTTGTTAGCTTTCTTTTCTTTGGATCTTTAATTAAGGGTTTTAATTAGGACTCTATGCTGACACTGCTCCTTAACTCGGTTGCTCTATATAGCAGTGATCCATATTTTTTCTGCTTAACCTTGCAGGCTTTAACTAGACCCCACTGGGCTGAACATCCTGGAATACCCATGAATAAGACCTTGAGGCACTGTGTCTCTTCCCATACCAGAGTATCACGTACCTGGTGTTAGAGGTCAATGGAGAGAGGTCTTCCCTTTGTGGCGAAGTTCCAGACTCCCCTGGATATGGGACAGAAGGAGTCAGGCTATCACGTACCTGGTGTTAGAGACCAATGGAGAGAGGTCTTCCCTTTGTGGCTAAGTTCCAGACTCCCCTGGATTTGGGACAGAAGGAGTCAGGCCCAAAGTAGCACAGGTCGCCTGTAGGAGTGCTTGTCAGAGGTAAACCCAGGAGCACAGCTGATGCACTGGAATGGTGTCTGCAGACAGGTGGCGCCCGTGAGAGGTATGCAGGCCTTCAGGGAAGCAGAGGACCACAGAGTAGTCTGTTCAAAGCCAAGGTCAGATGCCAGGTGGAGATAGGAACAGACGTAGTCAATAGGATAGCCGGGGTCATACACAGGAGAGCGAGTGAGAATATCCGTTAGCCAAGTCGGGTCAGATCTGGAGAACAGGTGGGAATATCTATTAGCCAAACCGGGTCAGATCTGGAGAACAGGTGAGAATATCTGTTAGCCAAGCCGGGGTCATACACAGGAGAGCAGGTGGGCATATCCGTTAGCCAAGCCGGGTCAGATCTGGAGAACAGGTGACAATATCCATTAGCCAAGCCGGGTCAGATCAGGAGAGCAGATGAGAACATCTCTTAGCCAAGCCGGGGTCAGATCAGGAGAGCAGGTGGGAATATTCGTTAGCCAAGCCGGGGTCAGATCAGGAGAGCAGGTGGGAATAGCCGTTAGCCAAGCCGAGGTCAGATCAGGAAAGCAGGTGGAAATATCCGTTAGCCAAGCTGGTAAGATCAGGAGTCAGGCAGAGAAGACCAGTCCAGGAACAAATCAAATCGGTAACAGCAGATCACAGTAGCAAGGGAACACGGACAAAGGTATTGGGGAGCCAGAGATCAACCAGAAATTTGAGGGAGTGATGGGTTTCCTTATAAAGGCCGTCTAGCGCCAAACTGTGCAAATGCGTGCGTAACTATGCGTCAGTGCGCATGGGAGTTTCGGCTTGCGTCTGTGCGCCAATGCGCATAGATTTTTGCCAGTGTGCATTTCTGCAGCCATGCAAGGTACTGGCAGGAATGCCAGGTCTCGAGTACCTCTGCTGTGGACAGAGCCCTGACACAGAGTGTATCGTGTTAATTAGCAGCAGAGTGCTTTTCAGGTCCAGCCCCAAGTGTGACCCTGTCTCTGAAGACTCTAAGGTTGTCTCTGAAGGCTCTCTAAGGTTGTCTCTGAAGACTCTCTAAGGTTGTCTCTGAAGACTCTCTAAGGTTGTCTCTGAAGACTCTCTAAGGTTATCTCTGAAGGCTCTCTAGGGTTATCTCTGAAGGCTCTCTAAGGTTGTCTCTGAAGGCTCTCTAAGGTTGTCTCTGAAGGCTCTCTAAGGTTGTCTCTGAAGGCTCTCTAAGGTTGTCTCTGAAGGCTCTCTAAGGTTGTCTCTGAAGGCTCTCTAAGGTTGTCTCTGAAGGCTCTCTAAGGTTGTCTCTGAAGGCTCTCTAAGGTTGTCTCTGAAGGCTCTCTAAGGTTGTCTCTGAAGGCTCTCTAAGGTAGTCTCTGAGGACTCTCTAAGGTAGTCTCTGAGGACTCTCTAAGGTTGTCTCTGAGGACTCTCTAAGGTTGTCTCTGAGGACTCTCTAAGGTTGTCTCTGAGGACTCTCTAAGGTTGTCTCTGAAGGCTCTCTAAGGTTGTCTCTGAAGGCTCTCTAAGGTTGTCTCTGTAGACTCTCATGGTTGGTTGGGTTGAGGCTCTGGGAGCCATTTTTGACCATGGTGAAACTTAAGGCTGCAGGACCAAGCAATCAACTGGGTGAAGCAATTCGTGCTCTTTCTCTTTATTCAGCTTGCAAGATGCATCATCAAACTAATGCTCCTGAAAGGTGTGGGCTGTGGAAGGGGAGTAGGGGGGAGGTCACAGGTGAGAGAGGTCATAAAACTGTATAGTGATGTTGAAAACTGAGGTCCAGATTTGCTCCACAATTTTTTTTTTTACATCTAATAGAATTATCATTCATAGGTCAAACGTTTTCCTTTCCTGAGTGATTTTTAGGTTTTCCTTAAGAAATAAAACATTCATATCTTCCATAGAATGGTCCGGTCATGAGAGATGACGTACCTGCAGGGATGCAGTGATGTTCTTCTTTATGTTCTTACAAGTTGTGTCTTTTATTTTTGCTGCCATTCTGTTGATTTAGGGTGAAGATCTGATGAACATGAAAGTTGAGGGTGAAGTAGAAGAGACGTATGTGAGGGATGATCAGCAATATACGGAGGAGGCTGGAATGAGGAGGACATTCATAGAGGAGGACACTCCTACAGAGATCAGCACAGGTGACCAGAATATATTCTTCTCTTATCTCTGCTCTGTTACTGCTCACTGATTGGTCAAGAGTAGGCTGGAGCTGAGGGATATCAGCCAATAGGTTGGTAATGGTCTCCTCCCTGTACTGATACCCCCCTGTGCTGCATATCACCATAACCCTTGGCCTATAGTCACTTGTTCTAAGGGTCTGATATTTGAATCTCATTTCTATCAGAGATCACATGACCCGGTACCTAGGCTTGTGGTTGTGTAAAGAGCATGCCTCTCCCCCAGCCCCCATTGGTTCCTGCTCCTCTGATAAGGAGGTGTAAATGTGGAAGTGATCTGGGAGGAGGACCAAAGGCCCTTTGACTGAAGAGGGGAAGAGTCCCAGCTGGTTGGGACATCCACAGAGAACATCTGCTCCCTCCTATCTCCCTGATCCAGATGGATTCTTGATGGAAGTGAACTAACCATCTCCTATCTATTGATGATGTTTTTCTCTTTTTCCAGGACCCGCCATGGAGAAACCCTCAAAGGATCGTCTCACTTTATCTCCAGGTTGTAAAATGGAAGATGAGGACATCCCAGGAGATTTTGCTGGAGAAAAGACAATGAGCTCCACTATGGATGGTGGACTTCCCAGTGTGGATAGACCATGGGCTCCCTCTGACTCTGAGCAACCTCGTACTGTGGGGGATGGGGCCGGGGTTCCATGTGCCGGGGAAAAGACAGTAAGCTCCACTATGGATGGTGGACTTCCCAGTGTGGATAGACCATGGGATCCCTCTGACTCTGAGCAACCTCCTACTGTGGAGGATGGGACTGGGGTTCCATGTCCTGGAGAAAAGACAATGAGCTCCACTATGGATGGTGGACTCCCCAGTGTGGAGAGACCATGGAGTTCCTCTGACTCTGAGGAATCTGATAGTGCGGAGGATGGGGCTATAATTCAGTGGAAGGTAAGATGTGCCTGTCCAGAATGTGGGGAATGTTTTAACTCTAGATTAAGTCTTTCTGCTCATCTGGTGTTGCATGAGGACAAGAAGAAATTTTCCTGCCCTGAGTGCAATAAATGTTTCCTTCATAAATCATCTATGATCAAACATCAGAGTTCTCACATGGGGAAGAAGAAGTATACCTGTTCTGAGTGCGGGAAATGTTTTGTAGAGAAGTCAAATCTTTCCAGACATCAAAGACTGCACACTGGCGAGAAGCTGTATGTCTGCCCAAAAGATGGAAAATGTTATTCACAGAAATCAGACTATATTAGTCATCAAAGGACACACACAGGGGAGAAACCGTTCGCCTGCCTTCAGTGCGGGAAATGTTTTTCACAGAAGTCTAATCTTAACGTGCATAAGAAACGCCACACACGGGAAAAACGCTTTTCCTGCCCTGTGTGCGGGGAATGCCACCATCTAAAATCAGAATCTGTCATTCATCTGAGATCTCACAAAGTGGATAAGCCATATTCCTGCCCTGAGTGTGGGCTATGCTGTAAATGGAAATCAGATCTCGCCATACATCAAAGAACTCACACAGGAGAGAAACCATATTGCTGCTCCGAGTGCGGGAAACGTTATTCACGGAAGTCAGACCTTGTTAAACATCATAGAACTCACACTGGGGTGAAGCCATTTTCATGCTCTAAATGCGGGAAATGTTTATCAAGCAAGGGTAGTCTTCATGATCATGAGCTACGGCATCTGCATAAAAAACAGAACCCTATGCACACAGGTGATCCAGAGGAAGGATAAAGTGCAAGACAAGTGGGGTACAATTTCTCTAAGAGATGGTTTTAGCAGTCCTATTTTTTTTTTTCTTGGCAGATTTGCCTCATAAATATATTTTGAGGTCTATATTGAAGATGGCAGGAAGCTGTAGAACTGTGTAGAAGGCCTAACTCTATAGCCCTGTGTGTCTCGAGTGGACGAGAAGTCCATGCTCTGCTCGTCATGACCTCATCTATGTGAGGGAACTTATCATCTGAGGAGTGACCATCACAAACAACTTCCAAAGTGCCACATTAACTCGTTTCCACCAAAACTTTGACATCATAGAGACAACCCATTAGAGAGAGATTGAAAAAGGCTTGGAGTCTGTGTTTTGCTCCTCATGACCTCATCTGTGTGGAGGAACTTGTACAAACAACTTCCAAGGTGCCACTTCTATTTAATTCCCCCAAAAAATAATCATCATAGAGACAACCCAACAAGGACACATGGAGAAAGGCTTGGAGTCCATGTTCTGCTCTTCCTGACCTCGTGTATGGAAGAACTTCTCATCTGAGGATTGACCATTGAAAACAACTACCAAGGTGCCACATCTACTCATTTCCACCAAAACTTTGATATCATAGAGACAACCCAATAGAGACAGATGGAGAAAGGCTTGGAATCCATGTTGTGCTCTTCATGACCTCATCTGTGTGGAGAACTTGTAATCTGAGGAGCGACCGTTGCAAACTTCTGAGGTGCCACATCTATGTAGTTCCACCAAAACTAGTCATCATCATAGAGACAACCCAACAAGGACACATGGAGAAAGGCTTGGAGTCCATATTCTGCTCTTCACAGCCTCAACTATTTGAGGAACTTGTCATCTGAGGAGTGACAGTCACAAACAAATTCCAAGGTGCACAATCTATGCATTTCCACCAAAACTTTGACATCCTAGAGACAACCTAATAGAGACAGACCGAGAAAGGCTTGGAGTCCATATTCTACTCTTCATGACCTCACCTGTGTGGAAGATCGCATTGTATGAGGAGTGACCATCACAAACAACTTCCAAGGTGCCATATGTAAGCATTTCCTCCAAAACGATGTTATCCTAGAGACAACCTAATAAAAACGCATGGAGAAAGGTTTTGAGTCCATGTCCTGTTTTTTATTACCTCATCTGTGTGGAGGAACTTCTCATTTAAGGAGTGACCAACACAAGCAACTTCCAAGGTGCTACATCTATGCAGTTCCTCCAAACCTAGTCATCATCATCATAGAGATAATCCAAAAGAGACAAATGGAGAAAGGTTTGTATCCCATGTTCTGCTGTTCATGACCCCACCAGTGTGGAAGAACTTATCATCTCAAAAACCCCTAAAGTGGCACCAATGCATAAAGGAGGTCTTCTTGTGGCATCCATTTGGTGACTTGAACTTGTAGCTTGTGCTGTTCTTGGAAATGCTAACCCTGACCCATTCATCAGAACCAGCTGTTCCAAATGACTTCTGGTCACTTCCGAAAGCAGAGCCTCTACTCCCAGTACGTGAAGTGGCACCCCCAACAGGTGACTGTGCAAAGGAGATAAGTCCAGCCCATTGTCATTCCTTGAGGAGCCTGAGAAATTACCTGTATATTTCTTCCAAAGCCATGTTCTGAAAACAATGGATTGCTGGATCTTTTAGTGTACTTCCACCAACTGGAAAAACCATATTGCCCCAAATGGAAAAGTTTATTTTTGTATTTGACCTATTCTTATGCACTGCCTGCCTAGGGTTATTAAAATGTAAAATTAACAAATGGCTTCTGATACTAAGCGAAGAACTCCTATTTCTAGAGAGATCGGTGGATTGTGTGACCGGTGTGTGTGCGCTAAGTCTTCCTAGAGAGATCGGTGGATTGTGTGACCTGTGTGTGCACTCGGTCTTCCTAGAGAGATCGGTGGATTGTGTGACCGGTGTGTGTGCGTTCGGTTTTCTATAAAGAGATCTGTGAATTGTGTGACCTGTGTGTGCGCTTGGTCTTCCTAGAGAGATCGGTGGATTGTGTGACCTGTGTGTGCGCTCGGTCTTCCTAGAGAGATCGCTGGATTGTGTGACCTGTGTCTGTGCGCTCGGTCTTCTATAGAGGGATCGGTGGATTGTATGACCGGTGTCTGTGTGCTCGGCCCTCCTAGAGAGATCGGTGTATGGTGTGACCAGTGTGTGTGTTCTCAGTCTTCTATAGAGAGATCAGTGGATTGTGTGACCGGTGTCTGTGTGCTCTGTCTTTTATAGAGAGATCGGTGGATTGTGTGACCGGTGTCTGTGCGTTCGGTCTTCTATAGAGAGATCGGTGCATTGTATGACCGGTATCTGTGCGCTCAGTTTTCTATAGAGAGATCGGTGTATTGTGTGACCGGTGTCTGTGCGCTCGGTCTTCCTAGAGACATCGGTGGATTGTGGGACTGGTGTGTGTGCGCTCGGTCTTCCATAGAGAGATTGGTGTATTGTGTGACCGGTGTCTGTGCGCTTGGTCTTCCTAGAGAGATCGGTGGATTGTATGACCAGTGTCTGTGCGCTCGGTCTTCCTAGAGAGATCGGTGGATTGTGTGACGTGTGTGTGCGCTCGTTCTTCCATAGAGAGATTGGTGTATTGTGTGACCAGTGTCTGTGTGCTCGGTCTTCTATAGAGAGATCGATGTATTGTATGACCGGTGTCTGTGCGCTTGGTCTTCCTAGAGAGATCGGTGGATTGTATGACCGGTGTCTGTGCGCTCGGTCTTCCTAGAGAGATCGGTGGATTGTATGACCGGTGTCTGTGCGCTTGGTCTTCCTAGAGAGATTGGTGGATTGTGTATGACCGGTGTCTGTGCGCTCGGACTTCCTAGAGAGATCGGTGTATTGTATGAACGGTGTCTGTGCGCTCGGTCTTCCTAGAGAGATCGGTGGATTGTGTGACCGGTGTCTGTGCGCTCGGTCTTCCTAGAGAGATCGGTGGATTCTATGACCGATGTCTTGCATTGTGTGTCTCCAGATTTCAGAAAGATTGTGGTCAGTGTGTGTATGCAGGCAGACCTGCCAGACATGAATCTAGGTGTATGTATACCATCGCCTAGAAGACCAGTCAGCTAACAGGTGGTGGCAACCCACCCTAAATCATCTGTTGGGTGTGGGCATGGGCTGTCAGTCTAGTGAATAATGCAAGGATTCTAGCTTGCAGGATAGCATGGGTAATCTCAGAAGAGACTTGACTACTCCACAACCCTTAGAGTACACCAGATTGTATGTAAAATGTGAATCTGCCGGAGCGTGGAAAGTCAACTGGATTTGAGGGATGGTGGTCCATGTGATTACAGGTTGTGATAATTGTTTCACAGCTGGTTCTTCGTGGTCAAAATAAGTTTTTTCTCATTCCTCCTGAACCTCCTGAAATCATCTCCCCGTTTTAGTCATTGATTGAAGTATCTTTTTTTTTTTTTTTGGAGGAAATTAATGTCTTTGTTCTTGGTTGATGCTGGTTGATCTACTTACTACACACAACAAACCCTAACCCTACACATTCATTGGAGGAACATCAATAGGTTCTGCTTAGTATGAGTTTTCCATCCCGTCATCCAGGCGTGGTGGTCTTTGTGGGGAAATAAATACATGGCTTATCCAACCATAGCCATGAGTTGGCAAGCCTTCACAGATCTTTTAGCAAAATGAACACATAAATAATAAATGTAGCCCTACCCCCCCGAGAGCCACTGGTTTTGGGTCCCCCTTTACCTCCTGCACAGCCAGGCAACATACATTTTCCACTTGTATCCAGACACAAGAAATGGTCAATGGGCTTGGTTTTTTAATTTTATTAGGGAATTTAACTTGGCTAGGGTAAAGGGGTTATGGGATGTCCAACTTGATCGTAGAATAACAATTTGAGGACAATTTTCTACTCAAAAATACTACAAAATTGGCGATAAATTACTATGTTCCAGCCAGAACCATGACCGTCTTTAGCAAAGCAAGCAACATACAGGAGCTCTGAGTTCCCTTGAATGGATTTTTAGCAAAGTCCCAACTTGTAGGAGCTCTAAGTCTCCTCCCTGTACAATATACCAGCCCACCTGGCTATGGTATCTTCCCAGGTGAACTCAGGGCAGTGGAGCTCCCTCCTTTAGCTCTTCTCTTTCCTCCTTCAGCTTCCAGCCTGAAGGCAGGACCCTCCTTCTCTGGCATCCCCCCAGGCTCCACAGCAGCACCTCTCAGCGCTCCATCTTCCACCCGACTCCCTTGCAGGCCAGGCTCTGCCATATTTATGGGTTGGTCTGCCACACTGCCTGGGATTGGTCAGACTCCCATAAATATGCAGATCTGCACCTCCTCACCTCCACCTACTGACTTCTAGAAGCTTCTCCCAATTTCTAGAGCAGAAGGAGGTACCAGAGGACTGACCTGTAGAGCCCTCCAGCCCTGACCAGAATTAACCCTCAGACTAAATCCAGGCTTCTAACTACTCTGACCAACTATATACACCAGAAGGCACTACATAAATAATATTTTTCTGCTTTGTCTGGGTCCGTAGAAGAGGGATTTATTTGGGAGAACAAAGCAAAAAACTCAATTGTGGAATCTCCGAGGTTCCATCCTAATATTTGGGTTATAGTCCATATGGTCGCTGACCGTATAGTCACCGATCTCTTGAGAAAACAAGAGAGATTACAACTAAAGAAGGACACCTTTCAAAGGAAAGGACATCCAGCACAATTATTGAAGTTGTAAGGAGTGCTGACCATGCCCGCCCCTTCTGCCAACCTCCATTCATAGAAGCTGTACTGTAACTTTCATGAATGAAACGTGATCTACGATTGGAATAGACCTTTCATTCATCCATCCCTCCTCCATTCATAGAGGCCATACTACATCTTCCATGAATGAAGATATGGAGCTGTGAGGTCTGTGTGATGTCATAGGATGTGTTGGCACTGAATGGAGGAAATAGGGTGGAGGAACTGTGATGTCCGTGTGATGTCGTAGCTTGCACTGACTCCATATGGAGGAACATTGGGAGGAGGAGCTGCGTGGTCAGTGTAATGTTGTAGGTTGCACTGACTCCAAATGGAGGAACATTGGGAGGAGGAGCTGTATGGTCAATATGATGACGTAGGTTGCACTGACTCCAGATGGAGGAACATTGGGAGGGGGAGCTGTGTGGTCAGTGTGATGACGTAGGATGCATGGACTCCAGATGGAGGAACATTGGGAGGAGGAGCTGTGTGGTCAGTGTGATGACGTAGGTTGCATGGACTCCAGATGGAAGAACATTGGGAGGAGCTGTGGGGTATGTGGGATGTCGTAGGTTGCATGGACTCCAGATGGAAAAACATTGGGAGGAGCTGTGAGGTATGTGTGATGTCGTAGGTTGCACTGACTCCAGATGGAGGAACATTAGGAGGAGGAGCTGCGTGGTCAGTGTAATGTTGTAGGTTGCACTGACTCCAAATGGAGGAACATTGGGAGGAGGAGCTGTATGGTCAATGTGATGTCGTAGGTTGCACTGACTCCAGATGGAGGAACATTGGGAGGAGGAGCTGCGTGGTCAGTGTGATGACGTAGGTTGCATGGACTCCAGATGGAAGAACATTGGGAGGAGCTGTGGGGTATGTGGGATGTCGTAGGTTGCACTGACTCCAGATGGAGGAACATTGGGAGGAGGAGCTGCGTGGTCAGTGTGATGTTGTAGGTTGCACTGACTCCAAATGGAGGAACATTGGGAGGAGGAGTTGTATGGTCAATGTGATGACGTAGGTTGCATGGACTCCAGATGGAGGAACATTGGGAGGAGGAGCTGCGTGGTCAGTGTGATGTTGTAGGTTGCACTGACTCCAAATGGAGGAACATTGGGAGGAGGAGTTGTATGGTCAATGTGATGAAGTAGGTTGCATGGACTCCAGATGGAGGAACATTGGGAGGGGGAGCTGTGTGGTCAGTGTGATGACGTAGGATGCATGGACACAAGATGGAGGAACATTGGGAGGAGGAGCTGTGTGGTCAGTGTGATGTCGTAGGTTGCATGGTCTCCAGATGGAGGAGCATTGGGAGGAGGAGCTGCGTGGTCAGTGTGATGTCGTAGGATGCACTGACTCCAGATGGAGGAACTTTGGGAGGAGGAGCTATGTGGTCAGTGCGATGACTCCGGATGGAGGAACATTGGGAGGAGGAGCTGTGTGGTCAGTGTGATGACGTAGGTTGCATGGACTCCAGATGGAAGAACATTGGGAAGAGCTGTGAGGTATGTGTGATGTCGTAGGTTGCACTGACTCCAGATGGAGGAACAATGGGAGGAGGAGCTGCGTGGTCAGTGTAATGTTGTAGGTTGCACTGACTCCAAATGGAGGAACATTGGGAGGAGGAGCTGTACGGTCAATGTGATGACATAGGTTGCAATGACTCCAGATGGAGGAACATTGGGAGGAGGAGCTATGTGGTCAGTGCGATGACTCCGGATGGAGGAACATTGGGAGGAGGAGCTGTGTGGTCAGTGTGATGTCATAGGTTACATGGTCTCCAGATGGAGGAATATTGGGATGAGGTGCTGTGTTGTCAGTGTGATGTCGTAGGTTGCATGGTCTCCAGATGGAGGAACATTGGGAGGAGGAGCTGTGTGGTCAGTGTGATGACGTAGGTTGCATGGACTCCAGATGGAAGAACATTGGGAGGAGCTGTGGGGTATGTGGGATGTCGTAGGTTGCACTGACTCCAGATGGAGGAACATTGGGAGGAGGAGCTGCGTGGTCAGTGTGATGTTGTAGGTTGCACTGACTCCAAATGGAGGAACATTGGGAGGAGGAGTTGTATGGTCAATGTGATGACGTAGGTTGCATGGACTCCAGATGGAGGAACATTGGGAGGAGGAGCTGCGTGGTCAGTGTGATGTTGTAGGTTGCACTGACTCCAAATGGAGGAACATTGGGAGGAGGAGTTGTATGGTCAATGTGATGACGTAGGTTGCATGGACTCCAGATGGAGGAACATTGGGAGGGGGAGCTGTGTGATCAGTGTGATGACGTAGGATGCATGGACACAAGATGGAGGAACATTGGGAGGAGGAGCTGTGTGGTCAGTGTGATGTCGTAGGTTGCATGGTCTCCAGATGGAGGAGCATTGGGAGGAGGAGCTGCGTGGTCAGTGTGATGTCGTAGGATGCACTGACTCCAGATGGAGGAACAATGGGAGGAGGAGCTGCGTGGTCAGTGTAATGTTGTAGGTTGCACTGACTCCAAATGGAGGAACATTGGGAGGAGGAGCTGTACGGTCAATGTGATGACATAGGTTGCAATGACTCCAGATGGAGGAACATTGGGAGGAGGAGCTGTGTGGTCAGTGTGATGTCATAGGTTACATGGTCTCCAGATGGAGGAGCATTGGGAGAAGGAGCTGCGTGGTCAGTGTGATGTCGTAGGTTGCATGGTCTCCAGATGGAGGAATATTGGGAGGAGGAGCTGCGTGGTTAGTGTGATGTCGTAGGTTGCACTGACTTAAGATGGAGGAACATTGGGAGGAGGAGCTGCATGGTCAGTGTGATGTCGTAGGTTGCACGGACTCTTGATGGAGGAACATTGCAGAGACTGGGCTGTATATCGGTGTGTTTTCCACATCTCCACATTGGAATTATACACATTAACTGAACCCGTGTTTGTTCTCTCACCCACAGAGAAATATAAATCCACAACCAGCAGAAGAACTCTATACTTACCTGGTAGAAACCATTTGATTTATTTCAGTGAACCAGTCGGAAAGAGAACAAAGTCATCCGGTGTCAAGGGCAAAGATATAACCTGTGCCCCCTCCCCCCATGCACCCCCAATCATATATTCCCAACTGCACCCCTCTTCCCATGATGCATGCCTGAACATCTTCTGCGGTGTGACACCATCCCCAGATGACACCATGCGTGTGTTAGCACCACTGCACAGCTCCCAACTGACAATTTAAAAATGGCGTGTGGGCAGCCTTGTCCAATGAATCGCACAGCCTGTCATGCAGACTGCCCCCATCAGTGATGACATCACCTTGTTCTCCCAATAACAAGATCCAATTGTGACAGTAGCTTGGCAGATGGGAGCAGGGGAAGGCTAAAGCTCCACCCATTTTTTCCACACCTTTGTTCAACTCTAGATAATAACTGAGATGAAGAGTGAATCCGTGAGTTGCTTGGAGCTATACCTGCCAGAGGACATGTGATAAGAAGGGCACTGCTAGCCAAGCAACCTTCCCCCCTACCCCCCACACACATGAAAAACCACTGCTCCTGGGGCCACTGCCCCTCCATGCTGCTTGATTGAGCAGCATGGCGCAAGAGAGCTGCAAAGCAATTGGCTGTAAAGAAATTAGCCCCACCCCCGAAGTCACGTAAAGCAGGGCATGGGAGAAAGAACAGCCCCAGAGCCCAGAATTAGACTCCCAATCTGCTACCAACTGTTGAGGGGCCCCAAGCATAAAGATGAGGTCAGTGTAGGGGCCACAGCTGGGGGCAATGATAAGTGAGACTTGGGGAGGATGATGGAAGCTGTGTGTGCTGCCTCTTCCTCTGTTCTGTCTGTTCTCTATTATTTACCGCCCCTCCTGTACTGTCTTTTGCCTGTCCCCACCATCAACTACCCCCTTTATACTGTCTGTCCCCACCATCAACTGCCTCCTCTGTACTGCTTGCCCCCATCATCAACTGCCCCCTCTGTACTGCTTGCCCCCATCATCAACTGCCCCCTCTGTACAGGCTGCCCCATCATCAAATGCCCCCTCTGTACTGCCTGCCCCCATCATCAACTGCCCCCTCTGTACTGGCTGCCCCATCATCAAATGCCCCCTCTGTACTGCCTGCCCCCATCATCAACTGCCCCCTCTGTACTGCCTGCCCCATCATCAACTGCCCCAGCTGTACTGCCTGGCCCCACCGTCAACTGCCCCCTCTGTACTGCCTGGCCCCACCGTCAACTGCCCCCTCTGTACTGCCTGGCCCCATCATCAACTGCCCCCTGTGTACTGCCTGGCCCCACCGTCAACTGCCCCCTCTGTACTGCCTGGCCCCACCGTCAACTGCCCCCTCTGTACTGCCTGTCATCATCATCAACTTCCCCCTCTGTACTGCCTGCCACCATCATCAACTGCCCCCTCTGTACTGCCTGCCACCGTCATCAACTGCCCCCTCTGTACTGCCTGGCCCCACCAACAACTGCCTCCTCTGTACTGCCTACCACCATCAACTACCCCCTCTGTACTGCCTGACCCCACCATCAACTGCCCCCTCTGTACTGCCTGGCCCCGCCATCAACTGCAAACCAAAGTAAAGAAGAATCCTACACGTTCCGACCATTCAGGCCTCAGTCATGGCCACGAACATCCGAAACGCGTAGGCATCTTATGTGGCTATATACTGCTGTTCCTTGACAACAAATGGATGTTCTTCATAGATCTTCTCCAAGGTGCCGGCTTTTCCTTTGGTTTGTGCATGTATCCTGGCTTACAGGGAACAGTGAGCTCTATCAAGCAGAATGGGGAGCGGAGGTTGCAGCACTGCTTGTTTGTCTTTGCCCCATTATCATCTGCTCCCTCCGTACTACCCGTCTCCACCATCAACTGACACCTCTGTACTACCTGCCCCACCATCAACTGACACCTCTGTACTACCTGTCCCCGCCATCAACTGACACCTTTGTACTACCTGTCCCCACCATCAACTGACACCTCTGTACTACCTGTCCCCACCATCAACTGCTCCCTCTGTACTGCCTGTTTCCGCCATCAACTGACACCTCTGTACTACCTGTCTCCACCATCAACTGACACCTCTGTACTGCCTGTCCCCACCATCAATTGACACCCCTGTACTGCCTGTCCCCACCATCAATTGACACCCCTGTACTACCTGCCCCACCATCAACTGACACCTCTGTACTACCTGTCCCCACCATTAACTGACACCTTTGTACTACCTGTCCCCGCCATCAACTGACACCTCTGTACTACCTGTCCCCACCATCAACTGCTCCCTCTGTTCTGCCTGTTTCCACCATCAACTGACACCTCTGTATTACCTGTCTCCACCATCAACTGACACCCCTGTACTGCCTGTCCCCACCATCAATTGACACCTCTGTACTGCCTGTCTCCACCATCAAATTACACTTTTGTACTACCTGTCTCCACCATCAATTGACACCTCTGTACTACCTGTCCCCACCATCAAATGCTCCCTCTGTACTACCTGTCTCCACCATCAACTGACACCTCTGTACTGCCTGTCCCCACCATCAAATGACACCTCTTTACTACCTGTCCCCACAGTCAATTGACACCTCCGCACTGCCTGTCTCCGCCATCAATTGGCACCTCTGTACTGTCTGTCTCCACCATCAATTGACACCTCCGTACTGCCTGTCCCCACTATCAATTGACATCTCCATACTACCTGTCTCCACCATCAATTGACACCTCCGTACTACCTGTCCCCACCATCAATTGACACATTTGTACTACCTGTCCCCTCCATCAATTGACACTACTGTACTGCCAGTCTCCACCATCAATTGTCACCCCTGTACTACCTTTCTCCACCATCAATTGACAACTCTGTACTGCCTGTCCCCATTAAATGGCCTCCCTCTGTATGATCTGCCCCCACCATAAACTGGCCCCGCTTGTACTTTCTTCCCCCACCACCAACTGCTCCTCTGGGAATACAACATTGCAACCACCATCATGAGGATAAGGTGCCTTGCCAGGGACAAGGTAACCTCCCATTGCTAAGGGCATATGGCCTAATATGGCTCAGGAGGGGATGCACACTCACTGCCTGTTCTGTCAGGACCTGGGTCTGAAGCTGCAACCTCTGCTACATTTGGTGGTGTCTCTTCTTGCTGAACCTTCTAGGATGCTGAATAGCAACCTGGAAAATTCTTTGAACAATCTTGCCTTGAACCTTTCTTCTCTTGATCCCTGACCCCTTTGCTCCTCCCATGAACTTCCTATTTAAGCCACTTTTCCCTTCCTTCCTCCAGGTAAGATCTCACTCTTTTCACTCCTACAGCTGTCCTTATCTCTGCTACCCTTCATTACCAACCTTTGACTAGTACCTCGACTACGCTTCTGCTTGATCCCAACCTGCAACCACTTGTTACCGACTTTTGACTTGTTCTTTGACTACGCTTCTGCTTGATCCCAGCCTGCAACCACTTGTTACTGTCCTTTGGCTTGTTCCTCAACTACGCTTCTGCTTGATTCCAACCTGCAACCACTTGTTACCGACCTTTGGCTTGTTCCTTGATTACACTTCTGCTTGATCCCAGCCTGCAACCACTTGTTACCGACCTTTGGCTTCTTCCTCAACTATGCTTCTGCTTCATCCCAGCCTGCAACCACCTATTACCGACCTGTGGCTTGTTCCTTGACCACGCTTCTGCTTGATCCCAACCTGTAACCACTTGTTAACGACCTTCGACTTGTTCCTCAACTACGTTTCTACTGGATTCAAACCTGCAACCACTTATTACCGACCTTTGGCTTGTTCCTCAACTACGCTTCTGCTTGATTCCAACCTGCAACCACTTGTTACCGACCTTTGGCTTGTTCCTCAACTACGCTTCTGCTTGATTCCAACATGCAACACTTGTTACTGACCTTTGGCTTGTTCCTTGACTACGCTTCTGCTTGATCCCAGCCTGCAACCACTTATTACCGACCTTTGGCTTGTTCCTCAACTACGCTTCTGCTCAATCCCAACCTGCAACCACTTGTTACCGACCTTTGGCTTGTTCCTTGACTATGCTTCTGCTTGATCCCAGCCTGCAACCATTTGTTACCGACCTTTGGCTTGTTTCTCAACTATGCTTCTGCTTGATTCCAACCTGCAACCACTTGTTACCGACCTTTGTTTGGCTTGTTCCTAGACTACGCTTCTGCTGGATCCCAACCTGCAACCACTTGTTACCGACTTTTGGCTTGTTCCTTGACTATAATTCTACTTGATCCCAACCTGCAACCACTTTTACTTACCTTTGGCTTGTTCCTTGACTACGCTTCTGCTGGATCCCAACCTGCAACCACTTGTTACCGACTTTTGGCTTGTTCCTTGACTATAATTCTACTTGATCCCAACCTGCAACCACTTTTACTGACCTTTGGCTTGTTCCTTGACCATGCTTCTGCTTGATCCCAACCTGCAACCACTTGTTACCAACCTTTGGTTTGTTTACTGGCTAGGCTTCTGCTTGCTCGCTACCTGCTATATCTGCTACTGGACCCTGGCTTGCTCACCTCCTGGTGGGTCCATCCTGAGAACTGCAACCTGGTACTAACACATGGCAAAACCTATCTCTACCATCAGGAGCTCTGGTGAATACCGGTTAGTGCTCAGACCCTGCACCTTGGGTGAACCCACGTCATCCACCAGGGTGACCTTCTTGTGTACTTCTGCTGGTCATTGGGAGCCTAGCTACTGGTCTCCTGACCATGACACCTTTCTTTCCTGGCCTGCAAAGGTCTGACATGGATCTGGTTGGGGATAGAAAGATATTTCAACTGGCACTAGGCTTGTGACATTGCGGACCTATTGGACATACTGTGTGTTTCAACAAAGCTTCTTTAATTCTGGCAAAGGTCAAAAGAGGGTGTTCCCAAATGGTAACAGTTTTGAAAAGTTTTCCTTCTGAATGGGATACGTTAATTTTATTGATTCTTTTTTATCATACATACAATTGTTACACCTAATGGGAATGTACTTTACATCCATCTTCCTTGTTCTCACACATGTGTTACAATAAAGCTTTGATTGCATATAAAAAGGAAGTTGAGGTTCCTGGAGAAAGACGTCATTGCCAGGACAACGCGTCCACCAATGGACGAAGAAAGTGTTCATATTAAGTACAAGGAATCTCATGATCCCCTATGTGACATATCTGATGTTCGGTAAGAATGGATTTCCGTGAAAAACATTTCCCGCACTCAAGACAAGAATACGGCTTCTCCCCTGTGTGAGACCTCTGATGTGTGTTTAGATGGCACTTCTGCGAAAAACATTTCCCGCACTCGAGACAGGAATACGGCTTCTCCCCCGTGTGAGACCTCTGATGTCTGGAAAGGTGGTTGCTCTTGGAAAAAAACATTCCGCACTCAGAGCAGGAGTACAACTTCTCACCCGTGTGCATTCTCTGATGTCTCGAAAAGTTGGACTTATCGGAAAAACATTTCCAGCACTCGGGGCAGGAATACGGCTTCTTCACCGCGTGAGATCTTTGATGTATAATAAGTTCAGGTTTCCGCGTATAACACTTTCCGCACACGGAGCAGGAATACGGCTTCTCCCCCATGTGCAGTCTCTGATGTCTAGAAAGCTTGGACTTATCTGAGAAACATTTCCCGCACTCAGGGCAGGAAAATGGCTTCTCCCCCGTGTGGGATCTTTGATGTATAACAAGGTCTGATTTCTGTGCAAAACATTTCCCGCACTCAGAACAAGTATAAGGCTTCTCACCCGTGTGCGACCTTTGATGTTTGGAAAGATTGGCCTTCTGTGAAAAACATTTCCCGCACTCAGGACAGGAAAATGGCTTCTCTCCCGTGTGAGACCTTTGATGTAAAACAAGTTTTGATTTCTGTGGAAAACATTTCCCACACTCAGGGCAGGCATACGTTTTCTCGCCCGTGTGTAATCTCTGATGTCTGGAAAGATGGGACTTCTGTGAAAAATGTTTCCCGCACTCAGAACAAGAATACGGCTTCTCCCCCGTGTGAGATCTGTAATGTATGACAAGTTCGGATTCATGACGAAAACATCTCCCGCACTCAGAACAGAAATAAAACTCCTCCCCCGTGTGAGATCTCTGACATACAGAAAGGCTTAATTCAGAGTGAAAACTTTCCCCACATTCAGCATAAGAAAATTCCTTCTCCTCCTGCATTTCATTATTATCCCTCACAGTACAAGGTTGCTGAGAGGGATTCCATGGTCTCTCCACATTGGGAAATCCACCATCCATAGTGGAGCTCATTGTCTTTTCTCCGGCACAATCTCCTGGGATGTCCTCATCTTCCATTTTACAACCTGGAGATAAAGTGAGACGATCCTTTGAGGGTTTCTCCATGGCGGGTCCTGGAAAAATAGAAAAACATCATCAATAGATAGGAGAGGGTTAGTTCACTTCCATCAAGATTCCATCTGGATCAGGGAGATAGGAGGGAGCAGATGTTCTCTGTGGATGTCCCAACCTGCTGAGACTCTTCCCCTCTTCAAAGGGCCTTTGGTCCTCCCAGATCACTTCTACATGTACTCTGCCTTGTCAGAGGAGCAGGAACCAATGGGGGCTGGGGGGCGGTAACAGAGCAGAGATAAGAGAGGAATATATTCTGGTCACCTGTGCTGATCTCTGTAGGAGTGTCCCCCTCTATGAACGTCCTCCTCATTCCAGCCTCCTCCGTATATTGTTGATCATCCCTCACATACGTCTCTTCTACTTCACCCTCAACTTTCATGTTCATCAGATCTTCACCCTAAACCAACAGAATGGCAGAAAATAACATCTGTAACATAGAAGGATTTATGATGTGAGATCACATAGAACATCTCATCTTGTAGAGTCCACACATCGTCTCCACATGTCAGAGGGTTCCATCACTTTATGTTCCCGACCCTCAACTCCACCTACCTGATGATGGTGAGGGATGGTGTGACCTTCCTGTGTGGAATCCCGGGAATACAGAGGACGGGGACATCTCTCTGGTGGGTTCCTGGTATTAGGTAGCTCCATCATATCCTTGTGTTCTTCTGAAAACGCCTCCATCACTCCATACTCCCCATCCTCCTCTTTATACTCTTCTTTAACAACAATTTTATAATCCTCAAGGTTTCCACCCTGAAAATGGAGTAAGGCATTCATTGTAACAAACATGATGCATAAAAATCACAACTACCAATAACTGTTAAATCATCTACCTGATCATGTTGGGCGTAGTTGTGATCTTCCTGTGTGGAATCCTGGGAATACAGAGGATGGGGACATCTCTCTGGTGGGTTTCCATTATTAGGTGGTTCCATCATAATGTTCTTGTAGAGATCCTTGTGTTCTACAGAAAATTCCTTCATCACTCCATACTCCTCCTCTTTTATCTCTTCTTTAACTTCAACTTTACAATCTCTCAGGTTTCCACTCTGAATATATAATAAAATGACATCAATGGTAACAATGCAGATAATGTACAGATCCTAATGATACTATCAGTGATCATCAATCATCATGAAGTCCTTGTAGAGGTCCTTGTGTCCTTCTAAATACTCCCACTCCTCCATGGAGAAATAGACAGTGACACCCTGACACCTTATAGGAACCTGACACACACAATGATACAGTCACCATCCAGACACATCCCTTGTCTGTTACTGGAGAATGTCCCAGAATTCCCGGCACTGCTCACCTCTCCTGTCAGCAGCTCCATCATCTTCTTGGTGACTTCTAGAATCTTCTGCATGTTGTGTCTCTCAGGGTTTAAGGAGTCACATGGAGGCACTGTGATGGTCATATGATCACCTGACTTCAGAAGAGGAAATCTCTGTGTTGGGGAACCAATAGGAATATCATGTTAGACTCCCAGAATCCTCCTCACCTCTCCGGTCAGGTCTGTGTTTTATTAATAGAGATGAGTGATGTCATGTGACCTCCCAGAATCCTCCTCACCTCTCCGGTCAGGTCTGTGTTTTATTAATAGAGATGAGAGTGATGTCATGTGACCTCCCAGAATCCTCCTCACCTCTCCGGTCAGGTCTGTGTTTTATTAATAGAGATGAGAGTGATGTCATGTGACCTCCCAGAATCCGCCTCACCTCTCCGGTCAACAGGTAGATGATCTCCAGGGTGAGGTTTAGTATCCTCTCAGTCATGTGACTCCGGTCCTCCTCCATCCTCATTGGTCATGTGATCTATGCAGGTTTCCTGTAGACCAATAATTGATAACAGAGAATGATCTGGACTGTACTGGTTGTACAATATTAGGATGGGGGAGGGAGGAGGGGTAATATGAGGGTCTCTATCATGGAAGAAAACACCTTTAAGCATTAATTATTAAATCCAAAGCCATACGCTTCTCCTCAACAATTTTTTATTTTTGTTGCAAGGAATCCCCCTTGACATCCATTCCAGACCCCTTTCCATTCTATGAAGGGGTTAACATCTGGGACGATCAAAGGGTTAACTGTGTGCTGTTTTACTATGTTGTCTGTGTGTGCTTTACTGTGTAAGCACACTGCTATGTATTGCTGTGCTATGCAGAGCCATACAAAGCAGCATGCTGGTGCTGACAGGTGAGAGATCTGTATTATTTACATACAGACCTCTCCCCTGTCAGTGTTCCTCAGCAATCGCCGGGTGCCGGAGGGGAATCTCCAGCTGGGACCCAGTGATCGACAGCTGTAGCTGCGAACAGTGGTGTGGGTAGGGTGGCGCACGCCCCTACCTGGAAATACAAAAACACGTATATATATATTCGATTTTGCACAAACCTGCTGCCCCGTAGCAGTAGTTCTGCTATAGGGAGGTTGGGAAGCGGTTAAACACGCTCCGTGTTGTTGTAGTAAATTCTATACATTGTGTAAACCAGTGTTTATCAACCTTTTTTTCAGTCAAGGCATCCATTAAAATTATGGACCGTCCCGAGGCATCCTTGAAAATTATGGACAGTCCCGAGGCATCCTTTAAAATTATGGACAGTCTCAAGGCTCCCTTTGAAATTATGGACAGTCCCGAGGCACCCTTTAAAATTATGGACAGTCCCGAGGCACCCTTTAAAATTATAGATAGTCCCGAGGCACCCTTTAAAATTATGGACAGTCTTGAGGCACCCTTTAAAATTATGGACAGTCTTGAGGCACCCTTTAAAATTATGGACAGTCTTGAGGCACCCTTTAAAATTATGGACAGTCCCGAGGCACCCTTTAAAATTATGAACAGTCCCGAGGCACCCTTTGAAATTATGAACATTTTTGAGGCACCCTTTGAAATTATGGACAGTCCCGGGGCACTCTTTGAAAATATGGACAGTCCTGAGACACCCTTTGAAATTATGGACAGTCTTGAGGCACCCTTTGAAATTATGGACAGTCTTGAGGCACCCTTTAAAATTATGGACAGTCTCGAGACACCCTTTGAAATTATGGACAGTCCCGTGGCATCCTTTGACATTATGGACAGTCCTGAGGCACCCTTTGAAATTATGGACAGTCTTGAGGCATCCTTTGAAATTATGGACAGTCTTGAGGCACCCTTTAAAATTATGGATAGTCCTGAGGCACCCTTTAAAATTATGGACAGTCCCAAGGCACCCTTTAAAATTATGGACAGTCCCAGGCACCCTTTGAAATTATGGACAGTCTTGAGGCATACATTGAAATTATGGACAGTCTTGAGGCACCCTTTGAAATTATGGACAGTCCCGAGGCACCCTTTGAAATGATGGACAGTCTTGAGGCACCCCATGCTAAAATGTAAAAAAAAAAACTGTTCTAATCATTTTATATAACGCAGCAACTTCCACACATGTAGGACACCCAATGCTAGAGGTGATTTATTCTTCCAGAGCTAATATACTTTGGCACACTGGTCCTGACTACTATTACCATGTTTCTCTCCATCATTGTGCTAGTGTGCCCCAGCACCGACAGAGAGGGGCGGGGGAGTGTCAAACAAGGATGCTGTGCAGGCAACTGACATCCTCCTCATCAACTGATGATGTCATTGGTTGTCAGGACGCCGGTGGCTAGAAGGTCGTAATAGTGCACCATGAAGACCTGTGGCTTTGTGTAACTAAAAGTCAGACTTCTTCCACTTGTATACAAGTTTTGGGCAATTTTTAGACATTTTGCCAAGGCACCCCTGAAGAAACCTCAAGACACCCCTGAAGAAGCCTCAAGGCACACCAAGGTACCTGGGCACCCTGGTTGAGAATGGCTGGTATAGATCAGCCACTTCAAACACAGGGGTCAAGGCATCCCTCCGACATGCAGTTTGAAGGAAGTTAAAGGAATTTTGCATTTTTTAAAATTGACCTTTAAGCATTATTAAAATTGCTGTTCCCCACCAAAGAAAATTGTTTTGCATTTTTTGGTTTCGAACATGTCCCCCAGGGCAGTGCCCAACAGCCCATGCCCCTTACCCATCAGCCTAGAAAATGGCCAGAACTGATTTTTGGGTTTGGCTCCCAATAACTTCAATGGGGTTTGGATTCGGGCACTTTTCGGGCGGTTTTTGTTTTGAAACATGTCCCCCAGAGCAGTGCCAAACAGCCCCTGCCCCTTGCCTATCAGCCTAGAAAATGTCCAGAACAGATTTTTGGGTTCGGCTCCCTTTAACTTCAATGGGGTTTGGATTTGGGCAGTTTTTGTTTTGGAACATGTCCCCCAGGGCAGTGCCCAACAACCCATGCCCCTTGCCTATCAGCCTAGAAAATGTGCAGAACTGATTTTTGGGTTCGGCTCCCATTAACTTCAATGGGGTTTGGATTCGGGTAACTGAACTTATGTAATGGTCTCCAAACCTTCCTGGAAGGTGTCCAAAACTGATTTTTGGGTTCGGCTCCCTTTAACTTCAATGGGGTTTGGATTCGGGCATTTTTCGGGCGGTTTTTGGTTTGCAACATGTCCCCCAGAGCAGTGCCCAACAGCCCATGCCCCTTGCCTATCAGCCTGGCAAATGTCCCGAACTGATTTTTGGGTTCGGCTCCCATTAACTTCAATGAGGTTTGGATTCGGGCACCTGAACTTATGTAATGGTCTCCAAACCTTCCCAGAACCGAACCCAGATACCTTCTGTTCCTCAGCAGTGATGGAAAATGGACACGTTAGTCACTTAAATAGTATATTGGTTGGTCTGTATGTACATCAGGCGGAAAAGAGTGGGATTTAAAGGGCAAAGCGGGACAGAGTAAATTTTGCTACCAATAATAAATGGTGATGAGAGCTACAATAAAATATTATCTTGTTACCTCCTCTGCTGCCACTTCCAGCAATGTCTTCTCTGTAATCCCTCGAACATGGAACTTCCTGTCTGCGGCTGACATTTCCTGTTTCTACCTGACATCACTTCCTGTCCAATTTCCATAAAGACTAGAAGTCAGATTGCCACCTTGTGGAGCTCAGAGGAACTGCAACGTCTTGTAGCATGGACACGGCCTTGTATATCCTTATAGATGGGGTCATCTCCATTCCCACCAAGGGGGGTAGAAATATATTATACAAGTAATAACATCTGCCGTGTTCTACCCCTAATCCATACCCCTTCAATAAAAATGTCCACTTTATTGTATCACAGCAATTGAAAATGATGACTTCTATGTGCCACACTAAAATAAAGTGTATTCCTCCATTTAAAGTCTATAAAACAGTCCATGATCTCTCTTTCGCTCCATAAGATATATGAGAGTGCTCTCTGCATGTGATTGTGCTCCTCCAATCAGAAAGACACTCGTCCTCTGCAGTATTTCCCCCTAACGGAACGATAACTTAGCTTTATTGGTATCCTAGATAAGGGTCTGATATAGATGTTAATGGGGGACCCTCACATACAAGAAAAACATCAGCATGGCTGTTCCCCTAAAATATATACCAGGCCTTTTTTTCTGGTATGAATGTTTAGGGGACCCCACCACAGAAAAAAAAAACTGCATGAAGTCCTCTCCAAATTCTATAGAGATCCTTCTGGTTGGCATGGTTTTTAAGGGGAACCCTATGGGAAAAAAATCTTGATGTTCCCCCAAAATCTACACCAGACCCTTTACCGAGAATGCAGCCTGGCTGGCCAACAGAGGGGGAATGAGTGTGTTCCCCCGCTCTCTTGAACCATACCAGGTTACATGCCCTCAACGTAGGGGGACCTTACCATGATAGACAAAACCCTGGCAAATCACCCTGTCCCCATGTTGATGAGGACAAGGGCCTCTTCTCCATAACCTGGCCTGGCTGTTGTGGGGGTTTTCAGGTGTGTTTGTGTGTGTGTGTGTGTGTGGGGGGGGGGGGTTATCGAATTCTGGAAGCGCTCTTTAACAACACTGGGGCACCCTGATACTCCACCCTTTCCATGCGGATGAGTAAGGATTACACACAGATTTACTGTAGAGACAGTTCTTTATTAAAAGTCTACTATTAAAAAAAAATTGCAGTAAAGATCTATGTCAATCACGATGCCCAACACCTTCTGGAAAAAAAAAATGGATGATCCCACTGCTTCAATGGCCGATCACCAAATGGCAGCTCCCTGAGTTGTCATCAACAGTGTAAGGGAAGGGGCAGGAATAGGGGTGAAATCATTGCCGAAAAATGGCCAGTGGCCATATTTATGCAGTGATGTCACCTCCATTCCCACCACTTGGCTTACGTGGCCAGGATTTCGAACCATGTAAGTGAATGGGTTAAGTGATGTGAATGGTTGGAAAAGAGCACAAAAATACTTCAAACTGTCCCATTCTTGTTGGCAGCTTTGTGACTTTTGTGTATTGAGATATGTTGTTATTGTAGCCCTCACCCCCGCAAGGGCCACTAAGTTACTCCCAAGTTCTTCTCCAAAATAGTTGCAATGGCAGCCAGGCAAACAGCAGCAGTCACTCCTCTGGCATGGCATCACCCCTACAGTAGACGTGTATTGACACGAAACGCGTCTAGGAGGAGCCTTCGCACGCCTTGACATCACGCCGCCGGGTCAGGAGGTCCGGCGGCCCACCCATGTTACCCACTGGTCAGTGTATAGTACCTTTTTTGCAAGCTGCTTTTACTGGCTACAGGCTGCAGGCATGTGCTTTTTGTAACTCCTAATGATTTTTATGTATTGGATTTAATAAATTTTTTTAAAAAACATACTACACTATGAGTATTTTCACTCCTTACACCTGGCACTGAGTTCCCATACCTCAGCCCCAGCATTTTTTAGGTTCTTTGTGTGGACCCAAGGAGCAGTGTGATCCGACCGGACCAGTATCGCTTTACCACCGACGGACCATCTGGGTACTATAAAGCAGCGCCTACATGGGACCACGGCTATATGTAACCTGTACATGCGCATTGTAATTGCGCTTCTGGTAAGCGGGCAATTTATCTATTTCTGGGATTGGATCGCACCTATACTCCCTGCGAGTCCCCCATCACTGAACTGTCTACCATCTTGAATACTTTCATATTTGAAGATCGTATAGATTTTTATTGTCACTTGGACATTGCCTATAGCGCTGCACTCATATTGTCTCTACTCCTCTGGCTCAATAAACAGTCTAGGGGTTGCCCTTTAACCACATGCTGCCCAGCCACTGTAGAAATACGGCGGCAGGGCGGCACGGCTGGGCAAAAGCACGTTTTAAAACGCGCTTTTGCAAAACAGGTAGGAAGCGTGCACGAGGCGCGCCGCCGACCTACCTGCACCGCCAATCCCGGCCGCGGGTGTCAGTCGCCGGGTCACAGCCAGTCATTACTGGCCCTGTCCCGCCGATTAGCGCCAATCACTGACAGAAAGCAGGGCTGCAGTAGCTCTGTTTTCTGTCAGTTCCCTGACAGCTCCTGACATGCCGATCGGGAGAGAAGAGTTTATCTCTCCGGATCAGCGTTTTCCGTGCAGTGCACACCCCCGCCCCCTAGTAAATCACTCCCCTCACACAGTTAACCCTTTCAGTGAATAAAAAAGTTAATCCCTTCCTCCCCAGTGCCATTAGTACAGTGTCAGTGTTTTTTTTTTGCACTGATCACTGTATTGGTGTCACTGGGGATGTCAGTGACCCCATGTCAGTTTCCCTTTAGTGTCAGAATGTCCGCCGCAGTCCCGCAGTCCTCCCATAAGTCACTGATCGCCGCCATAAGTCACTGATCGCAACCATTATTAGTATAAAAAAAAATTAAAAATCTGAGTATCTTTCACACCATTTGTAAACGCTATAACTTTCACGTAAACCAATTAATTTACACATATTGGGTTTTTTTTTTTTAGCAAAGACATGTCACAGAATGCATTTTGGCCAAAATTTATGATGAAATTTGATTTTTAAATTTTTTTTACTGGACATGTTTTATAGCAAAAAGTCCAAAATATTGTTTTTTATTCTCAAAATTGCAGGCTTTTTTTTTTCTAGCGCAAAAAATAAAAAATGCACAGGCGATCAAATACCACCGAAAGAAAGCTCTATTTGTGGGAAAAAAAGGACATAAATTTAATTTATGTGCCGTATTGCAGGACCGCGCAATTGTCTGTTAAACTAACGCAGCGCTGTATAGCAAAAAAATGGCGGAAATTGCAGTATCTATACCATAGTTTGTAGACGCTATAACTTTCACACAAAGCAATCAATATACACTTATTGGGATTTTTATTTACCATAAACATGGAGCAGAATACATTTTGGCCTAAATTGATAACCAACTTTGAGTTTACTATATATTTTTTATAGCTGAAAGTAAAAAATATTGTTTTTCTTCAAAATTTGTGGTCTTTTTTTGTTTATAGCGTGAAAAATAAAAAGCGCACAGGTGATCAAATACCACCAAAAGAAAGCTCTATTTGTGTGAAAAAAAGGACGCAAATTTTGTTTGGGTACAGCATTGCATGACTGCGCAATTATCAGTTGAATTAGTGCAGCACCGAGTAGCAAAAAAGAGGCCTGCTCATTAAGGGGGGTAAATCCTCAGGAGGGCAAGTGGTTAAAATGTATTGCTAGTTAGGGCATAGGGAGCTGTGGGATACTCCATGGTCCGCTAGGATCTCTTTGCTGTACTCAAGGTTCAAGGTGCCCCTTGATACTTGGATGTCTCCCTCCAGTATCAGAGAGGCAACTCCTCAGTGAATGTTCTAGGCCAGACCCCAATGGAATCCATCTCTTAACTTCAGAGAATTTAGATTAGTCCCCCTCAGCTCTGTCACAGCTGGGATCTCAATGGAAACAGATAAAACCTGCTGCTAGGCTGCCCAGAGGGGCAGTAGCCCTTCATGGTGGGAACTTCTTCTCCTGGGCAAGAACAGTCCTGCCTTGAACTCTGGCTATGTTTTCCCCAGCCACCTACTGGGAACCACCTGCCAAGGGATTGTCTGGAACCACCTAAATATTCAGGCTGGTTATTTGACTCTCCCAACCCACTATATTCTGGAATCCTCCAGAAAACAGGTCGAAACAATCAAACCTGCAGCCTGCAGAGCCCAGAACAGCCCAAAGCAACCACAAGCTGCTCAACTGATTACAGGAGAGTCACAAGAACTAAATTACCCAATATAACTAGCAGCCTCTTGAGGAAGGTGCTATGTTGTGTTGTCCCATGCAAGGCAAAGTGGCATCACCAGACCCCCTTATACTAATTATACCTGCACTCTTCCACAACTCTTTCCTCCTCCACAGCCAAGGAGAATACTCAGCACCTCTGGGTATGGAAGGGTATGGAAGGAAATCGTAGGTGCATGGAACCTGCAGACCAAACATCTACAGAGTCTTAATAAATCCAGTATTAGGAATCCAATGGTGGAGGAGGGAATGGAACAGTCTGAATACCAGGGCAGGATGTGGTAGAGTGAAGAAGACTCTACTGTGGCGGGAACAAAGGAAGAAACACAGCTCCTCTAAGTGTAGACTGTGATGCAAGTTTAATGGTTAAAAAGTAAGTAGGCAAGCCGCTGCAGAAGACCACCACAGCGGAGTACATCCCAGTGATGTCCTCCACCTTGACCTCTCCCCACCATCCTACTGTCCTATATTCCAGTGCAGCTTACCATCTTGGCGATAAGGCGGACTGAGCATCTATATTAATGATGAGCCTATAGTTTATCAATGAACATGGTAGTTGCCGACTTACTTTTTAACCATTAAACTTGCATCGCAGTCTACACTTAGAGGCGCCGTGTTTCTTCCTTTCTGGGAGGGTATGTGACTTTCTTCATATAATGGTTAATGTCCCATGTCCTTCAGCTTCAGTCTGGGAGTGCTGAATTGAACTAGGAAACCCTGCCTCTATTTTAGCAGAGTTAGACAGAAGGTTGAAGCAGTACTGAAATCTACTAACAGCATTTTATAGATACAGGCCAAGCCCCCAGTAAGATCTGTATGGAGAACCATCAGACTGGAGCTGAAGGTTCTGAAAGGGCTCCAAGAAAGGTCCTCAAAACTCATTTAATGCTTTGAAAATATCAACTCTTTACTATTGCCAACAGACCACCAGGAAAGTGGTGGTAACCTATTGACCTCCCAAGGAGAATGCTTGCTGCCATGTAAGATATAAACTTCCCTCTATGTGTCTCCTGCTATCTAAGGTTGAAGAATGACACAGATGGCGAAACATACACACCCAGCACAAGGCCGGGGTCACACTACGAGACAGTTCTCGGGGCTGCAGTTCCTCTGAGCTCCACAAAGGGTGATCTCACTTCTACCCAGACAGGAAGTCTCTATGTTAGGCAAGAAGTGACGTCAGGTACATATAGGAAGGGATGTCAGTTATATAAAGGAAGTTCCGGGTGAGAGGTGAGTCAGGAGGAAGAAGAGAGGAGACATTGGTGGAAGTGGCAGCAGAGGAGGTAATAAGATCTGATTTTATATTTACAACCAGTAACCCTCCTGTCATGTCCGTTCTCTTCCTCCATCGTCACGTCCGTCCTCTTCCTCCACCGTCACGTCCGTCCTCTTCCTCCACCGTCAAGTCCGTCCTCTTCCTCCATAGTCACTGTGACGTCTTTTATCTCCAGTAGATGATGATACACACATATATAATGTGGGAACCCAGATTAACCCCTTCAGGGGCAGAATATTCCCCCACTTCCGGGGCATGGAGGAAGAGCTCACCTTTCTCCTCCACGAATCCACCCAGACCCAGCAAAATTGGCGATGAGGAGTCATCTTGGGTTATATCTGTATTTGAAACAACATTAAGTTCCACCACAGGGCTCGTGAGAGCAGAACATAACAGTCTAAATAAAAGTCAGCAGCAATAACAGTCTAAATATTGGCACTGTGGCCTTCAGATACGGTTCAGTAGACATTGTCCAGTGGGAGGACGGCAAATAGAACAGGCCCAAACTGGGGAAGATGTGGAAGATGTTTTCCAGCAATGAATAGAGTGTAGCATCTGAGATAGAGCGGTGACTAAATTGACCAGTGGTAGGACAATGAGTACGAGGCGTAAACAGACTTGTACTGTACATCATTCAGGTCTTTGTCCTGCATCAAGTCAGAGATGGCGTGCTCCAATAATTCTGCCTACTTCTCATAGCCAGTTTGTGGGGTTATGACAGAATCTGAGCAGGAGGAGGATGCGTTAGAAATGTTGGCGGACTAATGGCCACCAGTGTGCGTGTTGTGGCTGTAATGGTCTACAGATGTGGCCTGCCCTGAATTTGTGCAGCCTTAACATTACTTTCTCCCTCCTGCTGGAGTTGCTCACCTTCTACTTACTTCCCTGCTCAGCAACATCCACTGGAGACACACTGTCTATTAACCCCTTATATTCCCATCCTGACATTGTACAACTCGTATAGTCCAGATAATTATCTGCTATCCATCTACAGAGAAACCCACATAGATCACATGACCACATCAATGAGGATGGAGGAGGAACGGAGTCACATGACTGAGAAGATACTAAACCTCACCCTGGAGATCATCTACCTGCTGACCGGAGAGGTGAGGATTCTGGGAGGTCACATGACATCACTTTCATCTCTATTCATAAAACACAGACCTGACCGGAGAGGTGAGGAGGATTCTGGGAGGTCACATGACATCACTCTCATGTCTATTAATAAAACACGGACCTGACCGGAGAGGTGAGGAGGATTCTGGGAGGTCACATGACGTCACTCTCATCTTTATTAATAAAACCCAGACCTGACCGGAGAGGTGAGGAGGATTCTGGAAGGTCACATGACATCACTCTCATCTCTATTAATAAAACACAGACCTGACTGGAGAGGTGAGGAGGATTCAGGGAGGTCACATGACATCACTTATCTTTATTAATAAAACACAGACCTGACTGGAGAGGTGAGGAGGATTCTGGGAGGTCACATGACTTCACTCTCATCTCTATTAATAAAACACATACCTGACTGGAGAGGTGAGGAGGATTCTGGGAGTCTAACATGATGTTCCTATTGGTTCCCCAATACAGAGATTTCCTCTTCTGAAGTCAGGTGATCATATGACCATCACAGTGCCTCCATGTGATTCCCTAAACCCTGAGAGATCCAACATGCAGAAGATTCTAGAAGTCACCAAGAAGATGATGGAGCTGCTGACAGGAGAGGTGAGCGGTGCTGGGAATTCTGGGACATTCTCCAGTAACAGACAAGGGATGTGTCTGGATGGTGACTGTATCATTGTGTGTGTCAGGTTCCTATAAGGTGTCAGGGTGTCACTGTCTATTTCTCCATGGAGGAGTGGGAGTATTTAGAAGGACACAAGGACCTCTACAAGGACGTCATGATGGACAATCAGCCGCCCCTCACATCACCGGGTAAGAGGAGACTTTATTGGAAAGGAGAGAGCAGTACGGAGGATCCACCTAGATCCCTCATCATCTGATAAACACATAGAAACAATGAATTCAGTCAGTGTGTGTGTTTCCTACAGATGGATCCAGTCATGGGAACCCACCAGAGAGATGTCCCCGTCCTCTGTATTCCCGGGATTCCACACAGGAAGGTCACACCATCCCTCACCATCATCAGGTAGATGGATCCAGTCATGGGAACCCACCAGAGAGATGTCCCTGTCCTCTGTATTCCCGGGATCCCACACAGGAAGGTCACACCATCCCTCACCATCATCAGGTAGATGAGGAACAATCGTTAATAGTTGTGATTTATACACATGCTTGTTTGTTAAATTGAGTGTTTTATTATATATTCAGAGTGGAATCCTCGGGGATTGTATTATTATTGTTAAAGAAGAGTATAAAGAGGAGGTTGAGGAATATGGTGAGATGGAGGAGCTTTTGGAAGGACACAAGGATATGATGGAGTCACCTAATACCAGGAACCCACCAGAGAGATGTCCCTGTCCTCTGTATTCCCGGGATTCCACACAGGAAGATCACACCATCCCTCACCATCATCAGGTAGGTGGATCCAGTCATGGGAACCCACCAGAGAGATGTCCCCATCCTCTGTATTCCCAGGATTTCACACAGGAAGATCACACCATCCCTCACCATCATCAGGTAGGTGGAGTTGAGGGTCGGGAACATAAAGTGATGGAACACTCTGACGTGGAGACGATGTGTGGACTCTACAAGATGAGATGTTCTATGTGATCTCACATCATAAATCCTTCTATGTTACAGATGTTATTTTCTGCCATTCTGTTGGTTTAGGGTGAAGATCTGATGAACATGAAAGTTGAGGGTGAAGTAGAAGAGACGTATGTGAGGGATGATCAGCAATATACGGAGGAGGCTGGAATAAGGAGGACATTCATAGAGGAGGACACTCCTACAGAGATCAGCACAGGTGACCAGAATATATTCTTCTCTTATCTCTGCTCTGTTACTGCCCCCCCCCCCCCCCCAGCCCCCATTGGTTCCTGCTCCTCTGACAAGGCGGTATAAATGTAGAAGTGATCTGGGAGGAGGAGCAAAGGCCCTTTGACTGAAGAGGGGAAAAGTCCCAGCTGGTTGGGACATCCACAGAGAACATCTGCTCCCTCCTATCTCCCTGATCCAGATGGAATCTTGATGGAAGTGAACTAACCCTCTCCTATCTATTGATGATGTTTTTCTATTTTTCCAGGACCCGCCATGGAGAAACCCTCAAAGGATCGTCTCACTTTATCTCCAGGTTGTAAAATGGAAGATGAGGACATCCCAGGAGATTGTGCCGGAGAAAAGACAATGAGCTCCCCTATGGATGGTGGACTTCCCAGTGTGGAGAGACCATGGAATCCCCCTGACTCTGAGCAACCTCGTACTGTGGGGGATGGGGCCGGGGTTCAGGGGGAGAAGAGATTTTCCTGTGTGGAATGTGGGGAAGGTTTTTGCTCTGAATTAAGTCTTTCTGTACATCAGAGGTCCCACATGGGTGTGAAGCTTCATTCCTGTCCTGTGTGCTGGAAATGTTATTCCCGGAAATCAGAACTTGTCAGACATCAAATATCTCACACAATAGTAAAGCCGTATTCCTGTACTGAGTGCGGGAAAGGTTTTTCAGAGAAGTACAGTCTTTCCAGACATCAGAGGATTCACACGGGCGAGAAGATGTACTCCTGCCCTGAGTGCGGGAAATGTTTTTCAAGGAAGTCTTATCTTTCTGAACATAAGAGATGTCACACGGGGGAGAAGCCGTATTCTTGCCCCGAGTGCAGGAAATGTTTTGCGCAGAAGGCCCATCTTAACACACATCAGAGATCACACACGGGGGAGAAGCCGTTTTCTTGTCCTGAGTGCGGGAAACGTTTTGCAGACAAGTCCAGTTTTCACAGACATCGGAGGTCTCACACGGGTGAGAAGCCACATTGCTGCCTTGAGTGCGGGAAACGTTTTTCACAGAAGTACAATCTTTCTGAACATCAGAGATCTCACAGAGGGGAGAAGCTGTATTTCTGCCATGACTGTGGGAAATGTTTTGCACGCAAGGCCCAACTTTCCATTCATCAAAGATCGCACACAACCTTCAAGGTGTGTTAGAGACCCGAGTACGGGATATGTTTTCACAGAAGCTTTATTTTCTCAAACGACAGAGAGCCCACACAGCCATTGAGGTGTATTAGTGTCCTGAGTGCGGGAAATGTCTTCTCTATGGATGATATGTTGCCGTACATCAGAGATCTCACACTGGGAAGAAGCACACCTTGATATACACCTCAGAAAACACGTGGCTGAGCGCTCCTCTGATCTTTATCATGGAAGAAACACTTTATAAGGAGATCAGAGATCACTAAAGACTTCAAAGTTGTGTCTGGATTCCTCTGCTAGGAGAGAGAAGGAGGGGGGGGGGTCACTGCTGGTTGGGTCCCTCTAGCAGTGTAGTTTGATCTTCCCTGACCTTCAGCAGAAGCTTCCATGGAGGACATCATGGTGAGAGAGAAGGGGGGGGGGTCACTGCTGGTTGGGTCCCTCTAGCAGTGTAGTCTGATCTCCCCTGTCCTTCAGCAGAAGTTTCCATGGAGGACATCATGGTGAGAGAGAAGGAGGAGGGGGGGTCACTGCTGGTTGGGTCCCTCTAGCAGTGTAGTCTTATCTCCCCTGACCTTCAGCAGAAGCTTCCATGGAGGACATCATGCTGAGAGAGAAGGAGGGGGTCACTGCTGGTTGGGTCTCTCTAGCAGTGTGGTCTAATCTCCCCTGACCTTCAGCAGAAGCTTCCATGGAGGACATCATGCTGAGAGAGAAGGAGGAGGGGGGGGGGTCACTGCTGGTTGGGTCTCTAGGAGTGTAGTCAGATCTCCCCTGACCTTCAGCAGAAGCTTCCATGGAGGACATCATGGTGAGAGAGAAGGAGGGGGGTCACTGCTGGTTGGGTCCCTCTAGCAGTGTAGTCTGATCTCCCCTGACCTTCAGCAGTAGCTTCAATGACATAAAAAGAAAATCGAGAGCCGAGTAACTAGATATTGCTTATGAATTAAGGAGCAAAACAAATTATTCTACATGGCAGGATGGGCCATTTGTGTGGTAGAGCTGTGTAATCAGCATACACAGTGTCACCTGCTGGCTGAAAGTGGTTTATATGATGTTTTCAGATGTAACCTTTCATAGAGAAAAAAATACTATATCTCCACCGATCCCAAGGGAAGCAAGTATTAGATTCCTTCAGAGTGCAACACCAAGTTACTTAATTGCATAAACTGAATACCAATGTATACATTTGTAACTTTCCAGGTAATCGCTACATTGTATCAGCACTTCATTCACACAGACTCCGCTACTACCAACATATTTATTTATACAGTATTAAAACAAATAATAAAAAGCATTCTGGTGCAAAATGATGCAATCTCCCTTTTATTTCTCATGTAAATATATATATATATATATATATATATATATATATATATATATACACACACACACACACACACACACACACACAGTGAAGGAAATGCGTATTTCCTCCCCTGCTGATGTTGAATGTTTGCCCACTCACAAAGAAATGATCGGTCTAAAAATCGAATGTTCGGTGTATTGTAACACTGAGAGACAGAATAGCAACAACAAATTCAGCAGAAATGCATGTCTAACAAATGATGACTGATCTGCATGTTCATGAGGGAAATAAGGATTTGATCCCCTTCACAAAACATGACTTAGTACTTGGTGGCAAATCCCTTGTTGGCAATCACAGAGGTCAGACGTTTCCTGGAGTTGGCCCCCAGGTTTGCACACATCTCAGGAGGGATTTTGGCCCACTCCTCTTGGCAGATCCTCTCCAAGTCATTACGGTTTGGTGGCTGACGTTTGGCAACTCGAACTTTCAGCACCCTCCACAGATTTAATGTGCTTCTTCTTGAGCCCCTCCTTTGTTCCCTTGGCCGTGTGTTTTGGGTCATTGTCATGCTGGAATACCCATCCACGACCCATTTTCAATGCCCTGGCTGAGGGAAGAAGGTTCTCACCCAAGATTTGAGGGTACATTGCCCCATCCAGCGTCCCTTTGATGCGGTGCAGTTGTCCTGTCCCCTTAGCAGAAAAACACCCCCAAAGCAGAATGTTTCCACCACGTTTGCCAGTTGGGATGGTGTTCTTGGGGTCATAGGCAGCATTCCTCCTCCTCCAAACACGGCGAGTTGAGTTGATGCCAAAAAGCTGGATTTTGGTCTCATCTGACCACAACACTTTCCACCAGTCCTCCTCTGCATCATTCAGATGTTCAGTGGCAAACTTCAGAGGGCCTGGACATGTGCTTTCTTGAGCAGAGGGACCTTGCGGGCACTGCAGGATTTCAGTCCTTATCGGTGTAGTGTGTTACCAATTGTTTTCTTGGTGACTGTGGTCCCAGCTGCCTGGAGATCATTGACAAGATCCTCACTTGTAGTTCTGGGATGATTCCTCACTGTTCTCATGATCATTGACACTCCACGAGGTGAGATCTTGCATGGTGCACCAGACCTAGGGAGACTGACACTTGTTTTGTGTTTCTTCCATTTGTGAATGATTGCACCAACTGTTGTCACCTTCTCACCAAGCTGCTTGGCCATAGTTTGGTAGCCTAGTCCAGCCTTGTGTAGGTCTACAATCTTGTCCCTGACATCCTTGGACAGCTCTTTGGTCTTTGCCATGGTGGAGAGTTTTGAATCTGATTGTTTGATTGCTCCTGTGGACAGGTGTCTTTTATACAGGTAACAAAATGAGATTAGCAGCACTCCCTTTAAGAGAATGCTTCTAATCTCAGCTTGTTACCTGTATGAAAGACACCTGGTAGCCAGAAATCCTGCTGAATGATAGGGGATCAAATCCTTATTTCCCTCATGAACATGCAGATCAGTCATCATTTGTTAGACATGCATTTCTGCTGAATTTGTTGTTGCTATTCTGTCTCTCAGTGTTACAATACACCGAACATTCGATTTTAGACCGATCACTTCTTTGTGAGTGGGCAAACATTCAACATCAGCAGGGGAGCAAATACGCATTTCCTTCACTGTATTGTCTCATTGTCTGACATTGTTGGACCGAGTATACCATGACAGGATTCATGATCGTATGATGATGAGACAGGGGATGGCGGCTCCTTCTATGAGATACTCAGTAGGGACAGATAAGCAGTCAATACAGATGCCTGTTTACATTTTCACTGGAAGGACTCAAGGGATGTAGGTGGGCAGCTGACGGGAACCCTAAACCTTCTCCACAGGGTAGTGTCTGGAAGAGCCCCTGCTCTGGATACACAGGGATTGTCAGAGCAGGGCTCCTGCTACTTAATGAGCAACTCTTTTCTTTCAGTGCTCAGAAGCTGCTCAGCTGTTGGTTCATTCCCAACCACTCGTCTCCACAGTGACTCACCTGGATACCATTACCTGCCTCATGAGTATATTAAGTAGCAGAAGCCCAGCTCTGACAATCCCTTTCAAGACTCTTCAAAGCTTCCAGACTTCAGAACCCCTATCCCTTTAAGGCAGTGCATGATGGAATGTGAAGGTTCACTTCCGGGTCAAATATTTTACTGGATTGTCATATGATGCTACAGGAAACCAGGAGCGTCAGGTGCATCTTTTAAAAATTTAAAAAGAGAGGGTGCAGCCTACAGCCAGCCCTATTGGCTATTATAGCAGTGTCAGGGTCCTGTCCACGGCAGATGTTCTGGAAGATATGGCAATTCTGCCAGTACCCTGCATGGCCGCAGAAGCACACACCAGTTTGGTGCCAGATGGCCTTTATAAGGAGGCTCATCACTTCCTAAAGCTGCTGGATGATCTCTAGCTCCCAGTGCCTTGTTCCTGTTTACTGTGACCTGTGATTTCCTGTTACTGACTCGGCTTGCTCTTGGACCTGTCTACCCTGTTTAACCCCTGATCTGATCTCGGCCAGGCTCCTCTGTGTATGACCTCGGCTATCCTATCTGACTACGTCTGCTCTGATTCCCACCTGGTACCTGATCTTGGCTTGAACCGGCTATCCAGTAAACATCTAAATCCCGGAAGGGCTTGCATACCACACACAGGCCCCTCCTGTCTGCAGACCTATCTCCGTGCACCAGCTGTGCTTCTAAGTGGACCACCAACTAGCACTCCTACAGGCGACTTGTGCCACTTTGGGCCTGACTCCCACTGTCCCACTCTCAGGGGAGTCCGGAACTTAGCCGCAAGGGAAGCCCTCTCTCCATTGGCCTCCATCACCAGCTACGTGATAAGCAGCTTAGCTCATTACCTCCTTGCCCTTGCGCGGTCTATGATCTCCAGTGTATTCCTATGTACAACTCAGTCTGGCTGACTTCTCTTTCAATTCCTATTCCTGTTTTTTTCTTCTGACTACGCCGACTTCTGGTTTCCTGACCCCGGCTCGTCTGATTACCCGCTCTGGCCTCCAAACCCTGGCTTCTGTTTTTGAGTACATTCCTGAACTGTGTTCATTTTGCTATTTCATTATGGTGTGATTTTAACTGCACTTTCTGTCTCCGCCTGGTTTATGGTTCCTGACAGGGATGAAGGCTCTAACTGTCAGGGCTCCCGGGTATGACCAGAGGTGTGTGACTGACGCAGGGAAACGCAGACTTCAGATATGTTATAAACAATATAATTTATTAACGCTAACAATACAAACATAAACGCAGTGCAATACTAAACATAATACAGTGCAAACAAACCCAACCAACCACCCACAGATAACAGTACATACAATGCAAGCGTCGTCAGGCAGGCCGGGTCAATATCAATCGGGCAGGTAGGTACAGGGGGAGCAAGCGGAGAATGGTCGGGGTCACAGGCCAGGTTCAGCAGGTAGCGGGCAGCGTGGTACAGAGGGTCAGGCAGAGGAGAATGGTCAGACAAGCCAGGGATCAGGAGCAGGAGAATGGTCAGACAAGCCAGGGATCAGAGCAGGGTCAGCAGAGAATCAGACAGGAACAGGGAGCAGGAACAGGATACAGGGCCCAAGAGAAACACAACACCAAGGCAGAGTCTGCAGGTCTGAATGTCCCTTAAATACACCAGTATAATTAGTTCCAGGTGTTTGACTGGCTGCAAGGTTGAGTCTCTGATTGCTGGGAGCACCAGCTGGCCAGCCCTGGTACTGCAGCTCACAAGGCAGGTGAGTCCCACTATTGCTGGCCAGTCCATTCCTGACAGTACCCCCCCTCAAGGAGCGGCCTCAGGACGCTCCAAACAGTCCTAGCTGGGCAAAATGTTCCACCGCCCGGGTCTGGTAACTGGCGGGATATCAAAGACTGGCACACCGGGCAGGACTCCGGGCAGCGGCACACCGGGCAGAGGCACACCGGGCTGGACTCTGGGCTGAGGCACATCGGGCTGGACTCTGGGCTGAGGCACATCGGGCTGGACTCCGGGCTGAGGCACATCGGGCTGGACTCCGGGCTGAGGCACATCGGGCTGGACTCCGGGCTGAGGCACATCGGGCTGGACTCCGGGCTGAGGCACATCGGGCTGGACTCCGGGCAGAGGCACATCGGGCTGGACTCCGGGCAGAGGCACATCGGGCTGGACTCCGGGCAGAGGCACATCGGGCTGGACTCCGGGCAGAGGCACATCGGGCTGGACTCCGGGCAGAGGCACATCGGGCTGGACTCCGGGCAGAGGCACATCGGGCTGGACTCCGGGCAGAGGCACATTGGGCTGGACTCCGGGCAGAGGCACATCGGGCTGGACTCCGGGCAGAGGCACATCGGATTACCAGGTGAAGCAGCAGGCACCGGGCCCCCAGGTGGGGCGACAGGCACCGGGCCCCCAGGTGGAGCGGCGGGCGCCGGACCCCCAGGCGGAGCGACAGGTCTCAGGCCCCCAGGCGGAGCGACAGGTCTCAGGCCCCCAGGCGGAGCGACAGGTCTCAGGCCCCCCAGGCGGAGCGACAGGTCTCAGGCCCCCCAGGCGGAGCGACAGGTCTCAGGCCCCCAGGCGGAGCGGCGGGCACCGAGTCACCAGGCACGACAGTGGGCTCCGAGTCAACTGGCAAGACTGCGGGCACCGAGTCAACTGGCAAGACTGCGGGCACCGAGCCAACTGGCGGAACAGCGGGCTTCGAGTCGTCTGGCAAGACCGCGGGCACCGAGTCGTCTGGCAAGACCGCGGGCACCGAGTCGTCTGGCAAGACCGCGGGCACCGAGTCATCTGGCAAGACCGCGGGCACCGAGTCGTCTGGCAAGACCGCGGGCATCGAGTCAACTGGCGGAACAGCGGGCACCGAGTCGTCTGGCAAGACTGCGGGCACCGAGTCGTCTGGCAAGACTGCGGGCACCGAGTCGTCTGGCAAGACTGCGGGCACCGAGTCAACTGGCGGAACAGCGGGCATCGAGTCAACTGGCGGAACAGCGGGCACCGAGTCGTCTGGCAAGACTGCAGGCACCGAGTCGTCTGGCAAGACTGCGGGCACCGAGTCGTCTGGCAAGACTGCGGGCACCGAGTCAACTGGTGGAACAGCGGGCACCGAGTCGTCTGGCAAGACTGCGGGCACCGAGTCGTCTGGCAAGACTGCGGGCACCGAGTCGTCTGGCAAGACTGCGGGCACCGAGTCGTCTGGCAAGACTGCGGGCACCGAGTCGTCTGGCAAGACTGCGGGCACCGAGTCAACTGGCGGAACAGCGGGCATCGAGTCAACTGGCGGAACAGCGGGCTTCGAGTCGTCTGGCAAGACTGCAGGCACCGAGTCGTCTGGCAAGACTGCGGGCACCGAGTCGTCTGGCAAGACTGCGGGCACCGAGTCAACTGGCGGAACAGCGGGCATCGAGTCAACTGGCGGAACAGCGGGCACCGAGTCAACTGGCGGAACAGCGGGCACCGAGTCGTCTGGCAAGACTGCGGGCACCGAGTCGTCTGGCAAGACTGCGGGCACCGAGTCAACTGGCGGAACAGTGGGCATCGAGTCAACTGGCGGAACAGCGGGCTTCGAGTCGTCTGGCAAGACTGCGGGCACCGAGTCGTCTGGCAAGACTGTGGGCACTGAGTCACCAGGCACGACAGTGGGCTCTGACTCAATTGGCACAACAGCGGGCACCGGGTCATCAGGTACCGGATTGTCTGGCTCGACAGCGGGCATCGGGTCACCAGGTATGACAGCGGGCACTGGGTCACCAGGCATCAGGTCATTTGGCTTGCCAGCGGGCACCGCGTCATCTGGCAAGGCAGTGGGCACCGGGTCACCAGGCATTGGATCGTCTGGTTCGGCAGCGGGCATCGGGTCTCCAAGTATGACAGCGGGCACTGGGTCACCAGGTATGACAGCGGGCACTGGGTCACCAGGCATCAGGTCATTTGGCTCGCCAGTGGGCACCGCGTCATCTGGCAAGGCAGTGGGCACCGAGTCACCAGGTACGACAGCGGGCTCTGAGTCAATTGGCACGACAGCGGGCACCGGATCAGGTACCGGATCATCTGGATCAACAGTGGGCATCGAGTCAACTGGCCTAATAGGATCATCAGGCTGGATCAGTTCATCATGCTGAGTAGCGGCATCAGGCTGAATGCAGGCATCCGGCTGAGTAGAGGCATCAGGCTGAGTAGAGGCATCAGGCTGAGTAGAGGCATCAGGCTGAGTAGAGGCTTCAGGCTGAGTAGAGGCTTCAGGCTGAGGAGAGGCATCAGGCTGAAGAGAGGCATCAGGCTGAAGAGAGGCATCAGGCTGAAGAGAGGCATCAGGCTGAAGAGAGGCATCAGGCTGAGTAGAGGCATCAGGCTGAGTAGAGGCATCAGGCTGAGTAGAGGCTTCAGGCTGAGTAGAGGATTCAGGCTGAACCACGGAAGGCGGGTTCACCGGTTTGGATACTGGCAGGATGGTATTGGTTGGAAAGAATTTTCGCTTTTTTCTGGTTTTAACTACTGGAGCACTGCAAGTAAACGCAGGTCTGCAAACGAATGGAGCAGCTGGAGACAGAGAAGAGCTGGAGGATGGAACAGGAGAGGGAGCAGTTGCTACAGAGGGCTTCTTTACAGGGTTAAAGGCAGGATAGGTGCAGCGAGTGGGAACAGGGTACTGACATGCGGTAGATAGCAGGGCAGGAGGAGCTGTTGGGAATGCAGGAATAGAGCTTTGAGGAAATAGATTAGAAGCAGGACTGGGTCTTTGTAAGCTGACTGAGGCTGGGTGCAACAAATCTGTCCATGTCTGCAGTATGGGTTGAACAAAGCTGAGCTTACACAAAGCCTGTCTGACCAAAGACTGCACTGCGTTTATACAATCTCTTAGTACCTGTGGTGAACATGTGGAATAACGCTCCAGAAAGTAACCCACATCATCCTCTAATAACCACACCAGGGACTCTACCTGGTCTGCACTAAATGGTGGCAAAAATTCATCCCTGCATTCGGGGGAACCAGATGAAGCCAACTCAGCACAAACCTCAATCAATGGCTGCACCTCAGAGAACTCTGTGCCCTGATCTACTAGAACATGAGCGAGCCGTATACATTCTAGCAGTTCATCCCGGGTATACTCCTTCAGAGTTTGATAAGCATACTCCCTGTCATCAAACACTAGCAGATATAAATACGCAACCTCATCCAGATCCATCCTTCCCATCAACAAACCAAGATGGCTTCCCTGTGCAGCCACTTCTGGTCAGGATTGGCCTTGGTGTAATGTCAGGGCTCCCGGGTATGACCAGAGGTGTGTGACTGACGCAGGGAAACGCAGACTTCAGATATGTTATAAACAATATAAGTTATTAACACTAACAATACAAACATAAACGCAGTGCAATACTAAACATAATACAGTGCAAACAAACCCAACCAACCACCCACAGATAACAGTACATACAATGCAAGCGTCGTCAGGCAGGCCGGGTCAATATCAATCGGGCAGGTAGGTACAGGGGGAGCAAGCGGAGAATGGTCGGGGTCACAGGCCAGGTTCAGCAGGTAGCGGGCAGCGTGGTACAGAGGGTCAGGCAGAGGAGAATGGTCAGACAAGCCAGGGATCAGGAGCAGGAGAATGGTCAGACAAGCCAGGGATCAGAGCAGGGTCAGCAGAGAATCAGACAGGAACAGGGAGCAGGAACAGGATACAGGGCCCAAGAGAAACACAACACCAAGGCAGAGTCTGCAGGTCTGAATGTCCCGTAAATACACCAGTATAATTAGTTCCAGGTGTTTGACTGGCTGCAAGGTTGAGTCTCTGATTGCTGGGAGCACCCGCTGGCCAGCCCTGGTACTGCAGCTCACAAGGCAGGTGAGTCCCACTATTGCTGGCCAGTCCATTCCTGACACTAACCCAGTGTCCAGGTCTTACCAGAGACCAACTGGCTGAGTGTGCAGGTATGCACAGCCTTTATATTCAGGGGCCTGTCCATAGTTCAGAGCTCCACCCGGGAGACAGAAGGTTCCCTGCCCAGAGGACAGAGAGTGTGCCAGTGAGGACAGGAGCTGCGAGAGTGCAAGAGAGGAAGATACAGCGGTTGTGCTTCATCATATTGGTGCTGTAAATCTGGGACCAGACCAAAGGCCTAAACTTGAGGCCTGAGTAGTGGTGCTACCAGAGCAAGACAGGAGCATGAAGAAGGAATTTATGTAGCTATACAGCTGTGGTCCAAGGGCTGGATGTGGCCCTTTGCTTGCCTTTATCTGGCCCTTGGGGCACTATTTCACCAATAATGAGGAACTATTCTTCTCATTCATACCAACAGTGAGGCACTATTCCCCCCATTAAAACCAAGGCTGGGTGTCGGAGACCGTCGCGCCGCTGGGCTCGGCGCAGGCGCAGTACACCTCCCTGTACGCGAGCGCCGGGACTTGGCCAACCGCGGCAATCAGGTTCGCGCATGCGCAATAGTGACCGCGGGCGCGCGCCTGGCACCAATGACAGCGCAGGGCGGGATATTTAAACGTCCCTGAGCTGTCATTCAGTGCCTTTTGGTCTTTTGTATCCTGTGAACCTGTTTGAAGTAAGTTGCTGACCCGGATTGTGCCCTGACCTTGCTGTTTTCTCCTGTTTTGACCCTTGCTTGCCTGACCTCTCTCCTGAATGCCCCCTATTGGATCTGACCTGCTGTTGCTGACCTGGCGTGTGACCCGACTATTCTCTGCCCGCTGCTCTGTACCGCACCGTCCCCATAGTTACCGACCCGGCTTGTATGACCCTGCTCCTGCTCAGCCATCCATCCATCCATCCATCCGTCCCTCTCTACGGGGTCTCCAGACCTCCTCATACCTGGCTCTCTCCCGTGGGAGCCCCTGGCGAATACCCCTACCACTGACGGGTGTCCTCAGTAGTCACGACCTGGTCCTGGGGTACTCCAAGTCCATCCCCACCATCAGGGGCCCTGGTGAACAAGTACCCTGGGGCTTAGACTCCGTGCGCTGGGAACATCCGATCAGTGGAGTGCTAGTGGTACCGCCGGGCGGTCCCTTACAGTACCAAAAGGCCATGACTGAGCCTAGAGGAGGGCCCTCCCCGCTAGAGGAAATTTGCAGGCACCTAGCTAATTTGACGCAGGCCGTAACGGTCCTGCAGGACAGATGCATGCAGCTGGAGAATCGCATCCAGACTGGCTCTATTTCTGACCCTGCCCCACAGGCCCCGGTTTCTGCACCCCCGGCCCTGGTAGCTCAGGAGCCAGTCTCAGGGGCTTCCGCCCCGCTCCCTATGGCAGAACCCCGAGTACCCCTACCGGAGCGTTTTCACGGGGACCGCACACGCTTCCGGTCATTCCGCGATTCCTGTCTCTTGTTCTTTGAGCTACAACCCTGTACCTTCCTGTCCGAAAACGTGAAGGTAGGATTCATTATTTCACTACTACAGGGGGAACCCCAGGATTGGGCCCACCGGCTAAGGGGAAACAATGATCCTCACCTGGGATCGGTCAATAGTTTCTTTGAAGCAATGGCCATCTTGTATGATGACCCACAGCGGGCAGCCTCTGCCGAAGCGACCTTATATGCGCTCCGACAGGGCCGGCGGGCGGCGGAGGAATACGCCTCTGATTTCAGGCGGTGGATGGGGGACACACGCTGGAATGAGTTCGCTCTATTGCACGAGTTCCGTATGGGGCTCTCCAATCCCTTGAAAGATGAGCTGGCCCGGGTGGAGGTTCCCGAGTCTCTAGAAGACCTTATTGCCCTGACAATTAAGATTGACCGAAGACTGCGGGAACGCAGGCTTGAGAGGTCCGGCCAGGGTCGCGGAAATACCTGGGGTCCATTCCTAGGCCCCAGCCCACCAACCCGACAAAGCATCCAGAACCCACCACCAGGAGATGTTCCGGAACCTATGCAGCTAGGTCTGGCACGGCCTAAATTATCACCGGAGGAACGCCAGCGCAGACGAGCCCAGAACCTCTGCCTTTACTGCGGTGAAGCTGGTCATATGGTGCGATCCTGCCCTCAGAAAATGAGTAAGTGCACCCGTTTTTCTTCCTTGTCTATTAGCAATACCTGCCCTTCGCAATACTTAGTAGTGCCCCTCTCCTTTCAGCTTCCAGAAAAGACCGTGGAGGTGACAGCCATAGTTGATTCGGGGGCATGCAGCTGTTTCCTGGATCTAGAGTTTGCTCACCAACAGGGTATCCCTCTCCAACACAGACAGAAGGGCTTCAACATCTTCTTGGCTGATGGTTCCCAGATAAAATCGGGGGTAGTTAATCAGGAAACTCCCCCCATTGCCACTATCATTGCCAACCAGAACCAGGAGTTCCTCCGCCTGGACGCTATTGCATCACCTCTTTTCCCAGTCATTCTGGGGCTCCCATGGTTACGGGCCCATAACCCCCAGATTGACTGGGAGACCGGGTCAATCTCGTTCCCTTCCCCATACTGTCGGGAACATTGTCGCACTTCGGGCCCCGCAGGGCCCCGAGTTCTCCTTTGCTCCGAAGGAGACTCCGACTTGAAACAAGTTATTCCTGCAGCCTATCATGGGTTCCTGGACGTGTTCAGTAAGCGGGGAGCCGACACTCTGCCCCCCCACCGCCCGTATGACTATCCAATCGACCTGTTACCAGGCTCTGAAATCCCTTTTGGGCGTATTTTCCCCCTATCTGAGCTTGAATTGGGGGCCCTGAAGGAATATATCGAGGACAGCCTCCAGAAGGGATTCATCCGCCCCTCCACTTCTCCAGCAGGAGCGGGAATCTTCTTCGTGGAGAAAAAAGACAAAACCCTGAGACCTTGTATTGACTACCGGCAGCTGAACAGGGTCACGATAAAAAATCGTTACCCATTGCCATTGGTACCAGAACTGTTTCAGAGCCTAAAGGCTGCGGTTATTTTCACAAAGCTTGATTTAAGGGGGGCCTATAACCTGGTACGCATAAGAGAGGGGGACGAGTGGAAAACAGCTTTCCGTACCCGGTTTGGCCACTTTGAATACTTGGTCATGCCATTTGGGCTGTGCAATGCACCAGCCACCTTCCAACACTTTGTGAACGACATCTTCAGGGATTTTTTGGATGTCTTCGTTATCGTCTACTTGGACGACATACTAATTTTTTCACCCTCTCTAGAGGATCATAGGATACATGTGGCAAAAGTTTTGGGGCGATTGCGGCAGCACGGGTTATATGCTAAGGCGGAGAAATGTTGCTTTGAGCAATCTAGCATCACGTTTCTAGGCCTGATTATCTCCACTGCGGGGGTCGCGATGGACCCCCAGAAGGTCTCTGCAATTTTAGATTGGCCTGAACCCACGGACAAAAAAGGTGTCCAACGGTTTATAGGGTTCGTGAACTTTTATCGGAAGTTCATCAAAAACTTCTCGGGTCTGGTCTCCCCCATTACCCAACTAACCAAACTTGGAACCCGGTTCAAATGGACACCAGAGGCTCAAAGAGCTTTCGAAGCTCTGAAAAAGCTGTTTACCTCGGCACCCATCCTGGGCCACCCGGACGCGGCCCTGCCCTACATCTTGGAGGTAGATGCATTGGAGAATGCGGTAGGATCCATCCTGTCTCAGCGGAAAGGCACCAAAGAGTTACTCCATCCCGTAGCATTCTTCTCGAGGAAACTCACCCCAGCAGAGAAGAATTACGATATCGGGGATCGAGAGCTGCTGGCTATCAAAGCAGCGCTAGAAGAATGGAGATACCTGCTGGAAGGTGCCTCACACCCTATATTGATTTTCACAGACCACAAGAATCTGGAATATCTGAGGACTGCCAAGCGTCTACGCCCACGGCAGGCAAGATGGGCCCTATTCTTTTCCAGATTCAATTTTCATATTACTTACAGGCCCGGATCTAAAAATACGAAGCCTGACGCGCTATCTCGTATGTTTGAGGACTCCGAAGAAGAACTGGTACCCGACACTATCTTGTCCTCAGGGAACTTCTTGGCACTCCAGACGGACCTTCGCTCCAAGTTAATAGAAGCATCTACGGCCACACCAACCCCAGTTGGGGTATCCCTCCAGAACAAAGGGGGACTCCTGTGGAAGGAGGATTCTATCGTGGTACCTGAGGAAGTCCGGACCCTGGTTTTGGGGCATTGCCACGATCACCCGCTGGCAGGTCACTTTGGCCCAGTCAAGACTCTGGAGCTTCTCCGGCGCTCGTTTTGGTGGCCAAACATGGCTAAGGATTGCAAGCGCTACGTGAGATCCTGTACCATCTGCCAGAAGAGCAAACCGTCAAGGAGCAAAGCCTGGGGGCTGTTGCGACCTTTGCCGATTCCCGAACGGCCTTGGCAGAAGATCGCGATGGACTTCATAGTCGAGCTCCCACCGTCACAAGACCACACAGCAATTCTGGTGGTCATTGATCGCCTATCCAAGATGGCTCACTTCGTGCCACTAAGGAAGACTCCGTCAGCAACCGAGACGGCGCGAATATTTATCCGGGAGATCGTTAGACTTCATGGAGTACCCGAGGACATCGTCTCTGATCAAGGGGTCCAGTTTACATCTAAGTTTTGGAGGGCTCTGTGCAAGGCCCTGGACATCAAGTTGTCCCTCTCCTCCGCGTTCCACCCTCAGACCAACGGTCAGACCGAGAGGACGAACCAGACCCTGGAGCAATACTTGCGTTGCTACACGTCTTTCCTGCAGGATGATTGGCTGTCTCTTTTACCCTTGGCGGAGTTCGCTTATAACAACGCAAGCCATTCGGCAACGGGGCAGTCCCCATTCTTTTCGAATTATGGATTTCACCCTGTCTTTCTCCCTGATTTGGTCTCTGAATGCCCAGTTCCAGCAACGCAGGATGCGTTGACCTTCTTCTCCGTCAATAACAAATTACTCCAGGAAGCCATCGCTCGGGCCCAAGAGGACAATAAGAAGGGGTTTAACAAGAAACGAAGAGGGGATTTGGCGTTGCGGCCTGGGCAGAAGGTGTGGTTGGCCACAACCAACTTAAAGATGCTTTGTCCCTCGAAAAAATTGGGACCTAAATTTGTGGTGCCTTTTCAGGTAAAGCGGATGGTCAACGAAGTGGCATATGAGCTGATCCTTCCGGCCACGTTCAGAATTCATCCAGTCTTCCATGTATCTCTGCTGAAGCCGGTGATCCCAGATGCCTTCCCAGAACGAGAATCCAGACCCCCAGAGGCCATAACGGTCGAAGGACAAGAGGAATTTGAGGTGGAAACAATCCTTAAGTGCCGAAGAAGGGGGGGCCAGACCCAATTCCTAATTAAGTGGAAGGGCTATGGTCCTGAGGATAATTCTTGGGAACCGGCTCATAATGTCCACGCACCTAGACTAGTCCGGGAGTTTCTTCGTGATCACCCGTGGTGGAGAGATCGGGTGGGCATCCGGAGGTTGCCCGTAGGGGGGGGGCAATGTCGGAGACCGTCGCGCCGCTGGGCTCGGCGCAGGCGCAGTACACCTCCCTGTACGCGAGCGCCGGGACTTGGCCGACCGCGGCAATCAGGTTCGCGCATGCGCAATAGTGACCGCGGGCGCGCGCCTGGCACCAATGACAGCGCAGGGCGGGATATTTAAACGGCCCTGAGCTGTCATTCAGTGCCTTTTGGTCTTTTGTATCCTGTGAACCTGTTTGAAGTAAGTTGCTGACCCGGATTGTGCCCTGACCTTGCTGTTTTCTCCTGTTTTGACCCTTGCTTGCCTGACCTCTCTCCTGAATGCCCCCTATTGGATCTGACCTGCTGTTGCTGACCTGGCGTGTGACCCGACTATTCTCTGCCCGCTGCTCTGTACCGCACCGTCCCCATAGTTACCGACCCGGCTTGTATGACCCTGCTCAGCCATCCATCCATCCATCCGTCCCTCTCTACGGGGTCTCCAGACCTCCTCATACCTGGCTCTCTCCCGTGGGAGCCCCTGGCGAATACCCCTACCACTGACGGGAGTCCTCAGTAGTCACGACCTGGTCCTGGGGTACTCCAAGTCCATCCCCACCATCAGGGGCCCTGGTGAACAAGTACCCTGGGGCTTAGACTCCGTGCGCTGGGAACATCCGATCAGTGGAGTGCTAGTGGTACCGCCGGGCGGTCCCTTACACTGGGAAATCGATGTTGGGTCTTTTTCTACTCTCAAAAGTCCACCCCACCCTCTCCTGAAGGACAGCAAACTGGCCCTTTGCTTAATAGAATTGAATAAGAAATACTGAAAATCTTTCTGGAGGTTATGTGACGGGAGTGACTTTGGGTGGGGGGCCCATGGAACACAGCTCACTTTGGAGAGGTGGGGAAACCCCTGTCTCAGCTCCCCATATCTTTATTATTTGTAAGTCACCCTGTGCCTGTTAGGGGTTCAGGGTGATCTGTCCTAATATTGGGGTGGGGGGTTGTTCAATGTTTGGTGTCATGTGGTTGCATCCCATTGTTCTATTGTGTGTCTGGCTTGGGAGCAAACTATTATGGGATGTATGTGTTTATGTGTATTAGCTTAGTGGGGGGTGTCTCCAGCAGCCCTCCCTCCTGATGGGACTGTCTGCTGGTGTGAAATTTGAATACCTGTGTGTCTCTTGTTACTAAATGTAGATTGCCCCGCCCTGTCATTATGCAGGGAGGGGGGATTGTCCCCTGAGTGTATATATCTTGTATCTGTGTGCAAATAAACTAGTCTATTTCCTGGTTTTACTTCAAGGTTGGTGTCCATGGTCGGTGTTCGGACGGGGAAGCGGGAGTATAACAGAAGTACCCAAGTGCAGACGGGGTCTGGTTCCGTTACAGGTTACCTTTTTGTTGTCTTAGATTTGAACTAAAGCCAGTCGTACATGGGTGTCTAGCTACTGTGCCTACAATCCCAGCATTTTTGTGTGCCTGGGATGGACAGGTTAGATAAAGGGGTATGGATTCCATGGTAAAGTGCTGTAAACGTTAACGTTTTCATCATATATTTCTGTCCCCCTTGGTGGGAGTGGAGGTGACCCCTCTATGAGGACATACAGTCCATACAGACCCAGCACAAGGCCGGGGTCACACTACTAGAGGGTTCTCGGGGCTGCAGTTCCTCTGAGCTCCACAAGGTGGGGATCTCACTTCTACCAAGACAGGAAGTCTCTATGGTAGACAGGAATCGATGTCAGATACGGACAGGAAGGGAAGCCAGCTACAGGTGGGAAGTGAGGTAAGATACAAACAGGAAGTTCCATTTGGAAGGAATTCCAGAGGAGACATTGCTGGAACTGGCAGCGGAGGAGGAGGTAATAAAATTGTATTCGATCATTTCTCCCTTCACTCTCCATGATTGGGGGCCAAATTTCTCTGTCCTGCTTTGCCCTTTAAATTCCCCTCTTTTCAGTCTAATGTTCACACAGACCAATCTATTATTTAAAGGAGAATTCCACCTTTTGGAAAAAAAAATGATTGCACACATTTGGTAAAAAAAGCAAAAATATGCATTTATTTTTTTTGCATTGCAATGGTGGTCAGCGGAGGACGGGGGGCAAGGCTCTGACTCTGCAGACCCTTCTGTCCTTACTTATTGAGTGTGAGGGGGAAGAGGGGGTTGGAGGTTCTGTTTAAACAAAAATGGATTTTTAGTCGGCTTTCTTTGCCACAACATCAAAGACTATGACAAAATATACTAATCAAGACAAATCTCTGCAATGGAAATCACATTTCTGATCTGGTAGGACAAAGGGTGAGAGGCTCCCGGATCCCAAAACCAAAGCAAACCCAAAACTGAATGTTCCTCTGTGTGGAATCCCACTTCCATGATAGAAACCCTCATATTATCCCCCCTCCCCCCCCATCCTAATATTGTACAACCAGTACAGTCCGGATCATTCTCTGTTATCAATTATTGGTCTACAGGAAACCTGTATAGATCACATGACCAATGAGGATGGAGGAGGACCGGAGTCACATGACTGAGAGGATACTAAACCTCACCCTGGAGATCATCTACCTGCTGACCGGAGAGGTGAGGAGGATTCTGGGAGGTCACATGACATCACTCTGGTCCCTATTAATAAAACACAGACCTGACTGGAGAGGTGAGGAGGATTCTGGGAGGTCACATGACATCACTCTCATCTCTATTAATAAAACACAGACCTGACCGGAGAGGTGAGGAGGATTCTGGGAGGTCACATGACATTACTCTCATCCCTATTAACAAAACACAGACCTGACCGGAGAGGTGAGGAGGATTCTGGGAGGTCACATGACATCACTCTCATCTCTATTAACAAAACACAGACCTGACCGAAGAGGTGAGGAGGATTCTGGGAGGTCACATGACATCACTCTCATCTCTATTAATAAAACACAGACCTGACCGGAGAGGTGAGGAGGATTCTGGGAGTCTAACATGATATTCCTATTGGTTCCCCAATACAGAGATTTCCTCCTCTGAAGTCAGGTGATCATATGACCATCACAGTGCCTCCATGTGACTCCCTAAACCCTGAGAGACACAACATGCAGAAGATTCTAGAAGTCACCAAGAAGATGATGGAGCTGCTGACAGGAGAGGTGAGCAGTGCCGGGAATTTTGGGACATGTGGGATGTGTGTGGATGGTGACATCATCATGGAAAATGGATCCAGATATGGGAACCCACCAGAGAGATGTCCCCGTCCTCTGTATTCCCGGGATTCCACACAGGAAGGTCACACCATCCCTCACCATTATCAGGTAGATGGATCCAGTCATGGGAACCCACCAGAGAGATGTCCCCGTCCTCTGTATTCCCGAGATTCCACACAGGAAGGTCACACCATCCCTCACCTTCATCAGGTAGATGAGGAACAATCACTGATAGTATCATTAGGATCTGTACATTATCTGCATTGTTACCATTGATGTCATTTTATTATATATTCAGAGTGGAAACCTGAGAGAGTCTAAAGTTGAGGTTAAAGAAGAGAAAACAGAGGAGGATGATGAGGATGGGGGGATGGAGGAGTCAGAGATTCCAGAAGGACACAAAGATCTGTACCAGGACACCATGATGGAGTCATCCAGCTACAGGAACCCACCAAAGAGATGTCTCCATCCTCTGTATTCCCGGGATTCCACACAGGAAGGTCACAACTATGCAGAACATGATCAGGTAGATGAGGAACAATTATCAGTAGTTTTGATTTCTATACAGGTGTATGTGTTAAAATAAATGTTGCATTTTATATTCAGAATAGAAACACAATGGAAGATAATATTGTTGTTAAAGAGGAGGATGAGGAGATCAGAGTGATGGAGGAGCTTTCTGAAGGACATAGTGATGGTATCATGGAGCCACCTAATACCAGGAACCCACCAGAGAGATGTCCCCGTCCTCTGTATTCCCAGGATTCCACACAGAAAGGTCACACCAACCCTCACCATCATCAGGTAGATGGATCCAGTCATGGGAACCCACCAGAGAGATGTACCCATCCTCTGTATTCCCAGGATTCCACACAGGAAGATCACACCATCCCTCACCATCATCAGGTAGGTGGAGTTAAGGGTCGGGAACATAAAGTGATGGAACCCTCTGACATGTGGAGACGATGTGTGGACTCTACAAGATGAGATGTTCTATGTGATCTCACATCATAAATCCTTCTATGTTACAGATGTTATTTTCCGCCATTCTGTTGGTTTAGGGTGAAGATCTGATGAACATGAAAGTTGAGGGTGAAGTAGAAGAGACGTATGTGAGGGATGATCAGCAATATACGGAGGAGGCTGGAATGAGGAGGACATTCATAGAGGAGGACACTCCTACAGAGATCAGCACAGGTGACCAGAATATATTCTTCTCTTATCTCTGCTCTGTTACCGCCCCCCCCCAACCCCCATTGGTTCCTGCTCCTCTGACAAGGCGGTGTAAATGTAGAAGTGATCTGGGAGGACCAAAGGCCTTTTGAAGAGGGGAGATCCAGCTGGTTGGGACATCCACAGAGAACATCTGCTCCCTCCTATCTCCCTGATCCAGATGGAATCTTGATGGAAGTGAACTAACCCTCTCCTATCTATTGATGATGTTTTTCTATTTTTCCAGGACCCGCCATGGAGAAACCCTCAAAGGATCATCTCACTTTATCTCCAGGTTGTAAAATGGAAGATGAGGACATCCCAGGAGATTGTGCCAGAGAAAAGACAATGAGCTCCACTATGGATGGTGGACTTCCCAGTGTGGAGAGACCATGGAATCCCTCTGACTCTGAGAAACCTCGTACTGTGGGGGATGGGGCTGGGATTCTGTGGAAATGGGAATTTTCCTGTCCTGAATGCGGGGAAATTGTGAACTCAGAACAAAGTCTTCTTGAACATCAGAGATCTCATGCAGAGGAGAAACCGCATTCCTGCCCAGAGTGCGGGAAAAGCTTTATGCACAAATCAGTTCTCGATGTACATATGAGGTCTCACACGGGGGAGAAACCATTTTCCTGCCCTGAGTGCAAGAAATGTTTTACACAGAAGGCCCATCTGTCTCGACATCAGAGATCACACACGGGCGAAAAGCCATATTCCTGCACGGAGTGCGGGAAATGTTATACACGGAAATCAGAACTTATTATACATAAAAGATCTCACACTGGGGAGAGGCCGTATTGCTGTTCTGAGTGCGGGAAATGTTTTTCAAGTAAAAGCAGTCTTTTCATCCATCAGAAATATCACACGGGTGAGAAGTTTTACTCCTGCGCTGAGTGCGGGAAAGGTTTTTTACAGAAGGCCCATCTTGCTAGACATCAGAGATATCACACAGGTGAGAAGCCATATGCCTGCCCTGAGTGCGGGAAATGTTTTGCGCAGAAATCAGAGCTTGTTGTACACAAAAGAGCTCACACTGGGGAGAGGCCATTTTGCTGCCCCCAGTGCAGGAAATGTTTTTCACAGAAGCACTATCTTACCAAACATCTGAGAATTCACATGGATGAAAAGCTGTATTCCTGTCCTGAGTGCGCAAAGTGTTTTTCACAGGCGTCAAATCTTAACAAACATCTGAGATTGCACGCGGGTGTGAGGCCGTATTCCTGTCCTGAGTGCGGTAAATCTTTTTCACAAAAGTCCACTCTTACCATTCATCAGGTATGTCACACGGGGGAGAAGCCGCATTCCTGTCCAGAGTGCGGGAAGTGTTTTTCACAAAAGTCTGCTCTTACCATACATCAGGTATGTCACACGGGGGAGAAGCCACATTCCTGTCCAGAGTGCGGGAAATGTTTTCCACGAAAGTGCAGTCTTACTAAACATCAGATATACCACAGACGGGAAAAGGTGTTTTGCTGTATTGAGTGCGGAAAATGTTATCCACATGAATCAGAGCTTGTTAAACATCAAAAATCCCACACAGAGGACAAGTCCTATCCCTGTCCCGAGTGTGGGAAATGTTTTCCATGGAAATCAGACCTTGTTGCACATCAGAGATCTCACACGGGGGAGAAGCCATTTGGCTGCGCTGAGTGCGGGAAATATTTTTCACAGAAGTCCAGTCTTACCAACCATCAGCTATTGCACTCGGGTGTAAAGCCGTATTCTTGTCCCGAGTGCGGAAAAAGTTTTTCACGAAAGTCCCAACTTATTGTACATCAGAGATCTCACACGGGGGAAAAGCCATTTTCCTGTTCAGAGTGTGGGAAATGTTTTTCACGAAAGTCCAATCTTACCGAACATCAAGTATGTCACACGGGGCAAAAGCCATTTTCCTGCCCTGAGTGCGGGAAGTGTTATCCACGAAAACCAGAACTTGTTAAACATCAAAGATCTCACACTGGGGAGAAGCCTTATTCCTGCCCTGAGTGCGGGAAATGTTTTGCACAGAAGTCTTATCTTACTCAGCATCAGAAAACCCACACATCCTCTTAGGTGTATTAGTGCCCCGAGTGCGGGAAATGTCTTCTATATGGATGATATGTTGCCGTACATCAGAGAACCCACACAACCCTCGAGGTGTATTAGTGTCCTGATTGCGGGAAATGTCTTCTATAGGGATGAAATGTTGCCATACATCAGAGATCTCACACAACCCTCGAGGTGTATTAGTGCCTCCAGTTCGGGAAATGTCTTCTATATGGATGATATGTTGCCGTACATCAGAGAACCCACACATCCTCCTAGGTGTATTAGTGTCCCGAGTGCGGGAAATGTCTTCTATAGGGATGATAGCTTGCCGTACATCAGAGAACCCACACCACCTTCGAGGTGCATTAGTGTCCTGAGTGCGGGAAATGTCTTCTATATGGATGATATGTTGCAGTACATCAGAGATCTCACACTGGGAAGAAGCACACCTTGATATACACCTCAGAAAACACGTGGCTGAGCGCTCCCCTGATCTTTAGGCCTCCAGAAGAAATAAAAATAATTTTTCTTATCGAATGGAATTTGCAAATTTTATTTCTCTTATGTACGGATTCTAGATGCTCATGCAGAGAGAGGAGAAACATCAGCACAATAGACACATTTGTTCGTCCTTACACACGCGTCACCTTCTCCAACAAGTCTTTTCTTTTTTGTTCCTGGATAGGAAGACTTCCGTAGGTCCCAGAAAATAAAGACTGGTTGGGATGCTAGGAGGCCAACGACCCCCTGTGCCCTAGCAACCAGAGACGTCATCCCCGGCCTCATTCAGTTTCCCAACAGGAGTGTGGAAATGGTGAGAGGGTGTGGCCATATTGGATCATTGAACCAACCAGCGTCGTCCCGCCTTTGTTTACATCCAGGGGGCCCCTCGGTTGTAACCAAAGTGTATGGGAATTGGTTGGCCGTTGGGATCGCCTTTCAACCTAGCTTGACTAAGGCCCTGCAGGGCTCAGGGGTGTCCAACCGGCGGCCCTCCAGCTGTTGCGCAACTACAAGTCCCATCATGCCTCTGCCTTTGGGAGTCATGCTTGTAACTGTCAATCTTGCATTGCCTTGTGGGACTTGTAGTTTGGTAACAGCTGGGGGGCCGTCCCCAAGAAAGATTTTGGAGGACCTTAGATGTGCTTCCCCCACAGGTCCTACCTTTTCATAGTCAGTGAGAATACCCAGCACCTCCAGGAATGATGGGGGTTATGAGACCTGATCCCATAGAATGGACCCATGCCCTTCAGTTCTAGTCTTAGAGTGCTTACCAAGACCACCGCCCTATCTCAGTAGGGTTAGAGAAGCTTTTAGGAAGCCTCACGAAGTACTGGATTTTACTATGTTTATAGATCGGGGCAGCACTCCCAGTAGGATCTGCATTGGGAACCACCAGAGCTGAAGGTTCTGAGAGGGCTTCTAGAAGGTTTCTCAAAGGTTTTTTGGAAATACCTGCTCTGTACACGGCTCGCAGACCACCAGGGGAGGAGTGGTAACCTAATAACCTCCCATGGAAACTAATCACTTCCAACTGACACCCAGTGTTCCCTCTCTGTACCTCCTGCCTACAGAGGTGGAAGAGAGCCTCAGATGCATCCGATGTTCTGAGAGGGCTTCTAGAAGGTTTCTCAAAGGTTTTTAGAAATACCTGCTCTGTACAGGGCTCACAGACCACCAGGGGAGGAGTGGTAACCTAATGACCTCCCATGGAGACTACTCCCTTCCAGCTGACACCCAGTGTTCCCTCTATGTACACCCTGCCTGCAGAGGTGGAAGAAAGCCGATGTTCTGAGAGGGCTTCTAGAAAGTTTCCCAAAGGTTTTTCTTTTTTGGTTTTGGAAATACCTGCTCTGTACATGGCTCAAAGACCACCAGGGTGGGAGTGGTAACCTAATGACCTCCCATGGAGTCTACTCGCTTCCAACTGACACCCAGTGTTCCCTCTATGTACCTCCTGCCTGCAGAGGTGGAAGAAAGCCTCAGATGCATCCGATGTTCTGAGAGGGCTTCTAGAAAATTTCTCAAAGGTTTTTTTTTGGTTTTAGAAATACCTGCTCTGTACATGGCTCGCAGACCACCAGAGGAGGAGTGGTAACCTAATGACCTCCCATGGAGACTACTCACTTCCAGGTGACACCCAGTGTTCCCTCTCTGTACATCCTGCCTGCAGAGGTGGAAGAGAGTTTCAGATGCATCTGATGTTCTGAGAGGGCTTCTAGAAGGTTTCTCAAAGGTTTTTGGAAATACCTGCTCTGTACAGGGCTCACAGACCAGCAGGGGAGGAGTGGTAACCTAATGACCTCCCATGGAGACTACTCACTTCCAACTGACACCCAGTATTCCCTCTCTGTACCTCCTGCCTGCAGACGTGGAAGAGAGCCTCAGATGCATCCGATGTTCTGAGAGGGCTTCTAGAAGGTTTCTCAAAGGTTTTTGGAAATACCTGCTCTGTACACGGCTCACAGACCAGCAGGGGAGGAGTGGTAACCTAATTACCTCCCATGGAGAATACTTGCTTCCAAGTGACACCCTGTGTTCCCTCTCTGTACCTCCTGCCTGCAGAGGTGGAAGAAAGCCGATGTTCTGAGAGGGCTTCTAGAAAGTTTCTCAAAGGTTTTTTTTGGTTTTGGAAATACCTGCTCTGTACACGGCTCACAGACCACCAGGGTAGTAATGGTAACCTAATGACCTCCCATGGAGAGGTGGAAGAACGCCTCAGATGCATCCACTGTCTGGCAGGAGAAAAAGGTCATGGTGGAGGTGATTGGAAACACCTTGGCTGCTTGGATGGGCAGCAGAGAGATCTCCCATGCATGCTGCCAACCTTTACAGGTGGGCTTCTTTATCAGGGTTTTGGTGGACTTACCAAAGCAATGACGATCATTGCTGCTCCCTCATTTGCTGCTCCACATCTGAATCCTTGTTGTCTGAGCTGCTCACGTAGTGGAGTTGCAGTACCCAGGATTTTCTGACCATCCTCACTGTCCCCAGAATAAGATGTCAGGTAGGTGTGGACAGCCATAGCTGGAATAGCAGCCACTAGTGTGAAGCTCCCAGCAGGCCCCTGAAGCTTAATTGCACATATTGGCCCTGCACCTTGGATGCCAGCTACCTCATGTTTCCATGCTGGGGTCTAAGGTCTCTGCTGTATTCTCCCCTTTGAAGGGCTTCCTCCTCCCATACTTGACTAAGCCTCCACCATGACGTCCACGGGATCAGGGGCCATTTCCACCCTTTCCCCTTCTGCTGGGGTTCTTTGCTTCCCAATACCAGATGTGGGACATTGAGTAATGTGCAGATGAATGATAGGCTATCATCCTTCATCTGACCACTTCTCTCACACATCCAAGGCCTAAATCTAGTTTTAGGACACTTCCACCAGGTGGGTCCCATTGAATCGCATCCATGCTTGCAGGATTAAGGAGAGCTTGACCAACAGGTCATACAAAAGTGCATCATTGTCCTTGGTGTCCTAGGCTCTGAGTTGAGTTTTGTGCAGATGATTACACAGAATGATAGTCTATCATCCTTCATCTGCCCACTTCTCTCACACTTCCAAGGCCTAAGTCTAGTTTTAGGACACTTCCACCAGGTGGGTCCCAGTGGATTGCGCCCATGCTTGCATGAGTAAGGAGAACTTGTCCAAAAGGTCATACAAAAGCTCACCATTGTCCTTGGTTTCCCAGGTTCTAAGTTGAGTTTAGGCTATCATCCTTCATCTGGCCATTTCTCTCACACTTCCAAGGCCTAAGTCTAGTTTTAGGACACTTCCACCAGGTGGGTTCCAGTGAATTGCACCCATGCTTGCAGGATTAAGGAGAACCTGTCCAAAAGGTCATACAAAAGCTCACCATTGCATTTTATTCCTTTTTTTTTTTTTTTTTTTTTTTTTTACATTTTAATGGTTTAGTGGTTGCACTGGATGGACTTTTGTCTTTTTTTCAGCCAGACTAACTCTGTAACATTTTATTTAAATTTTTTTTTTACATTTTAATGGTTGAACGGGATGGACTTTTCTCTTTTTTTTCAGCCAGACTAACTATGTAACGTTTTATTTAAAAAAAAAATGTATTTTTTAATTTTATTATCATCAACTTTTGCAGTTTTCAGCCTTTTTATTGTCTCACACGATATAATACATTTCTATTTTCACAAGTTGTCTAAAATACTGCCGTCCCCCAATAATCCTGAATTCGGCTTCCATTTATTTATTCGTTTTAAAAATTCATTTTGTTTTCACCAACCTTTGCAGTTCGCAGCATGAAATTAGCAGCCTTTTCGCCGCCTCACGCCGTGAAATTTTTTTTTTTTAATTTTCTTGCGTCATATAAAATTTCTTTCATGTTGCGCCTTTTCATGCAGACCATATTTATATATTGTTGCATTTTCACTTTTAACAAAGTTTGTTGTTATCCTTGTTACCCATTTTCGAATATCTAATATTGCCATCGGCAGTCCCAATACCTTGCCTCTTATTTGGTTCTTCATGTGTCTTCAGATTTTACCTTCCCCCCTTGTTGGCCCCTCAGCTCTTCTCTTGCTTTTGCACTTGTTGCCTGCCAATCAATTCAACAAATGTCCACTCCTCAGACACCGGACACCAGAGCTCCTCCTCCTCCAGTCCAGACAGCTATTTTTTCTTCTCTATGTCAGTCCTTGATGAGGGATACACCGGTTTGGTTCATATTTTACTGACATAATTCTTCCCCTTTGGATTCTTTCGCAAGAAGTAAGTTTAAGGTAAGTGTCCTCCTGACTTCTAACTTTCTCTCAGAGTCTCAGCTATTTTAGGTTATATACATTGACGTTCATCTTCATCTCGGCATCTCTCCATTTTTCTACAACAGAGAAGGAAATGCGTATTTGCTCCCCTGCTGATGTTGAATGTTCGCCCACTCACAAAGAAATGATCGGTCTAAAAATCGAATGTTCGGTGTATTCTAACACTGAGAGACAGAATAGCAGCAACAAATTCAGCAGAAATGCATGTCTAACAAATGATGACTGATCTGCATGTTCATGAGGGAAATAAGGATTTGATCACCTATTATTCAGCAGGATTTCTGGCTACCAGGTGTCTTTCATACAGGTAACAAGCTGAGATTAGAAGTGGTCTCTTAAAGGGAGTGCTGCTAATCTCATTTTTTTACCTGTATAAAAGACACCTGTCCACAGGAGCAATCAAACCATCAGATTCCAAACTCTCCACCATGGCAAAGACCAAAGAGCTGTCCAAAAATGTCAGGGACAAGATTGTAGACCTACACAAGGCTGGACTGGGCTACCAAACTATCGCCAAGCAGCTTGGTGAGAAGGTGACAACAGTTGGTGCAATCATTCACAAATGGAAGAAACACAAAACAAGTGTCAGTCTCCCTAGTTCTGGTGCACCATGCAAGATCTCACCTTGTGGAGTGTCAATGATCATGAGAACAGTGAGGAATCATCCCAGAACTACACGTGAGGATCTTGTCAATGATCTCCAGGCAGCTGTGGGACCACAGTCACCAAGAAAACAATTGGTAACACACTACGCCGACCAGGACTGAAATCCTGCAGTGCCCGCAAGGTCCCTCTGCTCAAGAAAGCACATGTCCAGGACTGTCTGAAGTTTGCCACTGAATATCTGAATGATGCAGAGGAGGACTGGTTGAAAGTGTTGTGGTCAGAGGAGACCAAAATCCAGCTCTTTGGCATCAACTCAACTCGCCGTGTTTGGAGGAGGAGGAATGCTGCCTATGACCTCAAGAACACCATCCCAACTGTCAAACATGGTGGTGGAAATATTCTGCTTTGTGGGGGGGGGGGAGGTTCTGCTAAGGGGACAGTACAACTGCACCGCATCAAAGGGATGATGGATGGGGCAATGTACCCTCAAATCCCGGGTGAAAACCTTCTTCCCTCAGCCAGGGCACTGAAAATGGGTTGTGGATGGGTGTTCCAGCATGACAATGACCCAAAACACATGGCCAAGGCAACAAAGGAGTGGCTCAACAAGAAGCACATTAAGGTCCTGGAGTGGCCTAGCCAGTCTCCAGACCTTCATCCGATTGAAAATCTGTGGAGGGAGCTGAAAGTTCGTCAGCCACCAAACCTTAATGACTTGGAGAGGATCTGCCAAGAGGAGTGGGCCAAAATCCCTCCTGAGATGTGTGCAAACCTGGGGGCCAACTCCAGGAAACCTCTGTGATTGCCAACAAGGGATTTGCCACCAAGTACTAAGTCATGTTTTGTGAAGGGGATCAAATCCTTATTTCCCTCATGAACATGCAGATCAGTCATCATTTGTTAGACATGCATTTCTGCTGAATGTGTTGTTGCTATTCTGTCTCTCAGTGTTACAATACACCGAACATTCGATTTTTAGACCGATCATTTCTTTGTGAGTGGGCAAACATATAAAATCAGCAGGGGAGCAAATACGCATTTCCTTCACTGTATATGAGTAAGCTGCAGTGTCTACGTCAAGGCTCCTCTGTGTACTGCGGTCTGCACTCTATAATTTTCAGAGTCTCCAAAGTTGGAGTACATCTAGCAGTGGGTAGATTAAAGGCAGCTTTGCCAGGAGGGAGCCCAAACCTCCTTAAAGGCACGGTAATGCACGGGACACCCAACAACCTTACTGCAAAGGCTAGTTATAGGTTGGGGTGGTCACCACTTTTTTTGTACAGTTTATTAAATTTGATGCAGGCATGCACTGGATGCCTTGTGCTGCCATTGTGCTCTTGCTGGGTGTCTCATGCATTCCAACATAGTAGGTCTCTAGACAGAGCTGTGAGCATGGCACTGAGGATAAAAGAACATGTAGTCTTCCCACTGGGGGCAGCCCACCCATTGACCCCTTATATCCCTATCCTAATATTGAACAACCAATACAGGCCAATTAACTCTCCCATATCCATCTACAGAGAAACCTGCATGGATCACATGAGCACATCAATGAGGATGGACAAGGACCGGAGTCACATGACACAAGAAGTCACCAAGAAGATGATGGAGCTGCTGACAGGAGAGGTGAGCGGTGCCGGGAATTCTGGGACATTCTCCAGTAACAGACAAGGGATGTGTCTGGATGGTGACTGTATCATTGTGTGTGTGTCAGGTTCCTATAAGGTGTCAGGGTGTCACTGTCTATTTCTCCATGGAGGAGTGGGAGTATTTAGAAGGACACAAGGACCTCTACAAGGACGTCATGATGGACAATCAGCCGCCCCTCACATCACCGGGTAAGAGGAGACTTTATTGGAAAGGTGGAGGCTCCACCTAGATCCCCCATCATCTGATAGGATTCAGTCAGTGTGTGTGTTTCCTACAGATGGATCCAGTCATGGGAACCCATCAGAGCGATGTTCCCGTCCTCTGTATTCCCGGGATTCCACACAGGAAGATCATACCATCCCTCACCATCATCAGGTAGATGGATCCAGTCATGGGAACCCACTAGAGAGATGTCCCCGTCCTCTGTATTCCCGGGATTTCACACAGGAAGATCACACCATCCCTCACCATCATCAGGTAGGTGGATCCAGTCATAGGAACCCACCAGAGAGATGTCCCCGCCCTCTGTATTCCCGGGATTCCACACAAGAAGATCATACCATCCCTCACCATCATCAGGTAGATGGATGCAGTCATGGGAACCCACCTGAGAGATGTCCCCGTCCTCTGTATTCCTGGGATTCCACACAGGAAGATCAAACCATCCCTCACCATCATCCGGTAGGTGTGGAACAGTCACTAGTAGTTATGGATTATACACAAGCTTGTTTGTTACATTAAATGTCCTTTTATATGTTCAGAATGGAAACCTTGGAGATTACAATAATGTTAAAGAACAGGTTAAAAAGGTGATTGAGCGGCGCAGGGTGATGAAGGAGTTTTTTGAAGGAAACGAGGATCTCTATAAGGATTTCATGATGGTGCCACCTAATACCAGAAACCCACCAGGGAGATGTCCCCATCCTCTGTATTCCCAGGATTCCACACAGGAAGGTCACACCATCCCTCACCATCATCAGGTAGGTGGAGTTGAAGGTCGGGAACATAAAGTGATGGAACACTCTGACATGTGGAGACGATGTGTGGACTCTACAAGATGAGATGTTCTATGTGATCTCACATCATAAATCCTTCTATGTTACAGATGTTATTTTCTGCCATTCTGTTGGTTTAGGGTGAAGATCTGATGAACATGAAAGTTGAGGGTGAAGTAGAAGAGACGTATGTGAGGGATGATGAGCAATATACGGAGGAGGCTGGAATGAGGAGGACATTCATAGAGGAGGACACTCCTACAGAGATCAGCACAGGTGGGTCAGGGCAAAATAAACAAAACATACACAGTAAGTCTCTTCAATTCCTTAACATTTCCCCCAGGTGGCCAATGTGTTTCGGAGGTCATCAGGGCTTGGATGAAAAATGGAAAAGCTTCCTATAGAAGGGCTCCTGGAAAGTGTTCTATGACCAATGAGGAGTTTTACTGTGCTTGTGAAGGCCATGTACGGCTTTTATATTTAAAGTCCTATTTTCCTTCTTCATCCAACCCCCTGATGAAGGAGGACTGCTTGGCCCCCCAAAATGTGCTGGTTGCTTTTTACCTTTCTGTTGTCTCAATTCTATCAGCCAAAGATAATGATGGATTCTTAAGACAACCGGTTGGTCTTTTTTATCATTTTCTTTGTGGGATTTCCTGCCAGATTTGAGGAGGGGGGTGGGGGGCGAGGCAGCACTTTTTGATAGAGCTGCCAAGGTTTAGTCATCAATTTCAACTAATGCTCCCTGACTGACAGATAAACGTCCAGTGCCTAGTAGTGGTGTCACTGAGGCAATAAATAAATTGGTGTCAGTTATTTTAATAACACCCGACATTGGTGTCAGTGATTGCAATAATTACCCCCCAACATTTGTGTCAGTTATTTCAATAATAACCCCCAGCATTGGTGTCAGTGACTGCAATAATAACCCCCAACATTGGTGTCAGTGACTGCAATAATATCCCCTAGCATTGGTGTCAGTGACTGCAATAATATCCCCCAGCATTGGTGTCAATTACTTCAATAATAACTCCCAACAAAGCTGTCAATGACTTCAGTAATAACCCCCAGCATTGGTGTCAGTGACTTCAATAATAACCCCCAACAAAGCTGTCAATGACTTCATTAATAACCCCTAGCATTGGTGTCAGTGACTTCAATAATAACCCCCAACAAAGCTGTCAATGACTTCAGTAATAACCCCCAGCATTGGTGTCAGTGACTTCAATAATAACCCCCAACAAAGCTGTCAATGACTTCAGTAATAACCCCCAGCATTGGTGTCAGTGACTTCAATAATAACCCCCAACAAAGCTGTCAATGACTTCAGTAATAACCCCTAGCATTGGTGTAGGTGACTTCAATAATAACCCCCAACATTGGTGTCAGTGACTTCAATAATAACCCCCAAAATTGGAGTTAGTAACTCAATAATTACCCCCCAACCTTGGTGTCAGTGATTTTAATAATAACCCCCAACATTGAAGTCAGTGATTTCAATGATGACCCCCAACATTGGTGTCAGTGACTGCAACAATAACCCGCAGCATTGGTGTCAATTACTTCAATAATAACTCCCAGCATTTATGTCAGTGACTTCAGTAATAACCCCCAGCATTGGTGTCAGTGACTTTAATAATAACCCCCAACATTGAAGTCAGTGACTTCAATAATGACCCCCAACATTGGTGTCAATTACTTCAATAAAAACTCCCAGCATTGACGTCAGTGATTTCAATAATAACCCTCAACATTGGTGTCAGTGACTTCAATAATAACCCCCAACATTTGTGTCAGTTACTGCTATAATAGCCCACAACATTGGTGTACCTTACTTCAATAATAACCCCCAGAATTGGTGTCACTGACTGCTATAATAACCCCCAACATTAGTGTCAATGATTTCAATAATAACCCCCAACACTGGTATCAATGGCAGCAATAGTAACTCCTAGCATTGGTGTCAGTAACTGCAATAATAACCACCAGCGTTAATGTCAGTGACTTCAATAATGACCCCCAACATTGGTGTCAGTGACTGCTATAATAGCCCTCAACACTGGTGTCAGTTACTTCAATAATAACCCACAGCATTGGTGTCAGTGACTGCTATAATATCCCCCAACATTGGTGTCAGTTACTTCAATATAACCCATCAGCATTGGTGTCAGTTACTTCAATAATAACCCCCCCAACATTGGTGTCAATGATATCAATAATAACCCCCAACAGGGGTATCAATGGCAGCAATAGTAACTCCCAGCATTGGTGTCAGTAACTGCAATAATTACCCCCAACATTGGTGTCAGCTACTTCAATGACATGCCTCCTAAATTTCAACATTCATAAAGAGGAATAGTTTAGATAAGGGATAATGCAGAGCCTGTCTCTTTAAGGAGCACTGATGTCCTCTTGGTATACCTCCTCAGACCCCAGATGAGGGTATCCCTGAGCAATGGATTCCAAGATCTTCCAATTAAGTAGTCCCAGATGAGAACTAGTTGGGTCTTGCTCCTGGCCACCCTCTCCCTTTATCTGGCCCAGGAGGTGTAGAAGTACTCATACTGTCCTGTCGGCTTGGTGGGTAGTAGCTGCTTTTATGCCTTACGCTGGACTGGCTCCTTCCCGGCTGACAGGTTGTCCTCCCCAGGAGATTGTAGGGAAGTGGAGATCCTTCTGTCCAGCAACCAGCCTGTAGGTAGGTCTCCCTCCTTGAGGCCCCCTCCCAGGCTCCACACTCCAGCCATCTCTCAGTCCATCTTCCACCCCACTCTCCTGATGCACAGGCTCTGTCACATTTAAGGGTTTCCCTTGGCTACCATGCCCAGCCTCCTGCTTGGGATTGGCCAAGTTCCCCTAAACATGCAAATGTTTAAGGGTTGCCCTTGGCCACCATGCCCAGCCTCCTGTCTGGGGATTGGCCAAGTTCCCCTAAACATGCAAATGTTTAAGGGTTGCCCTTGGTCACCATGCCCAGCCTCCTGTCTGGGGATTGGCCAAGTTCCCCTAAACATGCAAATGTTTAAGGGTTGCCCTTGGCCACCATGCCCAGCCTCCTGTCTGGGGATTGGCTAAGTTCCCAAAACATGCAAATTTGGGCCTCCTTCCCTCCTCCGCCCCTCTACCAGAAAGTGCCAGAAGTTTTTGGAAGGGTGGGAGGGCTTCAGAAACTCTGAAATACAGGGCCTCCCAGCATGTTCTGAGGTGAACTCACTACCTCACTCCCAGGTTGCTACCCAGCCTCCGACTAGCAAAAATAACAAAGTCTATCACTAGAGGGCACTACATTTTTCAGCAGTGTTGTACTGTGACTTGCTTACGTAATGACCAGCGACTGTTAGAACCTTCTCCCAGGTGGCCCCTCTCTGGCAGTTCTGTGTGTCCCCTCTCCTTGTGTCCACACTGTCCTGCCTGTGTCCCCTCCAGATTCTCCTTGATCTGCGTCTCCCCTGAACGTTGCTCCCTGCTTATCCCGTACTGTCGTCGATCTTCTCTCCCTGAACTCTCGGCTCAGTTCCCAGTCCCCTGACTCCAAGCTGTGGCTTGGCCATGAAGATGCCCAAGCTTTGTGGCTAAATCCACCAGCTGGCCTACATAAAGGCTGTGAAAGTCCTGCCTCTCGTGGGGTGCCAAACCCCTGGTGTAGACCAGCTGAGAAGAGGACAACAAATGCTTGCTTCCTTACAAGCACAACCTCCGCCTTCCACTGCAATGCTTTGAGGAGAGCACACCGACCACATCATAGAAAGTCACCTGCTCCCCCTCCATATCTCATTATTCAGAGCACCATCATGCATGTGTGCCCCCACGTAAGCCAGCCACTTCTGCTCCCCCTCCTTGGGACAACATGTCTCATTATTCAGAGCGCCATCATGCATGTGTGCCCCCACGTAAGACACTTATGCTTCTCCTCCTTGGAACCACGTCTCATTATTCAGAGCACCATCATGCATGTGTGCCTCCACGTAAGCCACTTCTGCTTCCCCTCCTTCGGACCACATGTCTCATTATTCAGAGCGCCATCCTGCATGCGTGCCCCCACGTAAGCCACTTCTGCTTCTCCTCTTTGGGACCACATGTCTCATTATTCAGAGCGCCATCATGCATGCGTGACCCCACGTAAGCCACTTCTGCTTCTCCTCTTTGGGACCACATGTCTCATTATTCAGAGCGCCATCATGCATGCGTGACCCCACGTAAGCCACTTCTGCTCCTCTTTGGGACCACATGTCTCATTATTCAGAGCGCCATCATGCATGCGTGACCCCACGTAAGCCACTTCTGCTTCTCCTCTTTGGGACCACATGTCTCATTATTCAGAGCACCATCATGCATGTGTGCCCCCACGTAAGCCACTTCAGCTCCCTCTCCTAGGGACCACGTCTCATTATTCAGAGCACCATCATGCATGTGTGCCCCCACGTAAGCCACTTCTGCTCCCCCTCCTTGGAACCACATGTCTCATTATTCAGAGTGCCATCATGCAACCATGCCCCCACGTAAGCCACTTCTGCTTCCCCTCCTTGGGACCACATTTTGTTATTCAGAGCGCCATCATGCATGCGTGCCCCCACGTAAGCCACTTCTGCTTCTCCTCTTTGGGACCACATGTCTCATTATTCAGAGCACCATCATGCATGTGTGCCCCCACGTAAGCCACTTCTGCTCCTTCTCCTTGGGACCACATCTCATTATTCAGAGCGCCATCATGCATGTGTGCCCCCACGTAAGCCACTTCTGCTCCCCCTCCTTGGAACCACATGTCTCATTATTCAGAGCGCCATCATGCAATCGTGCCCCCACGTAGGCCACTTCTGTTCCCCCTCCTTGGGACCACATGTCTCATTATTCAGAGCGCCATCATGCATGTGTGCCCACACATTCATTCACTTTCCATGGAGGAGGATAGGCGTGTCTCCTCTGTCTAGTTTTCTGGGGCCTCCTGTCCCCTCCTGGGAGCGTGCACAAAAAGATGGCCACGACAGGGCTCCATAAGACCCAGCAAGCCAAGGAGCCACCTGGAATCATCGGACCGGTTGAAGCTGACAGAGAGGCAATGTTTCTAACATGGAGGCAGCATACAATGTAGGTGTTTCCCTCAAGAGAAGGTCATTGGTAGACTTTACGTACCCTTTAGAACATTCCTCTGTTCATACCGCTGATTGGTACCAGGTGGGGCGATTCAGGCCACTTCCCTGAATTGTGTTCTCCATCCTGCACATTAGATCTTCATTCTCCCCCAAATGGTGTAATAAATGACCCCTGAGAGAGATCCCGGGGCTGCATTGCTGGACCTTCTACTGAAAATACTAGGTACCCGGCTGAGCCCCTGGCTTGAGTTCTTTCCCTCTCTGACCCGGAACAGGTGTACAAAGTTCAGGAGGAGGAAGGCGAAGTACGAAACTTTCCTTACTATCATTATTCACCCTCTTTCCACCACTAGATAGAGTTCAGACCTTTACAAGTCTAGTGACGTGGTCACATCCTCAAAATGATTGGAACCATTAATAGAAAGGGATCATAAATGATGAATCTCAACCCCAGTGATGGTGGTCTTCAGGATCAGTCCCATCTTCATCTTCGTTGGGCTCCCCAAATCCTCACTCTCTGACCTCCAGTTGAGGAAAATAAGGCAATGTAGTTTTTCCAGTGTTAGGAAGAAAGCAATAAATGATGGAAGAGACTAGGCAATATAATCCCCCCACTGTGTTCACACCTCTAAGGATGGTCCTCATTGGTCCCCCCAATCTCTGACTAAGGTTATAGAATGAAACTGGTGGGAGGTCAGGAGGAACCATTTACCAGTTAAGCTCCTCAGAGACAAAGCTGGGTGGGGACCCTCAACCTATAATTCCCTCCTCACTGTCCCTCCTATAAAAGACAGTTCTGGTTGTTTCCTCACTCTCTGACTAAGGTCCATGAATAAAGAAAAGACCTGGTAGGAGATCAGAGGAGCCTTTTCCTAGTTCCCTTGTGGGTGGAATTGGAAATTCCTCAGAGACCAAGCTGCCTGATGTGGGCGGAGTCCTGGTTTGGGGGAACCAATCAGCTCCTGTCTAGTAATCCTCTTTGTCTTTTAGTCCATGGCCGGGAGATGAGGAAAACCTCCGAGGATTGTCTCACTTTGTCTCCAGACTGGAAAGTAGAAGATGAGGACATCACACAGTATAGTCCAGGAGAAAACCCGGCTCCCTCCAATGTCCATCTGGCACCACACAGTGTAGATGAACCATCGGATTCCTCATATCCTGAGGAACCTCAGACTGTGCGGGACCAGGCTGGCTTTCCAACAGGGAAGGGCTTCTCCTGTCCTGAGTGTAAGAAATGTTTCCCTTTTAAATATTGTCTTAATATGCATAAAAGATCTCACACAGGGGAGAAGCCGTATTCCTGTCCTGAGTGCGGGAAATGTTATTCACAGAAGTCTCAACTTTCCATGCATCTGAAATCCCACACAGGGGAGAGGCCATATTCCTGCCTTGAGTGCGGGAAATGTTTTTCATACAAATCAGGACTTGTTGGACATCAAAGATCTCACACGGGAGAAAAGCCGTATCCCTGCCCTGAGTGCGGAAAATGTTTTTCATACAAATCAGGATTTGTTGGACATCAAAGATCTCACACGGGAGAAAAGCCGTATCCCTGCCCTGAGTGCGGAAAATGTTTTTCATACAAATCAGGACTTGTTGTACATCAAAGATCTCACACGGGAGAAAAGCCGTATCCCTGCCCTGAGTGCGGAAAATGTTTTTCATACAAATCAGCACTTGTTGTACATCAAAGATCTCACACTGGAGAAAAGCCGTATCCCTGCCCTGAGTGCGGAAAATGTTTTTCATACAAATCAGGACTTGTTGGACATCAAAGATCTCACACGGGAGAAAAGCCATATCCCTGCCCTGAGTGCGGAAAATGTTTTTCATACAAATCAGCACTTGTTGTACATCAAAGATCTCACACGGGAGAAAAGCCGTTTCCCTGCCCTGAGTGCAGAAAATGTTTTTCACAGATGTCTTCTGTTTCCACGCATCTGAAATCCCACTCAAGGGAGAGGCTGTATTCCTGCCGAGTGCGGAAAATGTTTTTCATACAAATCAGTACTCGTCGTACATCAAAGATCTCACACAGGAGAAAAGCCATATCCCGGGCCTGAGTGCAGAAAATGTTTTTCACAGACATCTAATGTTTACACACATCTGAAATCCCACTCAAGGGAGAGGCTTTATTCCTGCCCTGAGTTCAGGAAATGTTTTTCATACAAATCAAGACTTGTACATCAAAGATCTCACATGGGAGAAAAGCCGTACTCCTGCCCTGAGTATTGAAAATCTTTTTCACAGAAATCTCCTCTTTCCACACATTTGAAATCCCACGCAAGGGAGAAGTCGTATTCCTACCCTAAATGTGGGAAATGTTCTCTCAGAAAATCAGAATTAGACACAAACTATCTCACAGAGGAGGAAAACCGTATTCCTGCCCTGAGTGTGGAAAATGTTATTCTTAGAAGTCCCATCTTTCCAAACATCTGAAATCACACATGGGGCAGAAGCCATATTCCTGCCCTGAGTGCAGGAAATGTTTTGCACAGTGATACAATCTAACTAAACATCAAAGATCTCACGCAGGAGAAAAGCCGCATATCGGCCATGAGTGCGGGAAATGTTTTTCACAGACTTCTAGTCTTTCCACACATCTGAAATCACACATGGGGCAGAAACCATATTCCTGTTCTCAGTGCGGGAATTTTAAAAAATAAAATAAGACTTAGACGCCAAAGATCTCACACAGGAGAAAAGCCGCATTTCTGCCCTGAGTGCGGGAAATGTTTTGCACATTTACACAATCTAACAAAACATCACAGATCTCACAGAGGGGAGAAGCCCTATACCTGCCCTGAGTGCGGGAAATGTTTTTCACAGACTTCTAGTCTTTACATACATCTGAAATACCACACGGGGGAAATTGTTGTATTCCAGCCTTGAGTGTGGGAAATGCTTTTCATATACAGTCAGGTCCATAAATATTGGGACATCGACACAATTCTAACATTTTTGGCTCTATACACCACCACAATGGATTTGAAATGAAACGAACAAGATGTGCTTTAATTTCAGACTGTCAGCTTTAATTTGAGGTTATTTACATCCAAATCAGGTGAACGGTGTAGGAATTACAACAGTTTGCATATGTACCTCCCACTTGTTAAGGGACCAAAAGTAATGGGACAGAATAAAAATCATAAATCAAACTTTCACTTTTTAATACTTGGTTGCAAATCCTTTGCAGTCAATTACAGCCTGAAGTCTGGAACGCATAGACATCACCAAACGCTGGGTTTCATCCCTGGAGATGCTCTGCCAGGCCTCTACTGCAACTGTCTTCAGTTCCTGCTTGTTCTTGGGGCATTTTCCTTCAGTTTTGTCTTCAGCAAGTGAAATGCATGCTCAATCGGATTCAGGTCGGGTGATTGACTTGGCCATTGCATAACATTCCACTTCTTTCCCTTAAAAAACTCTTTGGTTGCTTTTGCAGTATGCTTTGGGTCATTGTCCATCTGCACTGTGAAGCGTCCAATGAGTTCTGAAGCATTTAATATTATAATAATATATAATATTGCCCGAAACACTTCAGAATTCATCCTGCTGCTTTTGTCAGCAGTCACATCATCAATAAATACAAGAGAACCAGTTCCGTTGGCAGCCATACATGCCCACGCCATGACACTACCACCACCATGCTTCACTGATGAGGTGGTATGCTTAGGATCATGAGCAGTTCCTTTCCTTCTCCATACTCTTCTCTTCCCATCACTCTGGTACAAGTTGATCTTGGTCTCATCTGTCCATAGGATGTTGTTCCAGAACTGTGAAGGCTTTTTTAGATGTCGTCTGGCAAACTCTAATCTGGCCTTCCTGTTTTTGAGGCTCACCAATGGTTTACATCTTGTGGTGAACCCTCTGTATTCACTCTGGTGAAGTCTTCTCTTGATTGTTGACTTTGACACACATACACCTACCTCCTGGAGAGTGTTCTTGATCTGGCCAACTGTTGTGAAGGGTGTTTTCTTCACCAGGGAAAGAATTCTTCGGTCATCCACCACAGTTGTTTTCTGTGGTCTTCCGGGTCTTTTGGTGTTGCTGAGCTCGCCGGTGCATTCTTTCTTTTTAAGAATGTTCCAAACAGTTGTTTTGGCCACGCCTAATGTTTTTGCTATCTCTCTGATGGGTTTGTTTTGTTTTTTCAGCCTAATGATGGCTTGCTTCACTGATAGTGACAGCTCTTTGGATCTCATCTTGAAAGTTGACAGCAACAGATTCCAAATGCAAATAGCACACTTGAAATGAACTCTGGACCTTTTATCTGCTCATTGTAATTGGGATAATGAGGGAATAACACACACCTGGCCATGGAACAGCTGATAAGCCAATTGTCCCATTACTTTTGGTCCCTTAACAAGTGGGAGGCACATATGCAAACTGTTGTAATTCCTACACCGTTCACCTGATTTGGATGTAAATACCCTCAAATTAAAGCTGACAGTCTGCAGTTAAAGCACATCTTGTTTGTTTTATTTAAAATCCATTGTGGTGGTGTATAGAGCCAAAAATGTTAGAATTGTGTCCATGTCCCAATATTTATGGACCTGACTGTAGATCAGAATTAGACACCAAACATCTCACACAGGAGAGAAAAGTTGTGTTCCGACCCTGATGCTTTTCACAGAAGGCCCAACTTTCCAGATATCAGAGAGTTCATATATATGGGAGGTATGTAGCTCCATGACATCTTGGATCCTCATTTTATGGTGAAGCCTGCAAGCCTGTAGGGGTGAGGAAATCTCGTTCTTTACCTGGTGTTGGTTACAGAACGAGGACCTGGGCTGGTTCTCATGGAGAATCCTCAAGGAAGTTGAGTGGGATGGGTTCTTGAACCTGTGAACCAAATTTTGGCTGTCAAGCCGTCTATGAACTGCTGCTGGTCTCAGAGAGGACATATCTGCTGACGCCGGACATTGTTCATTCACTGCACCACGTAAGGTTCAGCCAAGAACTTGCAGGGGGAAGCCCGGGTGGTTTGCATTGTTTTATGTTGGAATAAACAGATTTTTTGTTGGAGAAAATGGAGTTTGTGTCTCTAATTTCAACTTAGTCCCTCACAATAGTTGTTTTTCATTTACAGTGAAGGAAATGCGTATTTGCTCCCCGGCTGATGTTGAATTTTCCCCCACTCACAAAGAAATGATCGGTCTAAAAATCGAATGTTCGGTGTATTGTAACACTGAGAGACAGAATAGCAACAACAAATTCAGCAGAAATGCATGTCTAACAAATGATGACTGATCTGCATGTTCATGAGGGAGATAAGGATTTGATCCCCTTCACAAAACATGACTTAGTACTTGGTGGCAAATCCCTTCTTGGCAATCCAAGAGGTCAGATGTTTTCTGGAGTTGGCCCCCAGGTTTGCACACATCTCAGGAGGGATTTTGGCCCACTCCTCTTGGCAGATCCTCTCTAAGTCATTAAGGTTTGGGGGCTGACGTTTGGCAACTCAAACTTTCAGCTCCCTCCACAGATTTTCAATCGGAAGAAGGTCTGGAGACTGGCTAGGCCACTCCAGGACCTTAATGTGCTTCTTCTTGAGCCACTCCTTTGTTGCCTTGGCCGTGTGTTTTGGGTCATTGTCATGCTGGAACACCCATCCATGAACCATTTTCAATGCCCTGGCTGAGGGAAGAAGGTTCTCACCCAAGATTTGATAGTACTTTGCCCCGTCCATCATCCCTTTGATGCGGTGCAGTTGTCCTGTCCCCTTAGCAGAAAAACACCCCCAAAGCAGAATGTTTCCACCACCATGTTTGACAGTTGGGATGGTGTTCTTGGGGTCATAGGAAGCATTCCTCCTCCCCCAAACACGGCGAGTTGAGTTGATGCCAAAGAGCTGGATTTTGGTCTCCTCTGACCACAACCATTTCAACCAGTCCTCCTCTGCATCATTCAGATATTCAGTGGCAAACTTCAGACGGGCCTGGACATGTGCTTTCTTGAGCAGAGGGACCTTGCGGGCACTGCAGGATTTCAGTCCTGGTCGGCGTAGTGTGTTACCAATTGTTTTCTTGGTGACTGTGGTCCCAGCTGCCTGAAGATCATTGACAAGATCCTCACGTGTAGTTTTGGGATGATTCCTCACTGTTCTCATGATCATTGACACTCCACGAGGTGAGATCTTGCATGGTGCACCAGTCCTAGGGAGACTGACAGTTGTTTTGTATTTCTTCAATTTGCGAATGATTGCACCAACTGTTGTCACCTTCTCACCAAGCTGCTTGACGATAGTTTGGTAGCCCAGTTCAGCCTTGTGTAGGTCTACAATCTTGTCCGACATCCTTAGACAGCTCTTTGCTCTTTGCCATGGTGGAGAGTTTGGAATCTGATGGTTTGATTGCTCCTGTGGACAGGTGTCTTTTATACAGGTAACAAAATGAGATAAGCAGCACTCCCTTTAAGAGACTGCTTCTAATCTCAGCTTGTTACCTGTATGAAAGACACCTGGTAGCCAGAAATCCTGCTGAATGATAGGGGATCAAATCCTTATTTCCCTCATGAACATGCAGATCAGTCATCATTTGTTAGACATGCATTTCTGCTGAATTTGTTGTTGCTATTCTGTCTCTGTGTTACAATACACTGAACATTCGATTTTTAGACTGATCATTTCTTTGTGAGTGGGCGAACATTCAAAATCAGCAGGGGATCAAATACGCATTTTTTTCACTGTATACTTGTGGTTCGATGATTCTATTTTTACGAGGAGTCAACACTCTGCTTCCTTATAGAGCTCAGGATGTCTGTAGTATACTCCAATGATAAGTCCATCAGTCCATAGACCCATCTATCATTCCTCCCGTAATTCCTCCTCCACACCATCACCACCTCCAACCACAAGGTCATCTTTCTTCCTCACTTTCACATCACATCTAACATAGAGAAACCCCCCTCCATCTTTTCTATGTCCTGTGTCCTTCTAAACAAGAGGGTCAGCATGAATACAAACAGCCCAGTCTTGGGAGGAGCCAAGCCATGTTTCTGGAACACCAAGTCCATTCTCATCACTGAAACCATCAATATCTCCCATTCTGCTCGGCAGGTTGCTCGCTCGGTTATTAGTTGACTCTGCCTCGACTTTGTGTGTCTCTGTCCTGATTTTAAGGCTTTGCCTCTGACCTAACAGTGTGGGTGTGTGTCTGCCCGGATGTTGTGTGTGTATCTTCACATATGAGTTGCACCCATGTGTCCTGAAGAAGTTGAGCTGAGTTCTGTTATTTCAAACTCATTGTTTCTAATTTTTAGAGACTTTAATTACTGGCTCGGTACCCCTACACAAGGCCAATGTGGGGCCTATAATTAAGAAGGAATTAAATTCTTTACCAAGTAACTACAAGCCAGTTAGTATAACTTCTATAGTTGGGAAGATACCTGAGAGTTTCATAAAAGACCTCAGGATGGCTGTAGTATACTCCAATGATAAGTCCATCAGTCCATAGACCCATCTATCATTCCTCCTCCGCACCATTACCTTGTTGGAACAGCCGACTCTCCCCCTTCTCATAGACCTCAGGATGTCTGTAGTATACTCCAATAAAGTCCAGTAAGACTCCTGCCCCCCTCCTCCCATACAACCACCAGGCCATGGTTGCAGGAAAGGGGCCCTTTGTCAAGGTCCTACCTTTTCCCTGAGGTTTTGTTACTCCATGTACTGGCGTTCATCTTGGATTCTGCTGTGCATGGTGGAAATCCTTTTATGCCTTCAGGTCTCTGAGGTCCATCCCCGAGAGGGGTGTGGCTGATGACATATAAGCCTGTGGCCCGCACATGCTCTTTGCACTTGTGTCTTTGTCTTCCTACAGCTCTGTGTATACGCTCGTGACTCTTCTGGTATTCTGACTCGGCTTGTGATTAAGACCATTCTCTGTGTTTTCCTTCGATCTGACCTTCCGTTGCTGAACCCGGCCCGTGACCTGTGATTCTCTGTCTACTGTTCTGTACCATTTTGTCCCGTTGTTGTCGACCCAGCTTCCTGACTACGCTATTGTCATTCTCACCAGCTACACGCCATTGGCGGCGGCCATTACCGCAGCCGGGGTGTCTCGGGGGCCGCGACCTGGTTCCTGGCTGCGTCAAGTCCATCCCCACCATCAGGGGCCCTGGTGAAGGGCAGCCTGGGACTTAGACTCCGCGCCCTGAGGGACTTCAGTCTGTTGGTGGTGGTTTTCGTCAGCCAGTGCGTTACCCTGCCACTAGGCCTACCTGTCCGTTCCACAGCCCCGCCCTGACACCCTTGTCCTCATCACTAAAGTTGTACAGAAAATTTTTACAAATTCCAGTAAGACTTCTACCTGCAACCACCCCAACAACCATCAGGCCATGGTTGCAGGAATGGGGTCCTTGTCCTCATCACTAAAGTTGTAGAGAAAATGTTTTCAAATTTTAGCAAGACTCACACCCTCATCCCCCCCCCTCCCAACAACCACCAGGCCATGGTTGCAGGAAATGGGTCCTTATCCTCATCACTAAAGTTGTAGAGAAAATTTTTCTAAATTCCAGTAAGACTCCCACCTTCATCCCCCCTTTACCCCCACCTTCAAAAAACAGCACACCAGAGTTGCAGGGAAGAGGCCCTTGGCCTCATCACAAAAGCTGTAGCGAAAATATCTCCAAATTCTAGTAAGACTCCCATCCCCCCCCCCCACATAACCACCACACCAAGGGTTGCGAGAAAGGGGTCCTTGTCCTCATCACTAAAGCTGTACAGAAAATGTTTCCAAATTTCATAAGGCTCCCCTCCCCCAACAACCACAAGGCCATGGTTGCGAGAAAGGGGTCCTTGTCCACATCACTAAAACTGTACAGAAAATGTTTCCAAATTCCAGTAAGACTCCCCCCAACAACCACAAGGCCATGGTTGCGAGCAAGGGGTCCTTCTCCACATCACCAAAGCTTTTGGGAAAAGCTGTACAGAAAATGTTTCTAAAGTCCAGTAAGACTTCTACCTGCATCTCCCCCCCCCCCCCCCCCCCAACAACCATCAGGCCATGGTTGCAGGAAAGGGGTCCTTGTCCTCACCACAAAAGTTGTAGAGAAATTTTTTTTCAAATTCCAGTAAGACTCACACCTTCATCCCCCCCTCACTTCCAAAAACCAGAACACCAGAGATGCAGGGAAGAGGCCCTTGGCCTCATCACAAAAGCTGTAGAGAAAATATTTCCAAATTCTAGTAAGACTCCCATCCCTCCCCCCACATAACTACCACGCCAGGGTTTCGAGAAAGTGGTCTTTGTCGTCATCACTAAAGCTGTACAGAAAATGTTACAAAATTCCAGTAAGACCCCCCCTCCCCCCAACAACCAAAAGGCCATGGTTGTGAGAAAGGGGTCCTTGTCCTCATCACTAAAGCTGTAGAGAAAATATTTCCAAATTCTGGTAAGACTCCCATCTGCCCCCCTTATAACCACCACACCAGGGTTTCAAGAATGGGGTTCTTGTCCTCATCACTAAAGCTGTACAGAAAATGTTTCCAAATTCCAGTAAAACTCCCCCCAACAACCACAAAGCCATGGTTGCGAGAAAGGGGTCCTTCTCCACATCACCAAAGCTTTGGGGAAAAGCTGTAGAGAAAATGTTTCCAAAGTCCAGTAAGACTTCTACTTGCATCCCCCCAACAACCATCAGGCCATGATTGCAGGAAAGGGGTCCTTATCCTCATCACCAAAGCTTTGGGGAAATTCTTTTGGGGGAAAAGCTGTAGAGAAAATGTTTCCAAAGTCCAGTAAGACTTCTACCTGCATCCCCCCCAACAACCATCAGGCTATGGTTGCAGTAAAAGGGGTCCTTGTCCTCATCACTAAAGTTGTAGAGAAAATTTTTCAAAATTCCAGTAAGACGCCCACCTTCATCCCCCCTCCAAAAACCAGCACACCAGAGTTGCAGGGAAGAGGCCCTTGGCTTCATCACAAAAGCTGTAGAGAAAATATCTCCAAATTCTAGTAAGACTTCCACCCTCCCCCCACCCCCCACATAACCACCACGCCATGGTTGTGAGAAAGGGGTCCTTTTCCTCATCACTAAAGCTGTACAGAAAATGTTTCCAAATTCAAGTAAGGCTCCCCTCCCCCAACAACCACAAGGCCATGGTTGCGAGAAAGGGGTCCTTGTTCACGTCACTAAAGCTTCGGAGAAAATTTTTCAAAATTCCAGCAAGACTAACCCCCAGTAAGACTTCTACCTGCATCCCCCCCAACAACCATCAGGCCATGGTTGCAGGGAAGGGGTCCTTGTCACCATCACTAAAGCTGTAGAGAACTTTTTTCAAATTCCAATAAAACTCGCACCCACCCCCAACAACCACCAGGCCAGGGTTGCGAGAAAGAGGTCCTTGTCCTCATCACTAAAGTTGTAGAGAAAATTTTTCCAAATTCCAGTAAGACTCCCACCTTCATCCCACCCCCAACAACCACCAGGCCAGGGTTGCGAGAAAGAAGTCCTTGGTCCTTGTCCTCATCACTAAAGCTTTGTAGAAAATTCTTCAAAATTCCAGCAAGGCTAGCCCCTGCCCCCCTTCCCCCAGGTCATGGTTGCAGGGAAGGGGTCCTTGTCATCATCACTAAAGAGAAACTTTGTTCAAATTCCAATAAGACTCGCACCCCCCACCCCCAACAACCACCAGGCCAGGGGTTGCAAGAAAGGGGTCCTTGTCCTCATCATTAAAGCTGTACAGAAAAAGTTTCCAAATTCCAGTAAGACCCCCCCCCCCCTCCCCCAACAACCAAAAGGCCATGGTTGTGAGAAATGGGTCCTTGTCCTCATCACTAAAGCTGTAGAAAAAATATTTCCAAATTCTGGTAAGACTCCCATCCGCCCCCCACATAACCACCACACCAGGGTTTCGAGAAGGGGGTCCTTGTCCTCATCACTAAAGCTGTACAGAAAATGTTTCCAAATTCCAGTAAGACTCCCCCCAACAACCACAAGGCCATGGTTGCGAGAAATAGGTCCTTGTCCACATCACTAAAGCTTTGTAGAAAATTCTTCAAAATTCCAACAAGACTAGTCCCCGCCCCCCTTCCCCCCCTCCACCAGGCCATGGTTGCAGGGAAGGGGTCCTTGTCACCATCACTAAAGCTGTAGAGAAACTTTTTTCAAATTCCAATAAAACTCGCACCCCCAACAACCACCAGGCCATGGTTGCGAGAAAGAGGTCCTTGTTCTCATCACTAAAGCTGTAGAGAAAATGTTTCCAAATTCCAGTAAGACTCCCACCTTCATTCCCCCCCACCCCCAACAACCACCAGGCCATGGTTGCGAGAAAAGGGTCCTTGGCCTCATCACTAAAGCTGTACAGAAAATGTTTCCAAATTCCAGCAAGATTCCCCCCAAGAACCATAAGGCCATGGTTGCAGGAAAGTGGTCCTTGGCCTCATCACTAAAGCTGTAGAGAAAATATTTCCACATTCCAGTAAGGCTCCCCTCCCCCATCAACCACAAGGCCATGGTTGCGAGAAAGGGGTCCTTGTTCACGTCACTAAAGCTTTAGAGAAAGCTTTTCAAAATTCCAGCAAGACTAGCCCCCCACACCAGGCCTTGTCACCATCACTAAAGCTGTAGAGAAACTTTTTTAAAATTCCAATAAAACTCGCACCCCCCACCCCAACAACCACCAGGCCATGGTTGCAGGAAAGGGGTCCTTGTCCTCATCACTAGAGCTGTAAAGAACATTTTTTTTTCTAGATAACTTCGGCTTTAAACCTGAAAAGGAGGTAAAATTCTGAGATATTTAGAGGTTTACATAAAAAATGGTGGGAGGAGAGGACAATGGGAGAGAACAATGGGAATAAAATCCGAAGGAAGACTTTGACCAATCATCTTACAAAGAAAAAATTTAAAAAAAATATATAGATCTTCATTGGTTTCATTTTAATATATAAACATTTTTATATCACATACAAAAATATCATCTTAACCACTTTCTCCGAGCAAAGGCAGCTGTTGGTCCAAGGTTGATAACTGCTGTACCAAAATCGCCAGTCACATCATCTACACTCGTCTTTCCTGTTCTTCATCCACAACCTTCTCTATCATCACAATTCTTTCCTTGGAAGCTTCTGCTGAAGGTCAGGGGAGATCAGACTACACTGCTAGAGGGACCCAACCAGCATTGACCCCTCCTTCTCTCTCACCATCATGTCCTCCATGGAAGCTTCTGCTGAAGGTCAGGGGAGATCAGACAACACTGCTAGAGGGACCCAACCAGCAGTGACCTCCCTTCCTTCTCTCTCACCATGATGTCCTCCATGGAAGCTTCTGCTGAAGGTCAGAGGAGATCAGACTACACTGCTAGAGGGACCCAACCAGCAGTGACCCCCCCTTCTTTCTCTCTCACCACGATGTCCTCCATGGAAGCTTCTGCTGAAGGTCAGGGGAGATCAGACTACACTGCTAGAGGGACCCAACCAGCAGTGACCCCCCCCCCTCCTTCTCTCTCCTAGCAGAGGAAGCCAGACACAACTTTTCCATGAGCAGCGCTCAGCCACGTGTTTTCTGAGGTGTGTATCAAGTTGTGCTTCTTCCCAGTGTGAGATCTCCGATGTACGGCAACATATCATCCATATAGAAGACATTTCCCGCACTCAGGACACTAATACCCCACCGTGTGCGTTTTCTGATGTTTGATAAGACAAGCCTTCCATGAGAAACATTTCCCGCACACAGGGCAGGAATAAAGCTTCTCCCCGGTGTGAGACCTCTGATGTTTAACAAGTTCTGATTTCTGTGCACAACGTTTTCCACAGTCAGGACAAGAATACGGCTTCTCGCCCGTGTGCATTCTCTGATGTTTGGAAAGACTGGACTTATCTGAAAAACGTTTCCTACACTCGGGGCAAACAAACGGCTTCTCTCCTGTGTGAGATCTCTGATGTATAACAAGTTCTGTTTTTCTCGGAAAACATTTCCCGCACTCGAGGCAGGCATGAGGCTTTTCGCCCGCGTGCAATCTCTGATGCCTGTAAAGACAGGACTTCTGTGAGAAACATTTCCCACACTCAGGGCAGATAAACGGCTTCTCCCCCGTGTGAGATACGTAGTGTTTGCTGAGTTCTGATTTATGAAGAAAACATTTCCCACACTCAGAACAGGAATGTACCTTCTCACGAGATCTCTTACATATATGAAGACTTAACACGGAGTTAAAATTTTCCCCACATTCAAGACAGGGAAGTTTCTTTTCCCCGTGAACCCCGGCCCCATCCTCCACAGTATGAGGTTGCTCAGAGTCAGAGGGACTCCATTGTCTCTCCACACTGGGAAGTCCACCATCCATAGTGGAGCTCATTGTCTTTTCTCCGGCACAATCTCCTGGGATGTCCTCATCTTCCATTTTACAACCTAAAGATAAAGTGAGACGATCCTTTGAGGGTTTCTCCATGGCGGGTCCTGGAAAAATAGAAAAACAACATCAACAGATAGGAGAGAGTTAGTTCACTTCCATCAAGATTCCATCTGGATCAGGGAGATAGGAGGGAGCAGATGTTCTCTGTGGATGTCCCAATCAGCTGGGACTCCTCCCCTCTTCAGTCAAAGGGCCTTTGCTCCTCCTCCCAGATCACTTCTACATTTACACCGCCTTGTCAGAGGAGCAGGAACCAATGAAGGCTGGGGGGGGGGCGGTAACAGAGCAGAGATAAGAGAAGAATATATTCTGGTTACCTGTGCCGATCTCTGTAGGAATGTCCTCCTCTATGAATGTCCTCCTCATTCCAGCCTCCTCCGTATATTGCTGATCATCCCTCACATACGTCTCTTCTACTTCACCCTCAGCTTTCATGTTCATCAGATCTTTACCCTAAAGCAACAGAATGGCAGAAAATAACATCTGTAACATAGAAGGATTTATGATGTGAGATCACATAGAACATCTCATCTTGTAGAGTCCACACATCGTCTCCACATGTCAGAGTGTTCCATCACTTTATGTTCCTGACCGTCAACTCAAACTACCTGATGATGGTGAGGGATGGTGTGACCTTCCTGTGTGGAATCCCGGGAATACAGAGGACGGGGACATCTCTCTGGGGGGTTCCTGGTATTAGATGGTTCCATCATATCCTTGCATCCTTCTGAAAACTCCTCCATCACTCCATACTCCTCATCTTCATTGTCCTCTTCTTTAACAACAATATTGTAATCCATGAGGTTTCCACTCTGAATATAATATAATAATAAGACATTCATTATAGCATGCTTACATTTAAATCACAACTATCAGTAATTGTTCCTCATCTACCTGATGATGGTGAGGGATGGTGTGACCATCCCGGGAATACAGAGGATGGAGACATCTCTCTGGTGGGTTCCCACGACTGGATCCATCTGTAATAAACACACACACTGACTGAATCCATTGTTTCTATGTGTTTATCAGATGATGAGGGATCTAGGTGGATCCTCCGTACTGCTCTCTCCTTTCCAATAAAGTCTCCTCTTACCCGGTGATGTGAGGGGCGGCTGATTGTCCATCATGTCCTTGTAGAGGTCCTTGTGTCCTTCTAAATACTCCCACTCCTCCATTGAGAATGTCCCAGAATTCCCGGCACCGCTCACCTCTCCTGTCAGCAGCTCCATCATCTTCTGGGTGACTTCTAGAACCTTCTGCATGTTGTGTCTCTCAGGGTTTAGGGAGTCACATGGAGGCACTGTGATGGTCATATGATCACCTGACTTCAGAAGAGGAAATCTCTGTATTGGGGAACCAATAGGAACATCATGTTAGACTCCCAGAATCCTCCTCACCTCTCCGGTCAGGTCTGTTTTATTAACAGAGATGAGAGTGATGTCATGTGACCTCCCAGAATCCTCCTCACCTCTCCGGTCAGCAGGTAGATGATCTCCAGGGCGAGGTTTAGTATCCTCTCAGTCATGTGACTCCAGTCCTCCTCCATCCTCATTTGTGACATCATCTATGAAGATTTCCCTGTATACAGGTAAAATTGATAGCAGAGAGTTATCCGGACTAGTCATACAATAAAAGGATGAGAATATCGGGAGGAATGGATGAGCTGAACCAGGGGCGGACTGACCATTTGGAAACTCGGGCACTGCCTGAGGGCCCGGGGTCAATAGGGGGTCCCATGAGATGCCCCTGGTACCTTTTTAATAGGCTTTTTTGAGTTTGGGCAAGGACACAGGGGCCCCATGATCCCCTATTGCCCGGGGGCCCCACGTGTTGTCAGTGCGCCCCTGAGCTGAACATACCTGGGTTTGATCTGACGCATGTTTAGGGAACATAGGATTCTAAATCCAAAACCCCATTGAATTTAAAAGGAAAGTAAAAGTAGCTGCGTTGTACCTTTAACAAAAATTTTTTTCTTTATAAAAATATAAAATATGTGAACAATAATAACAAATCGGAGCGAAAACACAAATGTGACCAAAGAATAAACTGTAAGGGCCTAGGAACCAAATGTCCTTTAAACGGCCAAAAGTGGCCAATACAGTACAGAAATGATCCTGTGTGCATCCACTTCAGAGCTCCATCACCAGAAGACAAACAAACTGTTTACCAGATGGTTGGACTACCAGATCATAGGAGGTCTAATAACCAGCCAGAGGCACTGAGCAATAATTAGCAGGAGCCGATTGGCCACAATGTTTTCAGCCATGATAGTTGTGAGCGATCCTCAAACACACCATCATCCTCCACATGCAGGTTTTCTTATTTTATCTCTGGTAGCAATGATGATCTTTTAAAGTAGGTTTCTCAACCAGGGTTCTATAGATCCCTTGGGTTCCTCCAGAGGTTGTTAGGGGTTCCTTGAGTAATGAGCAACTTCTGCCTCTCAGAAAAGTTCCCACTGACACCACTGATCATTTTTGCTATCTGTAAGGGGCTAATTCTTCCCAATGACCACAAGTGTAAGGAGCATTCTTCCTCCATCCAGGTGCCATGGAAATCTAGGGTTCCTCCAGAGGTTGCTAGAGGCCCCTTGAGTAATGAGCAATTTCTGCCTCTTAGAAAAGCTCCCACTGACACCACTGATCATTTTTGCTATCTGTAAGGTGGTAACTCTTCCCAATGACCACAAGTGTGGGGAGCATTCTTCTTCATCCAGGGTTCCATGGAAGAGGACAGGCGAGATGATGGAGGAAGAGGACAGGCGAGATGATGGAGGAAGAGGACAGACATGACAGTGGAGGAAGAGGACGGGCGTGACGGTGGAGGAAGAGGACGGGCGTGACGGTGGAGGACGGGCGTGACGGTGGAGGAAGAGGACGGGCGTGACGGTGGAGGATGAGGACGGGCGTGACGGTGGAGGATGAGGACGGGCGTGACGGTGGAGGATGAGGACGGGCGTGACGGTGGAGGATGAGGACGGGCGTGACGATGGAGGATGAGGACGGGCGTGACGATGGAGGATGAGGACGGGCGTGACGATGGAGGATGAGGACGGGCGTGACGATGGAGGAACAGGACGGACATGACGATGAAGGAAGAAGACAGGCATGATGGGGGGTTACTAGGTGTAAATATAAAATCAGATCTTATTACCTCCTCTGCTGCCACTTCCAGCAATGTCTCCTTTCTACTTCCTCCTGGACTCCCCTCTCACCCAAAACTTCCTATTTATACCTGACATCACTTCCTGTCTGTAGCTGACATCACTTCCTGTCTTACATAGAGACTTCCTGTCTGGGTAGAAGTGAGATCCCCACCTTGTGGAGCTCAGAGGAACTGCATCCCTGAAACCGTCTGGTAGTGTGGCCCCGGCCTTGTGCTGGTTGTGTATGGACTGTATATCCTATCCCAATCAGGAATCTATTTCTGTCCCCCTTGGTGGGAGTGGAGGTGACCCCTCTATGAGGACATACAGTCCATACACGCCCAACACAAGGCTGGGGTCACACTACCAGACGGTTCTCGGGGCTGCAGTTCCTCTGATCTCCACACCGTGGGGATCTACCCAGACAGGAAGTCTCTATGGAAGACAGGAAGTGATGTTAGGGACAGACGGGAAGTTCCAGGTAAATCTGGAGGAAGTGGAGAGGAGACATTGCCGGAAGTGGCAGCAGAGAAGGTAATAAGATCTGATTTTATATGTACACTCAGGCCGGAACATTCTCTTCATTTTGGAAATGTATCACCTTCTTGGTATTTATTCTCATTTGTTTGTACTTTTTAAAGACTTTCTGTGGCCTAGAAAGGTTACACTTCTTTTTCATCCTGCTGACTGGTTTATCGAAACCATTACAGCGATCACCTACAGCACTAGGAAACATTATAAGTACTGAAACATTTAATATGTTATTACATTCATACATCCCCATGGCAACAAAGCTGAACCAGTACAGTCCGGATAATTGTCTCATCAATTATTGGTCTACAGGAAACCTGTATAGATCACATGACCAATGAGGATGGAGGCGGACCGGAGTCACATGACTGAGAGAATACTAAACCTCACCCTGGAGATCATCTACCTGCTGACCGGAGAGGTGAGGAAGATTCTGGGAGGTCACATGACATCACTCTCATCTCTATTAATAAAACAGACCTGACCGGAGAGGTGAGGAGGATTCTGGGTGGTCACATGACATCACTCCTATCTCTATTAATAAAACACAGACCTGACCGGAGAGGTGAGGAGGATTCTGGGAGGTCACATGACATCACTCTTATCTCTATTAATAAAACACAGACCTGACCGGAGAGATGAGGAGGATTCTGGGAGTCTAACATGATGTTCCTATTGGTTCCCCAATACAGAGATTTTCTCCTCTGAAGTCAGGTGATCATATGACCATCACAGTGCCTCCATGTGACTCCCTAAATCCTGAGAGACACAACATGCAGAAGATTCTAGAAGTCACCAAGAAGATGATGGAGCTGCTAACAGGAGAGGTGAGCGGTGCCAGGAATTCTGGGACATTCTCCAGTAACAGACAAGGGATGTGTCTGGATGGTGACGGTATCATTGTGTGTGTCAGGTCGATGATTGACAATTATTCACAGTTATGATTTATACACAAGTATGTTTGTTACAATATCTGTCTTACTATATATTCAGAATGGAAACCTCGGGAATAGAAATATTGATGTGAAAGAAGAGTGTAAAGAGGAGGATGAGGAGTATGGAGTGATGGAGGAGTTTTTAGAAGGACACAAGGATATGATGGAGCCACCTAATACCAGGAACCCCCCAGAGAGATGTCCCCGTCCTCTGTATTCCCAGGATTCCACACAGGAAGGTCACACCATCCCTCACCATCATCAGGTCGGTGGAGTTGAGGGTCGGGAACATAAAGTGATGGAACACTCTGACATGTGGAGACGATGTGTGGACTCTACAAGATGAGATGTTCTATGTGATCTCACATCATAAATCCTTCTATGTTACAGATGTTATTTTCTGCCATTTTGTTGGTTTAGGGTGAAGATCTGATGAACATGAAAGTTGAGGGTGAAGTAGAAGAGACGTATGTGAGGGATGATCAGCAATATACGGAGGAGGCTGGAATGAGGAGGACATTCATAGAGGAGGACACTCCTACAGAGATCAGCACAGGTGACCAGAATATATTCTTCTCTTATCTCTGCCCTGTTACCGCCCCCCTCCCATCCACCATTGGTTCCTGCTCCTCTGACAAGGCGGTGTAAATGTAGAAGTGATCTGGGAGGACCAAAGGCTCTTTGAAGAGGGGAAGAGTCCCAGCTGGTTGGGACATCCACAGAGAACATCTGCTCCCTCCTATCTCCCTGATCCAGATGGAATCTTGATGGAAGTGAACTAACCCTCTTCTATCTATTGATGATGTTTTTCTATTTTTCCAGGACCCGCCATGGAGAAACCCTCAAAGGATCGTCTCACTTTATCTCCAGGTTGTAAAATGGAAGATGAGGACATCCCAGGAGATTGTGCTGGAGAAAAGACAATGAGCTGCACTATGGATGGGGGACTTCCCAGTGTGGAGAGACCATGGAATCCCTCTGACTCTGAGCAACCTCGTACTGTGGGGAATGGGGCAGGGATTCAGGGGGAGAGGAAATTTCCTTGTCCTGATTGTGGGGGAACTTTTAACTCAGAATTAAGTCTTACTGAACATCAAAAATATCACACGGGGGAGAAGCTTCTTTTCTGTTCTGAGTGCGGGAAATGTTTTCTTCAGAAATCAGCACTTATTGTACATCACAGAACTCACACGGGGGAGAAGCCATATTTCTGCCCTGAATGTGGGAAATGTTTTCCACGAAAATCATACCTTGTCATACATCAAAGATCTCACACGGGGGAGAAGCCGTATTCGTGCACTGAGTGTGAGAAATGTTTTTCAAATAAGCCCCAACTTAACACCCATCAGAGGTGTCACACGGGGGAGAAGCCGTATTCCTGCCCAGATTGCGGGAAATGTTTTTCGCAGAAGACCCATCTTTCCAGACATCAGAGCTCGCACACGGGGGAGAAACCGTATTCCTGCCCAGAGTGCGGCAAATATTATACACGAAAATCAGACCTTGTCATACATCAAAGATCTCACACGGGGGAGAAGCCGTATTCCTGTCCTGAGTGCAGGAAATGTTTTTCACATAAGTCCCAACTTAACATCCATCAGAGGTCTCACACGGGTGAGAATCCGTATCCCTGTCCTGAGTGCGGGAAGTGCTTTTCACGGAAGTTCAATCTTCTTAAACATCAGAGAACCCATATGCGGGAAAAGCTGTTTTCTTGCCCTGAGTGCGGGAAGTGTTATAAACGGAAACCAGAATTTGTCATACATCAGAGATCTCACACGGGGGACAATGCATATTCCTGTTCTGAGTGCGGGAAATGTTTTTCACGGAAGTCCTGGCTTATCAAACATCAGAGAACCCACAGAACCTATGAGGAGTATTGAAGGATAAGTTCACCTTTGGGATCATGTTACATGTTCCACCCGTTTTTGCAAACTTCCATGAGCCGGAGGTCTGTCATACAGCGGCAGTAACAAATGGTCCTGATCATATGTGGTCAATGACATCACCCAGCGGCTTTGTTTACAAACAGAGCTGGCAGGGAACTGTCATTTATCGGTATTAGTTTTTGTTTTTTTTTTTTACTTTTTTTTTATTGTTTAACCCCTTGCCTACCGGGCACTGTCACCCACTTGCTGCCTCCCGGGCACTCCCACCCCCTTCCTGCCTACCGGGCACTTCCACCCCCTTCCTGCCTACTGGACACTTCTACCCCCTTCCTGCCTACCAGGCACTGTCACCCCCTTCCTGCCTACCGGGCACTTCTACCCCCTTCCTCCCTAACGGGCACTTCTACCCCCTTCCTGCGTACCGGGCACTTCTACCCCCTTCCTGCGTACCGGGCACTTCTACCCCCTTCCTGCCTACCGGACACTTCTACCCCCTTCCTGCCTACCGGGCACTCCCACCCCCTTCCTGCCTACTGGGCACTTCCACCCCCTTCCTGCCTACCGGGCACTTCCACCCCCTTCCTGCCTACTGGACACTTCTACCCCCTTCCTCCCTACCGGCACTTCTACCCCCTTCCTGCCTACCGGACACTTCTACCCCCTTCCTGCCTACCTGACACTTCTACCCCCTTCCTGCCTACCGGACACTTCTACCCCCTTCCTCCCTACCGGCACTTCTACCCCCTTCCTGCCTACCGGACACTTCTACCCCCTTCCTGCCTACCGGACACTCTACCCCCTTCCTGCCAGCCAGGCACTTCTACCCCCTTCCTATCTGCCGGGCACTTCTTCTCCCTTCCTGCCTACTGGGCACTGTCCCCCCTTCCTGCTTACTGGGCACTTCTACCCCCTTCCTGCCTACCGGACTCTTCTACCCCCTTCCTGCCTACAGGGCGATTCCACCCCCTTCCTGCCTACAGGGCACTTCTACCCCCTTCCTGCCTACAGGGCGATTCCACCCCCTTCCTGCCTACAGGGCGATTCTACCCCCTTCCTGCCTACCGGACACTTCTACCCCCTTCCTGCCTACAGGACACTTCTACCCCCTTCCTGCCTACCGGACACTTCTACCCCCTTCCTGCCTACCAGACACTCTACCCCTTCCTGCCCCGGCCAATATTCATTCAAGAATTCAGCACTCTCACACTTTGAATGACAATTGCGCGGTCATGCAACACTGTACCCAAACTAACATTTCTATAATTTTTTTGAGACAGATAGAGCTTTCTTTTGGTGGTATTTAATCGCCACTGGGGTGGGGGTTATTTTTTGCTAAATAAACTAAAAATTTAAATTGTGAAAAAAAGTTTTTTATAAAATTTTGTAAATAAGCAATTTTTCTCCTTCACTGAGGTGCGCTAATGAGGCTGCTATCATGGGCACAGATAGCACTGATGAGGAGGCACTGGTAGGTGGCACTGATGGGCATTGACAGGCATCACTGGTGGGCATTGACAGGCATCACTGATGGGCACTGAAAGGCAGCACTCATGTGGCACTAATGAGGAGGCACTGGTAGCTGGCACTGATGGGCATTGACAGGCATCACTGGTGGGCATTGACAGGCAGCACTCATATGTGGCACTAATGAGGAGGCACTGGTAGCTGGCACTGATGGGCATTGAGAGGCATCACTGGTGGGGTTTGACAAGCATCACTGATGGGCACTGAAAGGCAGCACTCAAATATGACACTGATAGGCGGTACTGATGAGCACTGATACGTGGGACTGATTGGAACCGTTAGGCAGCACTGATAGGTGGCACTGAAAGGCAGCTCTGATGGGCACTGTTATTTGGCATTGATGTGCACTGGTAGGCACTGATATGTGGCATTGATGGGGCTACACTGATGATCTGTGCCCTGATGATCAGTGTACATGTCCCCTCTGAGGAATTCCGATTACCAGCTCTTCTCTCCTCATGAGCTGTCAGCAGGAGGAGAAGATTGCCAAAAACCGGCATTTCCTTGTTTACATGCAATCAGCTGTGATTGGTCACATGGCAGAGCCGACGATATCTGTTGTTTCCTCTGATCGGTGATCCACTGTGTCCCAGGGACACAGCTCACCAATCGCCGTGCCACGCGCCCCCAGGGGCGCACATGGGCAGTTAGAGTGGGAGGACGTCATATGACTTCCTCCCTGAAAGAGAGAAACGCTGCCCGTCCGTCATTTCCTTATGGCGGGTGGAAGGCGATTAAAAGATTTATGCAGTTTTGTGTTGCCCTTAAACCCACCCCCTTCTTATGTTTTTTTTTTAAAAAACGCCTTGTAAAAAAAAAAATAAAAATTTTTGGCTTCCATAGACTTCAGTGTTTTGTTTTTTTTGTTTTGCTGTATTTAGCATTTGGGAACTTTAGGCTGTGTTTTGCGGGTCCTTCAGAAAACTGAACTGAGACCCAACAGCTCATCATTAACACCTAGGGTGATCAAGAGGGTTAAGTGTGTGCCTAGCTATGTGCTTGCTGTACACTAGGTGGTGTTGCTACAAGAGGAAGTGATGGATCGTCTTCCCAGCTCTGCAGGGACACATGATCCATCACTTTCCCCTGTTCTTCCTCCCTGCCCGACAATGTGCAGGTGGCGGTGAAGATCCGTTTACCGGGATTTGCAGATAAGCTTCTTCTGTGACCGCTCACAGGAGAAGCGACCCACCGCATCAGCAGCGCTCACGCACCACCATGAGGCGGAGGTTCTAAAATCACATATACAGGCGTAACTCGGTTTACAAATTTAATTCCTTCTGTGGGACATTTCGTATTGTGAAAAATGAGTAAACCGAAATGCCGTTTCCCATAGGAATGCATTGTAAACTAATTAACCTGTTCCGGAGGTCAGAAAAAAGTACAAAAAAAAGTCTTTTATCTGTTCAAAACTCTTTATAAAGTGCACTTTAAAGGCATAAATACTGTACAGGGACATGATTAAAAATTAATTTCTTAAATGCATTGAAAACCAATTATTCTGTTCCGGAGGTCCAAAAAAAGTAAAAAAAAAAAGTCTTATCTGTTGAAAACTCTTTTTAAAGTGCACTTTAAAGGCATAAATACTGTACAGGGACATGATTAATTAATTTGTAAATGCATTGAAAACCAATTAATCCATTCCAGAGGTCAGAAACAAGCAAAAAAAAAAAGTCTTATCTGTTCAAAACTCTTTATAAAGTGCACTTTAAAGGCATAAATACTGTACAAAGATATGATAAAAATTAATTCATAAATGCATTGAAAACCAATTAATCTGTTCTGGAGGTCAGAAAAAAGTAAAAAAAAAAAGTCTTTTATCTGTTCAAAATTCTTTATAAAGTGAACTTTAAAGGCATAAATACTGTACAGGGACATGATTAAAAATTAATTCGTAAATGCATTGAAAACCAATTAATCTGTTCTGGAGGTCAGAAAAAAGTAAAAAAAAAAAGTCTTTTATCTGTTCAAAATTCTTTATAAAGTGAACTTTAAAGGCATAAATACTGTACAGGGACATGATTAAAAATTAATTCGTAAATGCATTGAAAACCAATTAATCTGTTCTGGAGGTCAGAAAAAAGTAAAAAAAAAAAGTCTTTTATCTGTTCAAAATTCTTTATAAAGTGAACTTTAAAGGCATAAATACTGTACATGGACATAATAAAAAAATTAATTAGTAAATGCACTGAAAACCAATTAATCCGTTCCGGAGGTCAGAAAAAAGTAAAAAAAAAGTATTTTATCTGTTCAAAACTCTTTATAAAGTGCACTTTAAAGGCATAAATACTGTACAAGGACATGATAAAAAAACAAAGTTAGCAAACCGAGGCGTTATTTTCAATGGATTTTCATTCGTAATCTGAAAATTACGTTAACCGAGGCGTCCGTAAACTGAGGTACGCGCATATATATTTGTAGAATTGTGCACAGGAGAGCCGCCCTGTAGCAGTAAAACTGCTATAGACAGATATAGGGTGGATGTAAAGTGATCAATAAAGCTGGGAGAGGAGCTAAATATTTCTTGTGGATGAATAAAAAAAAAAAAAAAGATCAGATTAAATGATAGAACTCACATTTTGAGTGCAGTAGTTATGTTGCAGAGGCAAAATTAATTTTCTTGAAGAGCGCCGCCTGCTGGCTGAAAGTGAAAAATGACATTTTTGGATTCAACATGTCACGCATGAAATAAAATTGAAATAGTTCTATCCCTAAAATCACAATATCTTAGTTGTACAGTACAGCACAAGGGGCAACCTATTGATACGCCGTGGAATTTTAGGCCTTGTATAATTGGATCCTATGTGGGGAGCTCATCTTGTCACTTGGTGCAACATGTTGAGTTAGCTGAGGGGTGCTAAACAGGTCCAGGGCTAAGGTCCATCACAACAGAACCCACTCCCTGAAGAGCTCTTTGGACCCACTCCCTGAAGAGCCCATCGGACCCACTCCTTGAAGAGCCCTTCGGAGGTATGCCCACCATGGTGGCCAAGTCTATACTTTATATTCAGGGTCACCCTGTATATTTGAGCATTACTGTGCAAAGTGTGGCCATATTTGGAATGTATTTACCTTTTCAAGCTGATTAACTTCCGTGCTGGGTATTGAGTTTAACCCTAGATACATCTCAGGCAAAGTTCTTTCTTCCAGAAAAGAAAGTTCCTTCTTTAATATCTACTGCCTAACAACTGAGATCTAAGAGGGATCTCACAGTGAGATTCACCATGGAAGCTTTGGGTCTAATGGTTTCCTTCTTTGGAACAGTACCTACACCCAGTTCCATCAAAGTGCTCTCCAACTTAATATTCTATCAGCAGGCTCTTTCCCTGCTTTTGCCTATGCTTCTATCCCCCCCAAACAAGAAGTTCTCTGTTCTCGTGGATCACCACTTCAACTCTGACAGTGGGAAAATCCTCCATCTTCAGCAATTGGAAGGTTCTTGCAATCAACTTTTCAAGTTGTTTAACTTCCGTGCTGGGCATTGGGTTTAGCCCTAGATACATCTCAGGCAAAGTTCTTTCTTCCAGAAAAGAAAGTTCCTTCTTTAAGATCTACTGCCTAACAACTGAGATCCAAGAGGGATCTTACAGCAAGATTCACCATGGGAGCTTTGGGTCTAATGGTTTCCTTCTTCGGGACAGTACCCTACACCCAGTTCCATCAAAGACTCTCCATCAAATGCTCTCCAACTTAAAATGCGATCAGCAGGCTCTTTCCCTGGTTTTGCCTATGCTTCTATCCCCCCAAACAAGAAGTTCCCTGTTCTCGTGGATCACCACTTGAACTCTGACAGTGGGAAAATCCTGCTTCCTCAGCAATTGGAAAGTTCTTGCAACAGATGCAAGTCTATGAGGCTGGGGAGGAGTCTTCCAATCATTGAAGGTTTAAGGAACATGGTCAAGGGAGGAGGCCATCATCATTATCAACTCCCTGTCAACATTTTAGAGCTCAGAAGTGTCAAGCTGTCTCTTCAGCACTGAACCTTCTAAAGGGACACCAAATTCTGACAGTAATAAATAAAGAAACAACTTCCTGCGCTCAGAATGAGGCCCTATCCCTATAGGTGCTGACACTTAACCTCCTACCAATGTGAGTTAAATAAATTAATAAATAAATAGTGCAGAACTAAATACTAAAACAAACATACATATATATAAATAAATTAATGCTCAATCAATATATATCATATAAACGTGCAACAGTGCAAATAAAGTGTAACACGTGTATTCCCACCGGGAATAATCAAAGTGACCAAGTGATCAATATTATTCAATAAAGTGCAATCCGTGTATTCCCTAAAAAGGGAATATTCAAAAGTGACCAAGTGACCAAACAAACTATATATCACAAAATACTCTAATAAAGAAATCTCCACTCTATGTGAACATGTCCATATATATATAGTGTATCTAATACACAATCTTCATGCAGGTGATGTCAAGTGTCCACACTGTGTATATCCAAAAGTAGCTGCAATGGCCCCTCACCTCCTTACATAGACCCTGCAGGGTCAACTCGCTTTAGGGAACAGACACCACTCTGGTATATCACAGAATCCTCCCCAGCGATGTATGCTCTATAGCCAGCTTCCTCTCCGGTTCCTCCTTACAAAGATCCTACAGGGGCAACTCGCCTTAAGAGACAGACACCACTCAGGTGTATCACAGGATCCTCCCCAGGGCTGTATACTCTATAGTCACGTTCATGCATAAACAGAAGACTCTCATAGTGTAAAACCGCATTTATTAAATCGACTATACACAGAGATAACTACTCACATGATGATTCATCTTTATGTAAACATATGGCTCCTTAACTTCATGCTATGCCTGCCTTGCATGGGTATTGGATATAGGGGTTTCAAATATGGCCGCCACGCCGGAAATGACGTCACCGCGCTTCCCAGAATCCTCCTCGCGCACCGACGCTTTGCGTCACGCTGATCACGTGACTTCCTCAGGGTACCCCTAATAGTCCATACAAGACCCTTATCCGAGCATGCAGCCTGGTAGGGCAAAAAAACAGGTCACGCACCTTCAACATAGGGCATACCTTTCAGGGGGGGACCCCTGGAAAAGCACCTTGTTCCCTTGTTGATGAAGACAAGGGCCTCTTCCCCACAACCTAGGCCTGGTGGTTGTGGGGGGTCTAATGGCAGTGGGCTTTGCAAAATCTGTAAGCCCCCTTTAACAGTAACACCTAGCTACTGCCCACCCATATTTAAATTAGTACACCTACTCGATCCTCCGGAAAATGTAAAGTGTAAAGAAAAACCCCACAAAGGAGTCCATTAGTATAAAAAAGTCCCATGATGAACATCGATCATCAATCGTTCCATGATGTACATCCATCATCGATCGTCCCACGATGTACATCCATCGTCAATCGTCCCACGATGTACATCCATCGTCAATCGTCCCACGATATACATCCATCGTCAATCGTCCCACGATGTACATCCATCAATCGTCCCACGATGTACATCCATCAATCGTCCCACGATGTACATCCATCGTCAATCGTCCCACGATGTACATCCATCAATCGTCCCATGATGTACATCCATCATCAATCGTCCCATGATGTACATCCATCATCAATCATGATGCTTCCTATAAATATAAACCCAATGTCCAAACGTGGCAAAGTCACTCGCCTAATGACAGCAACAAACGCAACTCATCCATAATTGTAATTCTATTTATTTTTTGACACTTTATATATAATTTTTTCATCCTGTATGGATTAAGAGGTGAAGTGCAGCAGACAACATGTTAATGTTTGTAGAATATATTTCTGTCCCCCTTGGTGGGAGTGGAGGTGACCCCTCTATGAGGACATACAGTCCATACACACCCAGCACAAGGCCGGGGTCACACTACCAGACGGTTCTCGGGGCTGCAGTTCCTCTGAGCTCCACAAGGTGGTGATCTCACTTCTACCCAGACAGGAAGTCTCTATGAAGGACAGGAAGTGATGTCAGGTATAAATAGGAAGTTCCAGGTGAGGTGGGAGGATGTAGAGAGGAGACATTGCTGGAAGTGGCAGCAGAGGAGGTAATAAGATCTGATTTTCTATTTACACCCAGTAACCCCCCATCATGTCTGTTCTTAGGGGTCATAATATTGTTAAAGAAGAGTATAAAGAGGAGCATGATGAGTATGGTGTGGTGAAGAAGCTCTCTGAAGGACAGAAAGATTTCTACAAGGACATCATGATGGGACCAGCTAATACCAGGAACCCACCAGAGAGATGTCCCTGTCCTCTGTATTCCCGCGATTCCACACAGGAAGGTCACACCATCCCTCATCAGGTAGGTGGAGTTGAGGATTGGTAACATAAGGTGCTTGAACACTCTTGACATGTGGAGACGATGTGTGAACTGTACAAGATTAGATTTTCTATGTGATCTCACATCATAAATCCTTCTATGTTACAGATGTTACCTCTGAATATCATAAAAGTTAAAATTGAAGAAGAGACGTATGTGAGGGATGATCAGCAATATACGGAGGAGGCTGGAATGAGGAGGACATTCATAGAGGAGGACACTCCTACAGAGATCAGCACAGGTGACCAGAATATATTCTACTCTTATCTCTGCTCTGTTACAGCCCCCATTGGTTCCTGCTCCTCTGACAAGGCGGTGTAAATGTAGAAGTGATCTGGGAGGACCAAAGGCCCTTTGACTGAAGAGGGGAGGAGTCCCAGCTGGTTGGGACATCAACCGAGAACATCTGCTCCCTCCTATCTCCCTGATACAGATGGAATCTTGATGGAAGTGAACTAACCCCCTCCTATCTATTGATGATGTTTTTCTATTTTTCCAGGACCCGCCATGGAGAAACCCTCAAAGGATCGTCTCACTTTATCTCCAGGTTGTAAAATGGAAGATGAGGACATCCCAGGAGATTGTGCCGGAGAAAAGACAATGAGCTCCACTATGGATGGTGGACTTCCCAGTGTGGAGAGACCATGGAATCCCTCTAACTCTGAGCAACCTCGTATTGTGGGGGATGGGGCCGGGATTCAGGGGAAGAAGACATTTCCTTGTCCTGAATGTGGGGAAAGTTTTAGCTCTGAATTAAGCCTTGCTGAACATCAGAAATGCCACACGGGGGAGAAGCTTCATTTCTGTTCTGAGTGCGGGAAATGTTTTCTACAAAAATCAACACTTGTTATACATTACAGACTTCACACAGGGGATAATCCGTATGTATGTCCTGAGTGCGGGAAATGTTTCCCACGAAAAGCGTACCTTGTCACACATCAAAGATCTCACACGGGGGAGAAGCCGTATTCCTGCCCAGAGTGTGGGAAATGTTTTTCCGGGAAGTCTTGTCTTTCCAAGCATCAGAGAGTGCACACAGGTGAAAAGCCGTATTCTTGTTCTGAGTGTGGGAACTCTTTTTCACAGAGGATACATCTTTCCCGACATCAAAGAGTGCACACGGGTGAAAAGCTGTATTCTTGCTCCGAGTGCAGGAAATGTTATACGCGGAATTCCGAACTTGTTATACATCAAAGGTCTCACACGGGGGAGAAGCCATACTTGTGCCCTGAATGTGGGAAATGTTTTTCACATAAGACTCCATTTAACACCCATCGAAGATCTCACACCGGTGAGAATCCGTATTCCTGTCCCGAGTGCGGGAAATGTTTTTCACGGAAGTTCGGTCTTGTCAAACACCAGAAATGGCACACGCGGGAAAAGCTGTTCTCCTGCCCTGAGTGCGGGAAATGTTATAAACGAATGTCAGAATTTGTTACACATCAGAGATCTCACACGGGAGAAAATCCGTATTCCTGCTCTGAATGCGGGAAATTTTTTTCAAGGAAGTCCTGGCTTATCAAACATCAGAGGAAGCACCTAACCCTCGAGGTGTCCTGATTGCAGGAAATGTCTTCTCTATGGATGATATGTTGCCGAACCTCAGAGATTTCACACTGGGAAGAAGCACACCTTGATATACACCTCAGAAAACACGTGGCTGAGCGCTCCTCTGATCTTTATCATGGAAAAAACACTTTATAAGGTGATCGGAGATCACTAAAGACTTCCAAGTTGTGTCTGGCTTCCTCTGCTAGGAGAGAGAAGGAGGGGGGGGGTCACTGCTGGTTGGGTCCCTCTAGCAGTGTAGTCTGATCTCCCCTGACCTTCAGCAGAAGCTTCCATGGAGGACATCATGGTGAGAGAGAAGGAGGGGGGGGGTCACTGCTGGTTGGGTCCCTCTAGCCGTGTAGTCTGATCTCCCCTGACCTTCAGCAGAAGCTTCCATGGAGGACATCATGGTGAGAGAGAAGGAGGGGGGGTCACTGCTGGTTGGGTCCCTCTAGCAGTGTAGTCTGATCTCCCCTGTTTTTCAGCAGAAGCTTCCATGGAGGACATCATGGTGAGAGAGGAGGAGGGAAGGTCACTGCTGGTTGGGTCCCTCTAGCAGTGTAGTCTGATCTCCCCTGACCTTCAGCAGAAGCTTCTATGGAGGATATCATGGTGAGAGAGGAGGAGGGGGTCACTGCTGGTTGGGTCCCTCTACCAGAGTAGTCTGATTTCCCCTGACCTTCAGCAGAAGCTTCCATGGAGGATATCATGGTGAGAGAGAAGGAGGAGGGGGTCACTGCTGGTTGGGTCCCTCTAGCAGTGTAGTCTGATCTCCCCTGACCTTCAGCAGAAGCTTCCATGGAGGACATCATGGTGAGAGAAAAGGGTTCACTTGAATCCAGCCTGTTCCCAGTTCTGAGCAGATCAACTGGCCACATTTGACCAGTTCACCGGCATGAACCTCCAGCTGATGTTTGTAAACAACCACGAGGTCCGTCATATAGCGGCAGTAACAATTGGCCATATTTGGTCGATGTCACCCAGCCTTTTAGTTTACAAAGAGAATAAAGCTGGCAGGAAACTCATTTATCTGTGTTTTTTCTTTAAAGGAGTTTATTGTACTAGCGTGAAACTTCACATGCAGTTTTAAGGCATTACCAAGCACATTATTTACAGGATTTATAAATTCTGAACAACTTCAGGACCGGACGGTGTCACCCCCTTCCTGTCCGGGCCATTTTTCCCACATTGAATGTCACGCAACACTACTAAAATGAATTTTATATCATTTTTTTTTAGACACATCGAGCTTTCTTTTGGTGGTATTTATTCACCCACTTTTTATTGTTTGCTATATAAAGGGAAAAAAAACAAAAAGGAAAAAAATATATATATTTTAATTTTTGTTACAAAATTTAGCAAAATACTTTCTTCATAAATGCAGGCCAAAATGTTTTCTGCTCCAAACTAACCTCACCTAAATCATTGTATATTATTTAATCTGCGTGAAGGTTAAAGAATCTACAAACGATGAAATATATATAAGAAAAGTAACGTACTGACAGCTCATCTCATTTCTTGAGGCCCTAAAATGCCAGGACAACATAAATACCACCAAATGACCCCTTTTTTGGAAAGTAGACAGTCCTAGGGAATTCGTAAGAGGCATGGTGATTTGTTATTTTGTGTCACAATTTTTCTTTTAAATGAAACTAAATAAAATTTGTTTTTTCACAAAGTTGTCATTTTAACGAGTTGTTTTCCCACAGCACAGATGTACTTACAATTACACCCCAAAACACATTCTGCTACTCCTCCTGCATAACAGGATACCAAGTGTGTGAGACTTTTTAACAGGGTCCAAAATTCAAGGAGCACCTTTGGGCTTTCAAGGAGCACATTTTACACATCTAATTTCCTATCTATGACAATTTTGGAGGCCTTGGAGCACCAGGTCAGCAGAAACACCCACAAAATTACTACTTTTTGGAAAGCAAGCACTCCAAGGTATTTTCTGAAAGGCATAGTTAATCTTTAGAAAATGTAATTTTTATGCCATTTTGGAAATGCAGGGAAGAAAATTTACACAAAGTTGTCATTTTAACAAGTTATTTCTCACACACAGCATAGGCGTACTTACAATTACACCTCAAAACACATTCTGCTACTCCTCCTGCATAACAGCATACCAAGTGTGTGAGACTTTTTAACAGCCTAGATCAGGGGTCTGCAACCTTTAAGGCATAAAGAGCCACTTGGACCCGTTTCCGAGAGGGAAAAAAAGACTGGGAGCCGCAAAACCATTGCAACATTTAAAACAAATCCGACACTGCATATATTGCAAAAAGCGCTCTGGTCATGAAGGGGGTTTAAGGGCCCAGTAAGCAAAGGGTTAATCAAGGCCACAGTGTATCGTCATAATCACAATCATAGCCTTAGGTCAGTGGTGGGCAACCTTTTTTTTCAACTGAGCCAAATCTCGCCAAAACCACGATTGAAATTTATTTTGAGAGCCACATTTTTAAAACTGAAAATACATCCCCCATATAGTAATTCATCCCCCATAGTAATTCATCCCCCATATAGTAATTCATCCCCCATATAGTAATTCATCCCCCATAGTAATTCATCCCCCATATAGTAATTCATCCCCCATAGTAATTCATCCCCCATATAGTAATTCATCCCCCATAGTAATTCATCCCCCATAGTAATTCATAGTGTGCTCCGGAGCCGCAGCAAAGGTGAAAAAGAGCCACATGCGGCTCTGGAGCCGCAGGTTGCCAACACCCGGCCTAGATGCATGGACGGGTCCAAAATTCAAGGAGCACCTTTAGGCTTTCAAGGAGCACATTTTACACATCTAATTTCCTGACTATCTATGACCGTTTTGGAGGCCTTGGAGCACCAGGTGAGCAGAAACACCCACAAAATGACCACATTTTGAAAAGCAAACACTCTAAGGCAGTGGTTCTCAACCTTTCTACTGCCGCGACCCCTTAATACAGTTCCTCATGTTGTGGTGACCCCCAACCATAAAATTATTTTCGTTGCTACTTCATAACTGTAATTTTGCAGTGGGAGGACTAGCGCCCCATCACTGATGTCAGTGGGATGAATAGTGTCCCATCGTTGGTATCAGTGGGATGAATAGTGCCCCATCGTTGGTGTCAGTGGGAGGAATAGTGTCCCATCGTTGGTGTCAGTGGGAGGAATAGTGCCCCATCGTTGGTGTCAGTGGGAGGAATAGTGTCCCATCATTGGTGTCAGTGGGAGGAATAGTGCCCCATCATTGGTGTCAGTGGGAGGAATAGTGCTCCATCATTGGTGTCAGTGGGAGGAATAGTGCCCCATCATTGGTGTCAGTGGGGGGAAAAGTGCCCCATCATTGGTGTCAGTGGGGGGAATAGTGCCCCATCATTGGTGTCAGTGGGAGGAATAGTGCCCCATCATTGGTGTCAGTGGGGGGAATAGTGCCCCATCATTGGCGTCAGTGGGAGGAATAGTGTACAATCATTGGCGTCAGTGGGAGGAATAGTGCCCCATCATTGGCGTCAGTGGGAGGAATAGTGCCCCATCATTGGCGTCAGTGGGAGGAATAGTGCCCCATCATTGGCGTCAGTGGGAGGAATAGTGTACAATCATTGGCGTCAGTGGGAGGAATAGTGCCCAATCATTGGCGTCAGTGGGAGGAATAGTGCCCAATCATTGGTGTCAGTGGGAGGAATAGTGCCCCATCGTGGGTGTCAGTGGGAGGAATAGTGCCCCATCGTGGGTGTCAGTGGGAGGAATAGTGCCCCATCGCGGGTGTCAGTGGGAGGAATAGTGCCCCATCGTGGGTGTCAGTGGGAGGAATAGTGCCCCATTGTGGGTGTCATTGGGAGGAATAGTGCCTCATCATTGGTGTCAGTGGGAGGAATAGTGCCCCATCATTGGTGTCAGTGGGAGGAATAGTGCCCCATCATTGGTATCAGTGGGAGGAATAGTGCCCCATCATTGGTGTCAGTGGGAGGAATAGTGCCCCATTGTGGGTGTCAGTGGGAGAAATAGTGCCCCATTGTGGGTGTCCTTGGGAGGAATAGTGCCTCATCATTGGTGTCAGTGGGAAGAATAGTGCCCCATCATTGGTGTCAGTGGGAGGAATAGTGCCCCATCATTGGTATCAGTGGGAGGAATAGTGCCCCATCATTGGTGTCAGTGGGAGGAATAGTGCCCCATCATTGGTGTCAGTGGGAGGAATAGTGCCCCATCATTGGTGTCAGTGGGAGGAATAGTGCCCCATTGTGGGAGTCAGTGGGAGGAATAGTGCCCCATTGTGGGTGTCATTGGGAGGAATAGTGCCTCATCATTGGTGTCAGTGGGAGGAACAGTGCCCCATCGTTGGTGTCAGTGGGAGGAATAGTGCCCCATCGTTGGTGTCAGTGGGAGGAATAGTGCCCCATCGTTGGTGTCAGTGGGGGGAGGAATAGTGCCCCATCGTTGGTGTCAGTGGGAGGAATAGTGCCCCATCGTTGGTGTCAGTGGGAGGAATAGTGCCCCATCATTGGTGTCAGTGGGAGGAATAGTGCCCCATCATTGGTGTCAGTGGGAGGAATAGTGCCCCATTGTGGGTGTCAGTGGGAGGAATAGTGCCCCATTGTGGGTGTCATTGGGAGGAATAGTGCCTCATCATTGGTGTCAGTGGGAGGAACAGTGCCCCATCGTTGGTGTCAGTGGGAGGAATAGTGCCCCATCGTTGGTGTCAGTGGGAGGAATAGTGCCCCATCGTTGGTGTCAGTGGGGGGAGGAATAGTGCCCCATCGTTGGTGTCAGTGGGGGGAGGAATAGTGCCCCGTCGTTGGTATTAGTGACACAAATGATGGGGCACTATCCCTTCCACTGACACCAATGATACTTACCTTGCTGACTCCTGCTCCAGCCTGGGCTCGCTCCCTCCCTCTCCCATCTACAGCCTGCATACCTGGCTGCAGCAGCAAAATTTGCACTTACCTGTCAGCTGTCTTCCTTCTCTGGCCTCTCTCTTCACTCGCTCCTGCAGCTCCCTCGATCTTCTTCGATCTCCGTGCGCTGCCGCTCGGCTCCTCCTCTCCAAGCTCCACCTCCTCGCCGGTGATTGGCCGCCTTTGTGCCTCTCCTGAGCTACAGTTCCGGTGGCCAATCAGCGGCGAGGAGGCGGAGCTGTTGAGTGATCCCGGAGGTGTGGCCAGGTTACAGGGGCAGCATATCATGCCGCCCACAGATCGCCTGAGACAGGAGCGGTGTCTCGGTTCCTAAGACCATCGGAAATATGTGTTTTCCGATGGTCTTAGGCGACCCCTGTGAAATGGTCGTTCGACCCCCCCAAAGGGGTCGCAAACCCCAGGTTGAGAACCGCTGCTCTAAGGTATTTTCTGAAAGGCATAGTTAGTCTTTAGAAAATGTCATTTTTATGCCATTTTGGAAATGCGGGAAAGAAAATCAAAATGTATTTTTACACAAAGTTGTTGTTTCTCACACACAGCATAGGCATACTTACAATTACACCCCAAAACACATTCTGCTACTCCTGCATATGGTGGTTCCACATGTGGGAGACCTTTTCACAGCCTAGCCACATAGAGGAGTCCAAAATCTAAGGAGTACCTTTGGACTGTCAAGAAACATAAATTACGTATCTAATTTTCTGAATACCTATCACATTTCTTGAGTTCTTGAAATGCCAGGACATAAGAAAGACCCACAAAATTATTCTGCTTTGGAAAGCAAACACCTCAAGTTATTTTCTGATAGGCATACATAATGAGTCTTTGGAAAATGTCATTTTTAGCCACTAGTTTATAGGAATATGCAAGAAAGAAAATGAAAATGTTTTTTTTTTTTACAAAAGTTGTGAAATAATAAGATATTTCTAACACACAGCATAGGCATACTTAGAATTACATCCCCAATACACATTCTGCTACTCCTCCCGAGTATGGTGATAACACATACGTGAACCTTTTCACAGTCTAGCCACATAGAGAGGAGTAAAATCCAAGGAGCACCTTCAGGCTTGCCATAGGCATACATTACGCATCTAATTTCCAGAATACCAATCAATTGTATCAAATTCAATGTACTGTAGTGATCGCCACTATATTAGTGGTCAGGGAATGTATCTTCATGTAGCATCACCTATGGCAGTCCCCATTTCTATAAGCCAAGCAAGCCTAGCCTGCTGGTTTGCGGTTGCCCCCAGAAATGCCATGTTCTCTGGGCAGGAAGTACAGGATGCTCAAGGAAAGAAGAATTAAAGACTTCCTGTGGTTCCAGGAGTGCAAGTGTCTGCAGGGGATTGCTGGGACTAGTGTCTCGCAGGAATATACTTAGTCGGATGTGCAGATGATTCGGTCAGCAAAATGGTAAAGACAGGCAGAAACGTAGTCAATAAACAGGTCATGGTCAGTGCAGGCAGAGGCAACAATGCACTGGTGTGGTGGTGATCAGGAACACTGTTGCTAGCTACACTGGTCTGGTGACACCAGGGACTTGTGTAGCAGAGATCAGGAACACTATTGTTGACTTACTCAGGTCTGGTGACACCGGGACTGGTGTGGTGACAGACAGGTATACTGTTGCTGGATCGGTCCAGGCAGCAGACAGAAATGTGCTCAATAAACAGGTCAGAGTCAGTACAGGCGGCAGGCAGAGGCAACAATGCACTGGTGTGGTGGTGATCAGGAACACTGTTGCTAGCTACACTGGTCTGGTGACACCGGGGACTTGTGTAGCAGAGAACAAGAACACTATTGTTGACTTACTCAGGTCTGGTGACACCGGGACTGGTGTTGTGACAGCCAGGTATACTGTTGCTGGATCGGTCCAGGCAGCAGACAGAAATGTGCTCAATAAACAGGTCAGGGTCAGTACAAGCAGAAGACATAGGCAACACTGCACTGGTGTGGTCATCAGGAACACTGTTGATGGCTTACACTGGTCTGGTGGCACTGTGACTGGTGTGGTGATAAGGAACACTATTGCTGACATACACTGGTGGGGTGTACACCCTTGGTTGCTGGGTCACCCTGAGATGAGGGGAGTGAATAGTCTCCTGATGGGATCAGTATTTGTCCCCACTCTCAGGGAACGCCTGGTGGCTTCAGGGAGATAAGGACACATGATGGCTAAGGTATCAGATATCTCTGAATGCCCGAACACAGAGGGGCCAAACGCCATACTCATCATAAGGGAATGTCTCGGTTGCATTACCCCAAATTTCCATATCTTCCTGCTTCTCCATGGGTAGGTGCTTTAGATGTTTGTCACAGAAGTCCTGTTATTTGAGAGCCCAAATCAAAAAGGACCTTTGTATTGATACCTTCTACTTTGACTGGAACAGTCAATGGAGGGCCTACTAGCTTGTCAGGGATCTTACTTAAATAGACTGAAGCCATAGATTCATCAGTCTGTACTCAAGCTCTCTTCTTGGCTCGCTGTTGTTTTTGTTGATGTCTCAACTGAGTTTTAGAAGATTGGTTTGCATGGTCTTCCCTGGGCAGAATACCTGAGGTCAAAGAAATTGAGTTGGATGATCTCTGAGAAATAGCAAGGGAGGTCCTGTTCAAGGCATTGGGTCATTGCTGTTGCTTCCCTTCTTCTTTGGATTTGGAACTGGTTGTTGTAGGCAGATACCCAGTTGGCTTCGTCACCAATGCTGGATTTCAGACTTTGCTGGGCTTGTACAATCATGTCAGTAGAGTTCCACTCTGCAAGGACAGCCGTAGAGGCCAAGGGCCCTGGAACAGTCTCGCCAGGCGATGTGGTGAGATTCAGGTTGCCAGTAGAGTCAACTTTTCCATCAACTGGGTTACCTGGGCTTTCAGAAGCTCTATCTCTGGGTCGCCACTGACAGCACAAGCTACCTTGACTCCTGCAATGGGCTCTGACCCTATACTCCTTTTTTGTTCTTCAACATGGCTACTTCTTCTCCCATGGTTCTGATTAATTCAGGGTACCTCAAGATTCCACCATCCCCTTGGGTTTTCATTTGAATCATGAAAGGGGTCTGAGGGCTTTGCGTTCCTTTAAACCTGCTGCATCCAAACTTCATCCACTGTTCTTGGGTCTATAACTTTCTTCCACAGCAGCTGATGCATTATCTTGTTGAGGTGAATGTATTCAGACAGCTTCTCCCCCTCACTTTGGTAAGTATGTTCAAACTATTACCCTAGGTTGGAGGCCTTCTCTGTTCTCCCAGACACATCATGCTGAGTTTCACATTTCGATAAGCCTCTGAGGTGAGTCCTTTTTAGCTCTCGGCGATCCTCTGCTTTTTCTGGGCCTCAGGAATGTCCCATTCCTCCAGAGCTTACATGTGTTGCTCCAACCATCCCCTAAAGCCTTCTTTACTGGCAGGTACAGTCTGGTCCCCCGAAAAGGTCCTCAATTATCGTATCCAGACCCAGTGTATGCTAAGCTACATTGCCACAAAGTCTCCCAAGGCAGCAATGAATGTAGGCCATAAGCCATAGGTGCTGGTGGATCTGTTCTTTCTGTTGGGGTTGCCTGACCTGAACTGTCTGGGTTGACGTCCCTCAGCTGAACCAGTTGAGCCGCAATGTCATTAGCTACCTCGTACTGTGAGGGATGATGGTGGAATTCAGGGGGAGAAGATATTTTCCTGTTTCTGCTGTAAGAAGAGGAATTGACCTAAGAAAGGCTCAATCTGTGTTCTCATATCTGTGTTACTGGAACTAGGAGTGACACCCAACCAAGTACGGCCAGCTGAACCCCAGGACGGGTATCAGTACAGGGAGGAGACCATTACCAACCTAATATTGGCTGATATCACTCAGCTCCTGCCTACTCTGGACCAATCAGTGAGCAGTAACAGAGCGAGATAGGAAAAGAATATGTTCTGCTCACCTGTGCTGATCTCTGTAGGAATATCCTCCTCATTCCAGCCTCCTCCATGGATCCATCTGTAGAAAACACACACACAATGTTACAGTCACCAACCAGACACATTCCTTGTCTGTTACTGGAGAATGTCCCAGAATTCCCGGCACCGCTCACCTCTCCTGTCAGCAGCTCCATCATCTTCTTGGTGACTTCTAGAATCTTCTCCATGTTGTGTCTCTCAGGGTTTAGGGAGTCACATGGAGGCACTGTGATGGTCATATGATCACCTGACTTCAGAGGAGGAAATCTCTGTATTGGGGAACCAATAGGAACATCATGTTAGACTCCCAGAATCCTCCTCACCTCTCCGGTCAGGTCTGTGTTTTATTAATAGAGATGAGAGTGATGTCATGTGACCTCCCAGAATCCTCCTCACCTCTCCGGTCAGGTCATTGCCCCATCACTAGTATCAGTGGGAGAAATAGTTCCCCATAGTTGGTGTCGGTTGGAGATATAGTGCCCCAACATTGGTGTCAGTGGGAGGAATAGTGCCCTATCATTTGTGTCAGTGGGAGGAATAGTACCCCATCATAGTTGTCAGTGGGAGGAATAGTGCCCCATTATTGGTGTCAGTGGGATGAATAGTGCTCTATTGATGGAGTCAGTGAGAGGAATAGTAACCTCATCATTGGTGTCTGTTGGAGGAATAGTGCCCATCATTGGTGTCAGTGGGAGGAATAGTGCGCCATCATTGGTGTCAGTGGCAGAAATAGTGCCCCATCATTGGTGTCAGTGGGATAAATAGTGATTCATCATTGGTGTCAGTGGGAGGAATAGTGCCCCATCATTGGTGTCAGTGGGACGAATAGTGTTCCATCATTGGTGTCAGTGGGAGGAAAAGTGCCCCATCATTGGTGTCAGTGGGACAAATAGTGCTCCATTGTTGGTATCAGTGGGAGGAATAGTGCCCCATCATTGGTGTCAGTGGGAGGAATAGTGCCCCATCATTAGTATCAGTGGCAGAAATAGTGCCCCATCATTGATATCAGTGGGAGAAATAGTGCCCCATCATTGGTGTCAGTGGGAGGAATAGTGCCCCATCATTGGTGTCAGTGGGACGATAGTGCCCTATTGATGGAGTGAGTGGGAGCAATAGTGCCCCATCATTGGTTTCTGTTGGAGGAATAGTGCCCCATCATTGGTATTAGTGGGAGGAATAGTGTCCCATCATTTGTGTCAGTGGCAGAAATAGTGCCCCATCATTGGTGTCAGTGGGATAAATAGTGTTCCATCATTGGTATCAGTGGGAGGAACAGTGCCCCATCATTGGTGTCAGTGGGATAAATAGTGTTCCATCATTGGTGTCAGTGGGAGGAATAGTGTCCCATCATTGGTGTCAATGGGAGGAATAGTGCCCCTTCATTGGTGTCAGTGGGAGGAATAGTGCCCCATCATTAGTGTCACTGGCAGGAATAGTGCCCCATCATTGGTGTCAGTGGGAGGAATAGTGCCCCATCATTGGTAACAGTGGGAGGAATAGTGCCCCATCATTGGTGTCAGTGGGAGGTAAAGTGCCCCATGGTTGGTATCAGTGGGAGGAATAGTGCCCCATCATTGGTGTCAGTGGGAGGAATAGTGCTCCATCATTGGTATCAGTGGGAGGAATAGTGCTCCGTCATTGGTATCAGTGGGAGGAATAGTGCCCCGTCCTTGATGACAGTGGGAGGAATAGTGCCCCATCATTGGTATCAGTGGGAGGAATAGTGCCCCATCATTGGTATCAGTGGGAGGAATACTGCCCCATCATTGGTGTCAGTGGAAGGAATGGTGAGACAGTAAAAAGTAGCACACTGCTGAAAAGCAAAAATGGCTTGGTCATGAAGGGGGTAAAATCTTCTGGAGCTGAAGTACCTACTAATAATAATAATAATAATAATAATAATAATAATATAAATAATCCTTGGTGGGAGTGGAGATGACACCATCCATAGGGATGACTAAGAGACGTTTTCTCGTGGCTGCAGTTCCTCTGAGCTCCACCAGGTGGGGATCTCACTTCTACCCAGACAGGAAGTCTCTATGGAAAACTGACAGGAAGTGATGTCAGGTGCCGACAGGAAGTTCTGGGTGAGAGGTGAGGCGGTTGGAAGTAGAGGGAAGACATTGCTGGAACTGGCAGCAGAGGAGGTAATATGACCGTATTTTCCTTGTGTCGAATCTCCCGTTGCTTTGTCACTGGTTTCTGTCAGACGTACGCACAGATTGATCGATAATTCGGCTCACCTGCCCTCATTATTTTTATCTCTCGCAGATTTCAGACGATTTCCTGCACTGAAGTGATATCGCTGGTGGAAAAGTAAAGTGATGGTTGTCGGTGTTGTTCACACAAGGCGTGTCGTGCGTACCCCATGGAGGACCGTGTCCAGAGGTTCCTGTGTAGATCTCTCCATTGACGTCCATGGGGACGAAGCAGCTGCACGGAGACGGGCCCCCTACCAATCTGACCTCCATGCAGGCGTACGCCCCGAGATAGTCTGTGTGCGTGCAGCCGCTTCATCCCCGTGGACATCAACTGGGCCGTCTGCACAGGGATCTAAGGAACACCTGTAGATCCCGGTGCTGGAAAACATGGCCCTCCCATGGGGTGCACCTTGATACACCTCGTGTGAATGAGGACTAACTGATCACCAAACGTCAAACCCACAACGTTTTCCCTGTAAAGGTCAGTTCTTCCTCTCTGAACGGAGCTCCGATGAGGTCTTCAGGAACACGACTGGGGAGTGCCGATCTCCAGGTCCTCCACAGAGCTCTGTGGTTCCTCCTGCTGATCTCCTCATCACTACTGGACATGGTATGGGGCATGGTACTGGACATGGTATGGGGCATGGTACTGGACATGGTATGGGGCATGGTACGGGACAGGGTATGGGGCATGGTACAGGACAAGGTATGGGGCATGGTACGGGACAGGGTATGGGGCACGGTATGGGACAGGGTATGGGGCATGGTACAGGACACTGTATGGGGCACGGTAATGGGACAGGGTATGGGGTGTGCAAGGGACAGGGTACAGGGCATTGTACGAGACAGAGTACGGGGCACGGGACGGTATGGGGCACGGTACGGGACAGGGTATGAGGCACGGTACGGGACGGTATGGGGCACGGTACGGGACAGGGTATGGGGCACGGTACGGGACAGGGTATGGGGCACGGTACGGGACAGGGTACGGGACAGGGTATGGGGCACGGTACGGGACAGGGTGTGGGGCACGGTACGGGACAGGGTGTGGGGCTAGGTACAGGACAGGGTATGGGGTATGCAAGGGACAGGGTACAGGACAGTGTATGGGGCACGGTACGGGACAGGGTATGAGGCACGGTACGGGACAGGGTATGGGGCTGGATACGGGACAGGGTATGAGGCACGGTACGGGACAGGGTATGAGGCACGGTACGGGACAGGGTATGAGGCACGGTACGGGACAGGGTATGGGGCACGATACAGGACAGGGTATAGGACATGGTATGGGGCACGGTACGGGACAGTGTATGGGGCACGGTACAGGATACTGTATGGGGCACAGTGCAGGACAGGGTATGGGGTATGCAAGGGACAGGGTACGGGGCACGGGACAGGTTATGGGGCACGGTACGGGACAGGGTATGGGGCACGGTACGGGACAGGGTATGGGGCACGGTACGGGACAGGGTATGGGGCACGGTACGGGACAGGGTATGGGGCACGGTACGGGACAGGGTATGGGGCACGGTACGGGACACGGTATGGGACAGAGTATGGGGCATGCAAGGTACGGGGTATGGTACAGTACAGGGTACAGGACACGGTATAGGACACGGTACGGGACACGGTAGTGACATGGAGGTCACCAGGAAAGAACACCACAGGGAACCAGGAGATGGACACTACTGGACGAGTTGGTTTCTGAAGACTTCATCTATCATTCCATCATCACCGGACCTGTGTTGAGTGTCTCAAGTTGAGAGTTGAGAAGTTCTCCTCTACAGGGAACACTTTTATTTGGGATTTAAGTGATTGTTTCAATAAATGGAGGGGGGGGGGGGTAAGGGGTGAATGAATGAATGAATATTTAGTGGTGAACAGATACCTTTTTATTTTCCATCTCAGTGAGTGGGATATCCGGGCCGGGGCATGACAGCTGAGTGGGCTAGATTCAGACTCACATAAAAGCCCTCCAGGAGCCTCCTCCGGGTGCTCATCGTCATCTCATTGATGTGAATCATTTTTGGGTGACAAAAACATTGGCCCATAATATGTCTATGGCCCAACTGGTCCGCTCATATATCACGTCCAGGCCCAGCCAGCCCACTCATATATCATGCCCAGGCCCAACTAGCCCACTCATATACCACACCCAGGTCCAACTAGCCCACTCATATATCACGCCCAGGCCCAACTAGCCCACTCATATATCACGCCCAGGCCCAACTAGCCCACTCATATATCACGCCCAGGCCCAGCCAGCCCACTCATATATCACGCCCAGGCCCAGCCAGCCCACTCATATATCACGCCCAGGCCCAACTAGTCCACTCCTATATCACGCCCAGGCCCAACTAGCCCACTCATATATCACGCCCAGGCCCAACCAGCCCACTCATATATCACGCCCAGGCCCAACTAGCCCACTCATATATCACGCCCAGGCCCAACTAGCCCACTCATATATCACGCCCAGGCCCAACTAGTCCACTCCTATATCACGCCCAGGCCCAACTAGTCCACTCCTATAACACGCCCAGGCCCAACTAGCCCACTCATATATCACGCCCAGGCCCAACCACCCCACTCATATATCACGCCCAGGCCCAACTAGCCCACTCATATATCACGTCCAGGCCCAGCCCACTCATATATCACGCCCAGGCCCAACTAGTCCACTCATATATCATGCCCAGGCCCAACTAGTCCACTCATATATCACGCCCAGGCCCAACCAGCCCACTCATATATCACGGCCAGGCCCAACTAGCCCACTCATATATCACGGCCAGGCCCAACTAGCCCACTCATATATCACGCCCAGGCCCAACTAGCCCACTCATATATCACGCTCAGGCCCAAGCTAGCTCATTTTATTTCAGTCCTAGGCCTAGCTAGCACACTCAGCAGTTAAGTCTAATCCCAGATAGCCCATTTAGATGCACAGACTGGGGTAGGGAGTACCAAAGGATAGGAGAGGCTCTGGATAAGTCCAGGAAGTGAGCATGGGAGGAGGTGACGGGGGGGCTAGAGAGCAGGAGGTCTTGGTAGGAGCAGAGAGGATGGTTTGGGCAATGTTTTGGGATAAGGTTGGCAATATAGCTTAGGGAAGAGTTGTGGATGAATTTATACTGTATATTATTGTTAATATTTAGAATTTTATTTGTTGGGTGGTCAGAAGCCAGTGGAGGGATTGGCAGAGAGGGGTGGAGCACACTGAATGGAGGTCAGTGGAGGGATTGGCAGAGAGGGGTGGAGGACATTGAATGGAGGCCAGTGGAGGGATTGGCAGAGAGGGGTGGAGGACACTGAATGGAGACCACTGGAGGGATTGGCAGAGAGGGGTGGAGGACACTGAATGGCGACCACTGGAGGGATTGGCAGAGAGGGGTGGAGGACACTGAATGGAGGCCAGTGGAAGGATTGGCAGAGAAGGGTGGAGGACACTGAATGGGAGCCAATGGAGGGATTGGCAGAGAGGGGTGGAGGACACTGAATGGAGGCCAATGGAGGGATTGGCAGAGAGGAGTGGAGGACACTGAATGAAGGTTAGTGGAGAGATTGGCAGAGAGAGGTGGAGGACACTGAATGGAGGCCAGTGGAAGGATTGGCAGAGAAGGGTGGAGGACACTGAATGGAGGCCAATGGAGGGATTGGCAGAGATTGGTGGAGGACACTGAATGGAGACCAGTGGAGGGATTGGCAGCGAGGGGTGGAGGACACTGAATGGAAGCCAGTGGAGGGATTGGCAGAAAGGGGTGGAGTACACTGAATGGAGCCCAGTGGAGGGATTGGCAGAGAGGGGTGGAGGAAACTGAATGGAAGCCAGTGGAGGGATTGGCAGAGAGGGGTGGAGGACACTGAATGGAAGCCAGTGGAGGGCATTATTCATCCAATTTTAAGGTGTGCTAATGTTTTCAAACGTTCTTAGAGATCTTGGAACGTGAATCCCAGGTATCCACCTTGAGCTCTCCCTGTCCACTCTCTATCAGCGGATACAACACAAACACACCATAAATGATCTCACACCCCCCTCCTGCACTTATAGTGAGCCGTTCTTACTGAAAGAAGTCAAATAATAGTAGATTAGAGAGCAGCTGTCTGTACCTAAAGCTAATTCCACAGCCAAAATACGAAAAGCCTCATCTTAATATTGTACCCCCATTACAGTCCAGATAATTCTCCACTATCCATCTACAGAAAAACCAGCATAGATCACATGACCACATCACTGAGGATGGAGGAGGACCGGAGTCACATGACTGAGAGGGTACTAAACCTCACCCTGGAGATCATCTACCTGCTGACCGGAGAGGTGAGGAGGATTCTGGGAGGTCACATGACATCACTCTCATCTCTATTAATAAACCACAGACCTGACCGGAGAGGTGAGGAGGATTCTAGGAGGTCACATGACATCACACAGACCTGACCAGAGAGGTGAGGAGGATTCTGGGAAGTCACATGACATCACTCATCTCTATTAATAAAAGACAGACCTGACTGGAGAGGTGAGGAGGATTCTGGGAGGTCACATGACATCACTCCTATCTCTATTAATAAAACACCGACCTGACCGGAGAGGTGAGGAGGATTCTGGGAGGTCACATGACATCACTCCTATCTCTATTAATAAAACACAGACCTGACCGGAGAGGTGCGGAGGATTCTGGGAGTCTAACATGATGTTCCTATTGGTTCCCCAATACAGAGATTTCCTCCTCTGAAGTCAGGTGATCATATGACCATCACAGTGCCTCCATGTGACTCCCTAAACCCTGAGAGACACAACATGGAGAAGATTCTGGAAGTCACCAAGAAGATGATGGAGCTGCTGACAGGAGAGGTGAGCGGTGCCGGGAATTCTGGGACATTCTCCAGTAACAGACAAGGGATGTGTCTGGATGGTGACTGTATCATTGTGTGTGTCAGGTTCCTATAAGGTGTCAGGGTGTCGCTGTCTATTTCTCCATGGAGGAGTGGGAGTACTTAGAAGGACACAAGGACCTCTACAAGGACGTCATGATGGACAATCAGCCGCCCCTCACATCACCGGGTAAGAGGAGACTTTATTGGAAAGGAGAGAGCAGTACGGAGGCTCCACCTAGATCCCCCATCAGCTGATAAACACATAGAAACAATGGATTCAGTCAGTGTGTGTTTCCTACAGATGGATCCAGTCATGGGAACCCACCAGAGAGATGTCCTCGTCCTCTGTATTCCCAGGATTCCACACAGGAAGGTCACACCATCCCTCACCATCATCAGGTAGATGGATCCAGTCATGGGAACCCACCAGAGAGATGTCCCCGTCCTCTGTATTCCTGGGATTCCACACAGGAAGGTCACACCATCCCTCACCATCATCAGGTAGATGGATCCAGTCATGGGAACCCACCAGAGAGATGTCTCCGTCCTCTGGATTCCCGGGATTCCACACAGGAAGGTCACACCATCCCTCACCATCATCAGGTAGATCGATCCAGTCATGGGAACCCACCAGAGAGATGTCCTTTGGATTCCCGGGATTCCACACAGGAAGATCACAACTATGCACAACCTGATGAGGTAAATAATGAACAATTATTGGTAGTTATGGTTTGTACATAAGTGTGCTTGTTATAATTCTTGTTTTATTTTATATCCAGAATGGAAACCCTGGGCATTATAACCTTGTTATTAAAGAAGAGTACAAAGAGGAGGACGAGGAGTATGGAGTGATGAATCATCACCATCATCAGGTAGATGAGTGATTCTTATTGGTAGTTATGACTTATACATAAGCTTTTTTTCTACAATTAATGTATTATACATTTTTAGAGTGGAAACTTCAGGGATTATAATATTGTTATTAAAGAAGAGTATAAAGAGGAGGATGAGGAGTATGATGTGATGGAGGAGTTTTTAGAAGGACACAAGGATATGATGGAGCCACTTAATACCAGGAACCCACCAGAGAGATGTCCCCGTCCTCTGTATTCCCGGGATTCCACACAGGAAGGTCACACCAAGCCTCACCATCATCAGGTAGATGGATCCAGTCATGGGAACCCACCAGAGAGATGTTCCCGTCCTCTGTATTCCCGGGATTCCACACAGGAAGATCACACCATCCCTCACCATCATCAGGTAGGTGGAGTTGAGGGTCGGGAACATAAAGTGGTGGAACACTCTACAAGATGAGATGTTCTATGTGATCTCCCATCATAAATCCTTCTATGTTACAGATGTTATTTTCTGCCATTCTGTTGGTTTAGGGTGAAGATCTGATGAACATGAAAGTTGAGGGTGAAGTAGAAGAGACGTATGTGTGGGATGATGAGCAATATACGGAGGAGGCTGGAATGAGGAGGACATTCATAGAGGAGGACACTCCTACAGAGATCAGCACAGGTGACCAGAATATATTCTTCTCTCATCTCTGCTCTGTTACTGCTCACTGATTGGTCGAGAGTAGGCGGGAGCAGAGTGATATCAGCCAATAATAAGCTGATATTAGACTTACAGTAATACCTCGGTTTATGAATTTAAATTGTTCTGCAGGACTTTTCGTGTAGCGGAAAATTTGTAATCCGAAACGCCGTTTCCCATAGGAATGCATTGAAAACCAATTAATCCGTTCCGAAGGTCAGAAAAACAGTAAATGCTACTAAAATGCTGCATGCGTTATTTGATCAAGTCATGCGGTATTTTAGTAGTGACAACTGTAGCGATCCCCCCGAAGGGGCTGCTTAAGTTTGTTCACTCCGCCACTCTGCCTCTCAACCCCAAGAACCCCAACCATGAATAACCCCAAGAGCAGAGGCAAACACTTAAATGTCGATCTCGAAATGGGTCTAAACCCCCTTACATAAATTTGGCTCTATGATGCTCAAGCAGGAGGAGAGCAGAAGAATGACTCTCTGTTGTGTCAGACTTCTCCCTTCTAACCCCCGACACCACAAGCCCAATAGGCAAACACTGTACCCAACTGATGCTTAATAGCTACTTTCCAAGGTAAAGCTATTCCCTCACACACCATGCAATATAGAGGCCTGAATACGCATGCGCGTGCCCGTATGGCACCAGTAACTTCAGTCTCTTGGTAACAGGATGAATGTTGGGGTCTTCAGCTAGCCACGTTCGTTGGTGCACTTACACTCCTATGGTAATCCCGTGGCAGGATTTGTATAGCAAAGCAAATACGGTGTCTGTTTAGAACGGCCATCTACACAACCCAGTGCCTGGTGAGTATGGGCGAAGTGTAATGTCTCTGTGTGCAGTGTTCCTGTCATCTGCCAGTGGGCAAAATCCCTCTCACCAGATCCTGTGACTAAGGCCCAAACGATCGTCCTGGAAATGACAGGCTCCTCTGGTCACCTCACGATGAGCACTTTGGTGTAGGCACTGTACTGTAGGCCCACATCTCTCAGTTTGGATATTCCCCTGACTGATGCAGATAACTAAACATGCAGTGAACTGACCCTAAGCACTTCTTTGCTAGATCCAGACTGTTCCATGCCACATGCAGACTGCCTCCCCTCAGGAAAAACGAGATGGAGTCCTTTACTCTGCTCTCACTAAGCATGCTGGTCTCTGTAGTTCCATTCCTCACATAAGCCTATCAGGCCATTTCTGTTCAAGACTGTATATTCCACAATGCTTTGCAGCTGCACCTCCTGTTTGAGAAAGTCCCTGTCATTGGCTCCTTTAGTGGAATTTCTGATTGGCTCTCTCTCTGCCAATGAGGCTGCAGAGGGAGCAGATTACTGAAACCAGAGAGGAGAGGGAAGCAGGTTACAGCCGGCACAGATAGGATTAATTTCCTCCGCTACACACTCCCCCCACCAAAGAACCTTTGGTCCTCCAAAGGCAGTAACAATCCTTGCCCCGGTACATGCTTGATATATGCACACAGAGAAAAAACAAGTTAGTACACACAGGAAACCAAACAATTTACATTCTCATAAAATCTTAGCAGGGCAACCTACCACCAGTTAGTAGCCTACAAACCACCTTAATTGGAATGGCCCAGCCAGTTGTGTCAAGGGGTGAGTCAGGATTTTTGACCACCAAATCTGCGGTGAAAGGATCAGGTGCTTCAAGAGTCCTTTTCGCAGTGAAAACGACCTCTTCAGAGCTCTCACCCAAAGTATCATATGTTAGTCTCTTTGGCGGGTGAATAACCCTATGCTCTCGCTATTCTTTAGGCTCTGGGGTTGCAAGCACACTGGTCTCTTCTTCATCCACAACCTTCTCTTCTTCCTGCATTTTAGCTTCATCCCTAACTTCCTCTTCAATGAAGGATGGGAAGTTTGCAGGGTCTACTGTCAGCAAAGAGGACTGAGAGTCTTCCAGCTCTTCAATTAGTGGACTCTGAGGCACAAATTCAGGAGCTTCTGGCCTGAGTATCATGGTGTTGGTCACCGTGGAAGGAAAAGGAGGGATAGCAGATTCAGGCATCTGAGACAACCACAGCCAAACAGACTTTTCCGCAGGAGGTCCACATCCTCTGTGCGAGGTTGCAGAGATTTGGTCTATGGATGCGCTGAAAGCCAAATCTACAGCAGCTAGGCCTCCCGCCCGAACATCAGACGATAGGGAGAGTATCCTGTGGCATTGTTTGTGGTGCTTTTATAAGCATGCACAATAGCTGTTATGTGCTTGCTCCAGTACTGCAAGAGGGTTCTGTTGAATCTCTCTGGTTGTGGATCTTCCTGAGGATGGTATGTAGTGGTTCTAGACTTCTTGATGCCCAATAGGTCTAACAGTTTCTTGATGAGGCTGCTTTCAAAGTCTTTCCCTTGATTAGAATGGATGCGTTGAGGTAGACCATAGTGTACAAAGAAATTCTCCACCAAGATATTGGCCACCGTGGATGCTTGTTGGTTTCTCGTGGGAGAAGCCTGGGCATACCTAGTGAAGTGATCAGTTACTACTAGGATATTTCCCTGTCCACTCAAATCAGGCTCCAAGCTCAGAAAATCAATGTATACCAGCTCCATTAGTTCCTGACTCTGAAGGTGACCCATTGGGGCAGCTCGGAGAAGCAAAGTCTTCCTTTGGATACACCTAATGCAGGAGTGACAGTAACCCTCAACTTCAGCCCGCATGCAGGGCCAGTAGAATCTGTCCCTTACCAGGTGGAAGGTCCTGTCGGGTCCTAAGTGGCCATGACTATCGTGCAAGGCAGTTAATACTGTCTCTCTGTGTTTTTCTGGCAGGAACAACTGCCATCTTTCTTCGGGATCACCAGAGGGGCCCCTTCGATAGACCACCCCTTGATGCAACTGCAACCAATCCCACTCTCGGTGTAGTAGCCGGCTTCCTTAAGGGAGTCAGTGAGGAGCAAGTCAGGGCGTTGGCTCTCCAAGGCTTTCATTGCCAAGCTACAGAGAGGGTCTTCCAACTGATCCCTTCGCAAGTCTTTCTTGGAGAGTTTTGGCAGGCCATCATCCAAAACTTAGGTGATGTTGCAGTAACATCTGGGAACACTAGCGGCTGACACTCCAATGTCTTTGGCCCTGGATCCTCCTCCAGCTTAGTGTTCTGCTCCTTGACATAAGGCTTGTAATCCTTTAGGAGTCAGCTGAGCTCACTCTTCAGGATAGTTCCTAGAACAATGGGGCCTTCTTGACAACGTATCCGCATCTTTGTTTCCAACTCCCGGTCGATATTTCAGACAGAGTGAATTCAGATAGGGAAGCCAGCCATCTGTGATCTGTGGCATCTAACTTCACCGTAGTGAGGATATAGGTAAGAGGGTTATTGTCGATTTTAATCATGAATTCAGCCCCTTACAAGTAATCTCTCAGCTTATGCACTACTGCCCACTTTAGAGCCAGAAATTCGAGCTTGTGCATGGAATAGTTCTTTTCAGTGAGTGCCAAGCTCCGACTCACATAGGCAACAGGCCGAAGGTGCCCATCATGCTCTTGATACAGCACCCCGCTTAACCCGTCTCTGCTATCATCAACATGCAGCTCGTATGGCTTGGTTGGGTCTGCATAGGCTAGAACTGGAGCAGTGGTTAGACTCCACTTCAGCTGTCTTAAAGCCTCTTCACACTGAGCAGTCCACTGTTCTTGAATGGACTCTCTGGGTTTCCTAGGACCTCCAGCTGATCGGACAGGTTTAGTCAGATCTGGGTCATCGTCTTCCTCTTCGCTCTTCAGTAGTTCGTTGAGTGAACGAGCTATTTTAGTGAATCCCTCGACAAATCTGTGGTAGGAACAGAATCCCAGAAATTACCTAAGCTCGGTCACATTAGTAGGCCTTGGCCAGGAAGTGACGGCCTCCAGCTTCTGGGGGTCGGTGGCCACTTCATCAGAAGACATAATGTGGCCAAGGTAGTTAACCGAGGGTTGATAGAACTGGCACTTCTCCAGGGATAACTTCAACCCCTCATCATGGAGTCTCTTCAGTACCTTCTCTAGACGCTCTTTGTGCTCCTCCAGAGTCTTGCCGAAGACAATGATATCATCTAGGTACACCAATACCTCTATCAGGTTCATGTCGCCCACCATCTTCTCCATTAACCTCTGGAAAGTAGCTGGGGCACAGGACAGGCCTTGTGGCATGCGGTTGAATTCAAAGAACCCCACCGAGGTAATGAAAGCGGTCTTCTCCTGGTCTTCAGGGTGCATGGGAATTTGGTAGTATCCACTCTTCAAATCCAACACGCTAAAGCACTTGGCTCCTGATAGACTCTGCAAGGCGTCTTCTATTCTTGGGGTGGTGTATTGGTCAGGAATGGTCCTCCTGTTCAGCGTCCGAAAATCAATACACAGCCTCAATGCCCCATTCTTCTTCCGTACCACCACTATTGGAGAAGCATATGGACTCCGGGACTCTCGGATGATACCTGCCCCTTTCAACTCGGCCAGTTGCTCACACAGGTCTTCCAAGTCCCCTAAAGGAATCCGTCAAACTCTCTCTCTGAACGGCTTATCCTCCTTAAGACGGATTCGGTGTTTGGCACTTTTTGCACATCCCACATCAAATTCACTCTTGGAGAATGCGACCTTCCATCTCTGAAGCTGAGCCTTGGCCCTTTTCTTCCATTCAGGTGGAAGGGGAGTATTTTTCAGATAGAATTCTTTGACAGAGATCCCATCTTTCTCTTCCTCCACCAAATCAGATAGTGATCCCATCCTTCTCTTCCCCCACCAAATCAGATAGTGAGACTGGGGTGGCTGGGTTAACTTGTCCCAACAACATCCGAGCCGGCATCTTCACAGGCAAGGCTGTTATGTTGCAGGCACTGAGATTTTTCCATGATTTCTTTGTAACGCTTTAGTTGAAACAACTTCAGGAATTATCTCTACTCCCAAACCTTTTCTCTGGCCATCTGCTTCGACGACGATGAAAGGGCCTGGTTGCTTCCGGTTCAACTTGACGGACGCTTGTAAACAAGCCCCTTCACCAGGCCGCAACACCTTCTCCCTTCGGTCCAAACGCCAGATCTTCCCCACTCCTTCAGCTGGATCCTTCTGTTCTTGTACCAGGCGCTGGTAGGCCTGTCTCAACATGGGGTGCACACTTGTAGTTGAAGTGTCTGACTCCAGAACAACAGGCCTCAACAGACTTCTGACCAGATCAGTATTGGTTCCTATGATGAGGGAACTCGTACCGACCCCTGATGGGCGAAGACAGACCACTGCTAACGTGTCAAAAGTCTCAGTTTTCCCAGCCACCGAGGGATTGAAAGTCAGCCTGACAGATAAATAACCGTCATAAGGGAAGTTCTGAGTTCCGATGCCCCATATCTCCAGCTCTTCCAACTTCTGCAAAGGCAGGTGCTTGAGTTGCCTGTCATAGAAGTCTCAGTAGAGAAGGGTCACTTGAGCTCTAGTATCCAAAAGGGTCTTAGTGTAGATTCCCTCTACTTGGATGGAAACGTCAGGAGCAGGTCCCACCAGCTTGCCTGGAAGCTTGGGGGTGGTGGGGATGCGAGTTTGTTTGGTGGCCTGAATCCGCACTACTTTCTTGCGGAAATTCTGATCTGGTTTGAGTCTCCTTTGAGTACTGAGCATCTGGTGTGCATTGACCCTCTGCTGCTGGGCCGTATGTACCAAAGTAAACGGGGCACTGGGTCGTTCGGAGGCAACAACAGGAGCCTTCTGCAAAGGTTTGGACTTCCGCTGCTGTCATTTTTTTTATGGAGCTCACTACTTCAGTTGGGCATCCGGTTTGCTCCTTCACCAGGGCCCTCTGAAGGTTTTCCGGCGACTTTCCAAGAGACAGCTTCTTTAACCACTTGCCTACCGGGCACTTATACCCCCTTATTTACCAGGCAAATTTTCATCTTTCAGCGCTGTCGCACTTTGATTGACAATTGTGCGGTCATGCAAGATTGTACCCATATGAAATTTTTATCATTTTTTTCTCACAAATAGAGATTTCTTTTGGTGGTATTTAATCGCTGCTGGTTTTTTTTCTTTCTATTATAAAATTTTTCAAACAGGTAATTTTTCTCCTTCACTGATGTGCGTTGATGAGGCGGCACTGATGGGCACTGATAGGCGGCACTGATAGGCGGCACTAATGAGGTGGCACGGATAGGCGGCACTGGTAGGCAGCACTAATGAGGTGTCACGGATAGGTGGAACTGATATGCGGCACTAATTGGTGGCACTGATAATGGGTACTGATAGACAGCACTGATAGGTAGCACTGACTGACATCACTGACTGGCACAACCGCTGGGCACTGACTGGTGGCACTGACTGGCAGCACTGCTGGGCTGCACTGATGGGCACTGGTGGGTGGCACAGGTGGGTGGGCACAGGTGGGTGGCACTACTGGGCACAGGTAGGTGGCACTTCTGGGCACAGGTGGTGACACTGCTGGGTGGCACAGGTGGGCGCACTGCTGGGCACAGGTGGGCGCACTGCTGGGCACAGGTGGGTGCATTGCAGGGCACAGGTGGGCGCACTGCTGGGCACAGGTGGGCGGAACTTGTGTGTGGCACTGCTGGGCACCGATCATCACGGCACTGATGATCAGTGACCCTGATGATCGGTGCCGATCCCCGCTCTGACAACTGCCGGTTTTCGGCAGTACTTTCCTCACGATCTGACAGCGTGAGGAAAGTGCAGCCGAGAACTGGCATTTGCATTTTCCCGGTGATCAGCGTGTCATTGGATCACGTGGTAAAAGGCCGCTGTGATTGGCCTTTTACCACGTCACGTGATCAGCTGTGTCCGTAGGACACAGCGATCACGGAGATCGCCAGGTGCGCGCCCCGGGGGGCACGCAGGAGAGCGCGTTCTGGGAGGACGTCATATGACGTCCACCCAGAACTGGCCGGCCGCAGTGCAGCCGTCATTCGGCTATCTGTGGTCGGCAATTAGTTAATGCTCTCACCACTGTGCTGTAAGGTCTGTCAGGTTCTCTTCATTTGGGCAATGAGCAAATAAATGACTGTTGCCTATCGGCATGGGCTTCCATCGCTTGTCCTTTCTGAATTCCACGGAATGTTTGCTGTAGAGTAGTTTGAGCCTCTGCCAACTGAACTATAGCTTGCGTCAAAGTGTCAATAGAGGTGTCGGGCTGGAGCAGATCGTCGGGAGCGGAGCCTTTTTTAAAATTCTTTTTTCGGGTCAGTGGCGGCAGCGGCGGTGATGGCGGGCATCGTGATTGATGTTGGATCTACTGCGGGGGTTATTCTTTTAGTTTTTTCTTTTCATAAAGGACTTGTCAAAGACTGTGTCCTGTCTTTTTACACACTGCACTTCTTGTTTTTTCTGAATGAGTAGGGGTACTATGTACCCCATACTCATTCACATGGGGGGGATCTGGGGGCCCCCTTGTTAACGGGGGTTTCCAGATTCCGATAAGCCCTGTGCCCACAGACCCCCACAACCACAGCCCAGGGTTGTGGGGAAGAGGCCCTTGTCCCCATCAACATGGGGATAAGGTGAATTGGGGGGGAGCCCCCCCTGCCCCAAAGCACCCCCCATGTTGAGGGCATGTGGCCTGGTATGATTCAGGAGGGGGGGGCGCTCGCTCGTTTCCTGATCTGCTGGGCTGCACGTTTAAATAAGGGTCTGGTATGGATTTTTTTTTTAAATGTTGGCGTGGGGGTTCCCCTCAAAATATGGATGGGAGGGGGGACCCCTCGCCGTTTTTTTATTTATTATGGTGCCAGTTTTTAAATGTAATTACCGATTTTTGTTTTCTTCACTATAGCTCAGAGAATCAGCTGTCACTCCCACCCAGCTAAAAGAGAAAGTTTCCTTTTAGTTTATTTACCCTAAAAGAAACAATGTTTCCTTTTACTGTCTTAAAAGAAAAAAGTTTCCTTTAGCTCTGGGGAAAGTGACAGCTAACCCTGTGAGTGATAGTGAAGAAAAAAAAAGTAAAAATCGGCTCCGACATACATTTCATATTGCGAAAAAAATTTGCGTGATTTTCATTCGTAAACCGAAAACTACGTTACCCGAGGCGTTCATAAACCGAGGTACTCCTGTATAACAAGTGAACTTAAGAGTAAGGTGTTGTTTGACCAAAACGCGTTAGTGTTGCTCGTCTCCTGAAACGTTTTATACTCTTTCTTCAACATAACGCTTCTACAGTTTATTCCCTCCTTGGAGCCAACCCGACGTGATTGATGTAACCAGTGCGGCGCTCAAAAACCAAAACCGAAAAATAATCCCATGAATCACCAAGATCTTCCCCATTCCACGTACCAACCAGGCCCGACCCCAGTGGCGTCCCTAGAGGGGTGCGGGCCGCATCGGGTGACACCATCATGGAGCGCAGGAGCAGGATGCCAGCACAGTGACAGTTGCCCCGCCCCGGTGTAGCGGTTAAGTGAGTATCCCCTGAAGCAACTGCGCATGTGCCGGTTTCAGGTCGAAGAAGCCGATCGCCGGCTCTGTGCTAAAGTCGGAGATCAGTTTCTTCGGCCTGAAACCGGCACATGCGCAGTTGCTTCAGGGGATACATATGTTCACAGGATACTCATTTTACCGCTCCTTCCTCTCTGGAGGGGTGACACCATGTGTCACCGCACCAGGTGACACCAACCCTAGGGACTCCTCTGCCCAAACCTGCTGAGCTCCCGAGATCAGGCACATTCAGGGTGGTGTAGCTGTAGGCCTTACCTCCAATGCTTGTTAACAGCAAAATGGCTCTCCTCGGATCCGCATTCACTATATCCGCTCTCCCCGGACCCTGCATTCACTATATCCGCTCTCCCCGGACCCCGCATTCACTATATCCGCTCTCCCCGGACCCCGCATTCACTATATCCGCTCTCCCCGGACCCCGCATTCACTATATCCACTCTCCCCGGACCCCGCATTCCCTTTATCCGCTGTCCCCGGACCCCGTATTCACTGTATCCGCTCTCCCCGGACCCCGCATTCACTATATCCACTCTCCCCGGACCCCGCATTCCCTTTATCCGCTGTCCCCGGACCCCGTATTCACTGTATCCGCTCTCCCCGGACCACGCATTCACTGTATCCACTCTCCCCGGACCCCGCATTCACTGTATCCGCTCTCCCCGGACCCCGCATTCACTATCCGCTCTCCCCGGACCCCGCATTCACTATATCCGCTCTCCCCGGACCCTGCATTCACTATATCCGCTCTCCCCGGTCCCCGCATTCACTATATCCGCTCTCCCCGGACCCCCCATTCACTATATCCGCTCTCCCCGGACCCCCCATTCACTATATCCGCTCTCCCCGGACCCCGCATTCACTATATCCGCTCTCCCCGGACCCCGCATTCACTATATCCGCTCTCCCCGGACCCCGCATTCACTATATCCGCTCTCCCCCCGGACCCCGCATTCACTATATCCGCTCTCCCCCCGGACCCCGCAGTCACTATATCCGCTCTCCCCCCGGACCCCGCATTCACTATATCCGCTCTCCCCGGACCCCGCATTCACTATATCCGCTCTTCCCGGACCCCGCATTCACTATATCTGGTCTCCCACAGTACACACAACATGGAAATGCAATTATTTTAGTAAATATAAACTGCTAAATCCCTTTTTCTCATCAACAGTTAGAGCAGTCTTGTGACTTCTATCAGTGTCCAGCAGAGCACTGGTTAAAGCTTGTAGGAGGAGTTTTCATTTTGCTCTAGGAAGATGCAGGACCCCTGGCCCTCTATCTGGACAGTGCTGATTGGCCCTGTGCTGATCACATGCGCTATCCCAAGAAAAGAAAAAAAAAAACCTCTGTAGCAATACACACCAAACTGAGCATGTGCAGAGTGTCTTCACACGGTATGTCTTATCAGGAGGTAAAAGGGGGCACTGGAAGAAGGGGAGGATCAGAGAAGACAGGATCTAACAACATTTTGCACAATGCAGAGGATTAACTCCTTAGGTTCCCCAGTGAGTAGAACAAGCATGCTTTGCTGCATCTACAGACACACTTTAAGTCTAAGCACCTACAAACGTCCAGAGGTAACATGTTATATCACATGGTACAGCAACATGGAATCCCAACTTCCAAGAAGCCCGCCGTTCCCTTGCCCTTGCTCAGTAGCGTGTATCCGGGTCCGCCCTACCAGTTTCGTCCCAAATGACGTCATCAGGGGCTTGTGTTAAAAGCATACATCTCCATGTCCCTCTTTGTCCCTTCCCTTCTGACAAGACCATATAAATGGAGAAGTGATCTGGGAGGAGGACACAAATCCCATCGACTGACTAACCCCATCATGTCTTTTCTTTCAGGACACACCCTTGAGGAACCCTCAAAGGATCCTCCCACTGTGTTTATAGTCTGTAAAATGGCAGATGAGGACATCCCAGGAGATTGTGTCGGAGAAAAGACAATGAGCTCCACTATCAATGGTGGACTTCACGGTGTGGATGGACCATGGAATCCCTTGGACCTTTACCAACCTCCTACTGCGGGGGATGGGGCCGGAATTCAAGGGGAGAAGGAATTTTCCTATCCTGAGTGCGGGGAAAGTTTCAGTTCTGAATTAAGTTTTTCTGTACATCAGAGATCTCACACGGGGGAGAAACTTTTTTCCTGCTCTGAGTGCGGGAAATGTTTCCTTGATAAAGCAGAACTTAACATGCATTACACATCTCACCAGGGGGAGAAGCCGTTTTGCTGTCCCGATTGCGGGAAATGTTTCTCACACAAGTCCTTTCTTGTCAGACATCAGAGATTGCACACGGGTGAGAAGCCACATTCCTGCTCAGAGTGCGGAAAATGTTTCATACAGAAATCAGACCTCATCATACATCAAAGATCTCACACAGAGGAAAAGCCCTACACCTGCTCCGAGTGCAATAAATCTTATAAACACAAACCATACCTCGATATACATCAAAGATCTCACAGGGAGGACAAGCCGTATCCCTGCCCTGAGTGTGGGAAAAGTTTTTCACACAAATCAGAACTTTCTATACACCAAAAATCTCACGCGGGGGAGAAGCCGTATTCCTGCCCCGAGTGTGGGAAATGTTTTTTACAGAAGTCTTGCCTTGTCAGACACCAGAGATTGCACACGGGTGAAAAGGTCTATTCCTGCCCCGAATGCGGGAAATGTTTTCCATGTAAATCAGACCTTGTTGCACACCAGAGATCTCACACGGGGGAGAAGCCGTATTCCTGTCCAGAGTGCGGGAAATGTTTCTCAAAGAAGTCCCACATTTACACACATCAGAGAATGCACACGGGGGAGAGGCCATATTCGTGTCACGAGTGCGGAAAAAGTTTCTCACAGAAGTCCAATCTCACCGCACATCAGATGCGGCACGCGCAGGAAAAGATGTTTCCCTGTCCCGAATGTGGGGAATGTTTTGGATTGAAATCAACACTTATCTTGCATCAGAAGTCTCACACCGGGGAGAATCCATAATGCCCCACCCCCCAAATGTGGAAAACGTTAGGCACGGACATCTGACCTTGCTATACATGGAAGATCCCGCACAAGGAAGGAGTGATGGGTGGGACTGGCTTGGGTTCAGTTCATGGGAGGATCTGCAGATCCCAGACCTAGCACCCGAAACCCATTGTGGTCTATGGGAGCTGACTCTCGTATGTTTTGCCTTCTTTAAGGACAACTTGCAAGCATTAGGTGAAAAAACAAAGATGGCGGGCGTAGGTGGCCATGGGGTAACAAATGTCCCCCTCGGAGCAAAGCGGGTCATGTGATGCAGATAAAGGGCAACTTTTAAAAATACCCAATTATATTAAAGGCTTGGGGGATACCGCGGTCCTACATGTGAAATGGTGATCCTACACGCGTAATGGTGATCCTACACGCGTAATGGTGATCCTAAACAGGAACTGGTGATCCTACATGTGAAATGGTGATCCTACACGCGAAATGGTGATCCTACACGCGAATTGGTGATCCTACATGTGAATTGGTCATCCTACACGCGAATTGGTCATCCTACACACGAAATGGTGATCCTACACGTAAAATGGTGATCCTACATGTGAAATGGTGATCCGACCAGGGGCGGACTGACCATTTGGAAACTCGGGGACTGTCCGAGGGCCCGGGGTCAGTAGGGGGCCCCATGAGATGCCCATGGTACCTTTTTCATAAGATTTTTTGAGTTTGGGCAAGGACACAGGGACCCCATGATCCCCTATTGCCCGGGGGGCCCCATGAGTTGTCAGTCCGCCCCTGGATCCGACATTTGAATTGGTGATCCTACATGTGACATGGTGATCCTACACGTGAGTTGGTGATCCTACATGTGAAATGGCGATCCTACGCGTGAAATGGGAATCCTACATGCAAATTGTTGATCCTACACGCGAATTGGTGATCCTACACGTGAATTGGTGATCCTACACGTGAAATGGTGATCCTACACAAGAATTGGTGACCCTATATGAGAAATAGTGATCCTACGCATGAATTGTTGATCCTTCACGTGAAATGGTGATCCTACGCATGAATTGTTGATCCTACACGTGAAATGGTGATCCTACACGTGAATTGTTGATCCTACACGTGAAATGGTGATCCTACACGTGAATTGGTGACCCTACATGGGAAATGGTGATCCTACACATGAATTGGTGACCCTACATGGGAAATGGTGATCCTACACATAAATTGTTGATCCTACACGCAAAATGGTGATCCTACACATGAATTGGTGATCCCACATGTGAATTGGTGCCCCAGTTGGATGTACTCCAGCAATGGTGACATAAAAAAAAGTAGTGCTGCTAAATGACAGATCCTTCCGCAGGTTGGTTTGGGGATCCTGGGTGACGTCATTGACCACATATGGCCATGAGTGGTCAGTGACGTCACCCAGGATCTCCAGCTGGTTTGTTGACATTCACCAACCGGTCGGGGAGCTGTCATTTCTGGCAGGAGTGCTGTGGAAGCGGATTGTTGTAGTTTTGGTTGTCAGGATGTCGTTGATGGATCTGTATGCCTAGGTGACATGGTTGGATTTTATTGTTTATTATAACATCGTTTTACTTGAATAAAGGTTTGATTGAGAGTCTTTGTGTTTAATATATTCTTTTTTTTGTGTGTGTGTGTGTGTGTGTTAATGAGCAACAAGGTATACTGTGAACTCCCTTTCTCAATCATGTAGGAGGGAAGGTTGGATAGCAAGGGGGCCCCCTTATCTTAAAAGGGCTTTGAGATTCAATTGAACCCACCACCATTTGCAGACCCCAACATCCACTTGGCCAGGGGTGTGGGAATGAAGCTTCTCAACAAGGTGACCTGCCAGATTGGGCCCCCTGCCAAATTACCCTCCCATTTTTCAGCCCCTAGGCCTCTCCTGAAGCATGCCAGGCCCCATGCCCTGCAGAAACAAAAAGGTATGGGAATGCCCCTCAAAAACCATATCACACCCTTATTCTAGACAAGGCATGGAATTTAAGGAGGATCAGTCCATTATGGACTATGAGAGCTTTGTTTTTTAGCATGGTGTTCCCCTCAAAATCCATCCTAGGCCTCAATCTAGGGTAAGGGTCTGTTACAGATTTTGAGGTGGACTCAAACCTTTATTTCTGCAAGCCATGTGGCCTAGGAAAAGGAGGAGACTGCAGCCTTCCCCCCTGAACCATTCAAGAACAGATGCCCTCAACATTGGGAAGGAACCTTGCCAGAAGGGCCACCCGGGCAAGGTACTTTGCTCCCAGGTTGATGGGAATAAGGGTTTAATCCCAACAAATGAATAATGGTGCAAATTTATACTTGTATCCAATCAAGTTGCCTGGCTGAACAGGAAAAGGAGGGGACTGCAACCTCCCCCCCCAAACCATTCAAGAACAGATGCCCTCAACATTGGGAAGGAACCTTGCCAGGGGGCCACCTTGGCAAGGTACTTTGCTCCCAGGTTGATGGGAAGAAGGGTTTAATCCTAACAAATGAAAAATGGTGCAAATTTATACTTTTATCCAAGCAAGTTGCCTGGCTGGACAGGAAAAGGAGGAGACTGCAACCTTCCCCGCTGAACCATTCAAGAACAGATGCCCTCAACACCTCAACATTGGGAAGGTACTTTGGCAGTGGGCCACGCTGGCAAGATACTTTGCTCCCAGGTTGATTGGGAACAAGGGTTTAATCCCAACAAATGAAAAATGGTGCAAATTTATACTTGTTGTTAGGATCCGCCAGGCGGAGCCCTCCGTCTGCCAGCTGGTAGACCTACCCAGAGCGTGGGGTCTAAGCCCGGGCTGTGCTTTCACCAGGGCCCCTGATGGTGGGGATGGACTTGAAACAGTCCCGGGCCAGGTCACGACCTCTGAGCGGGCCACCAGCGGCCGAGGAGGCCTCCGGGGATGTATGTAGGTACCAGGAGAGCCAGCTGTGAAGAGGATGGCGGCCCCAGCAGGGTGGTACGGATAGTGGCCCCGTGGGGTAAGCGGGGTACCGAATCGGCGGGCTAGGAGTAGTCGGGTCACACGCAGGGTCAGCCAGGTAAATCAATCCGTAGGAACAGTTGGGATAAGCCGAGTCAAAACGCAGGAGCAGGCAGAATAGTCAGAACAAAGCCGGGTCAATCACAGGAGCGGGTAGAATAGTCAGAACAAAGCCGGGTCAATCACAGGAGCGGGTAGAATAGTCAGAACAAAGCCGGGTCAATCACAGGGGCAGGCAGTGTAGTCTGGGTCAAAAAACAGGGTCACAGCAGGAGCAGGTATTCAGGATCACATATAGACCTTGCGGCAATTTGTGACAGTGCAGGGCATCTTTAAATAGTGCGCCCTGCACTGTCATTGGCTGGCTAGGACGCGCCCCCGGCTGTCATTGGACGCCTGAGGCGCGCCCGCGGTTTCTACTGCGCATGCGCGGCGTCCTGTCAGCCGCGGCTCGCCGGGACCTAGTTCCTGTGTCCCGGCGCGATCTGCCGCCAATGCGCATGCGCGGGGGACAGAGCCGCGATTGCGGCAGACGGAGCCGGGATCCCTGACATTGCCCCCCCCCAACGGGCACCCTCCGGGAGCCCCACTGATCTCTCCACCGCGGGTGAGCACAAAACTCCCGGATGAGCCTGGGCGCGTGAACGTCCTGGGCGGGTTCCCAGGAGTTCTCCTCAGGACCATAACCCTTCCATTTTATCAGGAACTGAGTCTGGCCCCCCCTCCTTCGGCAACTGAGGATAGTCTCCACCTCAAATTCCTCCTGGTCACCTATGGCGATTGCCTCGGGAGGTCTGGATTCTCGGTCTGGGAAGGGATCCGGTCTGGACGGCTTCAGGAGAGATACATGAAACACAGGATGTATTTTGAAAGTCTGCGGAAGCTCGAGTTCATAGGCCACCTCGTTGACCATTCGTTTAACAGGAAATGGGCCAATGTACTTGGGTCCCAGCTTCTTTGAGGGGCACAGCATCTTCAAGTTGGCTGTTGCTAGCCAAACCAGATCTCCTGATTGAAGCAGTAAATCTCCTCTTCTCTTTCTGTCGAAAGCCTTCTTACTGTCCTCCTGGGCCTTAGCGATGGCTTCCTGAATAGTCTTGTTGTTGACGGAAAAGAAGTTCAAGATGTCTTGCGACGCCGGTACCAGATTTTCAGGCATTAGATCAGGGAGGAATGTGGGGTGATACCCGTAATTAGAAAAGAATGGCGATTGACCCGTAGCTGAGTGACTTGAGTTGTTGTATGAGAACTCCGCAGAAGGCAACAACGTCAGCCAGTCATCCTGGAGATAGGAGGTGTAGCATCGTAAATACTGTTCCAGCGTTTGGTTGGTCCTCTCGGTTTGACCGTTGGTCTGCGGGTGGTAGGCGGATGAGAGCGACAGCTTGATTCCCAGCGCTTTACATAGGGCGTTCCAGAACCTGGAGGTGAATTGCACCCCCCGATCCGACACAATGTCTTCGGGGACTCCATGAAGCCTTACCACTTCCCGAATGAAGATCCGTGCCGTTTCCGGTGCCGATGGGGTCTTCTCCAGGGGCACGAAATGCGCCATCTTCGAGAAGCGGTCGACGATCACCATTATCGCTGTGTGGCCTTGGGATGGTGGGAGTTCGACCACAAAATCCATGGCTATCATTTGCCAGGCCCGCTTGGGTATAGGTAATGGACGTAACAATCCCCATGCCCTACTCCTGGAGGGTTTGTTCCTTTGACAGGTGGGACACGTCCGGACGTAACGCTCACAATCCTTGATCATGTCCGGCCACCAGAATGAGCGCCGTAGCAGTTCTAGAGTCTTCGTCACCCCGAAGTGACCTGCCATTGGATGGTCGTGGCAATGCCCTAGGACCAAGGTTCGCACCTCTTCTGGGACCATGATTCGGTCTTCCTTCCAAAACAGGCCACCGTGGCTCTGGAGGGGTGACCCAGACGGAACGGGTAGTCTTACCGAAGCATCAAGAAGCCGGGAGCGCAGTTCCGTTTGTAGCGCGAGGAAGCTTCCAGAAGGCAGGATGGTGTCTGGTACCGCAGCGTCGTCGGGGTCCTCAAACATGCGGGACAGGGCGTCTGGTTTGGTATTCTTAGTACCGGGTCGGTACGTTATATGGAATGAGACTCGAGAAAAGAAAAGAGCCCATCTCGCTTGGCGTGGTCTCAGTCGTTTTGCCGTCCTTAAATATTCAAGGTTTTTGTGATCTGTAAATATTAGGATTGGGTGAGTGGCCCCTTCCAGTAAATACCTCCATTCTTCCAGAGCGGTTTTAATGGCCAGGAGCTCCCGATCTCCAATGTCATAGTTGCGCTCCGCTGGTGTCAGCTTCCTGGAGAAGAACGCCACAGGGTGCAGTAGTTCCTTGGTACCATTCCTTTGGGACAGAACCGCTCCTACCGCGTTTTCGGAGGCGTCTACTTCCAACACATATGGGAGCGAAGAATCCGGATGGCAGAGAATGGGAGCAGAGGTGAACAGTCTCTTGAGCTTATCGAAGGCCGACTGAGCTTCGGAGGTCCACTTAAAGCGGACCCCTTGTTTCGTCAGTTGCGTGATCGGGGAGACCAGGCCGGAGAAGTTCCTAACAAATTTTCTGTAAAAGTTAGCAAAGCCGATGAAACGCTGTACCCCCTTTTTGTCGGCGGGTATTGGCCAATCTAAGATCGCCGTGACCTTCTGGGGATCCATCGCGACCCCCGCGGAAGAGAGAACCAGTCCCAAGAATGTGATCTCGTGCTGTTCAAAACAGCACTTTTCAGCCTTAGCGTATAGCCCGTGTTGGCGCAACCGTTCTAAGACCCGTGACACGTGACCTCGATGAACCTCCAGTGAGGGGGAAAAAATTAGGATGTCATCCAAGTAAACTACCACGAAAATATCAAGAAAATCGCGAAAAACATCATTGATAAAATGCTGAAAAGTCGCCGGGGCATTACAGAGCCCGAACGGCATCACCAAATATTCGTAGTGACCGAATCTTGTACGGAACGCCGTTTTCCACTCATCCCCCTCCCTGATACGAACAAGGTTATAGGCCCCCCGCAGGTCTAATTTAGTGAATATCGTTGCTGATCTCAGTCTCTGGAGGAGCTCGGGGACTAGGGGTAAGGGATAACGATTCTTTACCGTAATTTTATTTAGGTCACGATAGTCTATGCAGGGCCGTAACGATTTGTCCTTCTTCTCTACAAAGAACAACCCGGCCCCGGCTGGGGATGTGGAAGGACGAATAAAGCCCTTCCGAAGGTTTTCGTCGATATATTCCCTCAGCACCCCCGATTCCATTTCGGACAAGGGGAAGATACGGCCGAAAGAGATTTCCGACCCGGGTAGGAGGTCAATGGGGCAGTCGTAGGGACGGTGTGGAGGTAGAACGTCAGCTCCCCGCTTACTAAAGACGTCCAAGAAGTCATGATAGGCCGGAGGAATCACCTGGGATAGATTGGTGTCTCCGTCCAAGCACAGGAGGAACCGGGGAACCATGGGTCCTGTGACGTGGCAGTGACTCAAACAATAGGGTGACCGAAAATGAATCATTCCCTTTTCCCAGTCAATCTGGGGGTTATGGGCCCTCAGCCAAGGGAGCCCCAGAATGACTGGAAAAAGGGGGGAGGCGATGGCGTCCAAACGGAGGAACTCCTGGTGATGGTCTGCCATAGTGGTGAAAATGGGTGGTGTCTCCTGGTCCACCACCCCAGATTTTATACTGGACCCATCTGCCAAGAAAATGTTGAACCCCCTTTCTTTGGTCTGGAGAGGGATTTTTTGCCGGTGGGCAAAAGTCAGATCAATAAAACAGCTACAGGCTCCTGAGTCAACGATCGCGGTCACCGACAATATTCCTCCGGGGAGCTGTAAAGACACAGGAATGGCCAGGTAACTAGACTGATCATCCCTGCCTGCAGGTAAGGAACAAGAAACGGGCGTGGACTTACTCGTTTTTGCAGGACAGGAGCGCACCTGGTGACCAGCTTCCCCGCAGTACAGACACAGGTTCAGTGAGCGCCTCCTCTGGCGTTCCTCGACCGATAAGTGGGAACGGGCCAGTCCCAGTTGCATGGGTTCCGAGTTGTCTCCCATCTCCGTGTTTCGCGGATGGTTCCCTGGGGCTGGAGTTGTATCTCTTGATGGAATCCATGCCACCCTTTGACCCTGGCCGCTCCTTTCCTGTCGACGTTCCCTTAGTCTACGGTCAATTTGAATGGCCAATTCAATCAATCTTTCCAGGGAGTCAGGTAGGCCTACTCGTGCGAGTTCGTCCTTGAGAGGCTCAGACAGTCCAATGCGGAACTGGTGACATAAGGCCGCATCGTTCCATCTGGTGTCTCCCATGCTATGCCTAAAATCGGACGCGTATTCTTCCGCTGCCCGGCGGCCCTGTCGCAGAGAGTATAGGGTAGCCTCTGCGGAAGCAGCCCGCTGAGGGTCGTCATACAAAACGGCCATGGCCTGAAAGAACTCGGTCACGGAGTCAAGATGGTGGTCGCGCCTCTCCATCAGACGGTGGGCCCAATCCTGGGGCTCATCCTGAAGGAGAGAGACTAGAAACCCCACCTTGACGGTCTCGGAGGAGAATGTGCGAGGCTGCAAGTCAAAATATAGTGTGCAAGCGTTCCGAAAGGCTCGGAAGCGGCTCCGGTCCCCACGGAACCGCTCCGGCAGGGGAATGCGGGGCTCAGGAGCTAAGGGTGTGGCAACCGCTCCGGATACCGGGGTAGCGGGAGGTTCCACAGACGGGGAACTCTGAGCAGGGGGAGTCTGGGGGGCTAATGTCTCCATGCGGTCTTCCAGTCGGGCGCAGCGACTGTGGAAGTTCTGGAAAGCCTGGGTCAAAGTTGCCAGGTGCTGGCAAATATCCTCTAGGGACGCCGGTCCACTTCCTGGCTCTGTCATGGCCGCAAGGTACTGTTAGGATCCGCCAGGCGGAGCCCTCCGTCTGCCAGCTGGTAGACCTACCCAGAGCGTGGGGTCTAAGCCCGGGCTGTGCTTTCACCAGGGCCCCTGATGGTGGGGATGGACTTGAAACAGTCCCGGGCCAGGTCACGACCTCTGAGCGGGCCACCAGCGGCCGAGGAGGCCTCCGGGGATGTATGTAGGTACCAGGAGAGCCAGCTGTGAAGAGGATGGCGGCCCCAGCAGGGTGGTACGGATAGTGGCCCCGTGGGGTAAGCGGGGTACTGAATCGGCGGGCTAGGAGTAGTCGGGTCACACGCAGGGTCAGCCAGGTAAATCAATCCGTAGGAACAGTCGGGATAAGCCGAGTCAAAACGCAGGAGCAGGCAGAATAGTCAGAACAAAGCCGGGTCAATCACAGGAGCGGGTAGAATAGTCAGAACAAAGCCGGGTCAATCACAGGAGCGGGTAGAATAGTCAGAACAAAGCCGGGTCAATCACAGGAGCGGGTAGAATAGTCAGAACAAAGCCGGGTCAATCACAGGGGCAGGCAGCGTAGTCAGGGTCAAAAAACAGGGTCACAGCAGGAGCAGGTATTCAGGATCACATATAGACCTTGCGGCAATTTGTGACAGTGCAGGGCATCTTTAAATAGTGCGCCCTGCACTGTCATTGGCTGGCTAGGACGCGCCCCCGGCTGTCATTGGACGCCTGAGGCGCGCCCGCGGTTTCTACTGTGCATGCGCGGCGTCCTGTCAGCCGCGGCTCGCCGGGACCTAATTCCTGTGTCCCGGCGCGATCTGCCGCCAATGCGCATGCGCGGGGGACAGAGCCGCGATTGCGGCAGACGGAGCCGGGATCCCTGACACTTGTATTCAAGCAAGTTGCCTGGCTGAACAGGAAAAGGAGGAGACTGCAGCCCCCCCCCCCCCCCGAACCATTCAAGAACAGATGCCCTCAACATTGGGAAGGAACCTTGGCAAGGTACTTTGCTCCCAGGTTGATGGGAAGAAGGGTTTGATCCCAACAAATGAAAAATGGTGCAAGTTTATACTTTTATCCATGCAAGTTGCCTGGCTGGACAGGAAAAGGAGGAGACTGCAACCTTCCCCCCTGAACCATTCAAGAACAGATGCCCACAATATTGGGAAGGCACTTTGGCAGGGGGCCACGCTGGCAAGGTACTTTGCTCCCAGGTTGATCGGAAAAAAGGGTTTAGTCCCAACAAATGAAAAATGGTGCAGATTTATACTTTTATCCAAGAAAGTTGCCTGGCTGGACAGGAAAAGGAGGAGACTGCAACCTTCCCCCCTGAACCATTCAAGAACAGATGCCCTCAACATTGGGAAGGAACCTTGCCAGGGGGCCACCCTGGAAAGGTACTTTGCTCCCAGGTTGATGGGAAGAAGGGTTTAATCCCAACAAATGAAAAATGGTGCAAATTTATACTTGTATCCAAGCAAGTTGCCTGGCTGGACAGGAAAAAGAGGAGAGTGCAACCTTCCCCCCTGAAATATTCAAGAACAGATGCCCTCAACATTGGGAAGGCACTTTGGCAGGGGGCCAACCTGGCAAGGTACTTTGCTCCCAGGTTGATTGGGAAGAAGGGTTTAATCCCAACAAATGAAAAATGGTGCAAATTTATACTTGTATCCAAGCAAGTTGCCTGGCTGGATGGGAAAAGGAGGAGAGCGCAACCTTCCCCCCTGAACCATTCAGGAACAGATGCCCTCAACACTGGGAAGGAACCTTGCCAGGGGGCCATCCTGGCAAGGTACTTTGCTCCCAGGTTGATTGGGAAGAAGGGTTTAATCACAACAAATGAAAAATGGTGCAAATTTATACTTGTATCCAAGCAAGTTGCCTGGCTGGACAGGAAAAGGAGGAGAGTGCAACCTTCCCCCCCCTGAACCATTCAAGAACAGATGCCCTCAACATTGGGAAGGCACAGTGGTGGGGGGCCACCCTGGCAAGATACTTTGCTCCCAGGTCGATTGGGAACAAGGGTTTAATCTCAACATCCCTGGTGAAGGGGACTCATCTGAGTCTCTAAGTCCCTGTTGAGATAAGGGGCCCTCTGATATCTTGGCCTCCTCCACGTGAATGAGTAAGGTGTACCCCTTGTTATTCACAAAAAAAGGACAATAGCAGTAAACACGCAGACACCCTGAAAAATCCAGTATTAGTAACGCCGTCCACTGCCATTAGATCCATAATCAAGAGAATGACTCCCCAGTGACACAATGATCTGCTGCATTCCCACCACAAATGACAGCTCCCCAGCCAGCTGTTGAATATCAACAAACTGACTGGATATGTTGGATGCCTTCATTGACCAAATATGGTCCTGTAACGGCACTTGGAATTCCCCAAGGCTTGTAAAGCAAGTCGGTGGGTGGGAAACTCATGTTGTGACAGTATTGATTCTGCCATTTAATGGTTGCAATAGCAAGAGGTTCAAGTGTGTGGGCGAACTGGCCATTTAGTTCTCCCATTTTAGCAAACAGGGAATAAGCTGGGTTTGGGTCAAACTCGTGGTTGACCTGAACCTGAAGCTTATCCCTACTGGAGAAATTGTTTTCTCACAGACGTCCAAACTTACTGAACATCAGACATGCCACACACAGGAAAACCTTTTATTCAAAATAAGCATTCCTGACATGTTTTGTCTAGTCATTTCTCCGTGTGTCTTCGTTGGGTTGACTCCATGCTGACATAGTTGGAAAGAAAATGTGTTGAGGTGCCACCTTCGGAGTTGTAATAGTCACTCTTTACATGAGATGTTCCTCCACACGGGTGAGGTCACGAAGAGCAGAATGTGGACTTCTCATTCATGTGAGATTCACATGGCTATGAAGATCAACCTTCTACAAAGTTCTTCAGCTTCTTCTACTCTTCGGTAGCTTATATATAGGCAGCAACTAAAGACATAACATTATATTTAAGGGCAAATCAAGAAATACATTAAATTGCTAAAATCATTTAATATTAAATTGTATCACACTCACCTTGCTCGCAGATCAACAAGAATGTGGTGGCAACCTAACAGCTTCCTTTGGGTACTTCTCTCAGATTACCAACCGAATTCTAAGGGATGGTATACGTTTGGGCGGGGGGTAACATGCTTGCCAATTGCCAAGGTCTGGGCTTGAGAGATGAGTAGGTTGTCTTGACTTGGGCTTGACAGCCAAGTAGGCCATATGGGTTTTGGCTTGACAGTTGAGAGGGGTAGCTGGGCCTCATCTTGCCAGCTGAGTGGGCTAACTGGACTTTGCCTTCACAGCTGAGTGGGCTAGCTGGACTTCACCTTGACAGCTCAGTGAGCTAGCTGGACGTCATCTTGCCAGCTCAGTGGGCTATGTCACGTACCTGATTGGAGACTGAAATGATGAGGTCGGCCTCACTTGTGTCATTAGCCCTGACCCCACTGGAAGTGTAACAGAGGGTGTCTAGGGACCAGGGGAACAAGAGCGCCAGCAGATGTTGTTTGCAGCACTTGCAGTTGGAGACTTTGGAAGACTGATGAACCTCCGATTCAAGGTCAGTAGTGATATGCAGAGCTGGTATGGTAGATCGCCAGGTGTGCACCAGAGTAAGACAGGAAGCTGGAATGGGAGACAGGAGCAATGTCATAGGAATAGCCGGGGTCATCAATGGGCGGACAGCGAGGTACCAAATCAGAAGCAAGCCAAAGTCAGGAGCAGAGCCGAAGTCAGGAACCAGTATCAAGCAGGAGAGTAATAAGAGTCAGGTCAGGAACAAGCCGGGTCAGCAACAAGGAAATCACACAGGAATGAGCAGGAAACGGGGAACAGCTGAAGACCAGTCAGCACTCAGCACAGGCAGAGACACCTTTTAAGTAGTCTGTATGGCGCCAATCTTCGCCGTGTGCACGATCGTGCATTTCTCTGCGCATGTGCACTTCTATTCGCCAGCCGTCTCACGGGAATTCCCTTACAGGATAGCTGGACTTCACCTTGACAGCTGAGTGGGCTAGCTGGACATCATATTGCCAGCTCAGTGGGCTAGCTGGACTTCACCTTGACAGCTGAGTGGGCTAGCTGGACTTCATCTTGCCATCTCAGTGGGCTAACTGGACGTCATCTTGCCAGCTCAGTGCGCTAACTGGACGTCATCTTGCCAGCTCAGTGCGCTAACTGGACGTCATCTTGCCAGCTCAGTGGCTTAGCTGGATGTCATCTTGCCAGCTCAGTGGCCTAGCTGGACATTATCTTGCCAGCTCAGTGGGCTAGCTGGACTTCACCTTGACAGCTGAGTGGGCTAGCTGGACGCCATCTTGCCAGCTCAGTGGGCTAGCTGGACTTCACCTTGACAGCTGAGTGGGCTACCTGGGCCTGGGGTTGACAACTGGATGGGCAAGTTGGCTGGTTGGACAGTCAAGGCTGAGAGACTGAATGTGGGCCATCAATAATTGACAATTCGCATCGTTCTCCACAAACAGGCTGAGTAAAGAGAGGAATGGGAGAGGGAGGCTAGTAGATGGGAATGCATTCCATAGAGGGTGTTTATGTCATTCCCATCCACTGGTTCTCTGTTCCCTTCTTCCAACCCAAATGCGTGAAAAAAAGATCCAGGATGCAGTCACTGAACTGGCATCTCCTCAGCAAAATATTGTCCCACGATAGGCTGGTAGATTTTGATTTAGGAAGCGGCTTTTGCTAGTTGGGGTGGAAATCTTACTCAGGAGTGTCTACAAGATCCCGGATGATTGTCCTCAACTTCTGCAAGAGTTTGGAGACATCAATCGGATCCTCGTGTCTACTGGGTTTCCTGGGTGAGTTGACATGTAGGCATCTTTAAGGACACACAGTGCCTACACAACACAAGGCCGTGTTCACACTACGAGAAATTCCTCGGGGCTTCAATCATTCTCAGAGCTTCCCAAGGTGAGGGTCTCACTTATATCAAAGGGATGCATGCACAAGATGTTTTTATGGCATCTACAGATTGGAAGTTCAGTGGGAGTAAAATAAGCCCCATTGTTGGTGTCAGTGGGATAAAAAAAAAGGCTTGTTATTCATGTCAGGGAACTATAGGCCCCATCGCCGATGTCCTTGGAATAAAAAAAACCATCACTGGTATCAGCGAGCGAAAATAGGTCCCATTGTCAGTGGGATAAAATAAATCCCATTTCTGGTGTCAATGAGAGAAAGTAAGCCCCATCATTGGTGTTAAAGGGATAAAATATGACCCATCATTGGTGTCAGAACAAAGTCTAACCCCAGCCCAGCATTGGTGGTCAGAACAAAGTTGAACCCCAGCCCATCATTGGTGGTCAGAACAAAGTCGAACCCCAGCCCAGCATTGGTGGTCAGAACAAAGTCTAACCCCATCCCAGCATTGGTGTGAGAACAAAGTCTAACCCCAGCCCAGCATTGGTGGTCAGAACAAAGTCTAACCCCAGCCCAGCATTGGTGGTCAGAACAAAGTCTAACCCCAGCCCAGCATTGGTGGTCAGAACAAAGTCTAACCCCAGCCCAGCATTGGTGATCAGAACAAAGTCTAACCCCAGCCCAGCATTGGTGGTCAGAACAAAGTCTAACCCCATCCTAGCATTGGTGTCAGAACAAAGTCTAACCCCAGCCCAGCATTGGTGTCAGAACAAAGTCTAACCCCAGCACTGGTGATCAGAACAAAGCCTAACCCCAGCCCAGCATTGGTGTCAGAACAAAGTTTAACCCCAGCCCAGCATTGGTGTCAGAACAAAGTAACTCCAGCCCAGCATTGGTGTCAGAACAAAGTAACTCCAGCCCAACATTGGTGGTCAGAACAAAGTCTAACCCCAGCCCAGCATTGGTCAGAACAAAGTCTAACACCAGCCCAGCATTGGTGTCAGAACAAAGTCTAACCCCAGCCCAGCATTGGTGTCAGAACAAAGTCTAACCCCAGCCCAGCATTGGTGGTCAGAACAAAGTCTAACCCCATCCTAGCATTGGTGTCAGAACAAAGTCTAACCCCAGCCCAGCATTGGTGTCAGAACAAAGTCTAACCCCAGCACTGGTGATCAGAACAAAGCCTAACCCCAGCCCAGCATTGGTGTCAGAACAAAGTTTAACCCCAGCCCAGCATTGGTGTCAGAACAAAGTCTAACCCCAGCCCAACATTGGTGGTCAGAACAAAGTCTAACCCCAGCCCAACATTGGTGGTCAGAACAAAGTCTAACCCCAGCCCAGCATTGGTGTCAGAACAAAGTCTAACACCAGCCCAGCATTGGTGGTCAGTAGTGATACTTACCTGATCACACGCTCCTGTTTTGTTCCCTCTCTGCTGATGTTGGAGTTCTACTTTTGCTGTCAGAAAGAAGATCCCTCCACTCAACAGTCTGGTATAATCGCAGTGCCTGGTGATGGAACCAAGAGAGTGTTCCAGCCCTCCTGTAACCTGCAGGATGTGGACACAACGGGACAGTAGACTAAATCTCGGGACTGTCCTACAAAATCCGGGACACCTAGCAAAAATGTCAAGACCGTGTTCACACTACGAGATGTTTCTCGGGGCTGCAGTTCCTCTGAACTCCAGAAGGTGAGGATCTCACATCTAGACACATAAAGTCTCTATGGAAAACTGACAGGAAGTGGTGTCAGGGACAGACAGGAAGTGGTGTCAGGGACAGACAGGAAGTGATGTCAGGTACAGACAGGAAGATCTGGGTGAGTGGTGAGTCGGGAGGAAGTAGAGAGGAGACATTGGTGTGGCATTAGAGGAGGTAATAAGATCTGATTTTCTATTTACACCCAGTAAGGAGTGTTGCTGGTACCAGTCACCAGACATGTCCACCATTATACAGAGGTGTCCCTCTATGTTTGTTGTGTGTTCTTGTGCATTATTTATGACTTTTATATTACATCGCTGTGTCTTCTTGTATGACAGCGGCAGCTCAGAGCTGAGGGAGGCTCTGTCTCGGTTCTGGTCACGTGATACAGCCAAGAGGAGGACTTCTTCTCATTCCCAACTGCCACTGATTCTTGGAAGTGAGGTTAAACACTTGCTGACCGCCATATGTTCCCTGGTCTCCTCCTCCCATGCCCGCCTCCAGGACTTCTCCAGGGTGTCACCCATCCTCTGGAACTCCCTTCCCCAACCCATCAAATTATCACCTAGTCTCCTCTCCTTTAGGCGCACCCTGAAAACCCATCTCTTCAAGGAAGCCTACCCCACCCCCTGCTAACTTGCCGACCTCTTCCACTCTTCCTACCACTCCATCCCCCACAGCTATCTCCTCCTGTACCACTATCCCCTCCCTCCTAGATTGTAAGCTCGATCCCCTCATGTTTTGCATTGTATTGGTATTGTTCTGTCACATGTTCTGTCCCCCTTTGTAATGTACAGCGCTGAGCGAACCATTGGTGCTTTATAAATACTGTATAATAATAATATGTATATACAAGTATGGTGGTGTATAGGCATACGTACAGTACATCCCCCTCACGCATCACTAATTTACTAACTGACATATCAGGCTGGATGTCACACCACATCCTCAAACTCAACCTTTCCAAAACAGCTCATAATATTTCATCCTCCATGAGCTCCTTCCTCTGACTTCTCAGTTGAGATCAATGGCACAACTATCAGTCTGTCCCCTCATGCCAGGGTGCTAGGTGTAACCCTGGACTCCGAATTCTCCCTTCGGCCCCACATCCAATCACTGTCCAAATCTTGCCTCCTCAACCTCTGCAACATCTCCAAAATATACCCCTTCCTTACCAATGACACCACAAAGCTTCTAATTCACCCCCTGGTCCATCTTCCACCTCAAATACTGCAACTTGCTCCTCATTGCCTAACCTTTATATATGCTATCCCCCTTCAGTGCATCATGAATGCTGCTGCCAGACTCGTCCACCTTAACATCCAATCGATGTCCTCCACCCCTTGCTGCCAATCCCTTCACTGCCCTCCATTCAGTGTCCTCCACCCTTCTCTGCTAATTCCTCCACTGCCCTCCATTCAGTGTCCTCCACCCCTCTCTGCCAATCGCTCTACTGGCTTCCATTCAGTGTCCTCCACCTCTCGCTGCCAATTCCTCCACTGACCTCCATTCAGTGTCCTCCAGCCCTCGCTGCCAATCGCTCTACTGGCTTCCATTCAGTGTCCTCCACCTCTCGCTGCCAATTCCTCCACTGGCTTCCATTCAGTGTCCTCCACCCCTCTCTGCCAATCCCTCCACTGGCCCCCATTCAGTGTCCTCCACCCCTCTCTGCCAATCCCTCCACTGGCCCCCATTCAGTGTCCTCCACCCCTCTCTGTCAATCCCTCCACTGGCCTCAATTCAGTATTCTCCACCATTCTCGGCTAATGACTCCACTGGCCTCCATTCAGTGTCCTCCACCCATCTCTGCCAATCCCTCCACCCTTCTCTTCCAATCCCTCCACTGTCCTCCATTCATCATCCTCCACCCTTCTCTGTCAATCCCTCCACTGGCTTCATTTCACTGTCCTTCACCCCTCTCTACAAATCTCTCCACTGGCCTCCATTCAGTGTCCTCCACCCCTCTCTGCCAATCCCTCCACTGGCCTCCATTCATCGTCCTCCACCCTCTGCCAATCCCTCCACTGACACTGTCCTTCACCCCTCTCTACCAATCCCTCCACTGGCCTCTATTTTGTGACCTCCACCCCTCTCTGCCAATCCCTCCACTGGCGCCCATTCATCGTCCTCCAACCCTCTCTGCTGATCCCTCCATTGGCTTCCCCTCACCTAATGAATACAATGCAAAATACTAATTACAACTTACAAAGCCATCCACAACTCGGCCCGCAGCTACATCACCATCCTCATCTCAAAATACCAACTAAACCGTTCTCTCAGCTCCCTCCCAATACTTTCTGCTCTTTAGCTCTCTTGTCACCTCCTCCTGTACACTCAGCCAGGACTTCCCAAGAGCCTCTCCCATCCTGTGGAACTCCTTACCCCAATTTGTATAACAATCTCTACACCCTCTACATTAACCACTCCTGACATTTCAAGAAAACCTTTCAGTGATATGAATATTTGTATTAGGTGTTCCTCAGTACAATCTAAACATCCTAGGATCTGAACAAGTTCCACAGACACTATACTTCCATCACAGGTCTACTTCTTTGAAATAGTTCAGAGACAAAACAGAAAGTATCATTTCTGATCAGGGAAGTAGAACAAAATATAACAGGTCTACAGGGGGCAAGAAACATGACAAACACTAAGAGCACAATCTACATTTGCCAATTCTAACTGGGGCAGCCCAACTTTCAACCCCTATATCCCCATCCTAATATTGTACAACCAATACAGTCCAGGTAACTCTCTGCTATCCATCTACAGAGAAACCCGCATAGATCACATCAATGAAGATGGAGGAGGACCGGAGTCACATGATGGAGAGGATACTAAACCTCACCCTGGAGATCATCTACCTGCTGACCGGAGAGGTGAGGAGGATTCTGGGAGGTCACATGACATCACTCTCATCTCTATTAATAAAACACAGACCTGACTGGAGAGGTGAGGAGGATTCTGGGAGGTCACATGACATCACACATCTCTATTAATAAAACACAGACCTGACCGAAGAGGTGAGGAGGATTCTGGGAGGTCACATGACATCACTCTCATCTCTATTAATAAAACACAGACCTGACTGGAGAGGTGAGGAGGATTCTGGGAGTCTAACATGATGTTCCTATTGGTTCCCCAATACAGAGATTTCCTCTTCTGAAGTCAGGTGATCATATGACCATCACAGTGCCTCCATGTGACTCCCTAAACCCTGAGAGACACAACATGCAGAAGATTCTAGAAATCACCAAGAAGATGATGGAGCTGCTGACAGGAGAGGTGAGCGGTGCCAGGAATTCTGGGACATTCTCCAGTAACAGACAAGGGATGTGTCTGGATGGTGACTGTATCATTGTGTGTGTCAGGTTCCTATAAGGTGTCAGGGTGTCACTGTCTATTTCTCCATGGAAGAGTGGGAGTATTTAGAAGGACACAAGGACCTCTACAAGGACGTCATGATGGACAATCAGCCGCCCCTCACATCACCGGGTAAGAGGAGACTTTATTGGAAAGGAGAGAGCAGTACGGAGGATCCACCTAGATCCCCCATCATCTGCTAAACACATAGAAACAATGGATTCAGTTAGTGTGTGTGTTTCCTACAGATGGATCCAGTCATGGGAACCCACCAGAGAGATGTCTCCATCCTCTGGATTCCCGGAATTCCACACAGGAAGGTCACACCATCCCTCACCATCAGGTAGGTGGATCCAGTCATGGGAACCCACCCCGTCCTCTGTATTCTCGGGATTCCACACAGGAAGGTCACACCATCCCTCACCATCATCAGGTAGATGAGGAACAATCACTGATAGTATCATTAGGATCTGTACATTATCTGCATTGTTACCATTGATGTCATTTTATTATATATTCAGAGTGGAAACCTGAGAGATTCTATAGTTGAGGTTAAAGAAGAGATAAAAGAGGAGGATGAGGAGTATGGAGTGATGGAGGAGTCAGAGATTCCAGAAGGACACAAAGATCTGTACCAGGACACCATGGTGGAGTCATCCAGCTACAGAAACCCACCAGAGAGATGTCCCCGTCCTCTGTATTCCCGGTATTCCACACAGGAAGATCACAACTACGCACAACATTATCAGGTAGATGATTGACATCTGTTGGTATTTGATTTATACACGGCATGTTTGTTACAATTAATGTTTTATTATATATTCAGAGTGGAAACCTTCAGTATAGTATAAATGTTAAAGAAGAGTATAAAGAGGAGGATGAGCAGTATGGAGTGATGGGGGAGCTTTCAGATGGACACAAAGATATGATGGAGCCACCTAATTATGGAAGCCCACCAGAGGGATGTCCCTGTCCTCTGTATTCCCGGGATTCCACACAGGAAGGTCACACCATCCCTCACCATTATCAGGTAGTTAATTACTAATTATTGATAGTTATTTATATACAGCATGTATTTTACAATGAATGACTTATTTTCTATTCAGAGTGGAATCCTCGGGGATGATAATATTGATGTTAAAGAAGAGTATAAAGAGGAGGATGAGGAGTATGGAGTGATGGAGGAGTTTTCAGAAGGACACAAGGATATGATGGAGCCACCTAATACCAGGAACCCACCAGAAAGATGTCCCCATCCTCTGGATTCCGGGGATTCCACACAGGAAGGTCACACCATCCCTCACCATCATCAGGTAGGTGGATCCAGTCATGGGAACCCATCAGAGAGATGTCCCCATCCTCTGTATTCCCGGGATTCCATACAGGAAGGTCACACCATCCCTCACCATCATCAGGTCGGTGGAGTTGAGGGTCGGGAACATAAAGTGATGGAACCCTCTGACTTGTGGAGACGATGTGTGGACTCTACAAGATGAGATGTTCTATGTGATCTCACATCATAAATCCTTCTATGTTACAGATGTTATTTTCTGCCATTCTGTTGGTTTAGGGTGAAGATCTGATGAACATGAAAGTTGAGGGTGAAGTAGAAGAGACGTATGTGAGGGATGATCAGCAATATACGGAGGAGGCTGGAATGAGGAGGACATTCATAGAGGAGGACACTCCTACAGAGATCAGCACAGGTGACCAGAATATATTCTTCTCTTATCTCTGCTGTTACTGCACACTGATTGGTCCAGAGTAGGGCGGGAGCTGAGTGATGTCAGCCAATAATAGGTTGGTTATGGTCCCCTCCCTGTACTGATACCCTTCCTGGGGTTCAGGTGATAGTATTAGGTTGTGCAGGTAAGTTGTAAATGACTTATGTGCTGCCACCTTTCCTACAGGAATTACTACGTAAGCTGCTGCTGACAGCTATCGGAGTTCCTCACTGCAGAAAAAAATATATTAAAATACAAACATGGTGTAGGTGGTCTTCTTCACGGAAGTCACATGATCTGTGATGCAACGCATTGGAGGGAGGCAGGGTGACGTCACTTATATTAAAATACAAAAATGGTGTAGCACAAAGCTATAGATGAATACAAATATTTAAATGAACCCTCACTTGTGATACCTCCTCAATAACAAGTCTAAATATGTTATGTGTGAAACGTAAATCCGCTGTACCGGTGCTGCAATATAAATATCCAAAGTACATAAACGTCACTGCGTTGCATCACTGATCACTTGGCTTGATCTTTGACGCAACGCGTTGGGTGGAGAGTGGTGACAACACTTCCGGTCAGGCCGAGACCAGAAGTGTTTGGTGGGCTCCCTGCTGGAACGCATTTGTATGTCTTCTAATAAGCTGTTTTTATGTGAGCGGTACTCCTTATTTTATAAATAGAAGTTTTGCGTACTACACTCTGGGCAGCCCTTTTCGAGCATGGTTGACTACTACTGACGATCAAGGACAACCTGATTAAGGGATTTATAACAGGAGGGGAAAGTCACCCTGTGGTCACTGATGTCGAGAAGGATTTCCAGTTGGTTTGTTGACATCAGCCAGGCAGGGAACTGTCATTTGTGGTGGGAGTGCGGTATTAGAGGGTTGTTGTGGTGAAGCTTGGAAGGCTAGGAGGAGAAGCAGAAGGCTAGGAGGAGAAGCAGAAGGTTAGGAGGAGAAGCAGACGGCTAGGAGGAGAAGCAGAAGGTTAGGAGGAGAAACAGAAGGACCTAAGAAGTCACTCCATAGAGTCAAGAGTCAACCATAAGGAAGCCATTTTCAAGGAGCCATGGGGTTGCTCGAAGCTCTTGACTGTCTTCCCCACATCAGGGGGACATAACTCCTGATCTTCAGAGGAACAGAAGAAAAAAAAGACCATGGATGTCATATATCGATCGAGAACAACTTGATTAAGGGATTTATAACAGGAGGGAAAAGTCACCCTGTGTTCATTGATGTCGAGAAGCATTTCCAGTTGGTTTGTTGACATCAGCCAGGGATCTGTCATTTGTGGTGGGAATGCGGTATTAGAGGTTTGTTGTGGTGAAGCTTGGAAGGCTAGGAGAAGCAGAAGGCCCCAAAAAGCCACTACATAGAGTCAACCGTAAGGGAGCCATGGGGTTGCTCGAAGCTCTGGAGTGTCTTCCCCACGTCAGGGGGATGTAACAACTCCCGATATTCAGAGGAGCAGGAAAAAAAAAGACCATGGGTATCATATATCGATCGAGCACAACCTGATTAAGGGACTTATAACAGGATGTTGGATGTTCTCCAGCAAAGGTGACTTTAAAAAACAAAACACTAGTGCCGCCAAATGACAGATCCTTCCCCAGCCTGCTTCTCTTTGTAATCAAAGCAGCCAAGGGATCTCCTTTGATGTCATTGGCCGCATATGATCATGGTCACGTGGTCATTGATGTTGAGAAGGATTTCCAGTTGGTTTGTTGCCATCAGCCAGGCAGTCAGGGAGCTGTCCTTTGTGGTGGGAGTGCAGCATTAGAGGGTTGTTGTGGTGAAGCTTGAAAGGCTAGGAAGAGAAGCATAAGGCGCCAAGAAGCCACTACATAGAGTCAACGATAAGAGAGCCGTTTTCAAGGAGCCGTGGGGTTGCTCGAAGCTCTGGAGTGTCTTCCCCACATCAGGGGGATGTAACAACTCCCGATATTCAGAGCAGCAGAAAAAAAAAGACCATGGGTATCATATATCGATCGAGCACAACCTGATTAGGGGATTTATAACAGGAGGGAAAAGTCACCCTGTGGCCATGGATGTCGAGAAGGATTTCCAGTTGGTTTGTTGACATCAGCCAGGTAGTCAGGGAGCTGTCATTTGTGGTGGGAGTGCGGTATTAAAGGTTTGTTGTGGTGAAGCTTGGAAGGCTAGGAGGGCAAGCAGAAGGCCCTAAGAAGCCGATGCATAGAGTCAACCATAAGGAAGCCATTTTCAAGGAGTCATGGGGTTGCTCGAAGCTCTTGAGTGTCTTCCCCACATCAGGGGGATGTAACAACTGATATTCAGAGGAGCAGGAAAAAAAAAAAACATGGTTATCATATATCGATCAAGGACAACCTGATTAAGAGATTTATAACAGGAGGGGAAAGTCACCCTGTGGCCATTGATGTTGAGAAGGATTCCCAGTTTGTTTGTTGCCATCAGTCAGGGAGCTGTCATTTGTGGTGGGAGTGCAGCAGAAGAGGGTTGTTGTGGTGAAGCTTGGAAGGGCTAGGAGGACAAGCAGAAGGCCCCAAGAAGGCAATGCATAGAGTCAAGAGTCAACCATAAGGAAGCAATTTTCAAGGAGCCATGGGGTTGCCCGAAGCTTTTGAGTGTCTTACCCATGTCAGGGGGACGTAACAACTCCCAATATTCAGAGGAAAAGAAACAAAATGACCATGGGTATCATATATCGATCGAGGACAACCTGATGAAGGGATTTATAACAGGAGACGAAAGTGCAGAACATGCTATTTTGGGAGTTACACAAAGCGTGTATGACCTCTATGGAAATATGGGGCAATTCTAGAGGTGAGCAGCTCCGCCCGATGCGTTGCATCAAAGATCACAAGACTACCCTGAACAAACCAAGTGATCTGTGACTTTTATGTATTTGGGATGTTTGTATTGCAGCATTGGTACGGCGAATTTAAGTTTTACACATCACATATTTAGACTTGTTATTGAGGCGGTATCACAAGTGAGGGTTCATTTAAATATTTGTATTCATCTATAGCTTTGCACTACACCCATTTTTGTATTTTCATATAAGTGACATCACCCTGGCTCCGTCCAATGCGTTGTGTCACAGATCATGTGACTTCCCTGAAGAAGAGCACCTGGCCCAGTGCCTAGGCATGTGGTTGTGTAAAGAGCATGCCCCTCCCAGCCCCCATTGGTTCCTAGATGTGGTCTGGGAGGAGGACCAAAGGCTATTTGACTGACTAACCCTGTCTTGTCTTTTGTTTCCAGAACCCGCCATGGAGAAACCCTCAAAGGATCGTCTCACTATATTTATAGTTTGTAAAATGGCTGATGAGGACATCACAGGAGATTGTGCCGGAGAAAAGACAATGAGCTCCACTATAGATGGTGGACTTCCCAGTGGGGAGAGACCATGGAATTCCTCTGACTCTGAGCATCCTTGTACTCTGGGGGATGGGGCCGGGGTTCCATGTGCCGGAGAAAAGACAATGAGGTCCACTATGGATGGTGGACTTCCCTATGTGGAGAGACCATGGACTCCCTCTGACTCTAAGCAACCTCGTACTGCGGGGGATGGGGCCGGGATTCAGGAGAAGGAGACGTTTCCCTGTCCTGAATGTGCGGAAAGTTTTAGCTCTAAGTTAAGGCTTTATTTACATCAGAAATCCCACAAGGGCGAGAAGTTTCTCTCTTGTTCTGAGTGTGGGAAACGTTTTCCTTATCAGTCAGAACTGGACAAACATTACACGTCCGAACACGTGGAGAAGCCGTTTTCCTGTCCTGAGTGCGGGAAAGGTTTCTCACGCAAATCCTACCTTTTAAAACATCAACGATTGCACAGGGGTGAGAGGCCGTATTCCTGCCCAGAGTGCGGGAAATGGTTTACACAGAAATCAGAACTTGGTGTACATCAAAGATCTCACACAGAGGAAAAGACATATTCCTGCCCAGAGTGCGGGAAATGTTTTACACAGAAATCAGACCTTGGTGTACATCAAAGATCTCACACAGAGGAAAAGACATATTCCTGCCCAGAGTGCGGGAAATTTTTTACACAGAAATCAGACCTTGGTGTACATCAAAAATCTCATGAAGAGGAGAAAAGAAAACCATATACCTGCCCAGAGTGCGGGAAATGTTTTACACAAAAATCAGACCTTGGTATACATCAGAAATCTCACACAGGGGAAAAGCTATATTCCTGCTCAGAGTGCGAGACATCTTATAAACATAAATCAGATGTTGTTCTACATCAGAAATCTCACGCAGAGGAGAAAAGAAAACCATATACCTGCCCTGAGTGCGGGAAATGTTTTTTACAGAAGTCTTGTCTGGTCAGACATCGGAGGTTGCACACGGGAGAAAAGTTGTCCTCCTGCCCCGAGTGCGGGAAATGTTTTCCATGTAAGTCAGACCTTATTGCCCATCAGAGATCCCACACGGGTGAGAAGCCGTTTTCCTGCCTTGAGTGCGGGAAATGTTTTTCAATGAAGTCCCATCTTTACACACATCAGCGATTGCACACGGGCGAGAGGCCGTATACCTGTTCAGAATGTGGGAAATCATTTTCGCAGAAGTCCAATCTTAGTAAACATCAGTTCTGGCACACACAGGAAAAATCTCCTTTGCTGCCCTGAGTGCGGGAATTGTTTTCTGCAGAAATCAGCAGAAGCCGTAGTGCGGAATACATTATCCACCAAAATCGAACCGTGTAAGATATCATAGATCCCGCCCCCAGGAGTAGTGATGAGCAAACTGACTTGCGTTCCGTTCCTGAGAACCCAGCCTGAAATCCGCAACTACCAAACATCGAACCCAGAGCCCATTGAAGTCTATGGGAGCCACATCTTGTATGTTTTTCGCCTTTTTCGAGGATAGTTTGAAAGCTTTTGGTATAGGCGAGGCATGGGTGGCTAGATGGAGCCATGGGGGATGTTCACCAAGGCAAAAAACCAAGTACAAAAAAAAATTAGATTAGAAGTGGGTCTTTTTATGCAGCTTAACGTGCAAGCGTAAAAATATGCAATGACATGCTTGGGCGATGCCTTGATCCTGCATGTTAAGTGGTGAACCTGTTCAATGTTCTCCAGCAAAGGTGACTTTCCAAAAAAAAATAAAACTAGTGCCCCTAACTGACAGATCCTTCCCCAGCCTGCTTCTGTTTGTAGTCAAAGCAGCCAAGGGATCCCCATTCAGGTCATTGGCCACGTATGATCATGGTCACGTGGTCATTGATGTCGAGAAGGATATCCAGTTGGTTTGTTGCCATCAGCCAGGCAGTCAGGGAGTTGTCATTTGTGGTGGGAGTTCGGCAGAAGAGGGTTGTTGTGGTGAAGCTTGGAAGGCTAGGAGAAGCAGAAGGCTAGGCGGAGAAGCAGGTTAGGAGGAGAAGCAGAAGGCTAGGAGGAGAAGTAGAAGGTCTCAAGAAGCCACTACATAGAGTCAAGAGTCAACCATAAGCGAGCCATTTTCAAGGAGCCATGGGATTGCTCAAAGCTCTTGAGTGTTTTCCATATGTCAGAGGGACGTAACAACGCCCGATATTCAGAGGAGCAGGATAAAAAAAGACCATAGGTGTCATATATCAGTTGAGGACAACCTGATTAAGGGATTTATAACAGGAGGGGAAAGTCACCCTGTGGTCATTGATGTCGAGAAAGATTTCTTGTTGATTTGTTGACATCAGCCAAGCAGTCAGGGAGCTGTCTTTTGTGGTAGGAGTGCGGCATTAGAGGGTTGTTGTGGTGAAACTTGGAGGGCTAGGAAGAGACGCAGAAGGCCCCAAGAAGCCACTACATACAGTCAACCATAAGGGAGCCATTTTCAAGGAGCCATGGGGTTGCTCGAAGCTCTTTAGTGTCTTCCCCACGTCGGGGATATAACAACTCCCGATATTCAGAGGAGCAGGGAAAAAAAAGACCATGGGTATCCTATATTGATCGAGGACAACCAGATAGAGAGATTTATTACAGGAGGGGAAAGTCACCCTGTGGTCATTGATGTCGAGAAGGATTGCCATTTGGTTTGTTGCCATCAACCAGGCAGTGAAGGAGCTGTCATTTGTGGTGGGAGTGCGGCAGAAATGGGTTGTTCTGGTGAAGTTTGGAAGGCTAGGAGGAGAAGCAGAAGTCCCCAAGAAGCCACTACATAGAGTCAACCATAAGAGAGCCATTTTCAAGGAGCCATGGGGTTGCTTGAAGCTCTTAAGTGTCTTCCCCACGTCAGGGGGATGTAACAACTCCCGAAATTCAGAGGAGCAGGAAAAAAAAAAGACCATGGGTATCATATATTGATCGAGGACAGCCTGATTAAGATATTTATAACAGGAGGGGAAAGTGCATCACTTGCTATTTTGGTAGTTACATAAAGCATGTATGACCTCTAGGGGAATATGGGGCAATATTAGAGGTGAGCAGCTCCGCCCGATGCGTTGCGTCAAAGATCACAAGACTACCCTGAACAAGCCAAGTGATCTGTGATTTTTATGTAGGGCACCAAATATTACTGAACTATTCTATATGATATAGGAATGCTGTGAGGCTCTCCATGTATCCAATATTATTGACCTTGGCCAGCTACAAGGATACCAGAGAGGTAATGGACTGCTTCCACAGGGTTAGGATGCAAGCTCCTGCTGCATTTACAGGTGAACTGCAATAGAAGATTTGTGTCGGATCAACGGTACCCTATTGATGTATAGTAGATGACTTATGGGTTGATAGCCCAACTCCACCGCCAAGAGCTTATATACCAGTTGACAGACTTGTTCCAGAATGAGGGTGGTTGTTTGACAGGTTTAGTTGTTAATAAATTAATTTTTCACAGTGTCTTTATGTTTTAACTATGTTACTTTTTTGTGAATGAGTTACAAGATATACTACGCACTACCTTTCTTATTTAGTCACTTTTCATCAGTCCATAGACCCATCTATCGTTCCACCCGTAATTCCTCCTCCGCACCATCACCTCCTCCAACCACAAGATCGTCTTTCTTCCTCACTTTCACATCACATCTAACATAGAGAAACCCCCCTCCATCTTTTCTTTGTCCCGTGTCCCTCTAAACAAGAGGATGAGCATGAATACAAACAGCCCAGTCTTGGGAGGAGCCAAGCCGTGTTTCTGGAACACCAACTCCATTCTCATCACTGAAACCATCAACATCTCCCATTCTGCTCGGCAAGTTGCTTGCTCGTTTAGTAGATGACTCTGCCTCAACTTTGTGTGTCTCTGTCCTGATTTTAAGGATTTGCCTCTGACCTAGCAGTGTGGGTGTGTGTCTGACCAGACGTGTGTGTATCTTCACATATGAGTTGCACCCATGTGTCCTCAAAGAGCTTACTTTTGTTATTTCAAACTCATTGTTTTTTTAGAGACTCTAATCACTGGCTCGGTACCACTACACAAGGCCAATGTGGTGCCTATATTTAAAAAGGGATCAAATTCTTTGCCAAGTAACCACAGACCGGTTAGTATAATTTCTATAGTTGGGAAGATACCTGAGAGTTTCATAAAAGACCTCAGGATGTCTGTAGTATAGTCCAAAGATAAGTCCATCAGTCCATAGAGCCATCTATCATTCCTCCCGTAGTTCCTCCTCCGCACCATCACCTTGTTGGAACAGCCGACTCTCCCCCTTCTCATAGACCTCAGGATGTCTGTAGTATACTCCAATGATAAGTCTATCAGTCCATAGACCCATCTATCATTCCAGCCGTAATTCCTTCTCCGCACCATCACCACCTCCAACCACAAGATCCTCTTTCTTCCTCACTTTCCGATCACATCTAATATAGAGAAACCCCCCTCCATCTTTTCTATGTCCCGTATCCCTCTAAACAAGAGGATCGGGATGAATACAAACAGCCCAGTCTTGGGAGGAGCCAAGCCGTGTTTCTGGAACACCCACTCCATTCTCATCACTGAAACCATCAACATCTCCCATTCTGCTCGGCAAGTTGCTCGCTCGGTTCCTAGATGACTCTGCCTTGACTTTGTGTGTCTCTGTCCTAATTTTAAGGATTTGCCTCTGACCTAACAGTGTGGGTGTGTGTCTGACCGGACGTTGTGTGTGTATCTTCACATATGAGTTGCACCCATGTGTCCTTAAAGAGCTGAGTTCTGTTATTTCAAACTCATTGTTTCTAATTTTTTAGAGACTCTAACTACTGGCTCAGTGCCACTACAGAAGGCCAATGTGGTGCCTATATTTAAAAAGGGATCAAATTCTTTGCCAAGTAACTACAAGCCGTTTAGTATAACTTCTATACTTGGGAAGATACCTGAGAGTTTCATAAAAGACCTCAGGATGTCTTTAGTATAGTCCAACGATAAGTCCATCAGTCCATAGACCCATCTATCATTCTACCCGTAATTCCTCCTCCGCACCATCACCTTGTTGGAACAGCCAACTCTCCCCCTTCTCATAGACCTCAGGACGTCTGTAGTATACTCCAATGATAAGTCCATCAGTCCATAGACCCATCTATCATTCCACCCGTAATTCCTCCACCGCACCATCACCACCTCCAACCACAAGATCATCTTTCTTCCTCACTTTCACATCACATCTAACAGAGAAACCCCCCTCCATCTTTTCTATGTCCCCTGTCCCTCTAAACAAGAGGATCAGCATGAATACAAACAGCCCAGTCTTGGGAGGAGCCAAGCTGTGTTTCTGGAACACCAACTCCATTCTCATCACTGAAAACAACAACATCTCCACTCATCGTCCAAAAACTTACAACTGCCCATACCTTCCTGCCTTTTAGGTGAATAAAGGTGTATACTGAAAAAAAAGGAAAAGAGAAGGGAAGAGGATATCCTAATTTGAAACACCACGCCGTTCTTCCATCTACATTTATGTGACGGGAGTGACTTTGGGTGGGGGGCCCATGGAACACAGCCCCCTTTGGAGAGGTGGGGGGACCCCTGTCTCAGCTCCCCATATTCCTCTTATGTGTAAGTCACCCTGTGCCTGTTAGGGGTACAGGGTGGAATGTCCTGATATTGTGTAGACATGTATAGGTGGGGTGTGGGGGTTGTTCATTGTTTAATACTATGTGGTTGTCCCATTGTTCTATTGTGTGTCTTGCTTGGGAGCAAACTATTATGGGATGTATGTGTTTGTGTATTGGCTTGGTTGGGGGTGTCTGCTGATATCTCTTGTTGCTAGACTTGGTTTGCCCCACCCTGTGTACTTATGCAGGGAGGTGGGTTGTTCCCTTGAATGTATATATCTTGTGTCTGTGTTAAAATAAAGCAGTCTTATTTCCTGGCTTTACTTTGAGTGGTGTCCGTGGATCTGTGTTCGGACAGGGAAGCGGGAGTCTAACGGAAATACCCTAGTGCAGTCGGGGTACGGTTTCGTTACAATTTACATCATGATTAAACTTATAATACTATATAAACTGAATATACATAAACAATGCGCTAACAAAAAATGTCCCTTCAATTCACATAGTCCTTCAAAAAAATCATCTTGTGACGCATCTATGAATATTCCATCCATACATTCAAATCTCCCAAAATTTGTGCACCATCACCCATACACCCGATGTGCTCTCACCTGGAACTTTTGAACTCACAGATACAATGTTTGGTCAAATATTGCTTGTGTCCCTTTAAATGGACTAAGTAGAGGTATATGCCGAAGTATCTTTTCTCCTTCTGGGTCAATTGTAGACCGTCTCCTCCTTCACATTCCACCGCTCAGCATAAATAGATATATTCAGCTTGTCAGAACACCCAATACAATACTGTCAGCATGTTACTGAATCCTCTCTGCTTGGTACCGCGAGTGCCGTGACATCATCAAGCCCCTCCCCTATGTGTTACGCCACAGGGTCACGTGGCTTCCTCAGGGGGATATGATTCTGATGAGTTCTGACAAGCTGAATATATCTGGTGTGATTGAGCACCGAAAGCATGTGGTGGTGGAAAAGGGCAAAGTACGTATGTTGATGACTGGGAGTGGTCAAGGTGGATATTCAAAAGTGTGCCGCAACCCCCAAACCCTTTGATGCCTGTCCAAAGAGTCATTTACGGTAGCCATTAGGTATTCCATCCTTTAGACATGCTGTTTCCGAGCATGAAGCTCCATTTGAGAAGGAGGCTCATGCTGTTTCCATTTAAACACTGTGCTGTCGTGAGAAGGTGTGATAGCAGTCTTTTAAAGAACTTAGGAGGGGGCAACCATAAGAGGAACATTTTAGGAGTGAATGGGATCCAGTGCTGAAAGACTCGATGGATAAGGATGTGTAATGCTCGCCAATGAGGTTCGTGAGTCGGCACGACCAATAAATAAGTGAAAGCATTCCCAAATTGACGGGGAAACCCAAAACTCATGGGTTCCAGTAACATTTTGACTGCTGAAGCCGGATTGAAAAGTAGATGTTTATTATACAAGCATGTAGCTAGACCTCCATGCAGGGAGAGCAGAACAATACATGGTGTTGGATTCAAAGTAATGCTCTATCTAACTAGGGCTTTCTAATACAATTTATATGCTCTACAGTGGGTGGTACCTAGCTATCTGATCTTTCTTTGAAGAGTCATCTGTGTCTTTGGTGTAACTCATTGAGATGCGAATAGTTATCCACATGTTATTGTTATTTCCATTGTCCTTTGGGTTTAACAGGTCTTCAAAGGCTGTGACAATAATCTTGTAGACAATAGGTGGTGTGAATGCTGCGGAGCTGGAGGTAGAACTGGAGTGCCAAATGTTGAGCCAGCAGGAGAGGGAAATAGGTTGTTAGGCCATCTAATTCAATACCAATGTATTTCATATTTATATCTAGAAATGGCTGCTCCATTTTCCCTTACACAGACTATTCTTGCCTCTCCAGCAGCTGTCATCTTTGGTGGGATATATAGAGTGAAGTTTATCTGGGGTATAGTACCATAAAAAAGTATCTTATATTGGTTTTCTTTCTCTAAGGTGCCAATGGAGCTCTTAGTGGCCTGAGACCATCTGCCAAGTGGCGAAGGGTAGCTCCTCTCCCAAAAATTGTTCCCATTTTTGCATTTAAAGATGCTTCAGAGGGGGGTGGAAAATGAGGGAATTAGGACTTTGTAGATTTGGGAGATTAGCCCCTTGCTAAACGGGCCATGCAAACAAATTCTCTCAAACACGGTCAATCTAGAAATTTGAAGGGATTTCGACAAAGATTGGAAGTAATAGAAGATTTGCAAATAGCCGTAAAAAGCTTGCTTAGGAAGCTCATGGGCTCTTTGAAGATCCCGGAAAGAGGGTAAAACCCTAGTTCTGGGATCCACCAGGTGGCCATATTGGAATAGGCCTTTATATTCCCAAGTTTCAGACATCTGGGAAGTCAAGCTATTCTTTCTCCAAGCTCATTGATCACTCTTGAGCGCCACAGTAGCATAGCTAAACAGGACTGCAGCTTCAAATCACCTGGAACTTTCCATTCCTCCTCCCATATATCAGACTTGAACTTGATACACAGTCATGGAGTTAAAACAAACATAAAAGCAGCATAGTGTAACTATTTTTTTCTAAACAAAGTAAAATTAACTACAAATGCCAGACGTAGAATGCCTGATGTGTTTTTCCCATTGACTCCATTATCTGTTATTGAAATTCTATCACTTTCACCTTACTCACAGATCAACATGAATGTGGTGGCAATCTAACAGCCTCCCATAGGCACTCCTCTCAAATGACCTACCTAATTCTCAGGGCTTTGAAGGATGGTATAGGTTAATCTGGAGGCTTGCCAATGGCCACGTTCTGGACTTGGAAGGTGAGTAGGTTAGATTGGTCCAGACTTGATGGATGAGTGACCTAGTCATGCCCATGTTTGACATATGAATGGGCTTGCTGGCCCCAGACTTGACAGCTAAGAGGTCTAGGTGGGTCCATGCTTGACAGCAGAGTGATCTAGTTGTACCCATGTTTGAAATATGAGTAGGCTATTAGACCCAGGCTTCACAGCTAAGAGGTCTAGCTGGGCCCATGCTTGACAACTGAGTGGTCTAGTTGGGCCCATGTTTGACATATGAGTGGGCTAGCTGGACCCAGGCTTGACCGCTGAGAGGTCTATCTGGTCTTGTGCTTGACAGCTGAGTGGTCAAGTTGGGCTAATGTTTGACATATAAGTGGGCTAGCTGGACCCAGGCTTGACCACTGAGAAGTCTAGCTGGGCTTGTGCTTTACAGCCGAGTGATCTATTTGGGCCCATGTTTGACATATGAGTGAGCTAGCTGGACCCAGGCTTGAGCACTGAGAGGTCAAGTTGAGCTTGTGCTTGACAGCTGATTGGTCAAGTTGGGCCCATGTTTGACATATGAGTGGGCTAGCTGGACCCAGGCTTGACCGCTGAGATGTCTAGCTGGGCCCATGCTTGACAGCAGAGTGGTCTAGTTGGACCCATGTTTGACATATGAGTGGACTAGCTAGACCCAGGCTTGACAGCTAAGAGGTCTAGCTGGGCCCATGCTTGACAGCAGAATGGTCTATTCAGACCCATGTTTGACATGAGTGGGCTAACTAGACCCAGGCTTAACAGCTGAGAGGTGTAGGTGGGTCATGCTTGACAGCTGAGTGGTCTACTCAGGTTCATGTTTGACATGTGAGTGGGCTAGAAAAGAGATCCCTCCACCCAACAGTCCGGTATAATCGCAGTGCCTGGTGATGGAACCCAGAGAATGTTCCAGCCATCATCACCCCACTGCCACACTGCACAGAGTCCTGGAACCTGCGGGATGTGGACATGGCGGGACAGTAGACCAAATCCCAGGACTGTCCTGCAGGATCTGGGACACCTGGCAATAATAACAAGGCCAGGTTCACACAACGAGATGTTTCTCAGGGCTGCAGTTCTTCTAGGATCCACAAGTTGAAGATCTCACTTCTACCCAGGCAGGAAGTCTCTATGGAAGGCAGGAAGTGATGTCGGGTATAAGTAGGAACTTCTGGGTCAGATACGAGTCAGGAAGAGAGGCGACATTGACGGAAGTGGCAGCAGAGGAGGTAAAAAGAATTTAATTTCTATTTACACTCAGTAAGGAGTGTTGTTGGTACCAGTCACCACAGGTGTGTCCACCATTTTTAGTGAGGTGTCTCTATGATTTGTGTGTGTTCTTGTGCGGTATTTATGACATTTATATTACAGCGCTGCTTCTTCTCCTCTGACGGTGGCAGTTGAGAATCGGGGAGGCTCCTTTTCGGCACCAGTCATATGACACAGCTGGAGAGAGACCATCTTCTAACTCTGAACTGCCATTTCATCTGGTAAGTTTAGGGAACAAAGACCTGTATTGTGAGGATTACTGATGGGGAGGGGTTCAGTTCTGGGGGGGAAGTCTGTACCAAGGAGGGGATTGTGTGAAGAATGTCAGTACATTGGGGAATTTTGGGCTGTGCTTGATAATTCTCCTCTATCCATCTACAGAGAAACCCACATAGATCACATGACCACATCAATGAGGATGGAGGAGCACCAGAGTCACATGACTGAGAGGATACTAAACCTCACCCTGGAGATCATCTACCTGCTGACTGGAGAGGTGAGGAGGAATCTGGGAGGTCACATGACATCACTCTCATTTCTATTAATAAAACACAGACCTGACCGGAGAGGTGAGGAGGATTCTGGGAGGTCACATGACATCACTCTCATCTCTATTAATAAAACACAGACTTGACCGGAGAGGTGAGGAGGATTCTGGGAGGTCACATGACATCACTCCCATCTCTATTAATAAAACACAGACCTGACTGGAGAGGTGAGGAGGATTCTGGGACTCTAACATGATGTTCCCATTGGTTCCCCAATACAGAGATTTTCTCTTCTGAAGTCAGGTGATCATATGACCATCACAGTGCCTCCATGTGACTTCCTAAACCCTGAGAGACACAACATGCAGAAGATTCTAGAAGTCACCAAGAAGATGATGGAGCTGCTGACAGGAGAGGTGAGCGGTGCCGGGAATTCTGGGACATTCTCCAGTAACAGACAAGGGATGTGTCTGGATGGTGACTGTATCATTGTGTGTGTCAGGTTCCTATAAGGTGTCAGGGTGTCACTGTCTATTTCTCCATGGAGGAGTGGGAGTATTTAGAAGGACACAAGGACCTCTACAAGGACGTCATGATGGACAATCAGCTGCCCCTCACATCACCGGGTAAGAGGAGACTTTATTGGAAAGGAGAGAGCAGTACGGAGGGTCCACCTAGATCCCCCATCATCTGCTAAACACATAGAAACAATGGATTCAGTCAGTGTGTGTTTCCTACAGATGGATCCAGTCATGGGAACCCACCAGAGAGATGTCCCCGTCCTCTGTATTCCCGGGATTCCACACAGGAAGGTCACACCATTCCTCACCATCATCAGGTAGATGGATCCAGTCATGGGAACCCACCAGAGAGATGTCCCCGTCCTCTGTATTCCCGGGGTTCCACACAGGAAGGTCACACCATCCCTTACCTTGATCAGGTAGATGAGGAACAATTATTGGTAGTTATGAGTTATACACAGCATGTTTGTTACAATGAATGTTTAATTATATATTCAGAGTGGTAACCTCGGGGAGGATAATATTGTTGTTAAAGAAGAGATTAAAGAGGAGTATGGAGTGATGGAGAAACTTTCAGATATACACAAGGATATAATGGATCCTCCAAATAATAAAAAACCACCAGAGAGATGTCCTTGTCCTCTGTATTCCCAGGATTCCACACAGGAAGGTCACACCATCCCTCACCATCATCAGGTAGGTGAGGAACATTCACTGATAGTATCATTAGGATCTGTACATTATATGCATTGTTATCATTGATGTCATTTTTATTATATATTCAGAGTGGAAACCTGAGAGATTCTAAAGTTGAAGTTAAAAAAGAGATAAAAGAGGAGGATGATGAAGATGAGGTGGTGGAGGGACTTTTCAAAGTACACCTCTGCAAGGAAATCATGATGGATCCACCTAATACAAGGAACCCACCAGAGAGATGTCCCCGTCCTCTGTATTCTCAGGATTCCACACAGGAAGGTCACACCATCTCTCACCATCATCAGGTCGGTGGAGTTGAGGGTCGGGAACATAACGGGAACACTCTGACGTGGAGACGATGTGACAAGATGAGATGTTCTATGTGATCTCACATCATAAATCCTTCTATGTTACAGATGTTATTTTCTGCCATTCTGTTGGTTTAGGGTGAAGATCTGATGAACATGAAAGTTGAGGGTGAAGTAGAAGAGACGTATGTGAGGGATGATCAGCAATATACGGAGGAGGCTGGAATGAGGAGGACATTCATAGAGGAGGACACGCCTACAGAGATCAGCACAGGTGACCAGAATATATTCTTCTCTTATCTCTGCTCTGTTACCGCCCCCCCTCCCAGCCCCCATTGGTTCCTGCTCCTCTGACAAGGCGGTGTAGAGGTGATCTGGGAGGACCAAAGGCCCTTTGAAGAGGGGAAGAGTCCCAGCTGGTTGGGACATCCACAGAGAACATCTACTCCCTCCTATCTCCCTGATCCAGATGGAATCTTGATGGAAGTGAACTAACCCTCTCCTATCTATTGATGATGTTTTTCTATTTTTCCAGGACCCGCCATGGAGAAACCCTCAAAGGATCATCTCACTTTATCTCCAGGTTGTAAAATGGAAGATGAGGACATCCCAGGAGATTGTGCCGGAGAAAAGACAATGAGCTCCACTATGGATTGTGGACTTCCCAGTGTGGAGAGACCATGGAATCCCTCTGACTCTGAGCAACCTCATACTGGGGGGGATGGGGCCGGGATTCAGATAGAAAAGACATTTTCCTGTCCTGAATGTGGGGAAAGTTTTAGTTCTAAGTTAAGGCTTTTTTTACATCAGAAATCTCACAAGGGGGAGAAGCTTCTTTCCTGTTCCAAATGTGGTAAATGTTTTCTTCATAAATCAGAACTGGACACACATTACATATCTCACCAGGTGGAGAAGGCTAATTCCTGTCCTGAGTGTGGGAAATGTTTTTCACACAAGTCCTTCCTTCTAAGACATCAGAGATTACACACAGGCAAGAAGCTATATTCCTGCCCCGAGTGCGGGAAATGTTTTACAGAGAATTCAGACCTTGCTATACATCAGAGATCCCACACAGGGGAGAAGCCGTATTCCTGCTCTGAGTGCGGGAAATGTTTCTTACGAAAGTCTTGTCTTACCAGGCATCAGAGACTACACACAGGAGAAAAGTTGTATTCCTGCTCGGAGTGTGGAAAAAGTTTTCCATGTAAATCAGACCTTGTTGCACATCAAAGATCTCACACGGGGGAGAAGCCGTATTCCTGCCCTGAGTGCGGGAAATGTTTTTCAAAGAAGTCCCATATTTACACCCATCAGAGAATGCACACAGGTGAGAAGCCGTATATGTGTCCTGAGTGTGGGAAATGTTTTGCACAGAAGTCCAGCCTTACTGTACATCAGATATGGCACACACAAGAAAAGACCTTTTCCTGCCCTGAGTGCGGGAAATGTTTTCTACAGAAATCAACACTAATCACACATCAGAAAATTCACAGACGGGAGAAGCAGTATTCCTGCCCTGAGTGCGGAGAATGTTATAGACGGAAACCAGACCTTGTTATACATCAAAAATCTCACACAGGGGAGTAATGAGTGGATCGGCTTGGGTTCCGTTCATGATGCCCTGTGAACCCAGGCTTAGTTACGCAAATACCAAACATAGCTCCAAAAATCGCATTGACATTTATGGGGGACAACTTTTTGAAAAAAAAGAAAAGAAGGTGCTACGACCCATCCAATGCATGTCCCAGGAACTAGGCAGGTGCGTGATCCACAGTCGCTTATCTGTTCCAGGATTGTATGAAATTGATCCACCCTTCCACCATTGTTCTAAAATTTTCGTTTTATTAAATCGACCGCAGTAAAAACATCCCGGGTACGAAGTTTGACGCGTTTCGGCTTAACCCATACCATGGTGTGGGCTATATGATGGTATGGTTTATACGATGGAATGGGTTATATGATGGAATGGGCTATACGATGGAATGGGCTATACGATGGAATGGGCTATGTGATGGTATGGGGTTATACTATGGAATGGGGTTATACGATGGAATGGGCTATATGATGGAATGGGCTATATGATGGTGTGGGCTATACGATGGAATGGGCTATACGATGGAATGGGCTATACAATGGAATGGGGCTATACGATGGAATGGGGTTATATGAATGTGTTTATACGATGGAATGGGTTATACGATGGTATGGGGTTATACAATGGAATGGGTTATACGATGGAATGGGTTATACGATGGTATGGGGTTATACAATGGAATGGGTTATACGATGGTATGGGGTTGTAGGATGGTATGAGGTTATACGTTGGTATGGGGTTATACGATGGAATGGGGTTATACGATGGAATGGGGTTATACGATGGAATGGGCTATACGATAGAATGGGTTATACGATGGTAAGGGGTTATACGATGGAATGGGGTTATACGATGGTATGGGGTTATACGATGGAATGGGGTTATACGATGAAATGGGGTTATACGATGGAATGGGTTATACGATGGAATGGGTTATACGATGGTATGGGGTTATACGATGGTATGGGGTTATACGATGGAATGGGGTTATACGATGGAATGGGTTATACGATGGTATGGGGTTATACGATGGAATGGGTTATTCGATGGAATGGGGTTATACGATGGAATGGGGTTATACGATGGAATGGGCTATACGATGGAATGGGGTTATACGATGGAATGGGGTTATACGATGGAATGGGTTATACGATGGTATGGGGTTAGACGATGGAATGGGTTATTCGATGGAATGGGGTTATACGATGGAATGGGGTTATACGATGGAATGGGCTATACGATGGAATGGGGTTATACGATGGAATGGGGTTATAGGATGGTATGGGGTTATATGATGGAAAGGGTTGTAGGATGGAATGGGCTATACGATGGTATGGGGTTATAGGATGGTATGGGTTATATGATGGAATGAGGTTGTAGGATGGAATGGGCTATACGATGGAATGGGTTATACAATGGTATGGGGTTATATGATGGTATGGGTTGTAGGATGGAATGGGCTATACGATGGGATGGGTTAAGACTAAGGCTTGTTTAGCCAAAATGCATCAACCTTCGTACCTGTGATGTTTTTACTGCAGTCGATTTAATAAAACAAAGATTTTAGAACAATGGCGGTAGTGCGGATCAATATAATTTAATTCTGGGACAATTTATTCGGCCTTTCAATGGGCAGACCCTAACTGTTGGTTGGGACATCCACAGAGAACATCTACTCCCTCCTATCTCCCTGATCCAGATGGAATCTTGATGGAAGTGAACTAACCCTCTCCTATCTATTGATGATGTTTTTCTATTTTTCCAGGACCCGCCATGGAGAAACCCTCAAAGGATCATCTCACTTTATCTCCAGGTTGTAAAATGGAAGATGAGGACATCCCAGGAGATTGTGCCGGAGAAAAGACAATGAGCTCCACTATGGATGGTGGACTTCCCAGTGTGGAGAGACCATGGAATCCCTCTGAATCTGAGCAACCTCGAACTGTGAGGGATGGGGCCGAGATTCAGGAGGAGAAGACGTTTCCCTGTCCTGAATGTGCGGAAAGTTTTAGCTCCAAACTACGGCTCTTTTTACATCAGAAATCTCACAAGGGGGAGAAGCTTCTTTCCTGTTCTGAGTGCGGGAAATGTTTTCTTCATAAATCAGAACTGGACATACATTACATGTGTCACCAGGCGGAGAGGGCTAATTCCTGTCCTAAGTGTGGGAAATGTTTTTCACACAAGTCCTTCCTTTCCAGACATGAGAAATTGCACACAGGGGAGAAGCCGTAAGCCTTACCCTGATTATGGGAAATGTTTTACAGAGAATTCAGATCTTGTGATCCATCAAAGGTCCCACACAGGAAAGAAGCGGTATTTCTGCCCTGAGTGTGGGAAATGTTTTACAGAGAATTCAGACCTTGTGATCCATCAAAGATCTCAAACAAGAAAGAAGTCATATTCCTGCCCTGAGTGTGGGAAATGTTTTACAGAGAATTCAGACCTTGTGATTCATCAAAGATCTCACACAAGAACTTGTGGTCCTTCAAATATCCCACACAAGAACTTGAGATCCATCAATGATCCCACACAAAAACTAGTGATCCATCAAAGATCCCACACAAGAACTTATGATCCATCAAAGATCCCACACAAGACCTTGTGGTCCATCAAAGATCGCACACAAGAACTTGTGGTCCATCAAAGATCCCACACAAGAACTTGTGGTCCATCAAAGATCCCACACAAGAACTTGTGGTCCATCAAAGATCCCACACAAGAACTTGTGGTCCATCAAAGATCCCACACAAGAACTTGTGGTCCATCACAGATCCCACACAAGAACTTCTGGTCCATCAAAGATCCCACACAAAACTTGTGGTCCTTCACAGATTCCACACAAAAACTAGTGATCCATCAAAGATCCCACACAAGAACTTGTGATCCATCAAAGATCCCACACAAGAACTTGTGGTCCATCAAAGATCCCACAAAAGAACTTGTGGTCCATCACAGATCCTAAACAGAAACTTGTGGTCCATCACGGATCCCACACAAGAACTTGTGGTCCATCAAAGATCCCACACAAGAACTTGTAATCCATCAAAGATCCCACACAAGAACTTGTGATCCATCAAAGATCCCACACAAGAACTTGTGGTCCATCAAAGATCCCACACAAGAAATTGTGGTCCATCAAATATCCCACACAAGAACTTGTGATCCATCAAATATCCCACACAAGAACTTGTGATCCATCAAAGATCCCACACAAGAACTTGTGGTCCTTCACAGATCCCACACAAGAACTTGTGGTCCTTCACAGATCCCACACAAGAACTTGTGGTCCATCAAAGATCCCACACAAGAAATTGTGGTCCATCAAATATCCCACACAAGAACTTGTGATCCATCAAATATCCCACACAAGAACTTGTGATCCATCAAAGATCCCACACAAGAACTTGTGGTCCTTCACAGATCCCACACAAGAACTTGTGGTCCTTCACAGATCCCACACAAGAACTTGTGGTCCTTCACAGATCCCACACAGGAACTTGTGGTCCATCAAAGCTCCCACACAAGAATTTGTGATTCATCAAAGATCCCACACAAGAACTTGTGATCCATCACAGATCCCACACAAGAACTTGTGGTCCATCAAAGATCCCACACAAGAACTTGTGGTCCATCAAAGATCCCACACAAGAACTTGTGGTCCATCACAGATCCCACACAAGAACTTGTGGTCCTTCACAGATCCCACACAAAAACTAGTGATCCATCAAAGATCCCACACAAGAACTTGTGGTCCATCAAAGATCCCACACAACAACTTGTGGTCCATCAAAGATCCCACACAACAACTTGTGATTCATCAAAGATCTCACACAAGAACTTGTGGTCCTTTAAATATCCCACACAAGAACTTGTGGTCCATCAAAGATCCCACACAAGAACTTGTGATCCATCAATGATCCCACACAAAAACTAGTGATCCATCAAAGATCCCACACAAGAACTTATGATCCATCAAAGATCCCACACAAGACCTTGTGGTCCATCAAAGATCGCACACAAGAACTTGTGGTCCATCAAATATCCCACACAAGAACTTGTGGTCCTTCACAGATCCCACACAAAAACTAGTGATCCATCAAAGATCCCACACAAGAACTTATGATCCATCAAAGATCCCACACAAGACCTTGTGGTCCATCAAAGATCGCACACAAGAACTTGTGGTCCATCAAAGATCCCACACAAGAACTTGTGGTCCATCAAAGATCCCACACAAGAACTTGTGGTCCATCAAAGATCCCACACAAGAACTTGTGGTCCATCAAAGATCCCACACAAGAACTTGTGGTCCATCAAAGATCCCACACAAGAACTTGTGGTCCATCACAGATCCCACACAAGAACTTCTGGTCCATCAAAGATCCCACACAAAACTTGTGGTCCTTCACAGATTCCACAGAAAAACTAGTGATCCATCAAAGATCCCACACAAGAACTTGTGGTCCATCAAAGATCCCACACAAGAACTTGTGATCCATCAAAGATCCCACACAAGAACTTGTGGTCCATCACAGATCCTAAACAGAAACTTGTGGTCCATCACAGATCCCACACAAGAACTTGTGGTCCATCAAAGCTCCCACACAAGAACTTGTAATCCATCAAAGATCCCACACAAGAACTTGTGATCCATCAAAGATCCCACACAAGAACTTGTGGTCCATCAAAGATCCCACACAAGAACTTGTAGTCCATCAAATATCCCACACAAGAACTTGTGATCCATCAAATATCCCACACAAGAACTTGTGATCCATCAAAGATCCCACACAAGAACTTGTGGTCTTTCACAGATCCCACACAAGAATTTGTGGTCCTTCACAGATCCCACACAGGAACTTGTGGTCCATCAAAGCTCCCACACAAGAATTTGTGATTCATCAAAGATCCCACACAAGAACTTGTGATCCATCACAGATCCCACACAAGAACTTGTGATCCATCACAGATCCCACACAAGAACTTGTGGTCCATCAAAGATCCCACACAAGAACTTGTGGTCCATCACAGATCCCACACAAGAACTTGTGGTCCTTCACAGATCCCACACAAAAACTAGTGATCCATCAAAGATCCCACACAAGAACTTGTGGTCCATCAAAAATCCCACACAACAACTTGTGGTCCATCAAAGATCCCACACAACAACTTGTGGTCCATCAAAGATCCCACACAAGAACTTGTGCTCCATCAAAGATCCCACACAAGAACTTGTGATCCATCAAAGATCCCACACAAGAACTTGTGGTCCATCACAGATCCCACACAATAACTTGTGGTCCTTCACAGATCCCACACAAAAACTAGTGATCCATCAAAGATCCCACACAAGAACTTGTGGTCCATCAAAGATCCCACACAACAACTTGTGGTCCATCAAAGATCCCACACAAGAACTTGTGCTCCATCAAAGATCCCACACAAGAACTTGTGGTCCATCAAAGATCCCACACAAGAACTTGTGGTCCATCACAGATCCCACACAAAACTTGTGGTCCTTTACAGATCCCACACAAAAACTAGTGATCCATCAAAGATCCCACACAAGAACGTGTGGTCCATGAAAGACCACACACAAGATCTTGTGGTCCATCAAAGACCCCACACAAGATCTTGTGGTCCATCAAAGATCCCACACAAGATCTTGTGGTCCATCAAAGATCGCACATAAGAACTTGTGGTCCATCACAGATCCCACACAAGAACTTGTGGTCCATCAAAGATCCCGCACAAGAATTTGTGATCCATCAAAGATCCCACACAAGAACTTGTGATCCATCAAAGATCCCACACAAGAAAGAAGCCGTATTCCTGCCCTGTGATCAGGAAATGTTTTTTGAAGTCTTGCCTTTCAACACATCTGAAATGAAAACATTGCAATAAATACAGTAAGGTATAAAAGTGAAATAAGTTGATTCTTACTTACTGTGTTTGGGTTGGACGGTGGTGGATTCATCAGAATCGTAACATAATGAATGAACATAAAATTAATTTTGGATGCACGTGTCTCCAATAGATATTGTCCAATCAGCTCATTCCATTTCCCTCCGATGGTTAGACTAGCAGGGATGACTCGGAGTGCATACTGTAAGTAATCTCCCGAAATGACGAATTGACATGTTAAAACGTATATCGCCAATCTTCCAGTTCGAAACAACGAATATACAAATCAAATTCCGAAAACGAATCTAAAATAACGAATATGAGGAAACGGAACAGTTTACCTAACGAATGAATCCAAAACAAAAGACATTTTTCGGTGCTGCACATCTCCGTTGACATCCACCAGTTGGTCGGGGAGCTGTCATTTGCGGTGGGAGTGCCACGGTGGAGGATCTCCTGTGTTCTTCATGATTGACGTTGACTTTACATTGAGGAACTGTGTTTATATATTTTTTAATACAGGACATTCCCACTGTTTCTTTGTGTCTATTTATGATTCTACTTGTTTTGTGAGTGAGTAGCAAGGTATTGTATGAACACGTTTCTTGTTTGGGAGGGGAGGGCTGCAGATATCAGAGGGCCTAGTTACCTTAAAGGGTGGTCCCCATTCCATTTAAGCCCCTAGAGATGTGGGAATGAAGCCTTTGTTCCCATCAGCATGGGGTGCTTTGCCAGAGCAACCCCTTCCCTGGTAAGGTACCTTTCCAATGTTCACCTCCTGCCCCGCCTCCTGGGACATACTAGGCCACACGGCTTGCAGAAAAAAAGGTATGGGGTCCACCTCAAAATCCATAACAGACCTTTATCCTAGATTGGGGCCTAGGATTGATTGTAAGGGGAACACCATGCTAAAAAAAAAAAACTCTCATGGTCCATAACACCTTTATCTTGGATAGGTGTCTGGGAGGAATTTGTACGGGTGACTTCACTCAAGAAACAAAAGAAAAATGCCATCTGATGCCCCTCAAAATTCAGACCCTGCCCCTCAAAATTCAGACCCTGATTCTCAGGAATTTGTGGCATGGTACATGTTCAGTAAAAGGTAACATGCTTGTCAATTGCCAAGGTCTGAGCTTGACTGATGAATGGGCTTGTTACTAAAGGAGTGTATGCAAATAACTAGCACACACATATAGTCTACAGCAAGGGTCTCCAAACTTTCTAAACAAAGGGCCGGTTTATTGGCCTTCAGACTTTAGGGAGGGCAGACTGTGGCCCTACATCAGTGGGAGTAAACAATGCATCTTTGGTATTTGTGGGAGAAATTGTGCCCTATTGTTGGTGTCAGTGGAAGGAATAGTTCCCCACCATTGGTATCAGTGGAATGAATAGTTTCCCATCATTGGTGTCAGTAGGAGGAATAGTGCCCCATCATTGGTGTCAGTAGGAGGAATAGTGCCCCATCATTGGTGTCAGTGGAAGGAATAGTACCCCATCTTTAGTGTAATTGGAAGGAATAGTGTCCCATCATTGGTGTCAGTGGGAGGAATAGTGCCCCATCTTTAGCGTCATTGGAAGGAATAGTGTCCCATCATTGGTGTCAGTGGAAGGAATAGTGACTCATCATTGGTATAAATGGGAGGAATAGTGCCCTATCATTGGTGCCAATGGGAGGGATAGTGCCCCATTATTAGTGTCTGTGGGAATTACAGTGCCCTATTGTTGGTGTCAGTATAAGGAATAGTGTCCCATCATTGGTGTCAGTGGGAGGGATAATGCCCTATGATTGGTGTCAGTGGGAGGGATAGTGCTCTATCATTGACGTCAGTGGGAGGAATAGTGCCCCATCATTAGTGTCAGTGGGTGGAATAATGCCCTATACTTGGTGTCAGTGGGAAGAATAGTGCCCCATTATTGGTGTCAGTGGGAGGAATAGTGCCCCATCATTTGTGTCAGTGGGAGGAATCGTGCCCCAAAGGCCAGATAAAGGCAAGCAAAGGGCCACATCTGGCCCCTGGGCTGCAGTTTGGAGACCAGTGGTCTACAGCCTAGGTCAGTTAAAACACATTGGGGTTTGAAGACCCAACGAGTCAACCTGGTGTAGAGACAGCAAGTGGTCACCAGGGGTAATGAAAGCCACCAGTCAGTCAAGCAGCCTGTTGTTCGGCGTGTACCTGTGTCAGGTGGGGAAGCCTCTTGCAGTGAGCGAGATGTTCTCGGGACACGCTCTCCATGAGTGCTCCATCTCCCAGAGCAAGGGGAGCAGATCAGCTCTGCAGAGGTCTCCATCCCGTGTACTAGGTATAGGAAGGAAAAGTTCATGCAGAGCACACATGGAGTGAGTGGAAGGGGCTCGGTAAGGCTACATGGAGTGAGTGGAAGGGGCTCGGTGGGGCTACATGGAGTGAGTGGAAGGGGCTCGGTGGGGCTACATGGAGTGAGTGGAAGGGGCTCGGTGGGGCTCCATTCCGTTGTGTCCCTCCTACATACAAAAGTCTTCCGGAAAGGTGTACATTGACACGGGGAGGAGAGAGTTAACTGGAGGACAGTTTATTAGTGAACATGGTGTACGGCCATCATTAATGTTAGAGGTCCACTTTAAACAGGGCCGTATCTAGCTTCTCTGATGTGGGGGTGCAGTAAAAAATGCCGGGGGGGGGGGGCGGAGGATGATAGGTTAGCAGGGTAATGTACTGGGGGCCAGCAGGGCAGAAGATAGGATCTGCAGTTTGTAGGCCAGTGTACTGGGGCTATTAGTTTTTAGGGCAGTGTACAGTGGGTCAGCTGGGCAGTGTACTGGGGTCAGCAGGGGAGTGCGCAGTGGGTCAGCTAGGCAGTGTACAGGGGTCAGTAGGGCAGTGTGCAGGGGTCAGAAGGAGAGTACACAGTGGGTCAGAAGGAGAGTACACAGTGGGTCAGCTGGGCAGTGTACAGGGGTCAAAAGGAGAGTGCACAGTGTATCAGGTGGACAGTGTACAGGGGTCAGCAGGGGAGTGCGCAGTGGGTCAGCTGGGCAGTGTACAGGGGTCAGTAGGGCAGTGTGCAGGGGTCAGAAGGAGAGTGCACAGTGGGTCAGGTGGGCAGTGTACAGGGGTGAGCAGAGGAGTGCACAGTGGGTCAGCTGGGCAGTGTGCAGGGGTCAGCTGGAGCAGTGTACAGGGGTCAGCAGGGGAGTGCACATTGGGTCAGCTGGGAAGTGTACAGGGGTCAGCAGGGGAGTGCACAGTGGGTCAGCGGGGCAGTGTACAGGGGTCAGCATGGGAGTGCACAGTGGGTCAGGTGGGCAGTGTACAGGGGTCAGAAGGAGAGTGCCCTGTGGGTCAGTAGGGCAGTGTGCAGGGGTCAGAAGGAGAGTGCACAGTGGGTCAGGTGGGCAGTGTACAGGGGTCAGCAGGGGAGTGCACATTGGGTCAGCTGGACAGTGTACAGGGGTCAGCAGGGTAGTGCACAGTGAGTCAGCTGGGAAGTGTACAGGGGTCAGCATGGGAGTGCACAGTGGGTCAGCGGGGCAGTGTACAGGGGTCAGCAGGGGAGTGCAGAGTGGGTCAGCTGGGCAGTGTACAGGGGTCAGCAGGGGAGTGCACAGTGGGTCAGGTGGGCAGTGTACAGGGGTCAGCAGGGGAGTGCACAGTGGGTCAGATGGGCAGTGTACAGGGGTCAGAAGGAGAGTGCCCTGTGGGTCAGTAGGGCAGTGTGTAGGGGTCAGAAGGAGAGTGCACAGTGGGTCAGGTGGGCAGTGTGCAGGGGTCAGCTGGGCAGTGTACAGGGGTCAGTAGGGCAGTGTGCAGGGGTCAGAAGGAGAGTGCACAGTGGGTCAGGTGGGCAGTGTACAGGGGTGAGTAGGGGAGTGCACAGTGGGTCAGCTGGGCAGTGTGCAGGGGTCAGCTGGAGCAGTGTACAGGGGTCAGCAGGGGAGTGCACATTGGGTCAGCTGGGAAGTGTACAGGGGTCAGCATGGGAGTGCACAGTGGGTCAGCGGGGCAGTGTACAGGGGTCAGCAGGGGAGTGCACAGTGGGTCAGGTGGGCAGTGTACAGGGGTCAGAAGGAGAGTGCCCTGTGGGTCAGTAGGGCAATGTGCAGGGGTCAGAAGGAGAGTGCACAGTGGGTCAGGTGGGCAGTGTACAGGGGTGAGCAGGGGAGTGCACAGTGGGTCAGCTGGGCAGTGTGCAGGGGTCAGCTGGGCAGTGTACATGGGTCAGCAGGGTAGTGCACAGTGAGTCAGCTGGGAAGTGTACAGGGGTCAGCATGCGAGTGCACAGTGGGTCAGCGGGGCAGTGTACAGGGGTCAGCAGGGGAGTGCAGAGTGGGTCAGCTGGGCAGTGTACAGGGGTCAGCAGGGGAGTGCACAGTGGGTCAGGTGGGCAGTGTACAGGGGTCAGCAGGGGAGTGCACAGTGGGTCAGCTGGGCAGTGTGCAGGGGTCAGCTGGGCAGTGTACAGGGGTCAGCAGGGTAGTGCACAGTGAGTCAGCTGGGAAGTGTACAGGGGTCAGCATGCGAGTGCACAGTGGGTCAGTGGGGCAGTGTACAGGGGTCAGCAGGGGAGTGCAGAGTGGGTCAGCTGGGCAGTGTACAGGGGTCAGCAGGTGAGTGCACAGTGGGTCAGGTGGGCAGTGTACAGGGGTCAGCAGGGGAGTGCACAGTGGGTCAGATGGGCAGTGTGCAGGGGTCAGAAGGAGAGTGCCCTGTGGGTCAGTAGGGCAGTGTGTAGGGGTCAGAAGGAGAGTGCACAGTGGGTCAGGTAGGCAGTGTGCAGGGGTCAGCTGGGCAGTGTACAGGGGTCAGCAGGGGAGTGCACATTGGGTCAGCTGGGCAGTGTACAGGGGTCAGAAGGAGAGTGCACAGTGTATCAGGTGGGCAGTGTACAGGGGTCAGCAGGGGAGTGCGCAGTGGGTCAGCTGGGCAGTGTGCAGGGGTCAGTAGGGCAGTGTGCAGGGGTCAGAAGGAGAGTGAACAGTGGGTCAGGTGGGCAGTGTACAGGGGTGAGCAGGGGAGTGCACAGTGGGTCAGCTGGGCAGTGTGCAGGGGTCAGCAGGGGAGTGCACATTGGGTCAGCTGGGCAGTATACAGGGGTCAGCAGGGGAGTGCGCAGTGGGTCAGCAGGGGAGTGTACAGTGGGTCAGCTGGTCAGTGCACATTGGGTCAGCTGGGCAGTGTACAGGGATCAGCAGGGGAGTGCACATTGGGTCAGCTGGGCAGTGTACAGGGGTGAGCAGGGGAGTGCACAGTGGGTCAGGTGGGCAGTGTACAGGGGTCAGCAGGGAAGTACACAGTGGGTCAGGTGGGCAGTGTACAGGGGTCAGAAGGAGAGTGCCCTGTGGGTCAGGTGGGCAGTGTACAGGGGTCAGCAGGGGAGTGCACAGTGGGTCAGCAGGGCAGTGTACAGGGGTCAGCAGGGGAGTGCACAGAACCTGGTAAGGCACTGTACTGGGAATCAGGAATTAATGGCAGGGCAGAGGACAGGGGTGACCCCTGGCAGGACAGAGGACAGGGGTCATCACTGGAAGGATAGAGAACAGGTGTCACAGCTGAAAGGATAGAGGACAGGGTTCACTACTGAAAGACCCATTGTTGGTGGTAGTGGGGTAAAATAAACCCTATCACTGATGTCAGTAGGATAAAATAAGTCCCATCGTTGGTGTCAGTGGGATAAAATAAGTCCCATTGTTGGTGTCATTGAGGTAAAATAAGCACCTTCACCAGTGTCAATGGAGGATCCCACAATATTTTTATTAACAGCTGGGATACCTGGAGGAAAGCCCCTAAAAACCTGCTTAGATAGTGTCTACTAAAATAAGCCTTATCATTGGTGTCAGTGGGATAAACTAAGTCCCATCATTGGTGTCATTGAGAACAAAGTCTAGCCCCAGCCCAGCATTGTGGTCAGTGGTGACACTTACCTGATCACAATCTCCTGCCATGTTTCCTCTCTGCTGATATTGGAGTTCTACTTTCACGGTCAGAAAGAAGCCCCCTCCACCTAACAGTCTGGTATAATTGCTACCCCTATAGGAACAAGCAACCAAGGCGCTGGATCAATGAAAAATGTTTTGAAAATGAAAAAAAGGTTTTTTTGACGTTTGGTATTTTACACAAAAAAGAACGTGAAGGCTTCATGTACACGAGCCTACCCTGACCGCCAGCCACAGGAAACCACAAATCGTGGTAAAAACGCAGTACCATGGTTGCCACATTTTCTGGCATTTTGTCTTCCCATGGTCGATGGTCAAAATGTTCCTATCCTGAATGCGATTCTTCACGAGAGGGAGGTTTACCTTCGCCTAAACGCACCAGCTCCTAAACTCTTCTACATGGACACATAGGCTTTTATGGAGTTGGGTTTAGGGGCAAAAAAATGCCAAAAGCTCCTAAACTCGAGTTTCAGAGCGTCTCGTGTACATGGAGCCTAAGACTCGCTTTCATTCCACAGGTTCTGAGACTTATTCGATGAAGATCAGGCCCTACGTGAGTTTAATGACCACCTTCATCTGCTACGGAACCTGCGGAATTAATACGTGTTCGGTTTTAAAGGGATGAGGTAAGGTGGCCACCCCTAGTCCTGCTGTAGTAGCAATTTTGGAAAACTAGGAAACTCCGGACACGGACCTTGAGGAAAACAAGTGATTCAATAAAAACAGCACTGTTTGACCCAACCGGGCTCATGCCTGCAAAGCCGAGTTGTATCCACTTCTTACAATTATTATTATTATATACAGGATTTATGGCGCCAACAGTTTGCTCAGCGCTTTACAATATAATGGGAGACAATACAGTTCAATACAAGAGGGTTAGGAGGGCCTAATCCTGGGAGCTTACAATCTAAGAGGGAGGAGCAAGTGGTACAAAAGGTAATAACTGTGGGGGATTGACTGGTAGGATGAATAGAAGATTCAATTATTAGTTGAGGGCAGGATAGGCTTCCCTGAAGAGATTGGTTTTCAGTGATTGCCTAAAAGTGAGCGGAGTAGGTGATAGTCTGATAGATTGGGGTAGAGAGTTCCAGAAGATGGGGGAAGCTCTGGCGAAGTCCTGGAGATGAGCATGGGAGAAGGAGACAAGGGAGCTAGAGAGCAGGAGATTGTGCTAGGAGCAGAGAGGACGGTTTGGGTGATATTTGGAGACAAGATTGGTGATGTAATTGGGGGCAGAGTTATAAATGGCTTTATATGTTATTATTGTGGAGGACACTGAATGGAGGCCAGTGGAGGGATTGGCAGAGAGGGGTGGAGGACACTGAGTGGAGGCCAGTAGAGGGATTGGCAGAGAGGGGTGGAGGACACTGAGTGGAGGCCAGTGGAGGGATTGGCAGAGAGGGGTGGAGGACACTGAGTGGAGGCCAGTGGAGGGATTGGCAGAGAGGGATGGAGGACACTGAATGGAGACCAGTGGAGGGATTTGCAGAGAGGGGTGGAGGACACTGAGTGGAGGCCAGCGGAGGGATTGGCAGAGAGGGGTGGAGGACACTGAGTGGAGGTCAGCGGAGGGATTGGTAGAGAGGGGTTGCAGATACAGAACGGTTAGTAAGTCTGGCAGCAGCATTCATGATAGACTGAAGAGGGGATAGCCTGTGATAAGGTCGGCCAATGAGGAGGGAGTTACAATAGTCAAAGCGAGAGATAACCAGGGAGGGAATAAGTTGCTTAGTGGTTTCAGAGGTTAAGAACGGGCGTATCTTGGAGATGTTGCGGAGGTTGGAGATGTTGCGGAAGTTGGATATGTTGTGGAGGTTGGAGGTGTTGCGGAGGTTGGAGATGTTGCAGAGGTTGGAGATCTTGCGAAGGTTGGAGATGTTGTGGAGGTGAAGTCAATATTTGGACAGTGATTGGATTTGGGGCTGAAAAGACAGATGGGAGTCTAGGATTACACCTAGCACCCTGGCATGAGGAGAGGGACTGATGGTCGTATTATTGATCTTGATGGAGAAGTCAGGGGAGGGGGCATGGGCTGGAGGGAATACTAAGAGCTCAGTTTTGGAAAGATTTAGTTTGAGGAAGTGGAGTGACATCCATGCTGATATGTCACTTAGTAGGTTAGTAATGAGAGAGAAGACTGAAGGGGTGAGGTGTGGAGGAGACTGAAGGGGCGAGGTGTTGAGGAGACTGAAGGGGCGAGGTGAGGAGGAGACTGAAGGGGCGAGGTGTTGAGGAGACTGAAGGGGCGAGGTGAGGAGGAGATTGAAGGGGCGAAGTGTGGAGGAGATTGAAGGGGCAAGGTGAGGAGGAGACTGAAGGGACGAGGTGAGGAGGAGACTGAAGGGGCGAAGTGTGGAGGAGACTGAAGGGGCGAGGTGTGGAGGAGACTGAAGGGGTGAGGAGGAGACTGAAGGGGCGAGGCATGGAGGAGACGGAAAGGGCGAGGCATTGAGGAGACTGAAGGGGCAAGGTGTGGAGGAGACTGAAGGGGCAAGGTGTGGAGGAGACAGAAGGGGCGAGGTGTGGAGGAGACTGAAGGGGTGAGGAGGAGACTGAAGGGGCGAGGCATGGAGGAGACTGAAGGGGCGAGGCATTGAGGAGACTGAAGGGGCGAGGTGTGGAGGAGACTGAAGGGGCGAGGTGTGGAGGATCCTGAAGGGGCGAGGTGAGGAGGAGACTGAAGGGGCGAGGTGTGGAGGAGACTGAAGGGGCGAGGTGATGAGGAGACTGAAGGGGCGAGGTGAGGAGGAGACTGAAGGGGTGAGGCGTGGGGGAGACTGAAGGGGTGAGGCGTGGAGGAGACTGAAGGGGTGAGGTGAGGAGGAGACTGAAGGAGTGAGGTGAGGGGTAGAAAGATAGATTTGTGTGTCATCAGCATAGAGATGGTAGTTAAAGCCATGGGAGTTTATCAAGCGACCAAGGGAAGAGGTGTATGTACCAATGATTACGTCACAATGCATCTTTTTCCTCTTTCACTTTGTGTACATTCAAAAGTCTTTCTAAACTCTGCAAAATATAGCCTTGAATTCCAGCTACAGGCCGGTACACATCACAGGAAATAAGGGTTTTTGCTTTTTTTGCAAACAGAGTCTGTTAAAAATGTTAACGTTTAAAGGGGAACTCTGCAATATCTGGGTGCTGCCACACTGCAGGATTCGGGACTGCTGACAATGACAAGTCCTTGTTCAGGCTTTTTTCCGAGGTTGCAGGTCCTCCGAGTTCCACAAGGTGGCGAGCTCGCTCCTACCCAGACAGGAAGTCTCAATGGTAGACAGGAAGTGAGGTCAGGGACAGACAGGAAGTGATGTCATCTACAGACAGGAAGTTCCGGGTGAGAGGCAAGTCTGGAGGAAGCAGAAGGGAGACATTGGTGGAAGTGGCAGTAGAGGAGGTAATAAGATCTGATTTTCTATCTCCACCCACTTTTTTGCGTGTGTTTTGCGCAGTTCTTACGACGTTTGTTATCGCACGGCTGTTTCGGGTCGTTCGTTCAGATCTAGGGGTAAGCACCTTTTGTTCTCCGGGTCACGTAGGTGAGTAGGGGCACAGTGTACCCTATACAAATCTATGTAGGTGATTTCTTGGGGTCTCCTTATTAATGGGGGGCTTCCAGATTCCGATCAGCCCTGCCGACCCCCACAACCATCCTTAATACGCTGCCCCAGAATGTCCTTTTCTTGGTCCGGGGGGTGGATGCGGTAGTTCTTTCTACATCGAGTGGAGCGTACTCCCCGTTTGTCTATTGAATATTGGGCTGCCAATGGATGTGGGAGAAACAAAGTGGATCTTCTCCGTTTTTTTTTTTTATGGAGATCTCCGAACCTCTTCCACTACAGACACAAAGTAGCTTTGATGTTAAATCCAGAAGTTGGTCTTCCCGTAGAATGTGACGTCCCTTACAGGTATACCTAGGGTGGCCACCTCATCCCTTTAAAACGTGAACATATATTAATGACACGGGTTCCGGGGCTAATTTAAGGCTGTAAGTGGGTTCAATTAGCACCTTCATCAGCCCCGGAATATGTCGTCAATATGTGTTTGGGTTTAAAGGGATGAGGTGGCCACCCTAGGTATAATTGGGAATTCCAACACTTCCGATGTAGACCAACACACCATAGATCCTCTCAGCCGCCTATTCTTAGTGCCATTGCGAGATACTAATCTTTGTCATCCCTTAACATAGGTCCTCTGTTCCTGCTGGGAACAGCCCACTGATTAACCCCTTCCTAATACCGAACAACCAATACATCTGCACTGTCTGTCCACAGATAAGCCTGCATAGATCACATGACCCCATCAATGAGGATGGAGGAGGACCAGAGTCACATGACTGAGAGTATACTAAACTTCACCCTGGAGATCATCTACCTGCTGACCGGAGAGGTGAGGAGGATTCTGGGAGTTCACATGACATCACTCTCATCTCTATTAATAAATCACAGACCTGACCGGAGAGGTGAGGAGGATTCTGGGAGGTCACATGACATCACTCATCTCTATTAATAAAACACAGACCTGACGGGAGAGGTGAGGAGGACTCTGGGAGGTCACATGACGTCACTCTCATCTCTATTAATAACACACACACCTGACCGGAGAGGTGGGGAGGATTCTGGGAGGTCACATGACATCACACAGACCTGACTGGAGAGGTGAGGAGGATTCTGGGAGGTCACATGACATCACTCTGATCTCTATTAATAAAACACAGACCTGACCGGAGAGGTGAGGGGGATTCTGGGAGGTCACATGACATCACTCTCATCTCTATTAATAAAACACAGACCTGACCGGAGAGGTGAGGGGGATTCTGGGAGGTCACATGACCTCACTCTCATCTCTATTAATAAAACACAGACCTGACCGGAGAGGTGAGGAGGATTCTGGGAGGTCACATGACCTCACTCTCATCTCTATTAATAATTAATAAAACACAGACCTGACCGGAGAGGTGAGGGGGATTCTGGGAGGTCACATGACCTCACTCTCATCTCTATTAATAAAACACAGACCTGACCGGAGAGGTGAGGAGGATTCTGGGAGGTCACATGACCTCATTCTCATCTCTATCAATAATTAATAAAACACAGACCTGACCGGAGAGGTGAGGGGGATTCTGGGAGGTCACATGACCTCACTCTCATCTCTATTAATAAAACACAGACCTGACCGGAGAGGTGAGGGGGATTCTGGGAGGTCACATGACATCACTCTCCTCTCTATTAATAAAACACAGACCTGACTGGAGAGGTGAGGAGGATTCTCATAATATTATTTGTTCTTTCAGAGATGTCCTCCTGTAAAGTTTGGTGACCCCGTTACCATCACAGTGCCTCCATGTGACTCCCTAAACCCTGAGAGACACAACATGCAGAAGATTCTAGAAGTCACCAAGAAGATGATGGAGCTGCTGACAGGAGAGGTGAGCGGTGCCGGGAATTCTGGGACATTCTCCAGTAACAGACAAGGGATGTGTCTGGATGGTGACTGTATCACTGTGTGTGTCAGGTTCCTATAAGGTGTCAGGAAGATGATTATAAATTATTATACAGTATTTATATAGCGCCAGAAAGGTTTGCTCAGCGCTGTACAATAAAGTGGGGGACAGTACATGAGACAATACAGTAACAAAGTAATACACGAGGGGTTCAAGGGCCCTGCTCTTTTGAGCTTACAATCTAGGAGGATAAATTGCTTATCGTTATAATTTATACACAAACAAGTTGGTTACAATTTTTTTATAAAATGTTTAGAGCGGAAACCTTGAGGATTATATAATTGAAGTTAAAGAAGAGTTTAAAGAGGAAGATGAGGAGTACGGTGTCATTAAGGAGCTTTCTGAAGGATACAGGGATCTCTACAGAGACATTACGATGGATCCACCTAATACCAGGAGCCCACCAGAGAGAAGTCCCCGTCCTCCGTATTCCCGGGATTCCATACAGGAAGGTAACACCATCCCTCACCATCATCAGGTAGGTGGAGTTGAGGGTCGGGAACATAAAGTGATGGAACACTCTGACATGTGGAGACGATGTGTGGACTCTACAAAATTAGATTTTTTTGCCGTTCTGTTGGTTTAGGGTGAAGATCTGATTATCTTGAAAGTTGAGGATGAAGTAGAAGAGACGTATGTGAGGGATGATCAGCAATATACGGAGGAGGCTGGAATGAGGAGGACATTCATAGAGGAGGACACTCCTACAGAGATCAGCACAGGTGACTATGATATATTCTTCTTTTATCTCTGCTCTGTTACCGCCCTCCCCCCAGCCCCCAATGGTTCCTGCTCCTCTGACAAAGCGGAGTAAATGTAGACGTGATCTGGGAGGACCAAAGACCCTTTGAAGAGGGGAAGAGTCCCAGCTGGTTGGGACATCCACAGAGAACATGTGCTCCCTCCTATCTCCCTGATCCAGATGGAATCTTGATGGAAGTGAACTAACCCTCTCCTATCTATTGATGATGTTTTTCTATTTTTCCAGGACCCGCCATGGAGGAACCCTCAAAGGATTGTCTCACTTTATCTCCAGGTTGTAAAATGGAAGATGAGGACATCCCAGGAGAAAAGACAATGAGCTCCACTATGGATGGTGGACTTCCCAGTGTGGAGAGACCATGGAATCCTTCTGACTCTGAGCAACCTCGTGCTGTGGGGGATGGGGCCGGGGTTCAGAGGGAGAAGACATTTCCCTGTTCTGAGTGCGGGGAAGGTTTTAGTTCTGTACTACGTCTTCAGGTACATCAGAGATCTCACACGGGTGAAAAGCTTCATTCCTGTTCTGAGTGTGGGAAATGTTTCCTTCATAAATCAGAACTCAACATCCATTACAGATCTCACACGGGAGAGAAGCCGTATTCCTGTCCAGAGTGTGGGAAATGTTTTCTTTGTAAATCCAAATTGGTTCGGCATTACAGATCTCACACAGGTGAGAAGCCACATTTCTGCCCCGAATGTGGAAAATGCTATACACGGAAATCACACCTTTTAAGGCATCAGAGGTCCCACACGGGGGAGAAGCCGTATTTCTGCCCTGAGTGTGGGAAATGCTTTTTACAGAATTCTGACCTTGTTAGACATCAAAGATCTCACACAGGCCAGAAGCCTCATGCCTGCCTCGAGTGCGGGAAATGTTTCGCACAGAAATCAGACCTTGTTATACATCAAAGATCCCACACAAAGGAAAGCCCATTTTACTGCTGTCAGTGCGGGAAATGTTTTTCACAGAAGTCCAGTCTTCAGAGACATCAGAAATTGCATGTAGACAAGTTGTATTCTTGCCCAGAGTGTTTGAAATGTTTTCCGTCGGAATCAGAGCTTCTAGCACATCAAATATTCCACACCAAGAAGAAGCCATATTCCTGCCTTGAGTGCGGGAAATGTTTCTCAAAGATGTCTCTTCTTAGCAGACATCAGAGGATTCATACAGGTGAAAAGCCGTATCCCTGCCCTGAGTGTGGGAAATGTTTTTCTCAAAAGTCCAGTGTTGCTGCACATCAGGTATGCCACACACGGGAAAAGCTGTCCTTAGGAAATGTCATTCACAGAAATCAGAGCTTGTGACACATCAGAGGTCTCACATAGGGCAGAAAAGGTATGCCTGCCCTGAGTGCGGGAAATCTTCTACGGAGCTCAGACATTATTATACATGAAGAATTTCACACAGGAAAATATGTGCGGGAAATGTTTTTCACAGATGTCCTATGTAATTAAGCATCTGATATGTAACATACCTGAAAAGCCGTATTCCTGTTGTGAGTGTGGGAAATGTTTTTCATAGAAGCCTTGTCTATCCAAACATTGGAGAACCCACACAACCCTTGAGGTGTATTGCTGCCATGAGTGCGGGAAATGTTCTTCACAGAAGTCTTTTCTTACCAAACATCAGAGAACCCACACCATCCTCGAGGTGAATTAGTGTCCTGAGTGTGGGAAATGTCTTTTATATGGATGATATGTTGCCGTACATCACAGATCTGACACTGGGAAGAAGCACACCTTGATATACACCTCAGAAAATACGTGGCTGAGCGCTCCTCTGATCTTTATCATGGAAGAAACTTTATAAGGAGATCACTAAAGACTTCAACGTTGTGTCTGGCTTCCTCTGCTAGGAGAGAAAAGGGAGGGGGGGTCACTGCTGGTTGGGTCCCTCTAGCAGTGTAGTCTGATCTCTCCTGACCTTCAGAAGCTTCCATGGAGGATATCATGGTGAGAGAGAGAAGGGGGGGGGGGGGGGAGTCACTGCTGGTTGGGTCCCTCTAGCAGTGTAGTCTGATCTCCCCTGACCTTCAGCAGAAGCTTCCATGGAGGACATCATGGTGAAAGAAGGAGGGGGGTCACTGCTGGTTGGGTTCCTCTAGCCGTGTAGTCTGATCTCCCCTGACCAGCAGAAGCTTCCATGGAGGACATCATGGTGAGAGAGAAAGGGGGGGGGGGGTCACTGCTGGTTGGGTCCCTCTAGCAGTGTAGTCTGATCTCCCCTGACCTTCAGCAGAAGCTTCCATGGAGGACATCATGGTGAGAGAGAGAAGGAGGGGGGGAGTCACTGCTGGTTGGGTCCCTCTAGCAGTGTAGTCTGATCTCTGACCTTCAGCACAAGCTTACATGGAGGACATCATGGTGAGGGAGGAGCTAGATATTGCTTGTGGACGAAGAGAAGGAGATATCAGACTACATGGCTAAGCCGACAATTTCAGTGCAGTAGTTATTAGTCTGCACAATGCAGATTTGTTTTCTTGTTGAGTGCCACCTGCAGGGTGAAAGTGGAAAATATGACCTTTATAGATGTAACATTTCATATCTACCTGATAAAAAAATGTAAATATTTTAACACATTTTTAGCGTTAAATAAATGCAAAAATATTTTCATTCTTAAACTCCTGATATTCTCTTTACGTTGATTGATAGAAGTCTTCCTTCAGATTTGTGTGATGAAATGTTCTTCTCTTTTATTCCTTTCGCCAACACTACAAGTACGGCCCATCCTGTAGGTTTTAGTCTCCATCTTGTGTCTTAGTAGTTTGGTGTTCCCAGCTTGTCCTTGTTAGAACAGCCGACTCTCCCCCTTCTCATAGACCTCAGGACGTCTGTAGTATACTCCAATGATAAGTCCATCAGTCCATAGACCCATCTATCATTCCTCCCGTAATTCCTCCTCCGTACCATCATCTTGTTGGAACAGACGACTCTCCCCCTTCTCATAGACCTCAGGACGTCTGTAGTATACTCCAATGATAAGTCCAGCAGTCCATAGACCCATCTATCATTCCTCCCGTAATTCCTCCTCCGCACCATCACCACCTCCAAACACAAGATCATCTTTCTTCTTCACTTTCACATCACATCTAACATAGAGAAACCCCCCCCCCCCCTCCATCTTTTCTATGTCCCGTGTCCCTCTAAACAAGAGGATCAGCATGAATACAAACAGCCCAGTTTTGGGAGGAATCAAGCCGTGTTTCTAGAACACCAACTCCATTCTCATCACTGACACCATCAACATCTCCCACTCAACTTTTCAAGGAATCATGGGTTTGAATCGTGTCCAAGAACTCACACCTACATCTCCAATTACTTAGCTGTTTTATGGTGAAAAGTGCCGAAACAGAACACAGCAGTCAGAAGTTCCTCCAATGGGCTGTGAGAAACCTCTACATGCAAGGGCATTTGTAGGGGCCAGTGTATGGCCACCAGGTTGTAGTGTGGTAACTACTGGACTTGTATTGCCAAGGGCAGCCTAATCTCCAGTTCTTTAGACAGTGGAGTCCAGGTTCTTTGTTAAAGCAGTACAGGTACAGCGGCTTTTTGTTTTTTGAAAAAGATGGGTTCCCCCTAATTCTCATCAGGCTCTGAGGTCTGGTATGAATTTGGAGGAGAACCTTACTCCCCCCCCCCCCCCCCCGCCATTTTTTTGGAGTCACGAATGGCTGCTGTCCCAATACTGTTTTATAATAGTGTGAGGTACCCTCCATATTCTATACCAGCCCGTTTAGATCTGGTATGGATTTTAAGGGGGAGCCCTATGCAAAATCATTGTAAAAATGAGGTCCCCCACAAAAGATCATGCCAGACCTTTATCAGAGCATGCTGCCTGTCAGGCCAGGAAAGGAAGGGGGGGGGGGGTGCATCCGTGCCCCTGAACTATACCAGGCCACGTGCCCTCAACAGCAGAGGGGAACCCGTCGTGGCAAAGCACCTTGTCCCTATGTTGTTGGTGACAAGGGCCTCTTTCCTTCAAACCTGGCCTAGTGGTTGTGGGGAGTCTGGCGGCAAGGGGCTTTGTCAGAATCTGGATGCCCCCTTTAACAATAAGTAGGCTCCCAGGAACTACCCTCCCTACATAGGGGGTACCTTGCTGGAAGGAAGGGGGCCCCTGGCAAATCACCTTGTCCCCATGTTGATAAAGACAAGGGCCTCTTCTCCCCAACCATGGCCTAGTGGTTGTGGTGGAGCATGCGGGCAGGGGGCTTGTCTAATTCTTGATGCCCCCTCTGACAAAAAGGAGGCTCCCAGATACCATCCTTCTAACATAAGGGGACCTTGCTGAGAGGGGGGACTCCTGGCAAAGCACGTTGTCCCCATGTTAATGAAAACAAGGGCCTCTTCCCCCCAACCCTGGCCTACTGGTTGTGAGTGGATCTGTGGGCAGGGGACTTGTCCAATCCTGCATGCCCCCTCTAACAAAAAGGAGGTTCCCAGATACCACCCTTCTAACATAAGGGGGGACCTTGCTGGGAAGGGAGGCTTCTGGCAAAGCACCTTGTCCCCATGTTGATGAAGACAAGGACCTCTTCCCCCTGACCCTGGCCTACTGGATTTGGGTGGGTTCTGTGGGCAGGGGACTTGTCCAATCCTGGGTCCCCCCTCTAACAAAAAGGAGGCTCCCGGATACCATCCTCCTAACATGGGGGGGGGGCCTTGCTGGGAGAGGGGCTTCTGGCAAAGCACCTTGTCTCCATGTTGATGAAGACAAGGGCCTTTTCCCCTCCAACCCTAGCCTACTGGTTTTATGTGGGTCTGTGGGCAGGGGACTTGTCCAATCCTGGATCCCCCCCTCTAACAAAAAGGAGGCTCCCAGATACCATCCTAACATAGGGGGGACCTTGCTGGGAGAGGGGCTTCTAGCAAAGCACCTTGTCCCACTGTTGAAGAAGACAAGGGCCTCTTCCTCATAACCCTAGCCTGGTGGTTGTAGGGTTCTGTGGGCAGGGGGGCTTTTTGCCCCCTTTAACAATAAGGAAGCTCCCAGATACCACCTCCATTGTAAATGAGTAAAGGGTAAGAGTTGAAGCATCGAGATCAGACGTGCTTTAGCAGGTGGCATTTTCTTTCTTTTGGCAGGTGAGCAAGCATCTTGATTGGGGGATTGCCATTGAAAGCGGGACGCTGTCATGTAGAAGTAGTCATGCAGCTATTATACACAATTTTTGGTTTCTGTTCGGGCATTCATCCAAATGTCAGAACAGCTAAGTTCGAACTCAGTCTTAGGCTCATACCTATTCTTGTCATGTTTGACTGGGAATCATGGACCCACCATGCAACCTGGGCACCTGACGACAGTGTGCCTTGGGTTTAGAGTCTAAGGACTGTACAGTCCTCATCAGAACGTTTGATGGAGGAGATTAATTCTACTGCCGGGCATCAGTCTAACCCTAACCTTAAGCTCTTAGGTTGTGGGCCCTCAATTACACCAATGCAGGCTACACCTAATCAGAGAGAGCAGTTGTTTCCAAACTGCAGCCCCGGAGGGCCAGATGCAGCCCTTTGCTTGCTTTTATCTGGCCCTTGGGTCACTATTTCATCCACTGATATCATCAATGGTGCAAAATTCCCTCCATTAACACCAATGATAGGGCACAATTCTTCCAATGACTCCAACAATGGGGCCCAATGACACCAATGATGGGGCACAATTTCTCCAGAGATTACAGCAGTGGGACGCAACGACATTAATGATGGGGCACAATTCCTCCAATGACTCCAACAATGGGACCCAATGACATCAATGATGGGGCACAATTCCTCCAATGACTCCAACAATGGAACCCAATGACATCAATGATGGGGCACAACTCCTTCAATGACTCCAACAATAAGGCCTAATGACATCAATGATGGGGCACGAATCCTCCAATGACTCTAACAATAAGGCCCAATGACATCAATGGTGGGGCACAATTCCTCCAGTGACTCCAACAATGGAACCCAATGACATCAATGATGGGGCACAATTCCTTCAATGACTCCAACAAAGGGACCCAATGACATCAATGATGGCGCACAATTCCTCCCATGACTCCAACAATGGGGCCCAATGACATCAATGATGGGGCACAATTCCTTCAATGACTCCAACAATAAGGCCCAATGACATCAATGATGGGGCACGAATCCTCCAATGACTCTAACAATAAGGCCCAATGACATCAATGGTGGGGCACAATTCCTCCAGTGACTCCAACAATGGAACCCAATGACATCAATGATGGCGCACAATTCCTCCCATGACTCCAACAATGGGGCCCAATGACATCAATGATGGGGCACAATTCCTCTAATGACTCCAACAATGGGGCCCAATGACATCAATGATGGGGCCCAATTCCTCCAATGACTCCAACAATGGGGCCCAATGACATCAATGATGGGGCATGAAACCTCCCAATGACACCAACCAAGGGGCGCCATTCCTCCCACTGACACCAAAGAAGGGGCATGGTTTACTCCCACTGACTTTGGGACCTTTTCTACTCCAAATGGCCCTCCTAAAATCTGAAGGACAGTAAACCGGCCATTGTTTAGGAAGTTTCAAGACCCCTGAGATAGAGAAACACAAGGAAGTCAAGCAGGAAGTCGGTTTTTAGGTACCGGTGTGTTAAACATAGGCAAGCCCCAGCATCCCTTTAACTGGGTCCTAAAAGCTCCCAATCATTACTAGAGACAGAGAGCTGTCTTTGACAGCTCGGTCCCTGTGCTGGGAGCAAGCAGTGAGTGTGCTTTTAGCAAAGAAACCTCTAACACCCATGGATGCATATTTTCAGTATAAGGGTGGCAAAGCCCACCTTCCTGAACATTTGCATTTTGCGGGCGGCAAGAGCTTAGGGATCGCTGGGACCCACAACATTTCTGGAAGTATCAGAACAGTGGGAGCGTCACTGGAAACATAAGAAGAAGCCATTGGAGGACGCAGACGTCACAGAGGATGCAAGAAGACTGGAATGCTGGAGTCATGTGAAGTGCGCACATGGAGTAGATCACTCTGGGAACACACATAAACGGTCAACTCAAAAATTGGGATCACTTGGAAGACAGGAGTAACTCAGAGTTCTCTTGGGGTCACTCAGAGGATGGGGTAACTTGGAATTCCCTTGGGAGAAAATGGAACTTGGAGTCACTCAAAGGTGTGGTAGATTGGAATTCTCTCTTGAGAACAGGGAACTTGTGGTCACTTAGAAGACAGAGTAACTCAGAGTTCTCTTGGGGTCACTCAGAGGATGGGGTAACTTGTCCCTTGGGAGAACATGGAACTTGGGGTCACTTGAAAGATGTGGTAGATTGGAATTCTCTCTTGAGAACAGGGAACTTGTGGTCACTTAGAAGACAGAGTAACTCAAAGTTCTCTTGGGGTCACTCAGAGGATGGGGTAACTTGGAATTCCCTTGGGAGAACGTGGAACTTGGGGTCACACAAAAGATGTGGCAAATTGGAATTCTCTCTTGAGAACAGGGAACTTGTGGTCACTTGGACGATGGAGTAACTCGCAAGGAAAGTAGTGCAGTTTAAGTGGTGAAGGCCTAGAGGAGACTGGTTGGTTTCTGAACCTTCATGTCAAAAGAGAATGTTCTTGAAATATCCCTTACATAGTCTGGCTGAAAAAACACACAAGTCCATCTAGTTGTCTAGGACAGGGTAACTTGGAACTTGGTGTCACTCGGAAGACAGCTGGCAAAGTACCTTGCAAGAAGGTAGCTCAGAGTTCTCTTGGGGTCACTCAGAACTTGGGAAATATGTGGTATATTGGAATTCTCTCTTGAGAGCAGGGAACCTATGTTCACTCAGAAGATGGAGTAACTCACGAGGAAAGCAGTGCAGCTTAAATGGTGAGGACCAGAAGGAGACTGGCTGGTTCCTGGACCTTTTGTATGTCTAAAGAGAAGGTTCTTGAAATATCTCTGAGAGGCAGAGGTTGCTAGACACATGGAGAACACACATGGAGTAGATCACTCTGGGGACACACGAAGGACAAAGTAACTAGAAACCTGGGGTCACCCGGAAGACAGGGTAACTTGGAATTCTCTCAGAACATGGAACTTTTGGTCACCTGGAGTAACTTGGAGTTGGAGTAACTCACAAGGAATGCAGGAGGCCTAGGAATACAAATTGTTACTCAGGAAGAGCTATGAGCTTGAGTACAGCTTAAATGGTGAAGACTGGGAGGAGACTAGCTAGTTTCTTGGAGCTTTTGTGCGACAAAAGAGGAGGTCCTTAAAATATCCCTAAAAGGCGGAGGTTGCTAGATAACACCGGCTGAAGTTTTCAAAGACTCAAAAACGGTTTCCTAGAATGAGAAGAATATGTGAGGTCCTTTTGAATTTGAGGACTGATTCCCTATCACAGTTCCTTATTCTTCCAGCTGCCTTGCTCACCCCTGAGAGTATCATTTGGATAGGAAAGGCTATGACATTTCCCAGACCCTAAGTTCAAATTGTTCGTTAGAACTGCTACTTGGTGTTTCTTGCTCTAATAAATTGGCTACAGGGTAGACCATTCATGGGAGGAGCTGTGTGAAAGTTGGGGCTGACTTGTTCCAATCCATGGGTTTCCAGAACACATCAGTAGATAAATATCCTGCATGCAAATGAATGTCAACATCAAGGAAGTAGATTTGGGTGGTGTTGTGTAAAATAAAGAGAAGGTAGGAAAACCCTGGTTCAGATCTGCATGAAAGGTAAGACGATCACAGGCAATGATGTGGACATTCAAATAAGGACCCCCTCCAGAAAGTAAATAGAAGAGGAGAAGACTGGGGTTGGTGGGGTCACATCATCCTGGCATCACTGATCATATTATGAGATTTCATAAACAAAACTGAGTTATGAATATTTATGTTTCCTTCAGCCAATCCAGTAGGAGGTTCAGGACACTGGTACATGCTGGGGGGAGGCTATAAATGTTTGGGATAGGCCATGTGCTTGCTGTCTTTCCCTGGGCTTAGGCCTGGGAAGGTGCTGCTGGATGGAGCTCCGCTGTTAGGCCCAATATCCTTTTTGGGGTCTAACGTGTACTGAAGTGTGGTCCTAAATCTGTCCTGCCTGACTTGGAGGAAGCTATGCCAAGGATCCAAGGGAGGACCTTTGCTGAAGAGAACCAGGAAGATGGATGATCTCTCGGAAGGGCCCGGTGACTCACTTGGGGGAACTTGCTGAGAGTGTTGTCGGGTCAGCTTAAAAGGACACTGTGAGGCTGAACATTGATCTGAAGAGTCTGTAAGTGATCTGCTACGGTATCTGGGACCCCTAACCCTCACCTCCTTACCCATTCTGCAATAAAGTTTTAAAAAGATAAAAGTGACTGATGCCCAATATCCTTTCTCAGTCCCCCCATTTCAACCCTGAGAGATCCCAGGAAGGAGAGTTGCCTTAATATCTGGGATACCTGGGAGAGAACCCTCAAAAGCTCACAAGTTTCATAGGTGAGTTGATATATTTATAATTCCTTCCTTTACAGGCACATGAACTTTAATGGCATCCCTGGGCTCAATATTGAGTTGGCCCCGCCCTTTGCAGCTATAACAGCTTCAACTCTTCTGGGAAGGCCATCCACAAGGTTTAGGAGGGTGTCTATGGGAGAGTTGGACCATTCTTCCAGAAGCACATTTGTCAGGTCGGGCACTGATGTCGGGGGAGGAGGCCTGGCTCGCAGTCTCCTCTCTAATTCATCCCAAAGGTGATCTATGGGGTTGAGGTCAGGACTCTGTGCAGGCCAGTCAAGTTCCTCCACCCCAAACTGGCTCCTCCATGTCTTTATGGACCTTGCTTTGTGCACTGGTGCTCAGTCATGTTGGAACAGGAAGGGGCCATCCCAAAACTCTTCCCACAAAGTTGGGAGCATGAAATTGTCCAAAATGTCTTGATATGCTGGTGCCTTAAAAGTTCCCTTCACTGGAACTAGGGGGCCAAGCCCAACCTCTGAAAAACAACCCACACCATAATCCCCCCTCCTGCAAACTTTACACATGGCACAATTCAGATAGGCAAGTACCATTCTCCTGGCAACCGGCAAACCCAGACATGGCCATCAGATTGCCAGACAGTGAAGCGTGATTGGTCACTCCAGAGAACACGTCTCCACTGCTCTGGAGTCCAGTGGCGGCGTACTTTACACCACGGCATCTGACGCTTTGCATTGCACTTGGTGATGGAAGGCTTGGATGCAGCTGCTCGGCCATGGAAACCCTTACCATGAAGCTATCTCCACGCACTGTTGTTGTGCTCATCTGAAGGCCACACCAAGTGTGGAGGTCTTTAGCTGTTGACTCTGCAGACAGTTGGTGACTTGTGTGCGCTTCAGCATGCACTGATCCCACTGTGTCATTTTACATGGCCTACCATTTCATGGTCGAGTTGCTGTTGTTCCCAGTTGCTTCCACTTTGTTATAATCCCACTAACAGTTTTTTTTTTCTTCTTAAGTCCACGAACGTGCGAAAAAATGAAAAACCCGTAAGTGTTCACAAAAAACGTGCAAGTGCAAAACACCGCACAAAAAAGTGCAGATAGGGGTGTGCTTTGTCCTTCCCCCGAAGGGGATGGACCTCTACCCTGATTCCCCAGGGCACAAAGCTCCTGACAGGGACAAGGTTCCCATTTGGTCCACCTAGCCAAAAGGCCTGGCGGACCACCGTTCCTTGTGGCCAGCCGAAGCCAGCCACTCAGTACTTGGTCAGGGGGCTCTCCCAAAGAGAAAACCCCCTAGGGACAGGGGAGGAAGGAACCAAAAGGCCACACATCCTCCCCCTAGACTTCAGGGTAGGCCCAAGGACCCACACCCTCCATCCTGTGAGAAATAAAACACACACAAAAGTGAAAGTGACAAACAAATAAATTAAATAAGTGGTCTCGCAGATTGTGCACTGACCAGGCCCTGAGGCCCGTAGCAAAAATTGCACAGAACTTAACTAAAAGGCCCGGTCCTAAAAGGCGCAGTGCAGGAAAAGTGTTTGAACACAGTGACCATGTGCCTTTTCACACGCTGGGGTCCCACACCCATGTGTTACTAAGAGCACCCCTGAGGCGACTACTCGGGGCACTGGTTCGCGGACTTTCTGCCTTCCCGGCCCCTGGCCAGACGAAGTAGATCCGTTCAAATCAGGAGGAACTGGGCCCCTCCGGTTTTCCAGGGGGAATTTACTCCCGGGCCCCAGCTAACAGTTGAGCGTGGAATATTTAGTAGCCAGGAAATGTCACAGATGGGCTTATTGCACAGGTGGCCACCTATCACGGGACCACGCTTGGAGTCACTGAGCTCACTGAGAGCGACCCATTCTTTCACCAATGTTTGTAGAAGCAGTCTGCATGCCTAGGGGATGGATTGTATACACCTGTGGCCATGGAGGGGATTGGAGCACCTGAATCACATGATTTGAAGGGCGGGGATAATACTTTTGGCAATATAGTGTATATAGTACATGCAGACATTTCTGGGGACTGCAGTTCCTCTGAGCTACGCAAGATGGTGATCTCACGTCTACCTAGACAGGAAGTGATGTCAGGTATAAATGGGAAGTTCCGGGTGAGAGGTGAGTTGGGAGGAAGTAGAGAGGAGACATTGCTGGAAGTGGCAACAGAGGAGGTAATAAGATCTTATTTTATATTTACACCCAGTAATCCCCCGTCATGTCCATCCTCTTCCTCCATCATCACGTCTGTCCTCTTCCTCCATTGTCACGTCCATCCTCTTCTTCCATAGTCACATCCATCCTCTTCCTCCATAGGCACATCTGTCCTCTTCCTCCATCATCACATCCGTCCTCTTCCTCCATCGTCATTTGTCTGTCCTCTTCCTCCATCATCATTTGTCTGTCATCTTCCTCCATCGTCATTTGTCTGTCCTCTTCCTCCATCGTCATTTGTCTGTCCTCTTCCTCCATCGTCATTTGTCTGTCCTCTTCTTCAATGGTCATGTCCGTCATTTTCCTCCATTGTCATTTTCCATCCTCTTCCTCCATGGATATGTCCGGGCCTACTCCTCCATGGATATGTCCGGGCCTACTCCTCCATGGTCATGTCCGGGCCTATTCCTCCATGGTCATGGCCGGGCCTATTCCTCCATGGTCATGGCGGGGCCTATTCCTCCATGGTCATGGCGGGGCCTATTCCTCCATGGTCATAGCGGGGCCTATTCCTCCATGGTCATGTCCGGGCCTATTCCTCCATGGTCATGTCCGGGCCTATTCCTCCATGGTCATGTCCGGGCCTATTCCTCCATGGTCATGTCCGGGCCTATTCCTCCATGGTCATGTCCGGGCCTATTCCTCCATGGTCATGTCTGGCCTCTTCCAACATGGTCATGTCCGGCCCTATTCCAACATGGTCATGTCCAGCCCTATTCCTCCGTGGTCATGTCCGGCCCTATTCCTCCGTGGTCATGTCCGGCCCTATTCCTCCATGGTCATGTCCGGGCCTATTCCTCCATGGTCATGTCCGGGCCTATTCCTCCATGGTCATGTCCGGGCCTATTCCTCCATGGTCATGTCCGGGCCTATTCCTCCATGGTTATGTCCGGGCCTATTCCTCCATGGTCATGTCCAGCCTCTTCCAACATGGTCATGTCCAGCCTCTTCCAACATGATCATGTCCAGCCTCTTCCTCCATACTCATATCTGTCCTCTTCCTCCATCGTCCTGTCTGTCCTCTTCCTCCATCGTCATGTCCGACCTCTTCCGTTTATCTCCAGCAGATGATGATACACACATATTTAGTGTGGGAACCCAGATTAACCCCTTCAGGGGCAGAACATTCCCCCACTTATGGGGCCGGAACATTCTCCTCATTGTGGAGATGCCACCTTCTCACCTTAGCAGTCTCTTGTAACAAGGGATGAGATTTGGATTCGGGTTGTACTGAAATCTGACTTGAATTTCCAGGATTTTAATTTTGATCATATTTGTATATAATATTTGTGGTTGATTATTTTTGATGTTCACCCATAATGCCCTGTACAGCCATTGACCCTGATCAACAGGCTGTAATGGTGAAGAGGTGGATGTCCCCATCCTTCACTACAAGAGGGGGACTAAGAGCCAAAAATGGGGAAGAAGGTAAATAACCCCGTTCCCTCACTGTAAGAGGGGGACTGAGATCAGCCAATAAGTGTGGAGGAGGTAGATAACCCCGCCTCTCACTATAAGAGGGGTCTGAGATTAGCCAATAATGGTGGAGGAAGTGGATAACCCCACCTCTCACTATAAGAAGGGTCTTAGATTAGTCAGTAATGAGCAAGGAGGTGGAAAACCCCTTCTCTGACTATAGAAGGGGGTCTGAGATCAGCCAATAATGGAGGAGGTGGATAACCCCGCCTCTCACTATAAGAGGGGTCTGAGATCAGCCAATAATCAAGGTGCAGATAGATAACCCTGCCTCTCACTAGAAGAAGAGTCTAGGATCATCCAGTAATGGTGAAGAAGATGGACAACCCTGCCCCTCACTATAAGAGGGGTCTGAGATCAGCCAATAATCGAGGAGCAGATAAATAACCTCACCTCTCACTAGAAGAAGGGTCTAGGATCAGCCAGTAATGGTGAAGAAGATGGACAACCCTGCCCCTCACTAAAGGAGGGGCTGAGATCAGCCAATAATCAAGGAGCAGATAGATAACCCCGCCTCTCACTAGAAGAAGGGTCTAGATTCAGCTAATAAAGGTGAAGAAGATGGACAGCCCTGCCCCTCACTATAAAAGGAGTCTGAGATCAGCCAATAATCGAGGAGCAGATAAATAACCCCGCTTCTCACTAGAAGAAGGGTCTAGGATCAACCAGTAATGGTGAAGAAGATGGACAACCCTGCCCCTCAGAATAAGAGGGGTCTGAGATCAGCCAATAATCGAGGAGCAGATAGATAACCCCACCTCTCACTTGAAGAAGGGTCTAGGATCAGCCAATAAAGGTGAAGAAGATGGACAACCCTGCCCCTCACTATAAGAGGGGTCTGAGATCAGTCAATAATCGAGGAGCAGATAGATAACCTCACCTCTCACTAGAAGAAGGGTCTAGGATCAGCCAATAAAGGTGAAGAAGATGGACAACCCTGCCCCTCACTATAAGAGGGGTCTGAGATCAGCCAATAATCGAGGAGCAGATAGATAACCTCACCTCTCACTAGAAGAAGGGTCTAGGATCAGCCAATAAAGGTGAAGAAGATGGACAACCCTGCCCCTCACTATAAGAGGGGTCTGAGATCAGCCAATAATGGGGGAGAAGATGGACAACCCTGCCCCTAACTAAAAGAGGGGTCTGAGATCAGCCAATAATGGGGGAGAAGGTGGATAATCCTGGCCCTCGCTATACAAGACTAATAATGGGCTTGCCAGATACTAGTTTTAATTACATCAAATTAGCCATTCACAAAATACCAGACCAAAGAATGTTTTATGGCTCTTTTATGATAGGCCTAGCCTGGCTATACACTAATCAAAGTCTGGGCAGGTCACCAGGGACTAACCGAACTTCAATTAGTCTGTGGCCATCCCCCCTAGACTCATTGCATGCTTGGCTACAAAGGATGCTAGGAGGCCTGAGCAACCTTTATCCTAACAATGAGTAGACCACCTAGCATCCATCCTTGCTAGGACACAGGTGGCTCCTGAAGACTAGAACCATTTGTTGCTAGAACATAAGTGGCTTCTAAAAACTAGAACCCTTTGTTACTAGGACATAGGAGACATAGGTAACTCCTGAAAACCAGAACTCTTCATTGTTAGGATACAGGTGAATCCTGGGGACTAGAACCCTTTGTTGCTAGGACACAGGACAAGATGAGAACCCTTTGTTGCTAGGACACAGGTGGCTCCTGAAGACTAGAACCCTTCATTGCTAAGACACAGGTGGTTCCTGAGAACTAGAACCCATCATTGCTTGTACACAGGTGGCTCCTGAACACCAGAACCCTTTGTTGCTAGGACACAGAAGGCTCCTGAAGATTAGAACCCTTCATTGCTAGGAGACAGATGGCTCCTGAACACTAGAACTCTTTGTTGCTAAAACACAGGACAAGACTAGAATCCTTTGTTGCTGGGACACAGGTGGCTCCCAAAAACAAGAACCCTTTGTTGCTGGGACACAGGTGGCTCCCAAAAACAAGAACCCTTTGTTGCTAGGACACAGGTGGCTCCCAAAAATAAGAACCCTTCATTGCTAGGACACAGGTGGCTTTTGAAGACTAGAAACCTTTGTTGCTAGGACACAGGTGGCTCCCAAAAATAAGAAACCTTTATTGCTAGGACACAGTTTGCTCCTGAAGACTAGAATCCTTTGTTGCTGGGACACAGGTGGCTCCCAAAAACAAGAACCCTCTGTTGCTAGGACACAGATGGCTCCTGAAAACTGGAACCCTTTGTTGCTAGGACACAGGTGGCTCCTCAAAACTGGATCTTTTTGTTGCTAGGACACAGGTGGCTCCTGAAGACTAGAACCCTTCGTTGCCAGGACACAGGTGGCTCCTGAAGATTAGAACCCTTTGTTGCTAGGACACAGGTAGCTCCTGAAAACTGGATCCCTTTGTTGCTAGGACACAGGTGGCTCCTGAAGACTAGATCCCCTTGTTGCTGAAAATCATGCTTCTCCCTTAATGCCACATACAGCTTTGTGCAGCATGACTTTTTTTGGGGTGCATTAGTAAAGGTTCCCCTACAGTTGACAATAGCTCTTCTAGTACCCTGCAAGGGTAACCATTAAAGTAAGATCTTATTTATTATTCCTTAACTATTGACCCCATTATATCCCCATCCTAATATTGTACAACCGACATAGGTCAGATAATTCTGTGTTATCTGTCTACAGAGAAACCGGTATCGATCACATGACCAAATGAGGATGGAGGAGGACCGGAGCCACATGACTGAGATGATACTAAACCTCACCCTGGAGATCATCTACCTGCTGACCGGAGAGGTGAGGAGGATTCTGGGAGGTCACATGACATCACTCTCTTCTCTATTAATAAAACACAGACCTGACCGGAGAGGTGAGGAGGATTCTGGGAGGTCACATGACATCACTCTCATCTCTATTAATAAAACACGGACCTGACCGGAGAGGTGAGGAGGATTCTGGGAGGTCTGCAGTGATCACTGGTATTGTCTATTTTTAAACAGGACTTTGAAGTGGTGAAGAAGACCTCTAGTGAACGATGGGCACCCAACAACCTTCTGCATGGACCACCTGACTTCACACCTCACTACCTGATACCTGAGAGATCCAACATACAGAAAATTCTAGAAGTCACCAAGAAGATGATGGAGCTGCTGACAGGAGAGGTGAGCGGTGCCGGGAATTCTGGAATATTCTCCAGTAACAGACAAGGGATGTGTCTGGATGGTGACTGTATCATTGTGTGTGTCAGGTTCCTATAAGGTGTCAGGGTGTCACTGTCTATTTCTCCATGGAGGAGTGGGAGTATTTAGAAGGACACAAGGACCTCTACAAGGACGTCATGATGGACAATCAGCCGCCCCTCACATCACCGGGTAAGAGGAGACTTTATTGGAAAGGAGAGAGCAGTACGGAGGATCCACCTAGATCCCCCATCATCTGATAAACACATAGAAACAATGGATTCAGTCAGTGTGTGTGTTTCCTACAGATGGATCCAGTCATGGGAACCCACCAGAGAGATGTCCCCGTTCTCTGTATTCCCGGGATTCCACACAGGAAGGTCACACCATCCCTCACCATCATCAGGTAGATGGATCCAGTCATGGGAACCCACCAGAGAGATGTCCCTGTCCTCTGTATTCCCAGGATTCCACACAGGAAGGTCACACCATCCCTCATCATCATCAGGTAGATGGATCCAGTCATGGGAACCCACCAGAGAGATGTCCCCGTCCTCTGTATTCCCGGGATTCCACACAGGAAGGTCACACCATCCCTCACCATCATCAGGTAGATGAGGAGCAATCACTGATAGTATCATTAGGATCTGTACATTATCTGCATTGTTACCATTGATGTCATTTTATTATATATTCAGAGTGGAAACCTGAGAGATTGTAAAGTTGAGGTTAAAGAAGAGATAAAAGAGGAGGAGGATGAGGATGGGGTGAAGGAGGAGTCAGAGTTTCCAAAAGATCTGTACCAGGACACCATGGTGGAGTCATCCAGCTCCAGGAACCCACCAGAGAGATGTCCCCATCCTCTGTATTCCCAGGATTCCACACAGGAAGGTCACACCATCCCTCACCATCATCAGGTAGGTGGATCCAGTCATGGGAACCCACCAGAGAGATGTCCCCGTCCTCTGTATTCCAGGGATTCCACACAGGAAGGTCACACCATCCCTCACCATCATCAGGTCGGTGGAGTTGAGGGTTGGGGACATGAAGGGATGGAACACTCTGACATGTGGAGACGATGTGTGGACTCTACAAGATGAGATGTTCTATGTGATCTCACATCATAAATCCTTCTATGTTACAGATGTTATTTTCTGCCATTCTGTTGGTTTAGGGTGAAGATCTGATGAACATGAAAGTTGAGGGTGAAGTAGAAGAGACGTATGTGAGGGATGATCAGCAATATACGGAGGAGGCTGGAATGAGGAGGACATTCATAGAGGAGGACACTCCTACAGAGATCAGCACAGGTGACCAGAATATATTCTTCTCTTATCTCTGCTCTGTTACCACCCCTCCCCCCCAGCCCCCATTGGTTCCTGCTCCTCTGACAAGGTGGCGTAAATAAAGAAGTGATCTGGGAGGAGGACCAAAGGCCTTTTTGAAGAGGGGAAGAGTCCCAGCTGGTTGGGACATCCACAGAGAACATCTGCTCCCTCCTATCTCCCTGATCCAGATGGAATCTTGATGGAAGTGAACTAACCCTCTCCCATCTATTGATGATGTTTTTCTATTTTTCCAGGACCCGCCGTGGAGAAACCCTCAAAGGATTGTCTCACTTTATCTCCAGGTTGTAAAATGGAAGATGAGGACATCCTAGGAGATTGTGCCGGAGAAAAGACAATGAGCTCAACTATGGATGGTGGACTTCCCAGTGTGGAGAGACCATGGAATCCCTCTGACTCTGAGCAACCTCGTACTGTGGGGGATGGGGCTGGGATTCAGGGGGAGAAGACATTTTACTGTCCTGAATGTGGGGAAAGCTTTAGCTCTGAATTAAGTCTTGCTCTACATCAGAGATCTCACACAGGTGAGGAGCTTCATTCTTGCCCTAAGTGCGGGAAAGTTTTTTCCAATAAGGCCAAGCTTTCCAGACATGAGAAATTGCACGTGGATGAGAAGCTGTATTCATGCCCTGAGTGTGGAAAATGTTTTACACAGAAGTCCTATCTTTCCCGTCATCAGAGATTGCACATGAGTGAGAAGCCTTATTCCTGCCCTAAGTGTGGGAAATGCTTTCTTCTTAAATGCAAACTAGATATACATTACAGATCTCACACGGGGGAAAAGCCACATTCCTGTCCTGAGTGTGGGAAATGTTTTTCACAGAAGGTCCACCTTTCACGACATCAGAGATCTCACACGGGCGAGAAGCCGTATTCTTGCACTGAGTGCGGGAAATGTTTTGTTCGTAAAACAGAACTGGACACGCATTACAGATCTCACACGGGGGAGAGGCCGTTTTCCTGCCCTGAGTGTTGGAAATGTTTTTCAGACAAGACCAGTCTTTCCAGACACGAGAGACTGCACACCGGCAAGAAGCCGTATTCCTGCCTCGAATGCGGAAAATGTTATATACAGAAATCAGAACTTGTCAGACATGAAAGATCTCACACGGGAGAGAAGCCGTTTTCCTGCCCTGAGTGCGAGAAATGTTTTTCAGATAAGAGCAGCCTCACCAGTCATCAAAGATTGCACACAGGTGAGAGGTTTTATTGCTGCCCTGAGTGTGGGAAATCTTTTTCACGGAGGACTCACCTTACCAGACATCAGAGATTGCATACTGGAGACAAACTCTATGTCTGCCCCGAGTGCGGGAAATGTTGCACAGAAAAATCAGAACTTGTCGCACATCAGAGATCTCACACGGGGGAGAAGCCATATTCCTGCCCCGAGTGCGGGAAATGTTTCTCACAGAAGTCCAATCTTAATATACATCAGAGATTGCACACGGGCGAGAAGCCGTATTCTTGTCCTGAGTGCGGGAAATGCTTTTCGTGTAAGTCCAATCTTTCTGAACATGAGATATGCCACATGCGGGATAAGCTCTTTTCCTGCCCTGAGTGTGGGAAATGTTTTCCCCGGAACTCAGAACTGGTCAAACATCGACAATCTCACATAGAGACCGCAACCATGCCTTGAGTGCGGGAAATGTCTTCTATAGGGATGATATGTTGCCGTACATCAGAGATCTCACACAGGGAAGAAGCACACCTTGATATACACCTCAGAAAACACGTGGCTGAGCGCTCCTCTGATCTTTATCATGGAAGAAACACTTTATAAGGAGATCAGAGATCACTAAAGAAGTTGTGTCTGGCTTCCTCTGCTAGGAGAGAGGGGGAGGTGGGGGGTCACTGCTGGTTGGGTCCCTCTAGCAGTGTAGTCTGATCTCCCCTGACCTTCAGCAGAAGCTTCCATGGAGGACATCGTGGTGAGAGAGAAGGAGGGGGGTCACTGCTGGTTGGGTCCCTCTAGCAGTGTAGTCTGATCTCCCCTGCCCTTCAGCAGAAGCTTCCATGGAGGACATCATGGTGAGAGAGGAGCTAGATATTGCTTGTGGATGAAGAGAAGGGGAGATCAGACTACACAACCGGACTGATCATTTCAGTGTAGTAGTTGTCATCCTTCACCGGCAGCTTCATCAGTTTGGAAAATGTGATATTTCTTGACATTTCATGTTTACCTAGGAAAAGTACAAATATATTAACACATTTTTTTTAGGATGAAATAGATATTTATATTCTTGAACTCCTGATATTCTCTGTAAGTTTGTTGATAAAAGTCTTCCTTCAGATTTGTATAATGAAATGTTCTTCTCCTTTATTCCTTTCTCTAACACTACAAGTACGGCCCATCCTGTAGGTTTTAGTCTCCATCTTGTGTCTTAGTAGTTTGGTGTTCCCAGCTTGTTCTTGTTGGAACAGCCGACTCTCCCCCTTCTCATAGACCTCAGGACGTCTGTAGTATACTCCAATGATAAGTCCATCAGTCCATAGACCCATCTATCATTCCTCCCGTAATTCCTCCTCTGCACCGTAACTCTACAAAAGAGTGCATTCTGTCTTTATCAAAAAGATCTCCTATGGAGGTAATTCCAGCTGTTGTCCAGGCGCAGAGCGATAGATCCGAGCAGATGAGTTCGACTGATGAGAGAGGGAGATATTTCAGTTTGTTTTGACAGACCCTTAATTTGTTGGAAGATGGCTCTCCAGGTAAAAACCAGGTGTTGCATTGACTGAGCTGAGATTTATTGAGATTTTTTTACCGAAGACATGTAGCAGAATACATTTTGGCCTAAATTCATTAAGAAATTGGATCTTTTTTTATTGGATATGTTTTATAACAAAGTAAAATATATATATATTTTTAAATATTTGGTCTTTTTTTTGTTGTTCATATATATAAAAAAAAACAGTGGTGATAAAATACCACCAAAAGAAAGCTCTATTTGTGTGAAAAAAAATTATATAAATTTCATTTGGGCACAGTGCTGCATGACCGCGCAATTACCAGTTAAAATAGCGCAGTGCTGAATAGCAAAAAATGGCCCTGGTCAAACCTTCCGGAACTCAAGTGGTTAAAGCAAACAAAGAAATGACTGAGAACTGATCTGATTGGTGGAATAGGACTGTGCAATGTACAGTTGTGATAGATATGGTAAAATGCCTATTTGGTTTCCTATTGAATATATATATATATATATATATATATATACGTTTTTCTACACATTTTTCTACATATTTACTTTTATACTTTAATACCATTTCTTTCTTCATATTTATAAATGTTTAGTATGAATACATATGTTGTGTGAATATTTTCTGTCTGCTGGGCTTTGTGGTACTTTAAGAAATCCTTGCTTAAGAAATGTTTGCTCACAGGCACCGATACCCCCTCCCACCTCCCATCTTGCCAACTTGAGACAAACAAATGTTTTTCTTTCTATAAGATAAGACTTGGAAGAAGATCACACCTATACCATGCCGGAGATTGTTTTCGTGTGGAAATGACCAATCAAAGACTAATATAATGCTTATGCTGTTCTCACATGACTCTTGCATCATTTTGCATATATAAGCTCACTTTCTCATTATAATAAACTAGAAGTGTTCATAGACTGAACTTGTGTGTCAGCGTGAGTCTCTTCCAGTGTGCGCACATTCCAAAGCTAGCTAGCAAAGATTAATTAGGACAGGAGCAGATAATCAACGGACACTTTTGGTCCTTATCTAATTCACAGTTAGGTCCATATACAGTATATTTGGACACAGGCACAATTTTAGTTTTTCAGGTATTTACCAAAACATATTCCATCTCTAGTTCTATGATGGGGAAAAAAAAATAGAAAAGGACTGAAAAATATTACTGAACTTGGCCTAATTCCTGGACTTGCTCTGCCTGCTGATTCTGTAATGCTTTGCTTGGCTGTTACTAACCTTGGCCTTCTTCTTGGACTTGCTTTGCCTGCCAATTTGGTCCTTCACTGCCCAATCATTGTTGTCTTCTGCTGACTACCCAGATCCTGATACCACCTCTTGCTCTGGTGCCAAGCTGCTTCTACATCCTGTTCTGAGCCCTGTGGCTTCCAGCTCTACCCCTCTAAATTGCGGTCACCACTAGCCAGCTACTTCAGCGCTCATGCCACTCCATGACCACACAATTTCTGTCTTCATCTTCAGGAGTTTTGGGTAGGAGGTGCATGAGAGGCCCCCACAACGTTCCTGTCTCCACTAGGTACATGATGGACACTCTAAACATGTATGTGTATTTGATTGTCACGTTTTCATGGCTTCATATGCATTTCAATGACTCTGGTGCCAAAGTGCTTCCACATCCTGTCCTGAGGACTGTGGCTTTTAGCTCTACCCACCTAAGTTGTGGACAAAGCAGTGCAGAATCTGCAGGCAGAGGAGAGTCCAGTAATCAGACAGAGGTCAAGGGGAACCAGATGAGCAGGTTTTGAGGCAGCAGGGAGAGGTAAAGTCCAGTGATGAACTGGGCCATACAGCAGATCAGGTCTCAGGAACAAGCTGAAGACCCTTCAGCAACATCTTACAGTGGCAGATTAGTTTAAATAGGTCGCTAGGCACCAAGTGTGCACACTAATTGCTACGTGCACCTGCGAGTGGCGAACTGGCACTGTACATCTGATATTGTCCTTTTGCTTAGGAAGTACAATGCATGAGCACATGTGAAAGTCCGCACTGGTTTTCTGATCCTGGGAATCCAATTTACCTTACAGATATATTCCACCTAATAATGAATATATTAAGATCACACGTTCTTTAAAATCATCTGGTCACATCATCACATTTATAATAAATGTTGTAAGGAGATTGCATGATAAGTGTCGCAAAATTCCACAGGCAACCTCAGATCCATCTCCTTAGGTTCACAAAATTGAAGAAGGAAGCAGTCCGTTTCTATTTTTTTTCCCAGACCTGGACGTCCTCAGAGGTAGGAGGATACAAGCCTGTGTACATCCACCTATCCATAGACCTGCATGGAGCCTCTGTTTAGGTCCACCTGAAAGACCGACAGGTGTACCTGATCAAAAATCTTGTGTGAAAGAGGCCTTAATCTCACGAGAGAGACTAGAGCAAAGTAACTGCAGGCCTGGAGTAAGAGAACCTGCTTTCTTCAAAAGAATACAGGTCTTTCTAAGACTGTCCAACAGGGACAACCAGAAGTTACAGGAACTTCGTGATCTTCTTGAACTTAAAATTGTTAAGGTAGACCTACATACAACAGGTCTTAGCTACCTAGACATTGAACATGATGTGAACCTGGTCATGGCAAATTTGCCTGTCCATAGACCTGTATGGGGCTTCCAGTCAGGTCCACCTGAAAAACCAACTGGTGGATCTGATTGAACATATCGCATTAAAAGGGACTAGAGCAAAATAACTGCAGGCCTGGAGTAAGAGAACCAGCTTTTTTCAAAAGATTCTAGATGTTTCTTAGACTGTCCAACAGGGACAACCAGAAATTACAGGAACTTAATTATCTTCTTGAACATAAAATTGTTAAGGTAGATCTACATCTAACAGGTCTTTGCTACCTAGACTTTGAACACGATGTGAACCCAGTCATGGCAAAATTGCCTGACCATAGACCTGCATGGGGCTTCCAGCAAGGTCCATCTAAAAAACCAACTGGTGGACCTGACTGAAAATCTTGCATGAAAGGGACTAGAGCAAAATAACTGCAGGTCTGGAGTAAGAGAACCTGCTTTCTTCAAAAGATTCTAGATCTTTTTTAGACTGTCCAACAGGGACAACCAGAAGTTACAGGAACTTAGCGATCTTTTTCTTGAGCTTGAAAATGTTAAAGAAGACCCACATCCTCCTTACACCTGCGTAGGTTTCCTCCAAGTACTCCGGTTTCCTCTCACGCTCCAAAGACATGCTGGGAGGTTACTTGGCTCTGGACTAAATTGGCTCCAGTATGTGTATGTAAGTTATAAGCTCCTCAGGGGCGGGGACCGATGGGAATCTACATTATATATGTAAAGCTATGCGTAAATTGATGGTGCTATATAAGTACCTGTAATAAATGAATGACTCTAATACAGAGAAGTCAGCCTCCTCCTAGACCTGCTCTCTGGTGAAGATCATATGGTAGGACTCTCTTGTGAAAAGGTGTTGGGCGGAGAACTGAGGATTCTGACATGAAGGGGGAGGGGGACTGAGGACTATGATACAAAGGGGAGGTGGGAGGACTGAGTTCTTTGACACAAAAGGGAGGTGGGAGGACTGTGGACTATGATACAAAAAGGAGGTGGGAGGACTATGATGTGAAAAGATAGGGGAGGGCTGAGGGCCTAAAGGGGGGGGGGGGGCTGAAAACTCTGGTGTGAAATGGAGGGGGTGAGATTACCAAGGACTCTGTGAAGGAGAAATGGAGGACTCTTCTAGGAAAGGGAGGAGACTCTACGCTTTTTTTTTTTAAGGGGGGAGACTAAGAATTCCAATGTGAAAAGTGGGGGAAGGGAAGATGATGTGAAAGGGAGGAGGGGAAGATTAGGACTAATGTGAAAGGGGAATTGAAGACTCTGATGTGAAAGCAAGGGACTGGGGACTCTGATTTTTTTTAGTTGGGGGGGGAATAAGGACTCTGACGTGAAGGGGGATGGGGAATGAAGACTCTGAGGTGAAAGGAGAAATTGAGGACTGTGAAAGGGGGGACTAGGGACTATTTTTTTTTTTCAAAGGGGGGAAAACTAAGGACTTCAATGTGAAAGTGGGGAGAGGGAAAATAATGTGAAAGGGAAAGGAGATGAGGACTCTGATGTGAAAGAAGGGGCTAAATACTCTGGTTTGAAAAGTGGGGCTGAGGACTCTGGTGTAAATGGGAGGAGGAACATTAGGACCAGGGGCGGACTAACAACTCATGGGGCCCCCGGGCAATAGGGGATCATGGGGCCCCTGTGTCCTTGCCCAAACTCAAAAAAGCCTATGAAAAAGGTACCAGGGGCATCTCATGGGGCCCCCTACTAACCCCGGGCAGTCCCCGAGTTTCCAAATGGTCAGTCCGCCCCTGATTAGGACTAATGTGAAGGGTTAATTGAAGACTCTGGAGGGGACTGGGAGTCTAATGTGAAAGGGGGGACTGAGGACTCTGGTGTGAAAAGGGAACTGATGTTCTTGGTGCCGGCCCTTGAAGGGGTATTAGATGCTGGGGGGGGGGGTTTGTGATCATGTGACCGCATTGATTGGCTTTCACAGCAGTCACATGATTGGAAAGCTCTTGCTTCGGTTAGCTGCCAGTAACTGTCCTGGAAGCTCGCACGGTGCGCACTCTTGGCAGAGTTCCGTTTTTGTTTGGGTACGCATATAGGCATGCGACTGGCGGGAAGTGGAGGAAACGAAAGACTCCTATGTAAAAAGGGGGAGGGGGAAGTGGGGATTCTGATGTGAAAGGGGGGGAAGGGTTTTTTATAAGGACTCTGATGTAAAAGGAGGACAAAAGAGGGACAATGAGGAATCGGGACTTAGGAGAGAAAAAATAGACAGAAACGTTATTAGATTGTGAAGACTTTATTGGTCAAGTTACATGAGGTGACCATGATGTCCACCTTGGAAGGTTCTGCTGAAGGTCAGGGGAGATCAGACTACACAGCTAGAGGGACCCAACCAGCAGTGACCCCTCCTTCTCTCTCACCATGATGTCCTCCATGGATGCTTCTGCTGAAGGTCAGGGGAGATCAGACTACACTGCTAGAGGGACCCAACCAGCAGTGACCCCTCCTTCTCTCTCATCATGATGTCCGCCATGGAAGCTTCTGCTGTAGGTCAGGGAAGATCAGACTACACTACTAGAGGGACCCAACCAGCAGTGACCCCCCCCCCTTCTCTTTCCTAGCAGAGGAAGCCGGACACAACTTTGAAGTCTTTAGTGATCTCTGATCTCCTTATAAAGTGTTTCTTCCATGATAAAGATCAGAGGAGCGTTCAGCCACGTGTTTTCTGAGGTGTATATCAAGGTGTGCTTCTTCCCAGTGTGAGGTCTCTGATGTCCGGCATCATATCATCCATAGAGAAGACATTTCCTGCACTCAGGACACTAGTACACCTCGAGGGTGGTGTGAGATCTCTGACATACGGCAACATATCATCCATATAGAAGACATTTCCCGCACTCAGGACACTATTACACCTCAAGGGTTGTGTGGGATCTCTGATGTCTGGTAAGACAAGACTTTCATGAAAAACATTTCCCGCACTCAGAGTATAAATAAGGCTTTTCCCTCGAGCGAGATTTCAGATGTTTGATAAGTTCTGATTTCTGTGGCCAACACTTCCCTCACTATGGGCAAGAAAACAGTTTTTTTCCGTCTGTGGCATGCCTGATGTTCATTAAGATTGCCCTTCCGTGAAAAACATTTTCCACATTGAGGACAGGAATACGGCTTCTCACCTGTGTGCACTCTCTGATGTGCATGAAGATAAACCAACCGCGCAAAACATTTCCCACACTCAGGGCAGGAATAGGGTTTCTCACCTGTGTGCAATTTCTGATGTCTTGAAAGACTGCCCTTATCTGAAAAACACTTCACACACTCAGAGCAGGAATACGGCTTCTCACCTGTGTGTGATCTCTGATGTCTGCAAAGGCTGTAACTATCCGAATAACATTTCCCACACTCTGAGCAGGAATACGGCTTCTCACCTGTGTGAGACCTGTAATGGATGTCCAGTTTTGCTTTACGAACAAAACATTTCCCGCACTCAGGGCAGGAGTATGACTTCTTTCCTGTGTGAGATCTGTAATGTCTGATGAGGTCTGATTTACGAAGAAGAAATTTCCCGCACTCAGAACAGGAATGGAGCTCCTGACCCATGTGTGATTTCTCATGAACAGACAAAATTTGTTCAGAGATAAAACTTTCCCCACACTCAGGACAGGGAAACTTCTTCTCCCCCTGAACCCCGGCCCTATCCCCCACAGTACGAGGGTGCTCAGAGTCAGAGGGATTCCATGGTCTCTCCACACTGGGAAGTCCACCATCCATAGTGGAGCTCATTGTCTTTTCTCCGGCACAATCTCCTGGGATGTCCTCATCTTCCATTTTACAACCTGGAGATAAAGTGAGACGATCCTTTGAGGGTTTCTCCATGGCGGGTCCTGGAAAAATAGAAAAACATCATCAATTGATAGGTGGGGGTTAGTTCACTTCCATCAAGATTCCATCTGGATCAGAGAGATAGGAGGGAGCAGATGTTCTCTGTGGATGTCCCAACCAGTTGGGAGTCCTCCCTTCTTGTCACGATATGGGTTCTCTGCAAGTTCCAGTTATTAATTCCTTGTTTTTTTAATCCCTTGTGTCCAGAGGAAGTTCATCCTCCAATTAGTATTCTACTCCTGTGTGCCAAAGGCTCCTAGCTGTAATTAACACACCCCCTCCATCCTCCTCCAGCCAAAAGGTCCCCAAATTCAATTAATGTATTCTCCCCCACTGTCACCCTGTTTACAGCTACAAATTCAATTACTGTATTTCCTTTCCTGTCCATCCTGTCTTGTGCCCAAATGTAGTACATCCCTAAGTAATGCCTTACTTTTGTGCCAGAGGAAGTGCTTCCCATCCCCAATGCAATTAGTGCCTTTCTTGCCAAATGTTCCCTAATTCAATCAAGGCATCCCCTCCATTGTCATCCAAATGTCCACAAACTCAATCAAGGCATCCCATCCATTGTCATCCTGCTAATGACCCCCGCCCCACCTCTCGTCCTGCCCCGGGGTTTAAGAGGTCAGTGCTGGTCTCTCCCTACCATCCATTCTGCTGTGCAGCCACTGAGGGATCCCAGCTGCGGCGGGACTCTAGTGGCCAGACTCTGCCTGAGCCCCATTGGAGTAAGGGGGACCCCAGAAGCCACATCAGCTCTGCCTGAGACGCTGTCAGCTCTGCCTGAGACTACCACATCAGCTCTGCGTGAGTGTATGCTTCCCCTGTGTTATCCAAACTGTTTATGAACTGCCTCCTACCTCCCTGTTGGATTACAAACTGCTGTAGAGACTTTAACTTTGCCCCCCGGGGCTGGATTACAAAGTATTTTGAGCTCTCTCTCTCTGCACTACTTCCCATTGAGTGACTGCTGTCTGTTTTAATAAAGCTTTAACTGTTTGCCATCTGCCTTGTGTGTTCTGTCCTGCCTACCCTCCGTCACACCTCTTCAAAGGATCTTTGGTCCTCCCAGGTCACTTCTACATTTACACCGCCTTGACAGAGGAGCAGGAACCAATGGGGGCTGGGGGGGCGGTAGCAGAGCAGAGATAAGAGAAGAATATATTCTGGTCACCTGTGCTGATCTCTGTAGGAGTGTCCTCTATGAATGTCCTCCTCATTCCAGCCTCCTCCGTATATTGCTGATCATCCCTCACATACGTCTCTTCTACTTCATCCTCAACTTTCATGTTCATCAGATCTTTACCCTAAACCAACAGAATGGCAGAAAATAACATCTGTAACATAGAAGGATTTATAATGTGAGATCACATAGAACATCTCATCTTGTAGAGTCCACACATCGTCTCCACATGTCAGAGTGTTCCACCACTTTATGTTCCCGACCCTCAACTCCACCGACCTGATGATGGTGAGGGATGGTGTGACCTTCCTGTGTGGAATCCTGGGAATACAGAGAACGGGGACATCTCTCTGGTGGGTTCCCATGACTGGATCCATCTACCTGATGATGGTGAGGGATGGTGTGACCTTCCTGTGTGTAATCCCGGGAATACAGAGGACGGGGACATCTCTCTGGTGGGTTCCTGGTATTAGGTGGCTCCATTATATCCTTGTGTTCTTCTGAAAACTCCTCCATCACTCCATACTCCTCATCCGCCTCTTTATACTCTTTAACAACAATATTATAATCCCCAAGGATTCCACTCTGAATATATAAAAAAAAAACATTCAATGTAACAAACATGTCGTGTATAAAATCATAACTACCAATATTGTTATTCATCTACCTGATCATTTTGTGAATAGTTGTGATCTTCCTGTGTGGAATCCCGGGAATACAGAGGACGGGGATATCTCTCTGGTGGGTTCCTGTAGCTGGATGACTCCACCATGGTGTCCTGGTACAGATCTTTGTGTTCCTCTGAAACCTCTGACTCCTCCATCGCCCCATTCTCAACATCCTCCTCTTTTATCTCTTCTTTAACCTCAACTTTACAATCTCTCAGGTTTCTACTCTGAATATATAATAAAAATGACATCAATGGTAACAATGCAGATAATGTACAGATCCTAATGATACTATCAGTGATTGTTCCTCATCTACCTGATGATGGTGAGGGATGGTGTGACCTTCCTGTGTGGAATCCTGGGAATACAGAGGACGGGGACATCTCTCTGGTGGGTACCCATGACTGGATCCATCTGCAGGAAACACACACATTGACTGAATCCATTGTTTCTATGTGTTTATCAGATGATGGGGGATCTAGGTGGACCCTCCGTACTGCTCTCTCCTTTCCAAAAAAGTCTCCTCTTACCCGGTGATGTGAGGGGCGGCTGATTGTCCATCATGACGTCCTTGTAGAGGTCCTTGTGTCCTTCTAAATACTCCCACTCCTCCATGGAGAAATAGACAGTGACACCCTGACACCTTATAGGAACCTGACACACACAATGATACAGTCACCATCCAGACACATCCCTTGTCTGTTACTGGAGAATGTCCCAGAATTCCCGGCACCGCTCACCTCTCCTGTCAGCAGCTCCATCATCTTCTTGGTGACTTCTAGAATCATCTGCATGTTGTGTCTCTCAGGGTTTAGGGAGTCACATGGAGGCACTGTGATGGTCATATGATCACCTGACTTCGGAAGAGGAAATCTCTGTATTGAAGAACCAATAGGAACATCATGTTAGACTCCCAGAACCCCCCTCACCACTCCGGTCAGGTCTGTGTGATGTCATGTGACCTCCCAGAATCCTCCTCACCTCTCCGGTCAGGTGTGTGTTTTATTATTAGAGATAAGAGTGATGTCATGTGACCTCCCAGAATCCTTCTCACCTCTCCGGTCAGCAGGTAGATAATCTCCAGGGTGAGGTTTAGTATCCTCTCACTCATGTGACTCCGGTCCTCCTCCATCCTCATTGGTGTGGTCATCTATGAAGGTTTCCCTGTAGACAGATAACATTGATGAGAGAATGATCTGGATTGGTTGTACAATGATAGGATGGGGATATCAGGAGGTAATATGGAGGTCAGTATGGATTATAGAACTATGGCCCCCGGTGGGAACATGTTTAATCCGGACTGTTTAGGGTTTGCTATGATTCTTGGGGTACGGGAGATGTATACACTTTGGCCTCCTCCACAAATTCCAGTTTCTATGTTGGGTGTGTTGTTTCTGAACTCATTCTGTTTGGTATTCGATCTGCAGACATGGAACCATAAACAGGATCTTCTGCTTTCTTGAATGGGTTTTCTCTCAAGCATTGCTGTGAGGTCAGTGTGATATCATAGGGTTCTCTGACTCCGGATGGAGGAACATTGGGAGGAGGAGCTGTGAGGTCAGTGTGATGTCATAGGATTCTCTCACGCTGGATGGAGACATTTGGAGGAGGAGCTGTGAGGTCAGTGTGATGTCATAGGATTCTCTGGCCCCGGATAGAGGAACATTGGGAGGAGGAGCTGTGAGGAGAGTGTTATGTCATAGAATTCTTTGATTCTAGATCAGCGGTTCTCAACCTGTGGGTCGCGACCCCTTTGGGGGTCGAACGACCATTTCACAGGGGTCGCCTAAGACCATCGGAAAACACATATTTCGGTCTTAGGAACCGAGACACCGCTCCTCTGTCTCAGGCGATGTGTGGGCGGGATGATACGCTGCCCCTGTCACCTAGCCACACCTCCGGGATCACTCAACAGCTCCGCCTCCTCGCCGCTGATTGGCCACCGGAACTGTAGCTCAGGAGAGGCACACAGGCGGCCAATCACCGACGAGGAGGTGGATCTTGGAGAGGAGGAGCCGAGCGGCAGCGCGCGTAGATCAATGAAGAACGAGGGAGCTGCCGGAGCAAGTGAAGAGGAGAGTGGCCAGAGAAGGAAGACAGCTGACAGGTAAGTGAGAGAGCGAGCCCAGACTGGAGCAGGGGTCAGCAAGGTAAGTATCATTGGTGTCAGTAGGAGGAATAGTGCCCCATCATTTGTGTCACTAATACCAATGATGGGGCACTATTTCTCCCACACATACACCAACGATGGAGCACTATTCCTCCCCCCACCGACACCAACGATGGGGCACTATTCCTCCCCCCACCGACACCAACGATGGGGCACTATTCCTCCCCCCACCGACACCAACGATGGGGCACTATTCCTCCCCCCACTGACACCAACGATGGGGCACTATTCCTCCCACTGACACCAAGAATGGGGCACTATTCCTCCCCCCACCGACACCAACGATGGGGCACTATTTCCCCCTCCACCACACTGACATCAATGATGGGGCACTATTCCTCCCACTGACACCAATGATGGGGCGCTATTCCTCCCACTGACACCAATGATGGGGCGCTATTCCTCCCACTGACACCAATGATGGGGCGCTATTCCTCCCACTGACACCAATGATGGGGCGCTATTCCTCCCACTGATACCAATGATGGGGCGCTATTCCTCCCACTGACACCAATGATGGGGCGCTATTCCTCCCACTGACACCAATGATGGGGCGCTATTCCTCCCACTGACACCAACGATGGGGCGCTATTCCTCCCACTGACACCAACGATGGGGCGCTATTCCTCCCACTGACACCAACGATGGGGCGCTATTCCTCCCACTGACACCAACGATGGGGCGCTATTCCTCCCACTGACACCAACGATGGGGCGCTATTCCTCCCACTGACACCAACGATGGGGCGCTATTTCTCCCACTGACACCAACGATGGGGCGCTATTCCTCCCGCTGATACCAACGATGGGACACTATTCATCCCACTGACATCAGTGATAGGGCACTATTCCTTCCACTGACACCAATGATGGGGCACTAGTCCTCCCACTGCAAAATTACAGTTATGAAGTAGCAACGAAAATAATTTTATGGTTGGGGGTCACCACAACATGAGGAACTGTATTAAGGGGTCGCGGCATTAGAAAGGTTGAGAACCACTGCTCTAGATGGAGGGACATTGGGAGGAGGAGCTGTGAGGTCAGTATTATGTCATAAGATTCTCTGACTCTGGATGGAGGAACATTGGAAGGAGAAGCTGTGAGGTCAGTGTGATGTCATAGGATGGGTTGACTACGGATGGAGGGACATTGGGAGGAAGAGCTTTGAGGTGCTATGTCTACGGATCTTGGGTTAACTAAATTATTGCTCCCGGAAGCCTTCCACCTCTCCTAATAAAGGACTTGTCAAATATTTGGGCATGAAAGAAAGTAGTGGTTCTGAAGGCCTCATTTTTAAGGGGGCTTCCGAATTCCAATACGCTTCCTTTCCCTTAGACCCCGAGAAGCATTGGACCTATGCACCCCCATGTTCAGGCCATGTGGCCTTGCATGGTTCATAGGGAAGGGGCGCCTGCTCCTTCTCTTTCCTGGCCCACCAGGCTGAATGCTTGGATTAAGGGTCTGGTATTGGCTATTAGGGAGACTCCCACATATTATCTTTTGGGGGGGTCCACATTCAGCACCCAAACTTATTTGCATTTAGCCAAACCCTGTTCGAACCAAACCTAGGGCAGCGCAGCTCATCCCGAGTCTTAAAAATGTTTTTTTTTCCACTCCCAAAATTTTTTTTCCACTCCCGAAATCCACCTCCTACTCCTCGACCACCCCCTCCTCCTCCTCAATAAACTACACTCCCTTGGCATCAGGGACTCTGCTCTCTCCTGGTTCTTCTCTTACCTATCCCAACGCTCCTTCAGCATTACCTATAACGCTGCCACCTCCCCCTTGCTCCCCCTCTCTGTTAGGGTCCCCCAAGGCTCTGTCCTTGGACCCCTTCTCTTCTCCATCTACACCTCCTCCCTTGGCAAACTTATACACTCCCACGGCTTCAACTATTACCTCTACGCCGATGACACACAAATTTACCTCTCCACCCCTCACCTCACCCCCTCAGTCTCCGCCCGCATCACCCACCTCCTAAATGACATTTCAGACTGGATGTCGCTCCATTTCCTCAAGTTAAACCTTTCCAAAACTGAGCTCCTAGATTTCCCCCTAGCCCGCGCCCCCCATCCTCTCCTTCACGACCAACAACGCCACCATCAATCCCACCCATGCCTAGACTACTGCAACTCCATTCTCACCGGCCTACCCCAACGCAGACTATCCCCGCTTCAGTCTATCCTGAACTCAGCGGCTAGACTCATCCACCTCACCAACCGCTCAACTTCTGCCACCCCCCTCTGCCTATCCCTTCACTGGCTCCCAATTGCCCAACGCATTAAATTCAAATTACTAACTCTGACATACAAAGCCATTCAAAACGCTGCCCCAAACTACCTCACCGACCTGATACCCAAATACCACCCTACCGGTAATCTTCGCTCCTCACAAGACCTCCTACTTTCTAGCTCCCTGGTCTCCTCCTTCCACGCCCGACTTCCCCCATCCTCTGGAACTCATTACCCCAATCCATCAGACTGTCACCTACCGTCCTCACCTTCAGACGCTCCCTGAAAACCCACCTCTTGAGGGAAGCCTACCCCACCCTCACCTAACAGCCGTTCTCCTCCACTCCATCCCCCATAGCCACTTCCTCCTGTACCTCTACCCCCTCCCTCCTAGATTGTAAGCTCGAAAGAGCAGGGCCCTCAAACCCCTCGTGTATTGTATTGTTACTGTATTGTCTCATGTACTGTTCCCCCACTTTATTGTACAGCGCTGAGCAAACCTATTGGCACTATATAATAATAATAATTTTGGGTTCCTCTTCCTCCTATCTCTTCTTTTGCAGGTGACTGGATCTGCTCCATTTCTTGATGCTCTTAGATATTAAATTCTTTTACATATTTACGCACAACATCTGCTATATGACATAACGGTGGTCACATGATTACGGGGCGTAAATAGAAAATCAGATCTTATTACCTCCTCTGCTGCCACTTCCACCAACGTCTCCTCTCTACTTCCTGCCGACTCACCTCTCACCCCAACTTCCTATTTATACCTGACATCGCTTCCTGTCTTCCATAGGGACTTCCTGTCTGGGTAAAAGTGAGATCACCTCTTGTGGAGCTCAGAGGAACTGCAGCCCCGAGAACCGTTTGGTAATGTGACCCCGGCCTTGTGCTGGGTGTGTATGGACTGTATGTCCTCATAGATGGGGTCACCTCCACTCCCAGCAAGGGGGAGGGAAGTAGATTGTTGCTCGGGATGATCAGAGGGGTTTTATTACCTTTCATTTTGCAGCAAAGCTGATTGCAGTCATAATTAGCTTCTAATTTTTCGTGTTCCGTTGTATTTATTAAGGGCTCATTAAGCTCCTTCCTCTTCTACATGTTTTTTTGATGCTTCGGTAATGCTTTTTTGAAGCTTGGCAAATGCTGTGTGTGTTGATTTTCTATTTGTTTTATAGGGGCCCAGTAGAACCCCAGCTCAATAGTACCCCCACTCAGCAGATCCCCAGCTCATTAGTACCCTTGTTCAACAGACCCCCTGCTCAGCAGTACCCCCAGCTCTACTGATTCTCTGCATAGAAGTACTCCCAGCTCTGCTGATCCCCCACTCAGTAGAAACCCCAGCTCTGCTGATCCCCAATTCAGTAGTAACTGCCAACTCTGCAGATCCCCCGCTCAGTAGTAAACCCAGCTGTGCTGATCCTCCACTCATTAGTACCCCCCAGCTCTGCTGATCCCCCATTCAGTAGTAACCCCCAGCTCTGCTAAGCCCCCGCTCAGTAGTAACCCCAGCTCTGCTGATCCCCCACTCAGTAGTAACCCCAGCTCTGCTGATCCCCCATTCAGTAGTACCCCCCAACTCTGCTGATCCCCCGCTCAGTAGTACTCCCCAGCTCTGCTGATCCCCCGCTCAGTAGTAACCCCCAGCTCTGCTGATCACCCGCTCAGTAGTAACCCCCATCTCTGCTGATCCCCCATTCAGTAGTAACCCCCAGCTCTGCTAAGCCCCCGCTCAGTAGTAACCCCAGCTCTGCTGATCCCCCACTCAGTAGTAACCCCAGCTCTGCTGATCCCCCATTCAGTAGTACCCCCCAACTCTGCTGATCCCCCGCTCAGTAGTACTCCCCAGCTCTGCTGATCCCCCGCTCAGTAGTAACCCCCAGCTCTGCTGATCACCCGCTCAGTAGTAACCCCCATCTCTGCTGATCCCCCATTCAGTAGTAACCTCCACCTCTGCTGATCCCCCATTCAGTAGTAACCCCCAACTCTGCTGATCCCCCATTCAGTAGTAACCCCCAGCTCTGCTAAGCCCCCGCTCAGTAGTAACCCCAGCTCTGCTGATCCCCCACTCAGTAGTAACCCCAGCTCTGCTGATCCCCCATTCAGTAGTACCCCCCAACTCTGCTGATCCCCCGCTCAGTAGTACTCCCCAGCTCTGCTGATCCCCCGCTCAGTAGTAACCCCCAACTCTGCTGATCCCCCGCTCAGTAGTAACCCCCAGCTCTGCTGATCCTTTAGTTTGTTGATCCACCTTCCTCTTCAGTCTCTGCTCACCTTCCACTATAGCGTTCCTACATTACACACCACGTCTGCTAGTAGCTTCGCTCCGGACCCCGCTCCCCTTCCTGCTGTTCCACGCTACACACCAGATGTGACGTCTACACCAGACACTCCCAGAATGTATACACACGAACCGGAAGTGACTACTGATGATGTCTTTCCAGTTCGCTTGGTGGTTTCCCAGTGCATCCTGGGATATCTCATACCTGAAATACCTCCAAAACAATGTGAAGCTAAAGCTGAAATAAAGCAACTCAAAAGCTGCAAGTGCTGTTATTCAGTGTTGTCATAGACTCCTGTAGAGTCTTTGGAGAATTTAACGGAACTGATCCCAGAGTGCGGTTGAGTACTTCCATTAGAATACCGCTTCCCCATCCGAACACTGACAATAGACACCACACCCAGCCATACAAGACTAGACAACACCAGTCTTGAAGTAAACCAGGAAATAGACTACTTTATTTTGAACACAGATACAAGATATATACACTCAGGGGACAATCCCCCCTCCCTGCATATTGACAGAGGGCGGGGCAATTTACATTTAGTAACAAGAGACACACAGGTATTCAAACTTCACACCAGAAGACAGTCCCATCAAGAGGGAGGGCTGCTGGAGACACCCCTGACTAAGCCAATACACAGACACATACATCCCATAATAGGTTGCTCCCAAGCCAGACACACAACAATGGGATGCAGCCACACAAACACCAAACAATCCACAACTCCCACCCCACCTATCTCCTAGACATGTCTACACAATATTAGGACAGATCACCCTGTACCCCTAACAGGCACAGGGTGACTTACACATAAGAGGGATATGGGGAGCTGAGACAGGGTTCTCCCCACCTCTGCAAAGTGAGCTGGGTTCCATGGGCCCCCCACCCAAAGTGACTCCCATCACAGAGATGCTTTGAAGCACCAAGAAAGTGACATGGGGTACAACTGTTGAAGCGATGCAAAGCAAACACAACGTGTCAACAGAGCCCCCTCAGATGCCAGGGCCTATGGTCAGTATGCAGGAGGCTAGCCTGCAGTCCCCTCCAAAAGCCCATTTTATTTAGTGGGAGGAGCTTTGATTGACATTCAGAGTGCTTTAAAAAATCGCGTCCAATGCCACATTTTGAAGCAAGTGTAAACGAGCCCTGAGAGATTTCAATACCAAAAACAAAAAAAGAGACACAATGGTTCATACAAGGTCACAACATAGACGATCATAATAAAAGGTTCACCAAAAAACAGAATATATGCACTAATGGGCCATCAACTCGTATCTCCATACAAATGTTTTGAGGCCACAAGAGTGACCAGAATCCAGGTCTTTGGGCAATATAGCGAGGATTATACCAGGAGACCATTATACAGATTACCCCTTATGGCATATGGAATTATGAGTAAAATAGGACTTGGGAAAGAGACCAAAAATAATGTATGTGACAGATCTAACCAACAGGACAGGGACTTTTGGAGATGACTAGCCTCTTGCCAACTGACCATGGGCCAGAGCATCTGAATAGGCTCTATTCTTTGGGAGGTGTGTGCCTGGGGGGACCTTTGGAGTAGTTTTACTTCAGATTCAAGTCTACATCTCCCCAAAACACACTCTGAGAACTGGAGGACCAGGATTCAGATTTGGGACCTCTGTACCCAAACCAACATTGACTGCTTCAACCCCTCCTCCTAGACTTAAAGCAGATGTCAATATAATCAACTCAAAACAACCTGATGCTGAAGTCTCTTGCTGTATTCTGTTAAGGCGTTATGTGTTTACTGTTGTTACATAGTTAGTCTGGCTGAAAAAAGACAAAAGTCCATCCAGTTCAACCATAGAAAAAAAAAAAAAAGTTATAATCCTACACCCACAGTTGATCCAGAGGAAGGCAAAAAACCCAGCAAAGCACGATCGAATTTGCTCCTGCAGGGAAAAAATTCCTTCCTGATCACCCGAGAGGCAATCGGATATTCCCTGGATCAACTTTCCCTATAAATGTTATATCCAGTTATATTCTGTGTATCCAAGAAAGAATCCAGGACTTTCCTACAGCAATCCACTGAGCTGGCTACAACCAACTCTTGAGGGAGTCTTTGCCCCATTGTTAATTGAGTCATCTATTGTTTCTGTCTGCTGGCTAGTCCTCCTGGAGGTTCCTACATCATGGGATTAGTCTGGTGTCAACTTTATCTCGTTATCTAATCAATGTGAGATGTTTATCCTAATGTGTAATATATTTTTATATTGTTCGTGTGAGGACTGCCCCTATTTCTGAAGTGTAAAAACCCTGTATTTCTGTTCAATAAAGCGTTTATATGGACTGCCCCTATTTCTGAAGTGTAAAAAACCCTGTATTTCTGTTCATTAAAGCGATTATATGGATTATGGCAATATAACGAGGATTATACCAGGAGACTATTATACAGATCATCCCTTATGGCATATGGAATTATGAGTAAAATAGGAATTTGGAAAGAGACCAAAAATAATGTATGTTAATGGACTCATCTATTGTTTCTGTCTGCTGGTTAGCCCTCCTGGAGGTTCCTACATCATGGGATTAGTATGGTGTCAACTTTACCTCGTTATCTAATCAACGTGAGATGTTTATCCCAATGTGTAATATTTGTTTTTATTGTTCATGTGGGGGCTGCCCCTATTTCTGAAGTGTAACAAACCCTGTATTTCTGTTCAATAAAGCGTTCCAGTTGCACCTAAGCAAGTGTCACCTAGTTTTTGGGTGCAATGACCAGCTATAATACTTTGGTCCTGTGTCCTAGTGCCGAGGAACCAGTTCTCTGACGGGAACACCCAGGCTGGGTGCCAGGCGGTCCGTCACAATGTGCATATCATTTCCAGGGTTCTCCAGAAATGTAAGAAATACACGAAAAAAATAAAGAGAAAGAGAAGGTGAGGACAACAGACTGGGAAGAAGTCAGAAAGGAGGAAAGAAGAGAACATATTAAGAAATGAAGGAGCATGGTGAGGGAGGGACAAATAATTCCTAGACTCAGAGGGCTCTGATGTTAAAGGAGGGGACTGGGGACTCCGGTGTGAAAGGATGGACGACTGCGGACTCTTATGTGAAGAGGTAGTTGAGGACTCTGATATGAAAAGGGGGGACTGGGGACACTGATGTGAAAAGGGGGGACTGGGGACACCGATGTGAAAAGGGGGGACTGGTACACGGATGTTCTCTAACCCCTTGGCGCCGGCGCTTCCTGGCTCTTGAAGGGGTTTTAGATACTGGGAGGTGGAGCTTGTGATCATGTGACCACCGTAATTTGTTGTCACATGATTGGAAAGTGCCTGATTTTTTATTTTTAAAGAAGGGGAACTAAGAATTCCAATGTGAAAGGGGCAAGCAGGAAAGTGAAAACTCTGATGTGAAAGGGAAGGAGGACTTCTGAAGGTCAGGGGAGATTAGACTACACTGCTAGAGGGACCAAACCAGCAGTGACCCCCCCCCCCTCCATTCTTCTCTCTCACCATGAGGTCCTCCATGGAAGCTTCTGCTGAAGGTCAAGGGAGATCAGACTACACTGCTAGAGGGACCAAACCAGCAGTGACCCCCCTCCTTCTCTTTCACCATGATGTCCTCCATGGAAGCTTCAGGTGAAGGTCAGGGGAGATCAGACTACACTGCTAGAGGGACCCAACCAGCAGTTACCCCCCCCCCTTCTCTCTCACCATGATGTCCTTCATGGAAGCTTCTGCTGAAGGTCAGGGGAGATCAGACTACACTGCTAGAGGGACCCAACCAGCAGTGACCCCCCCTTCCTTCTCTCTCACCATGATGTCCTCCATGGAAGCTTCTGCTGAAGGTCAGGGGAGATCAGACTACACTGCTAGAGGGACCCAACCAGCAGTGACCCCCCCCCCCCCTCCCTCCTTCTCTCTCCTAGCAGAGGAAGCCAGACACAAATTTGAAGTCTTTAGTGATCTCTGATCTCCTTATAAAGTGTTTCTTCCATGATAAAGATGAGAGGAGCGCTCAGTCACGTGTTTTCTGAAGTGTATATCAAGGCGTGCTTCTTCCCAGTGTGAGATCTCGGATGTACGGCAACATATCATCCATAGAGAAGACATTTCCTGCATTCAGGACACTAATACACCTCGAAGGTGGTGTGGGTTCGCTGATGTTTGGTAAGACAAGACTTCTGTGGAAGAACATTTCCCGCACTCAGGGCTGGAATACAACTTCTCTCCTCCGTGAGATCTTTGATATTTGACGGATTCTGATTTCCATGGATAACATTTCCCGCACACAGGACAGGAAAAGAGCTTTTCTCCTATGTGGCACTTAGAGTAGAAATACAGCTTCACCTCCGAGTGAGATTTCTGATGTTTGATAAGTTCTGATTTCCGTGGACAACACTTCCTGCACTAAGGGGAGGAAAACAGTCTTCTGTCGTTTGTGGCATACCTGATGTTCAGTAAGATTGCACTTCCGTGAAAAACATTTTCCACACTGAGGACAGGAATACGGCTTCTCACCCGTGTGTAATTTCTGATGCCTATAAAGATGGGACATCCGTGAAAAACATTTCCCGCACTCAGGACAGGAATATGGCCTCTCCCCTGTGTGGGATCTCTGATGTATAACAAGATCTGTTTTCCGTGAATAACATTTGCCGCACTTGGGGCAGGAATACGGCTTCTCCCCCGTGTGAGATCTCTGATGTCTGGAAAGACTGGCCTTATCTGAAAAACATTTCATACACTCAGAGCAGGAATACGGCTTTTCCCCCGTGTGCACTCTCTGATGTTTAGTAAGACAAGACTTCTGTGGAAACAGTTTCCCGCACTCAAGGCAGAAAAATGGCATCTCCCCCGTGTGAGATCTTTGATGTATAACAAGTTCTGATTTCCGTAGATAACATTTCCCGCACTCAGAACAGACATATGGCTTTTCCCCTGTGTGAGATCTGTAATGTGTGTCCAGTTTTGATTTACCAAGAAAAAATTTCCCGCACTCAGGGCAGGAATAGGACTTCTCTCCTGTGTGAGATCTGTAATGTCTGATGAGTTCTGATTTGTTAAGAAAGAATTTCCCACACTCAGAACAGGAACGAAGCTTCTCACCCGTGTGAGACATCTGATGTATAAAAAGACTTAGCTCAGTGCTAAAACCTTCCCCACATTCACGACAGGAAAATATGATCTCCTCTTGAGTTTTGGCCCCATCCCCCACAGTACGAGGTTGCTCAGAGTCAGAGGGATCCCATGGTCTCTCCACACTGGGAAGTCCACCATCCATAGTGGAGCTCATTGTCTTTTCTTCGTCACAATCTCCTGGGATGTCCTCCTCTTCCATTTTACAACCTGGAGATAAAGTGAGACAATCCTTTGAGGGTTCCTCCATGGCAGGTCCTGGAAAAATAGAAAAACATCATCAATAGATAGGAGAGGGTTAGTTCACTTCCATCAAGATTCCATCTGGATCAGGGAGATAGGAGGGAGCAGATGTTCTCTGTGGATGTCCCAACCAGCTGGGACTCTTCCCCTCTTCAAAAGGCCTTTGGTCCTCCCAGATCACTTCTACTTTTACACCGCCTTGTCAAGAGGAGCAGGAACCAATGGGGGCTGGAGGGGGGCGGTAACAGAACAGAGATAAGATAAGAATATATTGTGGTCACCTGTGCTGATCTCTGTAGGAGTGTCCTCCTCTATGAATGTCCTCCTCATTCCAGCCTCCTCCATATATTGCTGATCATCCCTCATATACGTCTCTTCTACTTCACTCTCAACTTTTATGATAATCAGATCTTCACCCTAAACCAACAGAATGGCAGAAAATAACATCTGTAACATAGAAGGATTTATGATGTGAGATTGCATAGAACATCTCATCTTTTAGAGTCCACACATCGTCTCCACAGTGTTCCATCACCTTATGTTTGTGACCCTGAACTCCACCGACCTGATGATGGTGAGAGATGGTGTGACCTTCCTGTGTGGAATCTTGGGAATACAGAGGACGGGGACATCTCTCTGGTGGGTTCCCATGACTGGATCCATCTACCGGATGATGGTGAGGGATGGTGTGACCTTCCCGTGTGGAATCCCGGGAAAACAGAGGACGGGGACATCTCTCTGGTGGGTTCCTGGTATTAGGTTCTTCCATCATACTGACTTTGTAGAGATCCTTATGTCCTTCAGGAAAATCCTTCATTACTCCATACGCTACATCCTCCTCTTCATACTCTTCTTTAACAACAATATTATCATCCCTGAGTTTTCCACTCTGAATATATAATACATTTATTGTAAAAAAAAAAACATGCATATGTACAAATCATCACAAACAATTCCAATAATTCTTACTCATCTACCTGATTGTGTTTTGTATAATTATGATCCTCCTGTGTGGAATCCCGGGAATACTGAGGACGGGGACATCTCTCTGGTGGGTTCCCATGACTGGATCCATCTACCTGATGATGGTGAGGGATGGTGTGACCTTCCTGTGTGGAATCCCTGGAATACAGAGGATGGGGACATCTCTCTGGTGAGTTCCCATGACTGGATCCATCTGTAGGAAACACACACACTGACTGAATCCATTGTTTCTATGTGTTTATCAGATGATGGGGGATCTAGGTGGAGCCTCCGTACTGCTCTCTCCTTTCCAATAAACTCTCCTCTTACCCGGTGATGTGAGGGGCGGCTGATTGTCCATCATGACGTCCTTGTAGAGGTCCTTGTGTCCTTCTAAATACTCCCACTCCTCCATGGAGAAATAGACAGTGACACCCTGACACCTTATAGGAACCTGGCACACACAATGATACAGTCACCATCCAGACACATCCCTTGTCTGTTACTGGAGAATGTCCCAGAATTCCCGGCACCGCTCACCTCTCCTGTCAGCAGCTCCGTCATCTTCTTGGTGACTTCTAGAATCTTCTCCATGTTGGGTCTCTCAGGGTTTAGGGAGTCACACGGAGGCACTGTGATGGTCATATGATCACCTGACTTCAGAAGAGGAAATCTCTGTATTGAGGAACCAATAGGAATATCATGTGAGACTCCCAGAATCCTCACCTCTCCGATCAGGTCTGTGTGATGTCATGTGACCTCCCAGAATCCTCCTCACCTCTCCGGTCAGGTCTGTGTTTTATTAATAGAGATGAGCGTGATGTCATGTGACCTCCCAGAATCCTCCTCACCTCTCCAGTCAGCAGGTAGATGATCTCCAGGGTGAGGTTTAGTATCCTCTCAGTCATGTGACTCCGGTCCTCCTCCATCCTCATTGGTGCTGCCATCTATGAAGGTTTCCCTGTAGACAGATAACATTGATGAGAGAATGATCAGGATTGGTTGTACAATATTAGGATGAGGACATCAGGAGGTAATATGAAGGACAGTATGGAATTAAGAACTAAGGCCACCAGTGTGATGTCATAGGATGGGCTGACTCTGGATGGAGGGACATTGGAAGGAGAAGTTGTGAGGTCAGTGTGATGTCCTAGAATGTGTTTACTCCAGATGGAGGGATACTGGAAGGAGGAGCTATGAGGTCAGACTCTAGATGGAGGGACATTTGGAGGAGGAGCTTTGGGGGACCATGTATGAGGCTCCTTTGTGAACCTTTGAGCTTTAGCCTTTATCCCTGTACTCTGGAGACTTTTATGATTACATTTTAGGATGAATATGTCACATTGGGATACTTATGTAAAATTTTACATTTGGAAATGTATTTTAACCCCTTCAGGGTCACTTATCAGCTCGGAAGCAGAACTTCTTATATAGAAACTGTATTTCTCCCACTTCCTTGAATACAAGCTTTCCAATGGTTGCTAAGGAGGTGACAGGTGCTGGCACCCACTGCATCCCTAGCAACCACTGGCATTATCAGCACCATTGGGTTACATGGATGGATAGCAGAGGGAATGTCTAGCGGTAACATCACTGCCATGGCCATATCTGGTCAGTGATGTTACCATTACCCTCACCCCTTCCCTTATATAGCTGTTGATGGCTCATGTTGCGGTCTATTGATGAGGAGCAGCATTGGAATCGATCCTGTGTGCCGGGTCCATCAGGTTTCCTTGTTTCAGTGAATCTGCAGGCATCACGATTGACAATGGAATAATAATGAAAGACGTTTTTTGTATGTTCGTATGTGTGGGGGCTTAAAATTTTGTGACAGGGGTTTTAATTTTTTACACTTGTTTTTTTTAGAGTAAACTTTTTTTTTAATAATATAGGGGACAAAACGTTTTCTATGTGATCCTATTTTGGCAGAACAGATTCTCTTTGATGAGACGTCAGGGGTCTTTTAGATCCCTGATGTCTCTCCTGCCTTCCTTTGAGCGCAGATTGGGCTTCATTAGCTTCTTCCCCAGCCACAGTAGATGGGGAATGTGACAGCAGAGACCAAACGAGTCCTTCCTACATGGGGAAGATCAGAGAATGGATGGGCATTTTTGATGTGACAGATTCGACTTCCATTGACTTCAGTGGGGTTTGGAAATTTGGCACTCGAACACGAAAACATTGGATTCATCCTCCTCCTCTCTCATTCCCCCAGGGTCCAGCTCTTCTCTATATACTTGATGTGATATGGACATCATGGAGGAAGAGGACGGGCGTGACGGTGGAGAAGAGGACGGGCGTGACGGTTGAGGAAGAGGACGGGCGTGACGGTTGAGGAAGAGGACGGGCGTGACGGTGGAGGAAGAGGACGGGCGTGACGGTGGAGGAAAAGGACGGGCGTGACGGTGGAGGAAGAGGACGGGCGTGACGGTGGAGGAAGAGGACGGGCGTGACGAAGAGGACAGACATGATGGGGGGATTACTGGGTGTAAATAGAAAATAAGATCTTATTACCTCCTCTGCTGCCACTTCCGGCAACGTCTCCTCTCTAATTCCTCTGGACTCACCTCTCACCCGGAACTTCCTATATATACCTGACATCACTTCCTGTCTATCATAGAGACTTCCTGTCTGGGTAGAAGTGAGATCCCCACCTTGTGTTGCTCAGAGGAACTGCAGCCCTGAGAACTATCTGAAAGTGTAAGGAAAAAAGTCACCAGCACACCAAGAGTCACCAATATGGGTCCAAAGGTTTTAATGAACGGTCACATAGTTACAGCAAGGCAAAGTTTCGGAACTCTCGCAGGACACCTTCATCAGGCATGTGCCTGATGAAGGGGTTCTGTGAGACTCCGAAACATTGCCTTGCTGTAACTATGCGATCGTTCATTAAAACCTTTGGACCCATATTGGTGATCCTCGGTGTGCTGGTGACATTTTTCCTTGCTGATTTTGTTCGGTTCCAGCCGACGGTCGCTGCAGCACCCACTTATACACACAGCCATTTTTAACGCAGGAACGTGTGCATTTGGACTATACACTTCCATCTGATAGTGTGCTGGGTGTATGGACTGTATGTCCTCATAGATGGAGTCACCTCCACTCTATGGATTTATCCACTACTACCTTCTAATTTTTCATGTTCAAAAGTCATTATTAAGAGTTTTGACTACGAAAGACAAAAGAGTCACATCCAGAAACAATGGTTTATGCAGGGTCACAACAAAAATTATCACAAATACAAGGGTCACCAAAGTTACAAACAGAATACATGCTCCGTTGGACCATCAACTCATAGACCTTTATGAATTTTTGAGGTAACCAAAGTGACCAGAACTCAGATCTCCGTCCGTATTATCCCTTATGGTAAAATAGGAGTTTGGAAAGAGACTAAAAATCAGTATGCATATTATTATTTCCGGGGTTCTGAAAATACACAAAAATAAACATTAGCAAAGAAGAGAAAAGGAAAGATGAGGACATCAGAATAGGAAGAAGTCGGAGAGGGGGAAGGAAAAGAAAAACATAAACAAAAGAAGTAGCAAGGTAAGGGAAGGACAAATAATTCCCAGCCTTATGAGCCGTCCAACCAAATTTTAAACCAAATTGTAAAAACTTTCTCATGGGTATCTGAGGAAAGGGCCAACAATTCTACATTGATCATGGTCCCATTGAAACTACAAAAAAACCCAAAGGAGGCCTAAAGTTAACTTACAGACAATAAAGATAAATGTAATCAATTTTGCCATTGGGACATTTTGGGGAGGTTTATTTGAAAAAGTGTCTACTAGATCCTTACAGAAGTTACAGCCCAAAACTGTGGATATCACAGAATACATTTTTATCCACATCCTTCAAAACTTTGGGTCACATCCACCATCTATGGCATAGTATGCCTTCCCGTCCACAAGAAAGGAAATGTAAGGGTGGAAATTGGGGTGAAAATTTGGCAATTGGGGAAGGGGTAAGGTAATTAGCCTCTATTGTTTCACTATTTTGCACTGCTCATAAGAAACTTTTTTGACAAAACCATGTTGACATTGATGAAAACCTTCCCAAGTAGTTTCAAGTCCTGTAAAGAAGGAACTTGTTTGACAAAACCATGTTGACATTGATGAAAACCTTCCCAAGTGGCTTCAAGCCCTGTAAAGAAGAAACTCGTTTGACAAAACCATGTTGACATTGATGAAAACCTTCCCGAGTGGCTTCAAACCCTGTAAAGAAGAAACGTGTTTGACAAAACCACGCTGACATTGATGAAAACCTTCCCATGTGGTTTCAAGCCCTGTAAAGAAGAAACTCGTTTGACAAAACCATGTTGACAATGATGAAAACCTTCCCACATGGCATCAAGCCCTGTAATGCCCCTATTCATCCAAAGAAGGCTCAGGAAGTGGTGGCATGGGTCCCCTCCTCACCGTCCTCATTTGAGGCACCAAGCAGTAAGCAGTCCATCTCTGCTCCAGTAGAGCAGTCCGGCAGATCATGGCAAGGCCCCATACCCCAGTACAGACTGGTTGGGGAATTGTCTCTTCTTTTTTCAGCTTGTCCTACATCTAGCATATGGATGTAAGGAACCAAATTCGGGGGGGGGGGGGGGGTGAAAATAGCTCCCGATTCCCAGGATATGGTGATGGAAGATTACAGTAGCTATGTATAAGGAGGAGAATACAGCAGAGAAGCTGCATGCTTGAAGCTCCATGATGGCGGCATTCCAGTTATGACTGGAAGGCCATTCAGCAGCATGTTTGGAGCCCCATCATGGTGGCGGCATTCCAGCTATGGCTGCTCCAATTGACCCAACATGTTTTTTTTTTTTTTAAATTAGGTTTTTAACATGGGTACACAGAAAGTATGCTTGGGAAAGCAGGTAGGCACCCCCTTTTAATAGGTTACAGCAACACTTCAGAGATCCATACATTGGTGAATACAGAATACACAAGTGCAATTTATTTATTTTTATTTATTTATTTCAGGTACGTATATAGCGCCGTCAATTTACGCAGTGCTTTACATATATATAGTACACTCACATCAGTCCCTGACCCTCAAGGGGTGTACAATCTAAGGTCCCTAACTTACATTCATACATACACATACTAGGGCCAATTTAGACAGGATCCAATTAACCTACCAGCATGTCTTTGGAGTGTGGGAGGAAACCGGAGTACCCGGAGGAAATCCACGCAGGCACAGGGAGAACATGCAAAGTCAGGTGGTGCTGTGGCTGGAATTTGAACCAACGACCCGAGTACTGCCAGGCAGAAGTGCTAACCAATTAAATAAAATTAAATCAGCTGTACGGTAGTGGATCAGGCAATTGCAGTGGATAATATGATGGGGGCGGACTTCCTCCGATGGAGGGGTAGGGAACAAACAGTAGGAGAAATGAAGGGGCGAGGGAGGGAGTCCAGCTGGGGCAAGCCTAAAGATACTAACACCAGTGCTACAATACCAGAAGATCAAGATCAAAGGAGGGTGTCAAGGAGGTATGCTCAAAGAGACCTGAAACCTGGGCCTTGATTGGTGGACGAAGAATGAAGAGAAAGCTTATTTGAAGCATTGAGCCGACAATACCAGTGGTCGCCAATAGAGGGAGACTCCACACAAATCTACCTGGCTGGCCACACACAGTTAGATACAAATCCCGCATACAATCTAGGGAACTCTAAGGGGTGTGAAGCACCTAGGAGGCAATTGAAACACACTTTTGAGCTTCCCAAAACTATCTCATGAGCTCAACTCCTGACATTCTTTTGCCCTTCCTATTGCCCACACACACTAGTTTGGTTAGATTGCCACCAATTTGCAGTTTGTCAGCCATCTGGTTTGCTAATCAACCATGCACATGCCCACAGATGCCTGTCTTGCAGGTCCGCTTACATGCACTGAAAATAAACTGCATGAAATATTCTCAATGCATTTCATACATGTGCGTGGGGCAACTCCCTGCAAGTTGGGGTACCTTTTGCCGTGCACGTGTTCATCATTGCCAGTGGGGGGCTCTGGTCATTTGAGAATCAAGCATTGGGCAGTTCCCCAACAAAGAGATGATTGCAGTAGTTAATTGTTGCATTTAGGAGGGCTACTGCTGAGCCCACCCCCTCCCCACCAGTCCAGCGTACCCGTTACCTTACTCCCCACTAACAGAATGGGGTCCCACCATATGCAGAGAGCAGACCGTATGCGTGTACTTGTTAACTCCGTCACTCCTGTACCATGCTGCCAGGTTATGGGTCTCCATAATGTTGGGTTTGGTCCCAGTATGGGAAACCGACCGTTGGAGGGGATTCAAGATGACCAAACTTTTTGCTACTGGAGGACCCATCACCTAAACCAGGTACCTCTTTTCCCGACTGGCTGCGATGTACCTTACACTAGTTCTTGGTTACCCATAGCAAAACTTGCCAAGTAGACCTTTTGTAGTGGCTTTGCTTCATACCCCACATATGCTTCACTGACCCAAGCTCTTTCATACAACAGAACCATCATGCCCACCCTTTGGAATAACTTCAGAGCAGGCTTAAAACAGTTGAGGATACTTTACTTAAAAGTTTTGTTCATACAGTTCAACGTGAATAACGACATGCAAAAATGTCCCTATTTAACTCTACTTGGCTGCCCAGGCATACCTCCAAAAGGTAGTAGTCCATTTTTGTCATTCTCCAAGTCCCGGTAGTTCTCCGGATCCCCGGAGTCTCCCTGGTGGACTGCAATGCGCAGCTGTCCTCCTCCAATGCACTCATAACATCTGCGGCTAAGAGTGGGCCAAGAGCGGGCCTCGAAGCTCAGCCTTCCCTCTTTTTATATCACAGGTGGGGGGGCTGAATCCAAAATGCCAGTGAACAGAAGCACACAAATGAACTCTTTCCCCCCAGCCTTGGCAAGCCATTAACTCAGCTAACAATTTTTTAGGCAGCATGACTACATACAGATGAATGAACTTATACAGAGCATCTGTCAATGTTGTGTGTTTGAGTATACTATTCCAGACAACAAATTCAATTTTAGGTGCCGCTGAGCCTGATTCCACAGTTTATGAAGTTTTGGAATTGGGCTGGACTCTATACCTTTGGTAGTGATGAGCCAAACATACCTTGGCTCGGTTTTGAAAGGTTGGAAAGCTTCACTGAAGTTGGGATATTGAATCCCAACCCCACAGAAGTCAAGGACAGCCAAATGTTAAAAATCGGTAGTGGCCAATTTCAAGGCTAATGGGTGAGGAATTATCAAACAGATGGCAAGGGGGGGCTGAACCAAAGCAAATCTTCAGTATGTCCCAGCCTGCTTCCAATCTTGTGTTCCCAGCGTGTCCCAGCCTGCTTCCAATCTTGTGTTCCCAGCGTGTCCCAGCCTGCTTTAAATCTTCTGTTCTCAGTGTGTCCCAGCCTGCTTCCAATCTTGTGTTCCCAACGTGTCCCAGCCTGCTTCCAATTTTGTGTTCCCAGCGTGTCCCAGCCTGCTTCCAATTTTGTGTTCCCAGAGTGTCCCAGCCTGCTTCCAGCCTCGTGTTCCCAGAGTGTCCCAGCCTGCTTCCAGCCTCGTGTTCCCATATGTCCCAGCCTGCTTCCAGCCTCGTGTTCCCATATGTCCCAGCCTGCTTCCAGCCTCGTGTTCCCAGTATGTCCCAGCCTGCTTCCAGCCTCGTGTTCCCAGTATGTCCCAGCCTGCTTCCAGCCTCGTGTTCCCAGTGTGTCCCAGCCTGCTTCCAGCCTCGTGTTCCCAGTGTGTCCCAGCCTGCTTCCAGCCTCGTGTTCCCAGTGTGTCCCAGCCTGCTTCCAGCCTCGTGTTCCCAGTGTGTCCCAGCCTGCTTCCAGCCTCGTGTTCCCAGTGTGTCCCAGCCTGCTTCCAGCCTCGTGTTCCCAGTGTGTCCCAGCCTGCTTCCAGCCTCGTGTTCCCAGTGTGTCCCAGCCTGCTTCCAGCCTCGTGTTCCCAGTGTGTCCCAGCCTGCTTCCAGCCTCGTGTTACCAGTGTGTCCCAGCCTGCTTCCAGCCTCGTGTTACCAGTGTGTCCCAGCCTGCTTCCAGCCTCGTGTTACCAGTGTGTCCCAGCCTGCTTCCAGCCTCGGGTTACCAGTGTGTCCCAGCCTGCTTCCAGCCTCGTGTTACCAGTGTGTCCCAGCCTGCTTCCAGCCTCGTGTTACCAGTGTGTCCCAGCCTGCTTCCAGCCTCGTGTTCTCAATGTGTCCCAGCCTGCTTCCAGCCTCGTGTTCCCAGTATGTCCCAGCCTGCTTCCAGCCTCGTGTTCCCAATGTGTCCCAGCCTGCTTCCAGCCTCGTGTTCCCAGTATGTTCCAGCCTCGTGTTCCCAGTGTGTCCCAGCCTGCTTCCAGCCTCGTGTTCCCAGTATGTTCCAGCCTCGTGTTCCCAGTGTGTCCCAGCCTGCTTCCAGCCTCGTGTTCCCAATGTGTCCCAGCCTGCTTCCAGTCTTGTGTTCCCAGCGTGTCCCAGCCTGCTTCCAGCCTTGTATTCCCAGCGTGTCCCAGCCTGCTTCCAGTCTTGTGTTCCCAGCGGGTCCCAGCCTGCTTCCAGCCTTGTGTTCCCAATGTGTCCCAGCCTGCTTCCAGCCTCGTGTTCCCAATGTGTCCCAGCCTGCTTCCAGCCTTGTGTTCCCAGTGTGTCCCAGTCTGCTTTAAGACTTGAGTTACCAGTGTGTCCCAGTCTTCTCCCAGCATTGAGTTCCCAGTGTGTCTCAGTCTACTCCAAGCCTCATGTTCCCAGTGTGTCCCAGTATACTCCAGCTGTCACGATCTGGGTCAGGTTCAGAGACCAGTTGCTACAGCAGTTGTAAGGCTTACCTGAAACCAGCAGGATTGGTACACCAGCGGCCCACCCTGGGAATGACGCAGGCTCACCTGAGGTGCGGGGTCTAAGCATCCACCGGTCTTCCCCAGAGCTCCTAATGGTGGAGATGGATTTGGCTGCGTGTGAATACCAGGTCGCAGATCTCAGGATCACCCCACCAGGGAATGAGTAGGCTGGAAACCAAAAGCGGATCAAACAGTTCAGGGATCAAACAGAAGCGGAGTCAGTCACAAGTCAAGGGTCGGTCACCAATGGTAGTAGATAGGATGAGGCAGAATCGTAGTCAGTAGCAAGCCAAAGGTTGGTAATGTAGATGAAGACAGCAGCAGGAACAGTAAGCGGGATATTGGCTGGTAAGGCACAATAATCTGGCAACCAGGAAGTGCAGAGACATGGCTTTTATAGGAAGTTCATGGGAGGAGCAAGGAGTTCAAGGTTCAAGACAAAACAGGGAAAAAGGCAGGATCATCCAAAGAATTGTCAAGGGAGCTGTCCAGCATTCCAGGTGGCTCAGTGAGAAGAAACACTGTCTCTCACTGCAGAAGGCCCAGGTTCGATTTCAGGCTCTGACACCAGCCTTGTGTTCCCAGTGTTTCTCAGTCTACTCCCAGCCTTGTGCTCCTAGTATGCCCGTGTCTGCTTCCAGCCTTGTGTTCCCAGTGTGTCTCAGCCTGCTTCCAGCCTTGTGTTCCCAATGTGTCCCAGCCTGCTTCCAGCCTTTTGTTACCAGTGTGTCCCAGCCTGCTTCCAGCCTTGTGTTCCCAATGTGTCCCAGTCTGCTTCCAGCCTTGTGTTCCCAATGTGTCCCAGTATTTCCCAGTCTTCTTCCAGCCTTGTGTTCCCAGTGTATCCCAGTCTTCTTGAAGCCTCGTGTTCCCAGTGTGGCCCAGTCTTCTTCCAGCCTTGTGTTCCCAGTGTGTTGCAGCCTGCTTACAGCCTTGTAATCCCAGTGTGTCCCAGCCTGCTTCCAGCCTTGTGTTCCTAGTGTGTCCCAGTGTTCTTTTAGCCTTGTGTTCCCAGTGTGTCCCAGCCTGCTTCCAGCCTTGTGTTCCCAATGTGTCCCAGTCTGCTTCCAGCCTTGTGTTCCCAGTGTGTCCCAGTCTACTTCCAGCCTTGTGTTCCCAGTGTGTCCCAGTCTACTTCCAGCCTTGTGTTCCCAGTGTGTCCCAGCCTTCTTTTAGCCTTGTGTTCCCAGTGTGTCCCAGCCTTGTGTTCCCAGTATTTCCCAGTCTTCTTCCAGCCTTGTGTTCCCAGTGTGTCCTTTTCTTCTTCCAGCCTTGTGTTCCCAGTGTGTTCCTGTCTTCTTCCAGTCTTATGTTCCCAGTGTGTCCCAGTCTACTCCAAGCCTTATGTTCCCAGTGTGTCCCAGTCTACTCCAAGCCTTGTGTTCCCAGTATGTCCCAGTCTGCTTCCATCCTTGTGTTCCCAGTATGTCCCAGTCTGCTTCCAGCCTTGTGTAGCCAGTGTGTCCCAGTCTGCTTCCAGCCTTGTGTAGCCAGTGTGTCCCAGCCTGCTGTCAGCCTTGAGTTACCAGTGTGTCCCAGTCTTCTCCCAGCATTGTGTCCCCAGTATGTCCTAGTTTTCTCAATGTGTCCTAGTCTTTTTCCAGCCTTGTGTTTCCAGTGTGTCCCAGTCTTCTTCCAGCCTTGTGTTCCCAGTATGTCCTAGTCTTCTTCTAGCCTTGTGTTCCTAGTGTGTCCCAGTTTTCTTCTAGCCTTGTGCTCCTCAGTCTTTCTTCTTCTGTTGTCAATCCATACACTCCTCCCTGCATTCCATCTTCCTCAGTGTCTCTCTTTGCACCTCAGTTTGTTACCTGTTTATTGGCATCAATGTTTTTTCTCTGTGAGTTCCACTCAGTCTCTATATCAGCATCCGTGTCTTTCCCACCTGTATTTGCTGTTGTCTCTGTGTTGTCCTCTTGCTATTTCTCCTGTCTTTCCTGTTGCCTTGTGAGTCCATTGTCCAAGCACTGCAAGGGAGTTTTCATTTGCTCTCAGTCTTGACCTGCACGTGTGAGTTGGAGGACTATAACCTGAGCATCGCCTGCAGCCTAACTTCTCCACCTCTAGGAGCTCTGGCAAAGACTAGGTGGTACCTTGGACTTGGCCCTTCTCAGGGCTTTCACTAAGTGTGTAGGCATGCCACGTGCTCTGTGTCTATTCTGGATGGCCACCATTTGTCCAGCTTGCTCAACCAGACCTGGTCAGCTATTCTGCTCCTGATGGAAGCTGATTCCCAAGTCATGACAGACAATAATCAAATGATATTCAAATTAATGTATAAAGACCATAAGAATCGCTTCACATGAGTTGCTGATGAGCACTCTATCCTAACCGTATCAATATTACAGATCGCATAATTATCATAGCTGGTCATACTTTTTGCATGAAAGAGGTGCATGTACCTTGAATGAATGACAGATTGGAACAGTGTATATGGACTGAAGCATCGGTTTACAGTTGTATATCAGGAATAAAGAGGGTTTAGGATATAAAGAGTACTCTTTAGATTAATAAAATTTCTGCCGGTCAGTAAAAATCTTCTATAGGAAAGAAATATAGAAATTGCTTACTGTTAAGGCCCGATTGACACTCCAAGACGTTTCTCGGGGCGGCAGTTCCTCTGAGTTCCACAAGGCGGTGAACTCACTTTTACCCAGACAGGAAGTCTCTATGGTAGACAGGAAGTTATCAGGTACAGAAAGGAAATGTTGTCAGTTACAGACAGGAAGTTCCATGTTAAAAGAATTACAGAGGAGACATTGCTGGAACTGGCAGCAGAGGAGGTAATAAGACCATATTTTATCATATCTCCCATCACTCTCCATTATGAGGAACCAAATTTCTCCACCCTGCTTTGCCCTTTAAATCCCCCTCTTTTCAGTCTGATGTACACCTAGACCAATCGATATCCAATTTATCTGTCCAAAGTGTTTCTAACTCTCTCAGTATTTCATCAGATTTCTCGTATTGAAGTGACAACACTGGTATAGAAGAAAAGTAATGGGGACAGAAAACAGGAGTGGGTGTAACTGATCACTTTGTCACCAAACCCAAATTAAAGTTTTCCCTGTAAAGGTCAATTCTTCCCTCTCTGAATGGAGCTCCAATGCCGGCTGAAGTCTTCTTCAGAAACCAACACCACCAGGAAGTGCTGATCTCCTGGTCCTTCACAGAGCTCTGTGGTTCCTCCCTCTGATTTCCTCAGTACTACTGGACATGGTACAGTGTTACGGCACAAAGAAACAGTAGTGACATGGAGTTTGATTAGAAAAACCCCAGAGGGAACCCAGGAAATGAAAAGTCCAAGAAGAGTTGGTTTCTGAAGAAAACTTCATCCAGAGTTTGGTCTTCATCAGAGCGGTGCTCAGTATTTTGGGTAGAAGCAGAGGTAAAGATTTATAGGCAATCATGATTTGTATGTATGGGGGTGTGTAGGGGGTGTAGCCCCTGCGTTAATGTGTCTCCATCTCAGTAAGTTGGACAGAGTGCTAAATATTTACACCCAGTAACCCTAGTTGGGAGGACGTAGAGAGGAGACATTGCTGGAAGCGTTAGCAGAGGAGGTAATAAGATCTTGTTGTCTATTTACACCCAGGAACCCCCTGTCATGTCTGTCCTCTTCCTCCATCATCACATCCGTCCTCTTCCTCCATCGTCACGTCTGTCCTCTTCTTCCATCATCATGTACATCCTCTTCCTCTTCATAGTCATGCCCGTTCTCTTCCTCCATAGTCATGCCCGTCTTCTTCCTCCATAGTCACTGTGGCATCTTTTATCTCATATTATCCCCCCCATACATCTCCATCCTAATGTTGTGCAACCAGTACAGTCCAGATCATTCGCTGTTATAAATTATTGATCTACAGGAAACCTGTATAGATCACATGACCAATGAGGATGGAGGAGGACCGGAGTCACATGACTGAGAGGATACTAAACCTCACCCTGGAGATCATCTACTTGCTGACCGGAGAGGTGAGGAGGATTCTGGGAGGTCACATGACATCACTCTCATCTTTATTAATAAAACACAGACCTGACCGGAGAGGTGAGGAGGATTCTGGGAGGTCACATGAAATCACTCTCATCTCTATTAATAAAACACAGACCTGACTGGAGAGGTGAGGAGGATTCTGGGAGGTCACATGAAATCACTCTCATCTCTATTAATAAAACACAGACCTGACCGGAGAGGTGAGGAGGATTCTGGGAGGTCACATGAAATCACTCTCATCTCTATTAATAAAACACAGACCTGACCGGAGGGGTGAGGAGGATTCTGGGAGGTCACATGACATCACTCTCCTCTATTAATAAAACACAGACCTGGCCGGAGAGGTGAGGAGGATTCTCGGAGGTCACATGACATCACTCTCATCTCTATTAATAAAACACGGACCTGACCAGAGAGGTGAGGAGGATTCTGGGAGTCTAACATGATATTCCTATTGGTTCCTCAATACAGAAATTTCCTCTTCTGAAGTCAGGTGATCATATGACCATCACAGTGCCTCCATGTGACTCCCTAAACCCTGAGAGACACAACATGCAGAAGATTCTAGAAGTCGCCAAGAAGATGATGGAGCTGCTGACAGGGGAGGTGAGCGGTGCCGGGAATTCTGGGACATTCTCCAGTAACAGACAAGGGATGTGTCTGGATGGTGACTGTATCATTGTGTGTGTCAGGTTCCTATAAGGTGTCAGGGTGTCACTGTCTATTTCTCCATGGAGGAGTGGGAGTATTTAGAAGGACACAAGGACCTCTACAAGGACGTCATGATGGACAATCAGCCGCCTCTCACATCACCGGGTAAGAGGAGACTTTATTGGAAAGGAGAGAGCAGTACGGAGGATCCACCTAGATCCTCCATCATCTGATAAACAGATAGAAACAATGGATTCAGTCAGTGTGTGTGTTTCCTACAGATGGATCCAGTCATGGGAACCCACCAGAGAGATGTCCCCGTCCTCTGTATTCCCGGGATTCCACACAGGAAGGTCACACTATCCCTCACCATCATCAGGTAGATGGATCCAGTCATGGGAACCCACCAGAGAGATGTCCCCGTCCTCTGTATTCCCGGGATTCCACACAGGAAGATCACACCATCCCTCACCATCATCAGGTCGGTGGAGTTGAGGGTCGGGAACATAAAGTGATGGAACACTCTGACATGTGGAGACGATGTGTGGACTCTACAAGATGAGATGTTCTATGTGATCTCACATCATAAATCCTTCTATGTTACAGATGTTATTTTCTGCCATTCTGTTGCTTTAGGGTGAAGATCTGATGAACATGAAAGTTGAGGGTGAAGTAGAAGAGACGTATGTGAGGGATGATCAGCAATATACGGAGAAGGCTGGAATGAGGAGAACATTCCTAGAGGAGGACACTCCTACAGAGATCAGCACAGGTGACCAGAGTCTATTCTTCTCTTATCTCTGCTCTGTTATCGCCCCCCCAGCCCCCATTGGTTCCTGCTCCTCTGACAAGGTGGTGTAAATGTAGAAGTGATCTGGGAGGAGGAGCAAAGGCCCTTTGACTGAAGAAGGGAAGAGTCTCAGCTGGTTGGGACATCCACAGAAAACATCTGCTCCCTCCTATCTCCCTGATCCAGATGGAATCTTGATGGAAGTGAACTAACCCCCTCCTATCTATTGATGATGTTTTTCTATTTTTCCAGGACCCGCCATGGAGAAACCCTCAAAGGATCGTCTCACTTTATCTCCAGGTTGTAAAATGGAAGATGAGGACATCCCAGGAGATTGTGCCGGAGAAAAGACAATGAGCTCCACTATAGATGGTGGACTTCCCAGTGTGGAGGGACCATGGAATTCCTCTGACTCTGAGCAACCTCGTAATGTGGGGGATGGGTCCGGGGTTCAGAGGGAGAAGAAATTTTCCTGTTTTCAATGTGGGGAAATTTTCACCTCTGAAGTAAGCCATACTGTACATCAGAGGTTTCACACAGGTGAGAAGCTTCATTGCTGCTCTGAGTGCGGGAAGTGTTTTCTTCATAAATCAAAACTCGACATACATTACAGATCTCATACGGGGGAGAAGCCGTTTTGCTGTCCTGAGTGCGGGAAATGTTTTTCACGGAAGTCCTGTCTTTCCATACATCAGAGATTGCACAAGGGGGAGAAGTTGTATTCCTGCCTTGACTGTGGAAAGGTTTTCTCACAGAAGACCCATCTTTCCAGGCATCAGAGACTGCACACAGGAGAAAAGCCTTATGCTTGCCCTGAGTGCGGGAAATGTTTTCCATGGAAATCAGACCTTGTTATACATCAAAGATCTCACACTGGGGAGAAGCCGTATTCCTGCCCTGAGTGCGGGAAATGTTTTTCAGGCAAGACCAGTCTTACCCAACATCGGAGGTCTCACACGGGGGAGAAGCCGTTTTCCTGTTCTGAATGCGAGAAATGTTTTTCACGGAAGTCCATTCTTACTGCCCATCAAATATGGCATACGAGAAAAAAGCTGTTTTCCTGCCCTGTGTGCGGGAAATGTTATCCACGGAAATCTGAACTTGTCAAACATCAAAAATCTCATATTGGGGGAGAAGCTCTATTTGTGTGCTGAGTGTGGGAAGCGTCTTTCACTGAGGGAATGTCTTCTGAAACATCAAAGAACCCACACAACCCTCGAGGTGTATTAGTATCCTGAGTGTGGGAAATGTCTTCTATATGGATGATATGTTGCCGGACATCAGGGATCTCACACTGGGAGGAAGCACACCTTGATATACACCTCAGAAAACACGTGGTTGAGCGCTCCTCTGATCTTTATCATGGAAGAAACACTTTATAAGGAGATCAGAGATCACTAAAGACTTCAAAGTGCTGCTGGCTTACTAAAGAGGAGTAAGATGAGGTCAGATATGCTTAGATAAGGGTCTGGTGGGAATTTGGGGAGGCCCACCTTGCTTTGTTTTTATAAGTCAGCCACCACCTCCCCCCCTCGCCTTATACAGGAAAAGAAATGCGTATTTGCTCCCCTGCTGATTTTTAATGTTTGCCCACTCACAAAGAAATGATCGGTCTAAAAATCGAATGTTCGGTGTATTGTAACAATGAGAGACAGAATAGCAACAACAAATTCAGCAGAAATGCATGTCTAACAAATGATGACTGATCTGCATGTTCATGAGGGAAATAAGGATTTGATCCCCTATCATTCAGCAGGATTTCTGGCTACCAGGTGTCTTTCATACAGGTAACAAGCTGAGATTAGAAGCATTCTCTTAAAGGGAGTGCTGCTAATCTCATTTTGTTACCTGTATAAAAGACACCTGTCCACAGGAGCAATCAAACCATCAGATTCCAAACTTTCCACCATGGCAAAGAGCAAAGAGCTGTCCAAGGATGTCAGGGGTAAGATTGTAGACCTACACAAGGCTGGACTGGGCTACCAAACTATGGCCAAGTAGCTTGGTGAGAAGGTGACAACAGTTGGTGCAATCATTCACAAATGGAAGAAACACAAAACAACTGTCAGTCTCCCTAGGTCTGGTGCACCATGCAAGATCTCACCTCGTGGAGTGTCAATGATCATGAGAACAGTGAGGAATCATCCCAGAACCACAAGTGAGGATCTTGTCAATGATCTCCAGGCAGCTGGGACCACAGTCACCAAGAAAACAATTGGTAACACACTACGCCGACAAGAACTGAAATCCTGCAGTGCCCGCAAGGTCCCTCTGCTCAAGAAAGCACATGTCCAGGTCCGTCTGAAGTCTGCCACTGAACATCTGAATGATGCAGAGGAGGACTGGTTGAAAGTGTTGTGGTCAGATGAAACCAAAATCCAGCTCTTTGGCATCAACTCAACTGCGCTTGTTTGGAGGAGGAGGAATGCTGTCTATGACCCCAACAACACCATCCCAACTTTCAAACGTGGTGGAAACATTCTGCTTTGGGGGTGTCTTTCTGCTAAGAGGACAGGACAACTGCACCGCATCAAAGGGACGATGGACGGGGCAATCTACCATCAAATCTTGGGTGAGAACCTTCTTCCCTCAGCCAGGGCATTGAAGATGGGTCGTGGATTGGTGCTCCAGCATGACAATGACCCAAAACACACGGCCAAGGCTGCTCAAGTAGTGGCTCAAGAAGAAGCACATTAAGGTCCTGGAGTGGCCTAGCCAGTCTCCAGACCTTAATCCGATTGAAAATCTGTGGAGGGAGCTGAAAGTTCGAGTTGCCAAACGTCAGCCTCCAAACCTTAAAGACTTGGAGAGGATCTGCCAAGAGGAGTGGGCCAAAATCCCTCCTGAGATGTGTGCAAACCTTAGGGCCAACTCCAGGAAACGTCTGACCTCTGTGATTGCCAACAAGGGATTTGCCACCAGGTACTAAGTCATGTTTTGTGAAGGGGATCAAATCCTTATTTCCCTCATGAACACGCAAATCGGTGCATAATTTGTTAGACATGCATTTCTGCTGAATTTGTTGTTGCTATTCTGTCTCTCAGTGTTACAATACACCGAACATTCGATTTTTAGACCGATCATTTCTTTGTGAGTGGGCAAATATTCAACATAAGCAGGGGAGCAAATACGCATTTCCTTCACTGTATGCATTCAGCTATCAGCCAGAACTCATGAATGGGTCAGATGGGCATTCTTCAGATACAAACATGCTTTATATGTCAAACTTTGATAAATAGGACAGTTATTTGTATCCATTCTTATTTTTTTGTACATTTGATGACTTTGTGTGATCCCATAAAGTCGGACAATTTTTTAATCTTGCCGGCCTTTTCATTGAAACAATTACAAACAATCACCTAAAGCTCTAAGAAATACCACATGTGCCTAAATATCCATGTTTTCTTTCATTTCACCATTTTCTAATGTCTCACCACCTTTTCTTTTACTCTCATTGCCCTCCCCTCCAACACTTTTTTTTGACCATCCAACCATTCCAGAAATCGACCCCGTATCATAGAAGGCAGATTACTATTCAGGTTCAAACCATACATGTTCCATAAAGATTATACCACAATGAAGGCTCAGCATTATGAAATCCCATGGGACTATGGCAGTTGGGGCCAATAGAAGATAGGACCATGAAAACCCAATGGGCTATGCTAGTTGAGGCCAGTAAAAGAAAGGACTATGAAAACCCATGGGGCTATGCCAGCTGGGACCAATGGAAGATAGGACCACAAAAACCCATTTGGCTATACCAGTTGAGGCCAGTAGATGATAGGACCATGAAAACCCATGGGGTCATGCCAGTTGGGGCCAGTGGAAGAAAGGACCATGAACATTCATGGGGCTATGCCATTTGGGGCCAGTAGAGCACAGGACAATGAAAATTAAATGGGCTATGCCAGTTGAGGCCAGTAGAAGATAGAACCATGAAACCCCATGGGGCTATGCCAGCTGGGGCCAGTAGAAGATAGGACTACAAAAACCCATTGGGCTATACCAGTTGGGGCCAGTAGATGATAGGACCATGAAAACACATGGGACTATGCCAGTTGGGGGCAGTGGAAGATATGACCATGAACATTCATGGGACTATGCCATTTGAGGCCAGTAGAAGATAGGACCATGAAAACCCATGGGGCTATGCCAGTTGGGGCCAGTAGAAGTTAGGACCATGAAAACCCATAGGCCTATGCTAGTTGGAGCTAGTAGATGATAGGACCATGAAAACCCTTGGGGCTATCCTATTTGGGGCCAGTAGAAAATAGGACCATGAAAACCCATGGGGCTATGCCAGCTGGGGCCAGTAGAAGATAGGACTACAAAAACCCATTGGGCTATACCAGTTGGGGCCAGTAGATGATAGGGCCATGAAAACACATGGGGCTATGCCAGTTGGGGGCAGTGGAAGATAGGACCATGAACATTCATGGGACTATGCCATTTGAGGCCAGTAGAAGATAGGACCATGAAAAGACATGGGTCTATGCCAGTTGGGGCCAGTGGAAGATAGGGCCATGAAAATTCATAGGGCTTTGCCATTGGGGCCAGTAGATGATAGGACCATGAAAACCCATAGGACTATGCCAGTTGGGGCCAGTAGAAGTTAGGACCATGAAAACCCATAGGCCTATGCTAGTTGGAGCTAGTAGATGATAGGACCATGAAAACCCTTGGGGCTATCCTGTTTGGGGCCAGTAGAAAATAGGACCATGAAAACCCATGGGGCTATGCCAGTTGGGGACAGTAGAATATAGGACCACGAAAATCTACTAGGCTGTACCATTTGAGGCCAGTAAAAGATAGGACCACGAAAACCCATGGGACTATGCCAGCTTGGGCCAGTAAAAGATAGGACCATGAAAACCCATAGGCCTATGCCAGTTGGAGCCAGTAGATGATAGGACCATAAAAAACCATGGGGCCATGCCAATTAGGACCATGAAAACCCTTGGGGCTACCCTATTTGGGGCCAGTAGAGGATATGACCATGAAAACCCATGGTGCTATGCTAGTTGGGGTTAGTAGATGATAGGACCATCAAATAATATGGGGCTATGCCAGATGGGGCCAGTAGATGATAGGACCATAAAAAATCATGGGGCCATGCCAATTAGGGCCAGTAACAGATATGACCATGAAAATCCATGGGGCTATCAAACTTGGGGCCAGTAGAAAATGGCTGGTGGATGGGGACAGTGTCCACCAGCTGATATGGCACAACAGTTGCAAACGTTTAGTCAGGTTGATGTGGTAGTAGCTGCAAGCGACAGGCATCTTGTGCGTAAGGCAATGGATGATTGAGGTTTTAAATAGGATGAAGCTTTGAGGCTGAGGATGGAAGAGGGCATGGATGAATCAGAGCTGCAACAGACCACCTCTTCCAGTGAGCCTGTAATATTTCTTGGATACCACAGTACTGGCTGCAACTGAAAGCCTTAAAAGCAGATCGATCAAAATCTGGTGGTGTTGGGGACTGGGAGCTGGCAATATGGACTGGAGGAGGAAGAAGACAAGGATAGGAGGATGCATGTCCACTGTGCGCTCTGCTGATTTTAAGTTGCTCCCACTGCTGTTTGTGGTGGTGATTCAAGTGCAATAGTAGAGATGTGATCACCAAGGACGGGTACAGGTTGCGCTTTGTGGATCCTCTGCCAGAGGTTGAATACTGTCCCAGGTACATCCTCGGCCCACCGGAGAAAAAGATTCCATGGCACCGCCTTGGCTGTTTTGGTGAGCATGCATGAATACTCCAATGCTTAGTACTTAGGATTGCTAAACATGAAGAAGGTTCGGTACATTCAGAATTGGTCAAATTCTCAATGGTGAAAAAAAAAATCTCCAAAGAAAAGCTGATGGAAAAAAGAGATGAAGGAGCTTCATTAAGAGCTATCATTTTTGAAAGAAACAAAGCCCCATCTTACTGCTTAACCACAAAAAAAGCTTTGTCTTGTCAACTTCTGGAGGACATCTCTGTGTTGCATCATGCTTGGTGTCTGTTGACCTAGGAATGGCATCAGTAAAGGGGCACCTCTGTTGGAAGACATTACTGTTCATTCTTAGTACCCTTTGACCTTGGGGTTAGCAGTAAGGCTTGGCCAGTACTGCTGGAGGACATCACTGGGTTACATCATGTCTGGTGCCTGTTGATTGTCGGGATGGATGTGATGGAGGTGTAGGTGGGACAGAACACATGCGGAGTGCAGTGGGACACACAAGACTTAAATTGCGTGATTTGGAGGGCACACGATGTGTATAACAAGGTTCTGGCAAAAAAAAGAAGCTGAGTCCATACCACAAGGTGGTAGGCAACAAAGGGGGGTTAGTCCGTAGCACCGTCTGGGCCCACAACAGAGAGGCAGACTCTGGCAGGCAATGGGTTAGGTCCGAGTGACACAACAGGGTGGCAGACTGGCAGGCAGTGGGTTAAGTCCAGTGTCCTGGGAGGGCGAGGGGCTTCAGAACCTCTCCCAGCACACTAGCTTGCGGAGCGAGCAGGGAGGAGACACACACTGCGTGGGTCCTGCTCCGCTTTTTTATCTCCGAAGCAGGACCCAGCCGCCCTGGTGTTGGGTTGCCGTGGCAACAAGCCCCACCTCAATCTGGCCAAGGGAGCGCGGCCTTAGTCTCCAGCGGGTTCAGAGCGCGAGAACATCGAGGCCACGCTGTGGCCGCCGTGACAAGGGGAGGGGGCGTGCAGTGACATCCAGGTGGCCTGCCTGTGGGGAATCCACATGCAGGCACAGTGGGGAGGCAGACTCCTTGGCGCTCGGCCAAGGAGAGGTGTGGGGACTCTCAGCAGGAGGCAGCTCCATGGAGGCCAGCACACCACTTTATGTGGGCTACGTGCAGGCACAGGGGCATGTACTGGGAAAGGTGGGGTGCAGTGATCCGGAGGGGGACCATGACATTAGATAACTGGGTTTATGGTGCATGTCCTTGCAGTTTGTCTCTTATATCAAGGATCTTTGGCAGTCTTGCACCCTCTTTGCTGCTGTCTTTCCCGTTGCACCCGATCTGTAGCCCAGCCATCTGACTTGCTGAGATACTGAAGTTGCAGAACTCAGGATTTGTCTCCCTCCTCACTGTTCCTAGAAACAGATGTCAGGTCAGTGTGGGCAGCCATAGCTAGACTTGCTTCCACCATCATGGGGCTCCCAGCAGTCTCTTGAAGTACCCCAGACACCAGCTACCTCGTGCTGCCATGCTGGGGTCTATGGTCTCTGTTGCATGAAAACCACCTTTAAAAAGAACTGGTTTAGACTCTACCAGCCCCTCTATGTTGTATCCTCCCCCTCTCCTTGGAGAAGTTCACTCTCCTACAATATCTGGCTAATCCCTCACCACATCCTGGAGTCAGGAGCCATTTCCACCCTTTCCTCATCACTTAGGTTCTTTTCATATACCATATAAAAGATACGGGAGAGGAGGGGTGATTCTATATCTAGTCTAGGGTATGGGACCCCGTCCTGCTCTGCTGTAGTAGAGGAGGTCTGCTTGTTGTTGGGTACATCTGACCCGTGTCACCCATGTTTCCATTGCCTGAACCTTCTTTGAATGAACAGCAACACCAAAGAGCTTGCAAAGCCACCTGGGAAGGTTTCACCAAGGTAGATTTTGGCAAGCAAATTTCTCCTAAGCAGTGTCGGATAAAGAGAACTTAGAGAGTAATTATGACGAAATTCCTAAACAGCTTTGCTGCAAAACTCATAGTGCCAAAATTGTTCATCCCAATCAGTAATCTATTTCTGTCCCCCTTGGTGGGAATGGAGGTGACCCCTCTATGAGGACATACAGTCCATACACACCCAGCGCAAGGCCGGGGTCACACTACCAGACGCTTCTCAGGGCTCCACAAGGTGGCAATCTCACTTCTACCCAGACAGGAAGTCTCTATGGAAGACAGGAAGTGATGTCAGGTATAAATAGGAAGTTCCGGGTGAGAGGTGAGTCGGGAGGAAGTAGAGAGGAGACATTGCTGGAAGTGGCAGCAGAGGAGGTAATAAGATCTGATTTTATATTTATACTCGGTAACCCCCCCATCATGTCCGTCCCCTTCCTCCATCGTCCCATTCGTCCTCTTCTTCCATCGTCACCTCTGTCCTCTTTTTCCATCATCATGTCCTTCCTCTTCCTCCATTGTCACGTCCATCCTCTTCCTCCATCGTCACATCCATCCTCTTCCTCCATCGTCATATCCATCCTTGTCCTCCATCGTCATGTCCGTCCCCTTCCTCCATCGTCCCATCCATCTTCTTCCTCCATCGTCATATCCATCTTCATCCTCCATCATCACGTCGGTCATCTTCCATCGTCACGTCCATCCTCTTCCTCCATCGTCATGTCCGCCCTCTTCCTCCATCGTCACTTTCATCCTCTTCCTTCATCGTCACATCCTTCCTCCTCCATCGTCACGTCCTTCTTCTTCCTCCATCGTCATATCCGTCCTCTTCCTCCGTAGCCACTGTGACGTCTTTTATCTCCAGCAGATGATGATACACACATATATAGTGTGGGAACCCAGATTAACCCCTTCAGGGGCAGAACTTTTCCCCACTTATGGGGCCAGAATATAGTCTTCACTCTGAAACTCCTTCTTCTCTCCTCAGTTGTCCCTGCTTTTACGTCTGTTGTTTAGACCTACAAAAAAAAATGTTCTATTTAACGGAAAATGTTCTGCCTGTACGTGGACTCTTCACATTGAGTAATGGGTCCCACTACTGCCGTGTCATCTGAGAACTTCATAATATGATCACTTAGATACTTAGCTAAGCAATAGTAGGTCAGCAGTGCATACAGTAAGGTGCTCAAGACACGTCCCGAGGTAGATCTGGTATTGAGGATGATGGAAGAGGGTGAAATACTGTGAATTCTAACAGAATGGGACCTATTTATTAAAAAGTCCTGTACCCGGTTGAACAAAAGTGAGCTAATTCTGAGTAAAGTAAGTTGACGTATTGGGGTTTGTGGAATAGGAATACAGAAGCAGAACAAGAATCCAAAAAAGCAGTCCGTCTAACAGAAGAATCCTTATTCTCCAAGTGAGCAAGAGCCAGATGAAATACCAGTGAAATGGCATCTCCAGTAGATTGGTTTTGTCTGTAGGCATCCTGATGGAGGTCTCCTCTGAAAACGTTCGGCATTCTGAGGGTCTACTCTAAGCACCATGAGCATTCTGAGGGTCTACTCTGAAGACTATGGGTATTCTGAGGGTCTACCCTGAAGACGATGGGCATTCTGAGGGTCTACTCTGAAGACTATGGATGTTATAAAGATTTTCTCTGAAGACTATGTGCAATCTGAGGGCCTATTCTGAAGACTATGGTTATTTTGAGGGTTTGCTCTGAATACTATAGTTATTTTGAGGGTCTACTCTGAAGACTATGGCTACTCTGAGGGTCTGCTCTGAAGACTATGGCTACTTTGAGGGTCTGCTCTGAAGACTATGGCTACTTTGAGGGTCTGCTCTGAAGACTATGGCTACTCTGAGGGTCTGCTCTGAAGACTATGGCTACTCTGAGGGTCTGCTCTGAAGACTATGGCTACTCTGAGGGTCTGCTCTGAAGACTATGGCTGTTCTGATGGTCTACTCTGAAGACGATGGGCATTCTGAGGGTCTACTCTGAATACTATGGATGTTATAAAGATTTTCTCTGAAGACTATGTGCACTCTGCGGGCATATTCTGAAGACTATGGTTATTCTGAGGGTTTGCTCTGAAGACTATGGTTATTTTAGGGTCTGATCTGAAGACTATGGTTATTTTGAGGGTCTGCTCTGAAGACTTTGGTTATTTTGAGGGTCTGCTCTGAAGACTGTGGTTATTTTGAGGGTTTGCTCTGAAGACTATGGTTATTCTGAAGGTCTACTCTGAAGACTATGGTTATTCTGAGGGTCTGCTCTGAAGACTATGGTTATTTTGAGGGTCTGCTCTGACGACTATGGTTATTCTGAGGGTCTAATCTGAAGACTATGTCTATTCTGAGGGTCTGATCTAAAGAGTGGTTATTCTGAGGATCTACACTGAAGACTATCATTATTCTGATAGTCTACACTGAAGACTATTGTTATTCTGAGGGTTTGCTCTGAAGACTATGGTTATTTTGAGGGTTTGCTCTGAAGACTATGGTTATTTTGAGGGTCTATCTGAAGACTGTGGTTATTTTGAGGGTCTACTATGAAGACTGTGGTTATTTTGAGGGTTTGCTCTGAAGACTATGGTTATTTTGAGTGTCTGCTCTGACGACTATGGCTACTCTGAGGGTCTGCTCTGAAGACTTTGGCTATTCTGAGGGTTTGCTCTGAAGACTATGGCTATTCTGAGGGTCTGCTCTAAAGACTATGACTGTTCTGAGGGTCTGCTCTGAAGACTATGACTGTTCTGAGGGTCTGCTCTAAAGACTATGACTGTTCTGAGGGTCTGCTCTAAAGACTATGACTGTTCTGAGGGTCTGCTCTAAAGACTATGACTGTTCTGAGGGTCTGCTCTGAAGACTATGACTGTTCTGAGGCTCTACTCTGAAGGATGTGGGCATTCTGAGGGTCTACTCTGAAGGCAATCGTCGTCTTCATATGTGCCATGAACAGCCTTTTGAAGTATTTCACCATGACTAGGGTTGGTACTGTTGGGTGATGATCATTCAGGCATAACACTGTTTATCTCTTTGGGACAAGAATAATTGCAGTAGTCTTAGGGAATGTGATGAAAGTTGCTAGAGAAAGTTGTCCCTCGACACCACTTAAAATTGGTGTGCACAGTCTCTAAGCACCTAATCTGAAAAATTATCAGAGGATGAAGCCTTGGAAGGTTGCCTTTTAGCAAGGAACTCCTCAACCCTGTTTTCGACACCGTGAAGGGCAGTTGCCCTGTTTAAGGGTTGAGCCTGGAGCCAAGGAAAGTGTTGAATTCCTCCAAATGCGCTTAAAAATTGTTCAGAGCATAAGGAAGAGAAGGATCTGTCGAACATTCTGCATTCATGCTGGTGTAATGCTCTTAATGCCCCCAACATGCTCCATTGGTTGTGGAAAAGTGACTGAATTATGTGAATATATTTAGCCTTAGCTCTCCTTACACTAGCAGTGGGGTTTCTCCTTGTGCCACCAAGCCTGAACATGGAATCATTGGCTTTCAGAAGAGATTGAACCTCTACATTTATCCAGGGTTTCTGGTCAAGGTGGATGGTTCTCCACACATTTGCTGATATAGGCCATACCAGACCATGCCTATTCCTCCAGGTCCACACCCCTGTTTGAACTCGAGGAGGCAGCATCACCAGGCCGCACACTAATAGTATTTATTGTTGGTTTACCGAACCTTCAGCAAGGAGCAGTAAGAAAGTCCTTGTCTGCAGATCTAAAACTAAGCAAAACCAGTTCAGAGAGAAAACAGAAAGTGTAATTTCTAATCAGGGAGGTAGGACAAGATATAACAGGTCAACAGTTGGCAAGAAACACGACAAACACTAAGTAAACCCAATCTACATGTGCCAATTCCAACTGGGGGCAGCCCAACTATTAACCCCTTATATCCCCATCCTAATAATGTACAACCAATACAGTTCACTTAATTCTCCGCTCTCTGCCTACAGAAAAACCGGCATAGATCACATGACCAAATGAGGATGGAGGAGGACCGGAGTCACATGACTGAGAGGATACTAAACCTCACCCTGGAGATCATCTACTTGCTGACCGGAAAGGTGAGGAGGATTCTGGGTGGTCACATGACGTCACTCTCATCTCTATTAATAAAACACAAACCTGACCAGAGAGGTGAGGAGGATTCTGGGAGGACACATGACATCACTGATCTCTATTATTAAAACACAGACCTGACCGGAGAGGTGAGGAGGATTCTGGGAGGTCACCTGACATCACTCATCTCTATTAATAATACACAGACCTGACCGGAGAGGTGAGGAGGATTCTGGGAGGTCACATGACATCACACAGACCTGACCGGAGAGGTGAGGAGGATTCTGGGAGGTCACATGACATCACTCTCATCTCTATTAATAAAACACAGACCTGACCGGGGAGGTGAGGAGGATTCTGGGAGGTCACATGACATCACTGATCTCTATTAGTAAAACACAGACCTGACCGGAGAGGTGAGGAGGATTCTGGGAGGTCACATGACATCACTGAGCTCTATTAGCTCTAATAATAAAACACAGACCTGACTGGAGAGGTAAGGAGGATTCTGGGAGGTCACATGACATCACACAGACCTGACCGGAGAGGTGAGGAGGATTCTGGGAGGTCACATGACATCACACAGACCTGACCGGAGAGGTGAGGAGGATTCTGGGAGGTCACATGACATCACTCTCATCTCTATTAATAAAACACAGACCTGACCGGAGAGGTGAGGAGGATTCTGGGAGGTCACATGACATCAATCTCATCTCTATTAATAAAACACAGACCTGACCGGAGAGGTGAGGAGGATTCTGGGAGTCTAACATGATGTTCCTATTGGTTCCCCAATACAGAGATTCCCTCTTCTGAAGTCAGGTGATCATATGACCATCACAGTGCCTCCACGTGACTCCCTAAACCCTGAGAGACACAACATGCAGAAGATTCTAGAAGTCACCAAGAAGATGATGGAGCTGCTGACAGGAGAGGTGAGCGGTGCTGGGAATTCTGGGACATTCTCCAGTAACAGACAAGGCATGTGTCTGGATGGTGACTGTATCATTGTGTGTGTCAGGTTCCTATAAGGTGTCAGGGTGTCACTGTCTATTTCTCCATGGAGGAGTGGGAGTATTTAGAAGGACACAAGGACCTCTACAAGGACGTCATGATGGACAATCAGCAAACTTTGAGTTTTGTGAGGAATGAGATGATATTGAACCTCGCCCTGGAGATCCTCCACCTGCTGACTGGAGAGGTGAGTGTAATGAAGGGGTTAAATCTGATCCATGGGTGACATTTACTGGCCAGTCAGTGAGCCTTACTAGGAGAACATTAGTGACTTTGTTATATGACTTCCAAAAGGAGCTATAAATCTGACCACATTGTAAATATATCATTGGATGGAGATGTCCGTCCTTTGCTGAATTGGGACATTGTGGCCAATCCCTGGAGGACACATCTAGAGCTGACCATAGAGGTGAGGGATGATGGGGGAGTGAGATTTATCTTTGTATCACACAGAACTGTACAGGAGTCATGAAGAAATCTACCGACAATGAGACAAGATCCTCCAAAATCCAGAATCCCATCACCATCCCCCCACCTCCATCCCTGATCCCTACAAGACAGAAGATTCTAGAAGTCACCAAGAAGATGATGGAGCTGCTGACAGGAGAGGTGAGCGGTGCCGTGAATTCTGGGACATTCTCCAGTAACAGACAAGGGATGTGTCTGGATGGTGACTGTATCATTGTGTGTGTCAGGTTCCTATAAGGTGTCAGGGTGTCACTGTCTATTTCTCCATGGAGGAGTGGGAGTATTTAGAAGGACACAAGGACCTGTACAAGGACGTCATGATGGACAATCAGCCACCCCTCACATCACCGGGTAAGAGGAGACTTTATTGGAAAGGAGAGAGCAGTACGGAGGCTCCACCTAGATCCCCCATCATCTGATAAACACATAGAAACAATGGATTCAGTCAGTGTGTGTGTTTCCTACAGATGGATCCAGTCATGGGAACCAACCAGAGAGATGTCCCCGTCCTCTGTTTTCCCGGGATTCCACACAGGAAGGTCACATCATCCCTCACCATCATCAGGTAGATGGATCCAGTCATGGGAACCCACCAGAGAGATGTCCCCGTCCTCTGTATTCCTGGGATTCCACACAGGAAGGTCACACCATCCCTCACCATCATCAGGTAGATGGATCCAGTCATGGGAACCCACCAGAGAGATGTCCCTGTCCTTTGTATTCCCGGGTTTCCACACAGGAAGGTCACACCATCCCTCACCATCATCAGGTAGATGGATCTAGTCACGGGAACCCACCAGAGAGATGTCCCTGTCCTCTGTATTCCCGGGATTCCACACAGGAAAGTCACACCAACCCTCACCATCATCAGGTAGATGAGGAACAATCTCTGGTAGTTATACTTTATGTACAAGCATGTTCGTTACAAAAAATGTTTTATAACATATTGCAGAGTGGAAACCTCGGGGATGATAATATTATTGTTAAAGAAGAGTATAAAGAGGAAGATGAGGAGTATGGAGTGATGGAGGAGTTTTCTGAAGGACAAAATGATCTCTATGAAGACATTATGATAAGGCCACCTAATACCAGGAACCCACCAGAGAGATGTCCCCGTCCTCTGTATTCCTGGGATTCCACACAGGAAGGTCACACCATCCCTCACCATCATCAGGTAGATGAGGAACAATCACTGATAGATATGATTTATACACAAGCTTGTTTGTTAAAATGAATTTATTTTATATTCAGAGTAGAAACCTCCTGCATAATATTGTTCCTAAAGAGGAGGATGAGGAGTATGGAGTGATGGAGGAGCTTTCTGGAGGACACAAGGATATGATGGAGCCACCTAATACCAGGAACCCACCAGAGAGATGTCCCCGTCCTCTGTATTCCCGGGATTCCACACAGGAAGGTCAGACCATCCCTCACCATCATCAGGTAGATGGATCGAGTGATGGGAACCCACCAGAGAGATGTCCCCGTCCTCTGTTGTCCCGGGATTCCACACAGGAAGATCACACCATCCATCACCATCATCAGGTAGGTGGAGTTGAGGGTCGGGAACATAAAGTGATGGAACACTCTGACATGTGGAGACGATGTGTGGACTCTACAAGATGAGATGTTCTATGTGATCTCACATCATAAATCCTTCTATGTTACAGATGTTATTTTCTGCCATTCTGTTGGTTTAGGGTGAAGATCTGATGAACATGAAAGTTGAGGGTGAAGTAGAAGAGACGTATGTGAGGGATGATCAGCAATATACGGAGGAGGCTGGAATGAGGAGGACATTCATAGAGGAGGACACTCCTACAGAGATCAGCACAGGTGACCAGAATATATTCTTCTCTTATCTCTGCTCTGTTACCGCCCCCCAGCCCCCTTTGGTTCCTGCTCCTCTGACAAGGCGGTGTAATTGTAGAAGTAATCTGGGAGGACCAAAGGCTCTTTGACTGAAGAGGGGAGGAGTCCCAGCTGGTTGGGACATCCACAGAGAACATCTGCTCCCTCCTATCTCCCTGATCCAGATGGAATCTTGATGGAAGTGAACTAACCCTCTTCTATCTATTGATGATGTTTTTCTATTTTTCCAGGACCCGCCATGGAGAAACCCTCAAAGGATCGTCTCACTTTATCTCCAGGTTGTAAAATGGAAGATGAGGACATCCCAGGAGATTGTGCCGGAGAAAAGACAATGAGCTCCACTATGGATGGTGGACTTCCCAGTGTGGAGAGACCATGGAATCCCTCTGACTCTGAGCACCTTTGTACTGTGGGGGATGGGGCCGAGATTCAGAGGGAGGAGACATTTTCCTGTCCTGAATGTGTGGAAAGTTTTAGCTCTGCATTAAGTCTTTCTGTACATCAGAAATCTCATACAAGGGAGAAGCTTCATTCCTGTTCTGAGTGCGGGAAATGTTTCCTGCATCAATCAGAACTTGCCATACATTACAGATCTCACACGGGGGAGAAGCCATTTTCCTGTAATCAGTGCGGGAAATGTTTTTCACACAAATCTCATTTTTCCAGACATCAGAGGTTACACTCAGGTGAGCGGCCATATGCCTGCTCTGAGTGCGGGAAATGTTTCTCACGAAACTCCCATCTTTCCAGACATCAGAGAACTCACACAGGTGAAAAGGCATATGCCTGCCCTGAGTGCAAGAAATGTTTTTTTAGTAAATCAGACCTGGACATACATTACAGATCTCACACAGGGGTTAAGCCGTTTTCCTGCGATGAGTGCAGGAAATGTTTTTCACACAAATCACATTTTACCAGACATCAGAGGTTACACACAGGAGAGAAGCCATTTTCTTGCCCTGAGTGCGGGAAATGTTTCTCAAGGAAGTCTCATCTTTCCCGACACCAGAGAACTCACACAGGTGAAAAGCCATTTTCCTGCTCTGAGTGTGGAAAATGTTTTCTTTGTAAATCAAAACTGGATATACATTTTAGATCTCACACGGGGGAGAAGCTGCATTCCTGCCCTGAGTGCGGGAAATGTTATTCACAGAAATCAGAACTTGATTTACATAAAAAATCTCACACAGGGGAGAGACCGTATTCCTGCTCCGAGTGCAGAAAATGTTTTTTACACAAGTGCCATCTTTCCGTACACCAGAGATTACACACAGGTGAGAAGCCGTACACCTGTACTGAATGTGGGAAATGTTTTTCACAGAAGGCCAGTCTTTCTAGACATGAGCGACTACACACGGGGGAGAAGCCGTATTGCTGTCCTGAGTGCGGGAAATGTTTTTTAGAAAAGTCCAAGCTTTCTAGACATCAGAGACTGCACACAGGTGAAAAACTGTATTCTTGTTCTGAGTGCGGAAAAATATTTTCAGAGAAAGGCAAATTTTCCAGACATCAGCAATTGCACACGGGTGAGAAACCGTATGCCTGCCTTGAGTGCTGGAAATGTTTTCCACAGAAATCAGACCTTGTTATACATCAAAGATCTCACACGGGGGAGAGACCGTATTTGTGCTCTGAGTGCGGGAAATGTTTTTCAGATAAGAGCAATCTTTCCAAACATCAAAAATTGCACTCGGGTGAGAAGCCGCATTCCTGCGCTGAGTGTGGAAAATGTTATAAACAGAAATCAGAACTTGTTGTACATCAAAGATCTCATACGGAACAGGGTCCATAGTCCTACCCTGAGTGCGGAAAATGTTTTTTAAGGAAGTCTTATCTTTTCAGACATCAGAGAACCCACACCACCCTCGAGGTGTATTAGTGTTCCGAGTGTGGGAAATGTGTTCTCTATGGATGATATGTTGCCGGACATCAGAGATCTCACACTGGGAAGAAGCACACCTTGATATACACCTCAGAAAACACGTGGCTGAGCTCTCCTCTGATGTTTACAGGTGAAACTTGAAAAATGAGAATATGGTGCAAAAGTTCATTTATTTCAGTGCAGCAACTTAAAAGGTGAAGCTAATATATAAGATAGACTCATTACATGCAAAGCAAGATAGTGCAAGCCGTGATTTGTCATCATTGTGATGAGTATGGCTTACAGCTCATGAAAACCCCAAATCCACAATCTCAGAAAATGAGAACATTACATGCAATCAATAAAACAAGGATTGTACATAGAACAATATCGGACCTCTGAAAAGTAGAAGCATGCATATGTACTCAGTACTTGGTTTGGGCCCCTTTTGCAGCAATTACTGCCTCAATGCGGCGAGGCATGGAAGCTATCAGCCTGTGGCACTGCTGAGGTGTTATGGAAGACCAGGATGCTTCAATAGCGGCCTTCAGCTCTTCTGCATTGTTCGGTCTCATGTCTCTCATCTTTCTCCTGGCAATGGGGTTCAGGTCAGGCGATTTTGCTGGCCAATCAAGCACAGTAATCCCACGGTCATTGAACCAGGTTTTGGTGCTTTTGGCAGTGTGGGCAGGTGCCAAGTCCTGCTGGAAAATGAAGTCAGCATCCCCATAAAGCTCGTCTGTGGAAGGAAGCATGAAGTGCTCCAAAATCCCCTGGTAGACGGCTGCGTTGACCCTGGACTTAATGAAGCACAGTGGACCAACACCAGCAGATGACATGGCTCCCCAAATCAACACAGACTGTGGAAACTTCACACTGGACTTCAAGCATCTTGCAGTGTGTCCTCTCCATTCTTCCTCCATACTCCGGGTCCTTGGTTTCCAAATGAGATGCAAAAGTTGTTCTCATCAGAAAAGAAGACTTTGGACCACTGAGCAACAGACCAGGTCTGTTTTTCTTTAGCCCAGGTAAGACGCTTCTGACGTTGTTTGTTGTTCAGGAGCGGCTTGACAAGAGGAATACAACATTTCCAGGATCCGTCTGTGTGTGGTGGCTCTTGATGCACTGACTCCAGCCTCAGTCCACTCCTTGTGAAAGTCCCCAACACTTTTGAATGGCCTTTTCCTGACAATCCTCTCCAGAATGCGGTCATCTCTGCTGCTTGTGCACCTTTTTCTTCCACACTTTTCCCTTCCACATAACTTTCTATTAATGTGCTTTGATACAGCACTTTGGGAACATCCAATTTCTTTTGCAATTACCTTCTGAGGCTTTCCCTCCTTATGGAGGGTGTCAATGATGGTGTCAGGTCAGCAGTCTTTCCCATGATTGTGATTCCTACTGAACCAGACTGAGAGACCATTTAAAGGCTCAGGAACCCTTTGCAGGTGTTATGGCTTAATTAGCTGATTAGAGTGGGACACTTTGAGCCGAGAATATTGCACCTTTTCACAAAATTCTCATTTTCTGAGATTGTGGATTTAGGGTTTTCATGAGCTGTAAGCCATAATCATCACAATTATGACAAATCACAGCTTGAACTATCTTGCTTTGCATGTAATGAGTTTATCTCATATATTAGTTTCACCTTTTAAGTTGCATTCTTGAAATAAATGAACTTTTGCACCATATTCTAATTTTTCGAGTTTCACCTGTATCATGGAAGAAACACTTTATAAGGAGATCAGAGAACACTAAAGACTTCAAAGTTGTGTCTGGCTTCCTCTGCTAGGAGAGAGAAGGAGGGGGGTCACTGCTGGTTGGGTCTCTCTAGCAGTGTAGTCTGATCTCCCCTGACCTTCAGCAGAAGCTTCCATGGAGGACATCGTAGTGAGAGAGAAGGAGGGAGGGTCACTGCTGGTTGGGTCCCTCTAGCAGTGGAATCTAATCTCCCCTGCCCTTCAGCAGAAGCTTCCATGGAGGACATCATGGTGAGAGAGAAGGATGGGGGGGGGGGGGGTCACTGCTGGTTGGGTCCCTCTAGCAGTGTAGTCTGATCTCGCCTGACCTTCAGCAGAAGCTTCCATGGAGGACTTCATAGTGAGAGAGGAGGGGGGGGGGGGGTCACTGCTGGTTGGGTCCCTCTAGCAGTATAGTCTGATCTCCCCTGCCCTTCAGCAGAAGCTTCCATGGAGGACTTCATAGTGAGAGAGAAGGAGGGGGGGGGGGTCACTGCTGGTTGGGTCCCTCTAGCAGTGTAGTCTGATCTCCCCTGCCCTTCAGCAGAAGCTTCCATGGAGGACATCATGGTGAGAGAGGAGCTAGATATTGCTTGTGGATGAAGAGAAGGGGAGATCAGACGAAGAATGACAAGTTTAGTGCAGTGGTTACATACCAGCTTGTTAACAGGCAGTTTCATTTGCTTAGAGAGTGCCACCTGCTGGTTGAAAGTTGAAAATATGACATTTAATGTTTATGTTGCTATTCTTTGAAAGTTGAATAATAAAAGTCTGTCTGGCCAGGGCCTCTATTCGGTAGACTCAAATTCTGGCAGCTAACTGATTCCATGCTGAAAGTGGCAGTTTGGGCGTAGGCGGGTGGGGATTGCCACACCCCTTCCTTCCTATTCACTTCTCCTTTCCTCCCTCTCTTATTTTCCCCTCCCCTATTTTTTTTTTCTACCATCTTCCCTTTCTTCCCTTCTCACTTTCCTTCCTCAACTTGCTAGTGTCTTAGCTGCCTACATTTATCCAATGGGTTCACTCATGGCACCAAATGCCCCCCCCCCATCCCTCGTAAATAATGTCCTCCTTACTACCGTGCTTATGACCACCCCCATCTTTCCGTACATCAGAGATTACACACGGGTGAGAAGCTGTATACCTGTGGCAAATGTTTTTCACAGAAGGACAGTGTTTCCAGACATCTTTTTCCAATGGGTTCACTTAAGGCACCGAGTGCCCCTCACAAAGTTAATGTTCTCCTTACTACTGGGCTTTTGACCACCACCACCCCCTGTCCCCATAGGCATATCTACCAGGAGGCTTCGGCTAGACTAGATGTCTACAATGTGTGGTTCCTTGCATACATGCTATAGACTAGGACATTTTGGTACAAGTTCTGGTGGTCTTACCCAAAATATTCACTCCATCAGAACTTACCCATACTGTCTGAACATGTTCTTTAATTGTTTATCCCATTGGATATTGAAGCTGCAAACAAGTTCTATTTTCTTGTATCTTGTTAAAACTTAATGGAGTCTATGGAAGTAAAAAAACAAATAAAAGATAAAAAAAAGTCTGCCTTCAGATTTGTATGATGAAATGTTCTCCTTTATTCCTTTCTCTAACACTACAAGTACGGCCCATCCTGTAGGTTTTAGTCTCCATCTTGTGTCTTAGTAGTTTGGTGTTCCCAGCTTGTCCTTGTTGGATCAGCCGACTCTCCCCCTTCTCATAGACCTCAGGACGTCTGTAGTATACTCCAATGATAAGTCCATCAGTCCATAGACCCATCTATCATTCCACCCGTAATTCCTCCTCCGCACCATCACCTTGTTGGAACAGCCGACTCTCCCACTTCTCATAGACATCAGGACGTCTGTAGCAGGGGCGGACTGACCATTTGGAAACTCAGGCACTGCCCGAGGGCCCGGGGTCAGTAGGGGGCCCCATGAGATGCCTCTAGTACCTTTTTCATAGGCTTTTTTGAGTTTGGGCAAGGACATAGGGGCCCCATGATCCCCTATTGCCCGGGGGCCCCATGAGTTGTCAGTCCGCCCCTGGTCTGTAGTATACTCCAATGATAAGTCCATCAGTCCATAGACCCATTTAACATTCCTCCCGTAATTCCTCCTCCGCACCATCACCACCTCCAACCACAAGATCATCTTTCTTCCTCACTTTTAGATCACATCTAACATAGAGAAACCCCCCCTCCATCTTTTCTATGTCCCGTGTCCCTCTAAACAAGAGGAGCAGCATGAATACAAACAGCCCAGTCTTGGGAGGAGTCAAGCCGTGTTTCTGGAACACCAACTCCATTCTCATCACTGAGACCATCAACATCTCCCATTCTGCAATTTGGAGTAGATCTCAATCCAATAGAGCACCTTTGGGATGTGATAAAACGGGAGATTCGCATCATGGCTCTGCAGCAACTGCGTCATGCTATCATTTCAATATGGACCAAAATCTCTGAGGAACATTTCCAACACCTCGTTAAATCTATGCCATGATGAATTAAGGCAGTTCTGAAGACAAATTGGGGTTCATCTCAGTAAGAGCAAGGTGGACCTAATAACATGGCCAGTTAGCGTATATATCTATCCAACCATCCCAGAAACAGGTTTCTTCCTCTGTACTCCCTCTACTAAACTTTCAACAGGGGAGGGAACCTTGCCAGGCACCCCTCCTGGCAAAGCACTTTGTCATGTTAATGACAAGGGAACATGGGGCTCCAATACCAGTTGAAGCCTTCTTCCAAAAACCTACACCAATGGGGAGTGCTGATCTCCTTGTCCTCTACAGAGCTTGGTACTTTCTCCTGCTGACCTCCTCATCACTAAAAGACATGGTAGAGGACAAGGTTGTGACATGGAGGTCTATGGGAGAAATCATTACATCACATCAATTCATAGATCCATATATCATTCCACCTGTAATTCCTCCTCCACCATCACCACCTCCAACCACAAGATCATCTGTCTTACTCACTTTCACATCACATAACTATATTGCCAAAAGTATTGGGACGCCTACCTTTACACATACAGGAACTTTAATGGCCTCCCAGTCTTAGTTCGTAAAGTTCAATTTTGAGTTGGCCCCGCCCTTTGCAGCTATAACAGCTTCAACTCTTCTGGGAAGGCCATCCACAAGGTTTAGGAGGGTGTCTATGGGAAGGTTGGACCATTCTTCCAGAAGCACATTTGTCAGGTCAGGCACTGATGTCGGGGGAGGAGGCCTGGCTTGCAGTCTCCGCTCTAATTCATCCCAAAGGTGTTCTATCAGGTTGAGGTCAGGACTCTGTGCAGGCCAGTCAAGTTCCTCCACCCCAAACTGGCTCCTCCATGTCTTTATGGACTTTACTTTATGCACTGGTGCGCAGTCATGTTGGAACAGGAATCTCCAAACTGTTCCCTCAAAGTTGGGAGCATGAAATTGTCCAAAATGACTTGGTATGCTGATGCCTCAAGAGTTCCCTTCACTGGAACTAAGGCACTAAGTCCAAACCCTGAAAGACACCCCCACACCATAATCCCCCCTCCACCAAACTTTACACTTGGCAGAATGCAGTCAGGCAAGTACTGTTCTCCCGACAACCACCAAACCCAGACACGTCCATCGGATGGCCAGACAGAGAAGCATGATTGGCCACTCCAGAGAACACGTCTCCTCTGCTCTAGAGTCCAGTGGTGGTGTGCTTTACACCATGGCATCTGACGCTTTGCATTGCACTTGGTGATGGAAGGCTTAGATGCAGCTGCTCGGCCATGGAAACCCATTCCATGAAGCTCTCTACGCACTGTTGTTGGGCTCATCTGAAGGCCACACTAAGTTTGGAGGTCTTTAGCTATTGACTCTGCAGTTGGCGACTTCTGCACACTGTGCCCTTCAGCATGTGCTGACCTATCATGTAGCGTGGCCTACCACTTGGTGGCTGATTGGCTGTTGTTCCCAGTTGCTTCCACTTTGTTATAATCCCACTAACAGTTGAGCATGGAATATTTAGTAGCCAGGAAATGTCATGGGTGGACTTATTGCACAGGTAGCCACCTATCACGGGACCACGCTTGGAGTCACTGAGCTCCTGAGAGCGACCCATTCTTTCACCAATGTTTGTAGAAGCAGTCTGCATGCCTAGGGGCTTGATTGTATACACCTGTGTCCATGGAGGGGATTGGAAAACCGGAATCACATGATATAGAGGGGATTGGAACATCTGAATCACATGATATGGAGGGGATTGGAACATCTGAATCACATGATATGGAGGGGATTGGAACACCTGAATCACATGATATGGAGGGGATTGAAACACCTGAATCACATGATTTGGAGGGGATTGCAACACCTGAATCACATGATATGGAGGGGATTGGAACACCTGAATCACATGATTTGGAGGGGGGCCCAATACTTTTGGCAATATAGTGGATATCATAGAGAAACCCCCCTCCATCTTTTCTAAGTACTAGGGCCTTGATGGACAAGAGCCTCTTCCCCACAACTCTGATCACATTAATTGAAATCCACCATCAATCACGTCGTCCAATAATGTAGATTTATGTCACAATAACCAACACCTGACCAAAGAAACAAAATGCCACCTGCAACACGTCCATTCCTAGGTTCAATTGATGACAGCTGAGGTGCTGGGTCTTCTTGGTGACATCATTGCCCATATATGGACATGACTATATATGGCCAGTTATGTCATTCGAATCTATGTGTTGTTGTTATATTTGACCATATTTGGTCATGTCCAAACATGGGCAATGACATCAGTAAGGAGACCCTGCCCCTTTGTATATACAGTTATTATCTGCTAGAACTGTAATTTGGTGAAAGTGAAACAACTGGAAACAAAATGTGTCAGAAGTTGGCAGATTTCTTTTCTTTTGGGCATTGAGCAGCATAGTTGATGTAGATCTTCTTTGCTGGAGTAAGTAATTGACGGTGGATGAGTAGGACTTTATTTTTTTTTTTTTAATAAAGCACTCATCAAAAGCAGTGTCTCTGGTAATTTTTGTTTATTTTTTGATTTCCATTTTTTTGTGAATAAATAGGAATACTCATTCATATGGGAAGATGGTATCTCCATGTTGAGGGCAATGTGGCCTGGTATGGAAGGGGTCCACCTGCTAACCTCTCTTTTCCTTCCATGGAGGCTTCAACTTGTATAAAGGTCTGGTATGCATTTTTGGGGAACCTCATGCTTTTTATCGGTGCAGTGTCCCTTAAAATTCATATCAGACCTGAAGGGTCTGGTATGAATAAGGGGGAAACCCTATATCTCTTTTTGTGTGGGGGTCCCCCATTAACGTCTATGCAAGATAGTGCTCCTTCCGAAATCAGAAGTGACGTAATGCCAGTCACTTCCAGCTTCTTTCTAGTTAGGGGAGATCAGTGAATGACATCTTATCTTTCCAATTGCCCCCCCCCCTTATTTGGGTCCTAGGCCAACAGGTGGGATGGAGGAGGGGGCGCCTGTCTTGGTGTCTTGGGTATCCATGAAAGAGATCTGGTTTCTGTGAAGCTATTGGATCCCATCCATCTTGGAAGTTGATAGCAGACTTGTAAAGTGAGAGAGAGAGAGTGTGTGTGTAAAACCTCTCATTATATATATTGTTAGTTAAAAGCTGTGGATTTAGGAGTTCAGTGCTGCAAGCATTATTTCTTGTATAATATATTCCTATCCCCCTTGGTGGGAGTGGAGGTGACCCATCTATGAGAACATACAGTCCATACACACCCAGCACGAGGGTCCCATTACCAGACGGTTCTCTGGGATGCAGTTCCTCTGAGCTCCACTACTTACTGAGAGACAGAAATTGTTAACTGTTCAAGGAACCTCTAGGTCCCTTTGGAGGAACCCCTAGAACCCTTTGGAGAAACCCTGGCTGAGAAAGGCTGGACTAGGCAGTCATATATTTCTGTCCCCCTTGGTGTTAGTGGAGTTGACCCCTCTATGAGGCCATACAGTCCATACACACCCAGCACAAGGCCGGGGTCACACTACCAGATGGTTCTCGGGGCTGCAGTTCCTCTGAGCTCCACTACTTACTGAGAGACAGAAATTGTTAATTGTTCAAGGAACCTCTAGGTCCCTTTGGAGGAACCCCTAGAACTCTTTGGAGGAACCCTGTCTGAGAAAGGCCGGACTAGGCAGTCATATATTTCTGTCCCCCTTGGTGGGAGTGGAGGTGACCCCTCTATGAGAACATACAGTCCATACACACCCAGCACAAGGCCGGGGTCACACTACCAGACGGTTCTCGGGGCTGCAGTTCCTCTGAGCTCCACAAGGGGTGATCTCACTTCTACCCAGGCAGGAAGTCTCTATAGAAGGCAGGAAGTGATGTCACGTACAGACAGGAAGTGATGTCAGGTACAAACACTAAGTTGCATGTTCGAAGAATTACAGAGAAGACATTGCTGGAAGTGGCAGTAGAGGAGGTAATAAGATATAATTTTATAATATCTCCCATCACTGCATATTATTAGGAACCAGTTTTCTCTGTCCCGCTTTGCCCTTTAAATCCCCCTCTTTTCACACATATTTAGTGTGGAAATGAAGATTAACCCCTACAGAGCCAGAGCATTGTCTTCATTATGGAGATTTCTGGAGAATTGCAGTTTTATTCAGACATAAAGGCCGAAGGGTTAGAGGCTCTTGGACCCTGCAAATATAGGAAACACTAAACTGGATGTCCCTCATATTATCCCCCCTCCCCCCCATCCTAATATTGTACAACCAGTACAATCCAGATCATTCTCTGTTATCAATCATTGGACTACAGGAAACCAGTATAGATCACATGACCAATGAGGATGGAGGAGGACCGGAGTGACATGACTGAGAGGATACTAAACCTCACCCTGGAGATCATCTACCTGCTGACCGGAGAGGTGAGGAGGATTCTGGGAGGTCACATGACATCACTCATCTCTAATAATAAAACACATACCTGACTGGGGAGGTGAGGAGATTTCTGGGAGGTCGCATGACATCACTCATCTCTAATAATAAAACACAGACCTGACTGGAGAGGTGAGGATTCTGGGAGTCTAACATGATGTTCCTATTGGTTCCCCAAAACAGAGATTTCCTCTTCTGAAGTCAGGGGATCATATGACCATCACAGTGCCTCCATGTGACTCCCTAAACCCTGAGAGACACAACATGCAGAAGATTCTAGAAGTCACCAAGAAGATGATGGAGCTGCTGACAGGAGAGGTGAGCGGTGCTGGGAATTCTGGGACATTCTCCAGTAACATACAAGGGATGTGTCTGGATGGTGACTGTATCATTGTGTGTGTCAGGTTCCTATAAGGTGTCAGGGTGTCACTGTCTATTTCTCCATGGAGGAGTGGGAGTATTTAGTAGGACACAAGGACCTCTACAAGGACGTCATGATGGACAATCAGCCGCCCCTCACATCACCGGGTAAGAGGAGACTTTATTGGAAAGGAGAGAGCAGTACGGAGGGTCCACCTAGATCCCCCATCATCTGATAAACACATAGAAACAATGGATTCAGTCAGTGTGTGTGTTTATTACAGATGGATCCAGTCATGGGAACCCACCACAGAGATGTCCCCATCCTCTGTATTCCCAGCATTCCACACAGGAAGGTCACACCATCCCTCACCATCATCAGGTAGATGGATCCAGTCATGGGAACCCACCAGAGAGATGTCCCCGTCCTCTGTATTCCCGGGATTCCACACAGGAAGGTCACACCATCCCTCACCATCATCAGGTAGATGAGGAACAATCACTGATAGTTGTGATTTATATGTAAGCATGTTATAATGAATGTATTATTATATATTTAGAGTGCAAGCCTTGGAGATTTTAATATTGTTGTTAAAGAAGAGTTTACAGAGGAGGATGAGGAGTATGGTTTGCAGAAGCTTTCTGAAGGACACAAGGATATGATGGAGCCACCTAATACCAGGAACCCACCAGAGAGATGTCCCCGTCCTCTGTATTCCCGGGATTCCACACAGGAAGGTCATACCATCCCTCACCATCATCAGGTAGGAGGAGTTGAGGGTCGGGAACATAAAGTGATGGAACACTCTGACATGTGGAGACGATGTGTGGACTCTACAAGATGAGATGTTCTATGTGATCTCCCATCATAAATCCTTCTATGTTACAGATGTTATTTTCTGCCATTCTGTTGGTTTAGGGTGAAGATCTGATGAACATGAAAGTTGAGGGTGAAGTAGAAGAGACGTATGTGAGGGATGATCAGCAATCGATGGAGGAGGCTGGAATGAGGAGGACATTCATAGAGGAGGACATTCCTACAGAGATCCGCACAGGTGACCAGAATATATTCTTCTCTTATCTCTGCTCTGTTACTGCTCACTGATTGGCCCAGAGTAGGGGGGAGCTGAGTGATATCAACCAATAATAGGGTGGTAATGGTCCCCTCCCTGTACTGATACCTGTCCTGGGGTTCAGCTGGCTGTACTCGGTTGGGTGTCACTCCTAGTTCCAGTAACACAGATTGAGCCTTTCTTGGGTCGGTCCCTCTTGTTCCAGCAGACTTATAGATAGATGTTACCATATTACCAGTATTGTTGGGATGAGAAGTAGGTATGAGTACTCTGGCCTGTGTTCAGTTCACAAGAGGATGCACAATCACTGCTCGAAATATTCAAACCCCATTGAAGTCTAGTGGAGCTTTTTCAAAGCCACTTTGCAAGCAGTTGGCTTCACTTCATCTGTTGTTTCTAGGGCAAAGGTAACTGCTTGCACCCTAGCAACCATTGGTACTCTATGGCTACCTGTGCCCTATCCACCTAGTAGTGCTGGAGGGGCTGCATAGCTTTTTATGCTGCTAGGATGCAGACAGCCACATATCCTCACTGGTTGCTAGCATGCATGCGGCTGCAAAGCATCGTTGGTTGCTAGGAGATAGGTACCTCCCGTGACCTAGCAATTTACAAGTGTGAACATGTCATTTACTGGCGGTAGTGATAGTACCACTAAATAAATGACCTGTGGTGCAGGCAGGCAGAAGTTCAGCATGCGAGCCAACCAGCCACATAGTTCACCTGCTCAATGAAATGAAAACATCTTGGGTTCAGGTCCAACTCATGGTCGTCCTGAAGCTCATCCCTAATAAGAAGCAACACTTGTTTTTTCAGAAGATAATGCTGATGCAAGCTCCCTCCAGTGCTGCATATCACTGGAAGCCACTCCTATCTCCCTGATCCAGATGGAATCTTGAAGGAAGTGAACTAACCCTCTTCTATCTATTGATGATGTTTTTCTATTTTTCCAGGACCCGCCATGGAGAAACCCTCAAAGGATCTTCTCACTTTATCTCCAGGTTGTAAAATGGAAGATGAGGACATCCCAGGAGATTGTGCCGGAGAAAAGACAATGAGCTCCACTATGGATGGTGGACTTCCCAGTGTGGAGAGACCATGGAATCCCTCTGACTCTGAGCACCCTCGTACTGTGGGGGATGGGGCCGGGGTTCAGGGGGAGAAGACGATTCCCTGTCCTGAATGTGGGAAATGTTTCAGCTCTGAACTAATTCTCTCTGTATATCAGAACTCTCACTTGGGTGAGAAGCTTAATTTATGCTCTGAGTGCGGGAAAGGTTTTCTTCGTAAATCAGATCTAAAAATACATTACAGATCTCACACGGGGGAGAAGCCGTATTTCTGTCCTGAGTGCGGGAAAAGTTTTTCACAGAGGGCCCATCTTTATAGCCATCAGAGATTGCACAGGGGCGAGAAGCCGTATTCCTGCCCTGAGTGCGGGAAATGTTTTCCACAAAAATCGCACCTTGTTGTGCATCAAAGATCTCACACGGGGGAGAAACCGTATTCCTGCACTGAGTGCGGGAAATCTTTTTCACATAAGACCAACTATTCCAGACATCAGTTATTACACACCGGCAAGAAGCCTTATTCCTGCCCTGAGTGCGGGAAATGTTTTCCACAGAAGTCACATCTTTACAGACATCTGAAAACCCACCGAACCCTAGAGGTGTATTAGTACCCTGAGTGCAGGAAATGTCTTCTATATGGATGATATGTTGCCATACATCAGAGATCTCACACTGGGAAGAAGCACACCTTGATATACACCTCAGAGAACGTGACTGATCAGAGATCACTAACGAATTCAAAGTTGTGTCTGGATTCCTCTGCTAGGAGAGAGAAGGAGGGGGTGATCACTGCTGGTTGGGTCCCTCTAGCAGTGTAGTCTCATCTCCCCTGACCTTTAGCAGAAGCTTCCATGGAGGACACCACGGTGAGAGAGAAGGAAGGGGGGGGGTCACTGCTGGTTGGGTCCTTCTACCAGTGTAGTCTGATCTCCCCTGACCTGCAGCAGAAGCTTCCATGAATGACATAATGGTGAGGGAGGAGCTAGATATTACTTATGGATGGATCATACCGCATGACTGGACTGACAATTGTACAGCACTAGTTATCATTTTCACTTGCTTGGAGATTTCCACCTGCTGGCTGAAAGTGGAAAATATGACCTTTTCAGATGTAACATTTCATATTTACCTGAAAAAAAAAAATGCAAAAATGAAACCTGTTAACTTTTTTTTTAAAGAAAATAAATTTATGATAAAAAGGATTATCAACGAGAAAAAACTGTCCTTTAATAAATACAAGGCCGAGGGGTCATCATCTCGGCACTCCAAAAATACAGAGAGTGCAAAAACATAACATTTCTAATGAAATACTTACCAGAATTTTCCTTTCCTGATGGACTCCATGGCAGCGGGCGTACCCTCCCAATGTCATGAGTAGCCTAGTTATGGATTGTTGCCTCTTAAGGGAGTAGGTTCCTATACGTATTGGAGAGGGCGGAGCAAACCCGTACGTATGCTGCCATGGAGTCTGTCAGGAAAATAAATGTAAGAGGGCAGCTAAAAGAGATTACAAAAAACATTGTGCAGGAGAGTAAACTTCAGGCTAACATCAATAATATGTAAACTATTGGAACTAATGATGAGGGAGCGTATCCAAGAATTTGCTGATGAGGGCTTGCTAGGCAAAAAGCAAACGCGGTACCAGTATTCCAAAAGGGGCCGAGATATAGTTCTGGAAACTACAGACTAGTCAGCCTAACATCTAAAGTATGTAAAACCATTGGAAGGAATGATAAGGGACCCTATCTAAGAATTTGATGATGAAAATAGTATAATTAGTGGTAACCAACATGGATTTATGAAGGATCATTCTTGCTCAACCGACCTGTTAACTCTTTATGAGGGGGTGAGCTGTAATCTGGACAGAGGAAGGCCTGTGGACATAGTATATCTACTTCGCACTCTCCTAGCCAGGCTGCTAGAATGATAGGTAAATTTAGTTATTTTTTGCCTCCTCTGTAATCAGTGGAGCAGCTATTAATTTTTTGGGCTGCTCTAGATTTCACAGGTTGCAGGTTTGACTGTTTCCCCCTGCTTTCTGGAGGCTTCCAGAACATAGGGTGGAGAGAGCCAAATGGGCTGCTTGAATTTATATTGTGTTTCAGCCAATTCCTGAGGAGGTGCACCCAGTAGGTGGCTGGGGGAACAGAAATAGACTGGGGTCTGGAGCAGCCATGTACTTATCCTGATGGAGAAGTTCCACAGCCTCGGGGGCTGCTGCCCCTTTGAGGCAGTTCTGCTGGAGTTTTGCTGATGTTTATTGGGGTCCTAGCTATGGTCCTATTCCTAAGTTTGGAGCTAATTAAGTGACATCCCCTAAGGACCTGGTCTGGAGAACTCACTGAAGAGTGCCTGAGGGAAACTGGAAAGTGTATAGCTGTCCTGTGGCATTGTGAATATTAACCTCACCCCCACTGAAGAGTGTCCAGTGGAAGCCGGGTACTGTGCCGTTGTCCGGTGACATAGAGATGTCTGGTGGAAACTGGGGAGTGTTCAGCTGTTCTGTGATGCTGAGACTACTGACCGAAGCTCAAGGTCTTTTCAGGGATAAGTGCCAGTGGCAGCTCTTACAGGGTTTCAGTTCAGGCCTTGGCCTAAGTCCTTGGCATGAGAAGCCTAGCCTAGTAAAGAGTTTTCTCCTGTTACTATCTAGTGTGCCTGGAGTATTCCTTGCCACCCTCACCGCTCTCCTGCTACAAGTTCTTCAAGCAATATATCCTAATTAGACATCACCTAGACTGTTTACTGGAGTGTCACGTACCTGGCGTTGGAGGCCAATGGAGAGAGGGCTTCCCTTGCGGCTAAGTTCCAGACTCCCCTGAGAGTGGGACAGCGAGAGTCAGGCCCAAAGTTGCACAGGTTGCCTGTAGGAGTGCTCGTTGGTGGTCCACCCATGAGCACAGCTGATGCACTGAAATGGGATCTGCAGACAGGTGGTGACTGTGCGAGGTATGCAAGCCTTCCGGGAAACAGGATCACAGGATAGCCAGTTCAAAGCCAAGGTCAGGTACCAGGTGAGAATTGTGATGGATTTGGTAAAATGCCTATTCTGTTTTCTGTTTAAAATATACATTTTATACATATTTACTTTTATACTTTTTTATATTTCTAAATGTATGTGTATGTATATATATGTATATATATATATGTATGTGTGTATATATATATATATATATATGTGTGTGTATGTGTATATTTGTGTATACATATATATATATATATATATTGTCTGCTGGGCTTTGTAGTCCTCCTTAACTTGTTTTGCTCAGAGCGATGCTCTCAACCCCTCCCTTCACAGAGGACTTCACTTAGACTTTGGGAATGTGAGGAGGAGTGAACAGATAACGGGATGAGAAGCAAGCATCAAGTTTCTACATTTCTCCTATATTTCAACCAAGCAAAATGTGCCTTTTAGAATGTGACTGTATATACGTAATAGTGACGTATACTCTATTGTTCTCTATGTATAAAAGGTTAAGCACCGCCCTGCAATAAACAGAGATGAGATGATGTGAAAGTGGTTGTACTGGACAGTTGTCCGTGTAATTATTTTCCGGCGTGCACGCAGAAATCCTACCCTGAGCCCGATTGTGGTTCTCCCAACCTTTTTAGCTGGCGCCCAACGTGGGGCTCGAGGTTCTGATCGATGGAAGGCCGCGTGAGGGACTGAGCGGCTGGCTGGGACAGACCAAAAGGGATTTGCGCACCCCTGAGAGTACAGTAGGTACTTTTTATACTTACCACTGTACGATTTGTTTCTGTCCAGCCTTGGCGCCAGTTTTGTCGGCTTCCAGAGGTCATCAAGAGCGGCAGGCAATTTTTATTTCTCGCCTGGGGCTGTTTAACGAACCTGCCATTGGATTTCTGCTGACTGTGTATTTGTTCAGTGTCTGTCGTCCTGTGCGACTGTGATAACTCAGTAGACTGATAGATAAGTTGCAATGAGTGTCCTGACCAGGTGAGCTGTGGGCCCCTGGAAGACGGAACCTTGCAATATGTTGCAATGAGATTTCTGACCAGGTGAGCTGTGGGCCCCTGGAAGATGGAACCTTGCAACAAGCGTCTACGGACGGTGACTCGGGGTTGACGGTGTGAGACCCCTGAGGGTTTAGCTCAGCTGCTGAGGCTTCACGGAGCGAGGGGCGGCAGGTGTAATGTCCTGTTCTGAGTGTATTTGTGGATTAGTGTTTGTTCTGAGATAAGACAGAAAGCAGCGGAATAGGGATATTAATCTAATAGTTGCCCGCGCTGCCTCTGAAACCGTTAGCTGAGACTAAGGTGAAAGAACAGAACAGAGCGAGATGTTGGGTGACCCAGAGAGAGGGGGGAAGATGGGTCAGAAGATAGTCAAGCCACAGAAAGGATTATTAGTATGTGATATTGTAAAAAGGAGAGAAGGAAGTGAAGCAGTTAAAAAGTTATCTAAAGTAGCGAAAGTTTGTAAGCTGAAGGTCTGGATTGGCATAAATCATTGTAGGAACAGAGAGGAATGTTATGTGATGAAGGTTTGCTGAACGTGACAGAAGTTTTGTACAGAACTGGAAAAGTGTTGCATAAAGAAGGATAGTTGGAAGAAATTCAAGAAAATGGCAATTGTATAATGTATTTGTATCACAAAATTGTAAATGGAAGTTTGCTAAAACCACCGCCCTATGTTGGAATGTGGGGTGGAGGAGGGGAGGGACAGCCCTGCCCTTCATCTAACGCCTACTTTATGCCCACCACCCCAGCCCTGCCCAGTACACTTCCTGCTAGCAGCCATCTTGCTATACCTGTGTTGTCACTTCCTGCCCTGCCCAGTACACTTCCTGATAGCAGCCATCTTGCTACATCTGTATGGTCATTTCCTGTCCAGCCCAGTGCACTTCTGCCTGGCAGCCATCTTGGTACACCCGGAAGGCCTAAATAAGGCATATACCCAGTTCTCCCTGTTCTAAACCAGGATGGTTCCTATCACACTCCCGTTTTTCCCAATATGGAAGCGTTACCTTCACAAGCCGGATACATGAATGACAATGCATCTGAATGGAGTGATCAACAGTTGCAAGCAACAAGGGCGCCAATAGATTTGATTCCCAAACCCACGCACAGTGGAGTACAACCTAAACAGGAACAGTACACAAGACAACACCGACATTCAAGATTACCGGAAGGGGCACCGGTAATGTATGTCGCTTTTACCCCATTACAAGCAGCGGCCTTAGTGACGAGTCTGCCTGACCCAGAGAAACAGCCAATACCCTTCTACCGCAGGGTAGTGCAGATACAAGAAACTTACTCAGCTGCTTGGAAAGACCTGCTCAATCTATGCCAAATTAAAGCAGGACATGTTTTCTGGCCGGTTATGCAGACGGCCTTTAATGATGCCTGCCTGACAAGTGTTATTTCCTATTCTTCAGGCGTGGAGTTTTGTGCCCAGCTCCATGACTGGGCAAAGGAGAAATTGGCGGATCAGACTACCACAATTCAAGACATCACCCAAGATAAAGGGGAGTCTGTGGAGAAGTATTATGCCAGACTCATACAGGCCTTTGATGATCTGGGCTTCTCTCAATATGAAAAGGCACATACACACATGCTCTCAACTGCTTTTGTCTCAGGGCTCAAAGAGGATATTAGGAAAGGTCTGATGGTGGCCCGCCCTGAATACCACTCTATGAAGATGTCTGACTTACTGTTGGCGGCCAGAGGCATAGAAAAAAAAACCCAGCGACCCTTATGGTGGTCAATGACGGACATCCCACCTACACTCGTCCACCACCTTTGCCAAATATCAGGGAAAGGATCACCTGTTATAACTGTGAAAAATGGGAACATTTTAGAAGAGAATGCAGAGCCCCAAGATATCCCAGACAAGGCAGGGACCCCCGGGAAGGGCAGCGTGAACATCAACCACCACGCCCCAACTCTTGTTAGGAAAAGGGCAAACCCGTGTCACCCCTTATGGCAGTATCCTCAAACAAGACTGGGGGACCGTGTAGCTGTAATCCAGGATATTCCCCAACCTAAAGCAGCTAAACAACTGAATACCTTTCTTGGACTTATATCCTACTGCAGGACATGAATCCCTGATGCTCTCAAGTCTATGCCATTTACCTTGTCAAGTGAGCCCCTGGACAATTTTATTCTGCTGAAGCAAGCAATATCCACCGCTCCTGCCTTGGGACTTCCAGATTATGAGAAACCTTTCAAACTGTGTCAGAAAAGCAAGGCCACGCCACGGGGGTCCTAGCTCAGGAATATGGAGGGAAAACCAGACCCATTGGGTACTATTCTTGCCATTTGGACCCTGTAGCTAGGGGTGGTCCTTCATGTCTAAGAGCCGTCTTCGCTGCTCAAGCACTGTTGGACAAAACTTCAGATCTCGTTTTAGCACACCCCGTTTCTTCTGGCACCACATGATATTGCTGCCATCCTGAATCAGGTACAACCCCGACACCTGTCCACGGCCAGACATCTACGGTTGCAAATCTCCCTCCTCATTCCGGACAATGTGACCCTCCAAAGGTGTCTTACCCTCAACCCAGCCACCCTTCTGCCATTTTTCGAGGGGGGAGAAGAAGGTGAAGGTGAAGAAGGAGACCCCTGCACTACTCCACATGACTGCCTTGAAATGATGCGCATGGAAACCACACATCTCCCTACAGTGAGTGAAATTCCTCTGGAAAACCCTGATTACACACTTTTTGTGGATGGTTCCAGATATGCAGATGAAGGAGGCAAGTACCACACAGGTTATGCTGTGACCTCGGAATTTGAAATTCTACAATCAGGAGCATTATCACCAACTTTCTCTGCCCAGGAAGCAGAGCTTCAAGCCCTCACTACAGCGTGTAAAATGGCAGAAGGTAAAAGAGCCAATATTTACACAGACTCAAGGTACGCCTTTGGAGTAGCTCATGACTTCGGTATCATCTGGAAAGCCAGAGACTGGAACACTGGTAAAACACGGCCCAGCCATCAAGGATTTAATGGAAGCACTGCTTCTGCCTGATCAAGTGGCTGTCTTGAAGGATAAAGCACATGGTAAACTGAATTCTCAGGAGGCCAGAGGGAATCACTTGGCGGATATAGCTGCCAAAGAAGCAGCGAAAAACCAACGAAAAATGTCTGAGGTGGCTGAAGAGGAGAGTGAGACCTCAGTACAGATACTTTTGGCAGTGCATGTGCCATCAGACAAGCAATACCTGATTTCTATGTAAATGGCTGCTTATACAGAAGAAAGGCTGGAATGGATTGATAAAGGAGCAGACTACTATGGAGAATTGTATTCGATGAAAGGAAAAACTTGTTTACCAAAACATATGTATCCAGCAGTTGTCCAATGGGCGCATAGACATGCACATTTCTCTAAGAACTTAATGAATTCACTGATCAACAAGTATTACTGGGCTCCAGGGATAACTACGTTAACCAGAAATTACTGCGCCTCGTGTGTAGTATGTGCAAAATGCAACCCGAGGAGGACGGAAAAGACACCGCAGAAACATCTGGCAAAACCCCTCTATCCATTCCAGAGGGTACAGATTGATCATATACAGATGCCAAAAAGTGGCCGATATGAATATGCCCTAGTGGTGGTGGACATGTTCTCTGGTTGGCCGGGAGCCTATGCTGTTACAAACATGACAGCCAAGACCACGGCTAAGAAACTACTGAGTGAGGTAGTCTGTAGATTTGGGGTCCCAGAGGTGATAGAGAGTGATCAGGGTCCAGCCTTCACAGCAACCCTTACAAAAGAGATTTGGACAGCACTGGGGGTTGAGTTGGCCTTACACACCCCCTATCACCCTCAAAGCAGTGGGAAGGTCGAAAGGATGAATGGGACTCTAAAAAAAAAAAAAAACAGGATGCTAAAGATGGCCCAAGAGACTAACATGAGTTGGCCAGACAGTTTGCCCATTTGCCCATTGCTCTGTTTAGTGTCAGACACACCCCCCGGGGGAAACATGCTTTGTCCCCTTATGAAATTTTGTTTAGCTCAGCCCCCAAACTTGGTTGTTATTTTCCGCAACAGTTGCAATTACAATCTAATGTGTTAACTGATTATGTGACTGCATTATCACGTGAATTAACCCGTATCCATGTCCAAGTGTTTTCTCCATTCCAGATCCTGAGTCAGATACAGGAATTCGCAGCCTATTACCCGGAGATTGGGTATTAGTAAAGACATTTATGAGGAAACATTCCCTTGAGCCAAGATATGATGGTCCATTCCAAGTTCTGCTGACCACAGCCCCTTCTGACAAGGTGGCCGGGAAGAACACTTGGATACACGCCTCCCACTGCAAGAAAGTCCCAAACCCTGAGGAAAAGGCGTCATCTACACATTGACAACTATGTTGTACATATATTCCTGACAATACTGGCCCGAATGGTAAGGTTACTCTGGCTATAAAGAAATTAGAAGGTCTGTCAGTGGAGCTGAAGAAGAACTCAGGTATCTCAGACCCGTAGGATCAATATTTTAGCTGGATGAGTGGGTGGCAAAAAGTGCTCGCCCAAATAGGTGTAACGGTATTAATAATTCTAGTTCTTTTAGCTCTGATTGTATGTTGTATTCTACAATTTGTAAAGAAGTTAATAAGTAAGGTTGTAGACAACAGAACACCTACATTTCTCCATCAAGAAGAGGAGGACCCTTTTGTGATGGAAGATAAACCATTCACTCCTCTACAGTCCCTCCCCACCAACAGCAATCTCACAATTTTGTAGGGATAGCATCTGACTTCCTTATGTACAAAGTCTGTGGCAAGGGGGGTGATGAAATAGTCATCACTTGTCTAACGTACAGCATAAAAGAGTTCCAAGGTACATAAGGACAGATGCGCTAGGCTTTATAGGGACAGAGTAAAATAGTCATTTTAAGGGGGGACTGTGATGGATTTGGTAAAATGCCTATTCTGTTTTCTGTTTAAAATATACATTTTATACATATTTACTTTTATACTTTTTTATATTTCTAAATGTATGTGTATGTATATATATGTATATATATATATATATATATATATATATGTATGTGTGTATATATATATATATATATGTATATATATATATATATGTGTGTATATGTGTGTATATATATATATATTGTCTGCTGGGCTTTGTAGTCCTCCTTAACTTGTTTTGCTCAGAGCGATGCTCTCAACCCCTCCCTTCGCAGGTGACTTCACTTAGACTTTGGGAATGTGAGGAGGAGTGAAAAGATAATGGGATGAGAAGCAAGCATCAAGTTTCTACATTTCTCCTATATTTCAACCAAGCAAAATGTGCCTTTTAGAATGTGACTGTATATACGTAATAGTGACGTATACTCTATTGTTCTCTATGTATAAAAGGTTAAGCACCGCCCTGCAATAAACAGAGATGAGATGATGTGAAAGTGGTTGTACTGGACAGTTGTCCGTGTAATTATTTTCCGGCGTGCACGCAATCCATATCTCAAAATTAGGAACAGCAGCAGAAATCCTACCCTGAGCCCGATTGTGGTTCTCCCAACCTTTTTAAGAATCAGAGCAGACGTAGTCAGATGGGATAGCCGAGGTCATACACAGAGGAGCAAAGAGGGAATATCCGTTTGCCAAGCCGAGGTCAGATCAGGGGTTAAGCAGAGTAGACAGGTCCAAGAGCAAGCCGAGTCGGTATCAGAAAATCACAGATCACAATAGCACAGGAACAAGGTACTGGGAATCCAGAGATCAACCAGCACCTAAGAGTAGGGCAGGGCTTCCTTATAAAGGCCATTTGGAGCCAAATTTGAGCCAATGTAAACTTCTGCGGCCATGCAAGGTACTGGCAGTGGTGCCAGGTCTCCTAATACCTCTGCCGAGGACAAAGACCCAACATGGAGTCAGAGTGTTGCTTGGGTGGTTGGTGGCCTCTGCACGGTTTGCGGAAGGACTAGTTAAAATCATTGGCTTCTGTAGGGGTAGCGCTACATTTTCCTAAGACATTGAACAAAGTACCCCATAAATGCTTAACCACTAGCCTACAGGGCACTTCTACCCCCTTCCTGCTTACAGGGCACTTCTACCCCCTTCCTGCCTACAGGGCACTTCTACCCCCTTCCTGCTACCGGGCACTTCTACCCCCTCCCTGCCTACTGGACACTTCTACCCCCTTCCTGCCTACCGGGCACTTCTACCCCCTTCCTGCCTACAGGGCACTTCTACCCCCTTTCTGCCTACCGGGCACTTCTACCCCCTCCTGCCTACAGGGCACTTCTACCCCCTTCCTGCTCACCAGGCACTTCTACCCCCTTCCTGCCCACCGGGCACTTCTACCCCCTTCCTGCCTACAGGGCACTTAACCTCCCTAGCGGTATGATTATTTCAGATTTTTGGTGCTGAAAGCGGTACCATTTTTTTGCATGGAAATATGTATTTTTTTTATTGTAGGCTGTAATTTTTAGGAAAAACTCACTGAAATCTGTCCGAACAAGAGTCTAGTAAACACCCCGGGTATAATAAAATTTGAAACACAAAATCATAAATTATAATTTAATAAATAATCATAAAAATAATATAAAAATAATAAAAAATTTAATTCAATAATATAATCAAACCAAAAACACTGAAATGTGAAATAGAGCGCCAAGTTCGCACATTGCTGAGCTCAGTCGCAAAATCGTTTTCAGTTTCTGATGACGAATTTCCCCCACGAATCATTATCACTCAATTCTGTAAGTGGTTCTGATTTACTATCGCTGTTCTCTAGCTGATCTAAACCGCTTTTGACATAAAGGGACACTTTTTGGACACCATGGACATTTCTCAGTTTCCAGGCAGAAAGAACAGACAAAATGCAGGCAGGGCGCAGGACAAAGCACTCGGGACAATATGTATGTGAAATAGGTTGAAACAGCAATGTTTTACTGTGTAAAATGAAAAAAAAAAAAAAGACATTTTTTAAAATTTTTAAATTTCCCGCCGCCGCCGGCGGCGCCCGTACGTCCCGACGTCACAGGGACAGGACACAGAAGCCGGATGCCGGCATCGGCCGGAGGAGATGGCCGGGGACGCTGCAGGGGACACATCGTGGGAGCGCAGGGTAAGGTAAGTGAAGAACACATGCTGGAGCAGTGCCGCATGGTATTCCCGAGTGTAGCTCGGGGTTACCGCTTTTGGTACTGAAATGTTACCCCGAGCTACACTCGGGAATACCACCAAGGAGGTTAAACCCCCTTCCTGCCCAGGCCAATTTCCAGCTTTCAGCGATGTCGCACTTTGAAAGACAATTGCGCGGTCATGCAACACTGTACCCATATAAAATTTTTATCTTTTTTTTTGTGACCGATAGAGCTTTATTTTGGTGGTATTTATTCACCTCTGGGTTTTTTATTTTTTCTTAAACAAACCAAAAACCACTGAAAATTTTGAAAAAAAAAGTTTTTTCTTAGTTTTTGTTATAACATTTAGTAAATAAGTGATTTTTCTCCTTCACTGATGTGCGCTAATGAGGCTGCACGAATAGGCTGCACTGACGGACACTGATAGGTGGCACTGATGGGCACTGATGAGGAGGCACTGGTAGGTGGCACTGATGGGCATTGACAGGCATCACTGATGGGCACTGAAAGGCAGCACTGATACATGGCACTGATATATGGGACTGATAGGCAGCACTGATAGGCGGCACTGATAGGTGGCACTGATGCACACTAATAGGCGGCACTGATGCGCACTTATAGGCGGCACTGACTGGCACTGATTGGCAGCACTGATAGGTGGCACTGATTGGCATTGATAGGTGGCACTGACTGGCACTGATGGGTGACACTGAAAGGCAGCTCAGATGGGCACTGATATGTGGCATTGATGTGCACTGGTACCACTGATATGTTGCAATGATGTTGCACTGGCACAAGGCACTGATGAGCACTGACACAATGGACACTGACAGGTGGCGCTGCTGGGGCTACACAGATCATCAGCTGATTACCGGCTCTCCTCTCTTCACGAGCTGTCAGCGTGACAGCTCGAGAGGAGAGAAATGCCAATAACCGGCATTTCCCTGTTACATGTGATCAGTTGTGATTGGACACAGCTGATCACATGACCGAGCCGACATCTTCGGCTCTTTCCATGATCGGTGATCCGCTGTGTCCGAGGGACACCGCACCGCCGATCGCCGCGCTCCCTGAGCCGCACATGCGCGGTGAGAATGGGAGGATGTCATGTGCCGTCCTCCCAGAACGAGAGAACCGCCTTGCGTCCGTCATATTACTATATGGTGGGCAGAAGGTGGTTAATTTACAAATGAAAGTGTTTTGGCATAGATGGCTTCATATTTACCTGGATACAGGAACGCGTCCAGAGAGACGTGATTAATGGCGTGTTTTATGAATGGTGTGGTGTGTCCAGGGCTCCATCCTGGAACCGGTTCTGTTTAACTTGTTCATAATTGATATAGAGGTTGGGATAAATAGTTCTGACTTGGAGTTTGCTGATGATACAAAACTAAGGGGAGCAATAACTTCACAGCAGGATATAGAAACTTTACAAGAAGACCTCAATAAAATAGAGGGGTGGGCAACTCTATGGCAGATGAGGTTTGATATTGAAAAATGTAAAGTAATGTACCTTGGAACTAAAAATATGAATACTACTTGCTAGGGGCAGAATCTCTGGATAAAGATCGTGGGCTCCAGGGCGATGACAAACTCAGCTGACTCAATGCCAAGTTGCAGCAAGCAAGGCCAGCAGAATTTTAGAATGCACTAAAAAGGGTATTTATTCAAGAGATAGAATTATATTTTTAAATCTTTACAAAACTCTGGTCGGGCCATATCTTGAGTATGCCATCCAGTTCTGGTCACCAATCCTCAGGAAGGATGTGCTGCAACTGGAGAGAGTCCACAGAAGGGTAAAAAAGCTGATAAGGGGGGCTAGAGGGCCTCAGTTATGGGGAATGAAGGACCTTAGGTATGGGAGATGGAGGACCTCAGGTATGGGGAATGGAAGATCTTAGTTTTGTGAATGAAACCTCAGTTATGTGGGATAGAGGATGGGGGAGCACTGTTATGTGGTGTGGAGGACCTCAGATATGGGGATTGAGGACTTCAATTATGAGGGATAGAGGACCTCAGTTATATATGATAGATGACCTCAGTTATTGTGGGTGGAGGACCTCAGTTCTGGGAGATGGAGGACCTTGGTTATGGAGGACCTCAGTTATGGGGAATGGTGAACCTTAGTTATGGGGGATGGAGGATCTCAGTTATGGGGGATGGAGGATCTCAGTTTTGGGGAATGGTGGACCTTAGTTATGGGGGATGGAGGATCTCAGTTATGGGGAATGGTGGACCTCAGTTATGGGGATGGAGCATCTCAGTTCTGGGGAATGGTGGACCTCAGTTATGGGGGATGGAGGATCTCAGTTATGGGGAATGGTGGACCTCAGTTATGGGGGATGGAGGATCTCGGTTATGGGGAATGGTGGACCTCAGTTATGGGGGGATGGAGGATCTCAGTTATGGGGGATGGAGGATCTCAATGATGGGGAATGGTGGACCTCAGTTATGGTAGATGAGGGATCTCAGTTCTGGGGAATGGTGGACCTCAGTTATGGGGGATGGAGGATCTCAGTTATGGGGAATGGAGGACCTCGGTTATGGGGGATGGAGGATCTCAGTTATGGGGAATGGTGGACCTCAGTTATGGGGGATGGAGGATCTCAGTTGTGGTGAACAACTACAAACATTAAACTTATTCCCCCTGGAGAGGAGTCAATTAAGAGGGGATATGATATATATATTTAAAGAATACTGTTATGGCTACTAGACGGGGAATGTGGTTATAAAGGAGAATCAAAGGCGATACCAATAAAGCTGAGTTACCTTTCTGTAATAGAAAGGTACTGCAGAGGGTGAGGGCCTTTTCTGATTGGAGGACCACAATTACATGCGGGAAGCACTTTCATATATGTTATGGAGTGAAGAAGAGATCATGGATTGTTTTAAAGACTAGTGATAAGTTCAAAACTCCTGGGTTTGGTTCAGGGGCAGATTCGGCGAACATACATAAAGTTCGGGTGCCAAATCTGAACCCCATGGAAGGCAATTGGAGCCGAATGTTAAAAATCAGCTCTGGCCATTTTCTAGGATAATAGGCAAGGGATTTGTCAAATAAATGGCATGGGGGTCTGGGCAATGCTTTGGGGGAAATGTACTAAAGCAAAAAAAGTTTAAAAACTTCCATTTGGCTGGGAGCAGTGAGTTTAGTAATTAAAGTGAAGCAATAAAAATGCCACATTCCATGGGCCTGACCCTGCCTGTGACATGGCTCATTTGTACGACATTTACAAAGAGAAAAGTGTTCACACTACATGACAGAGACAGTTCTCGGGGTTTCAGTTCCTCTGAGCTCCACAAGGTGGTGATCTCACAGCTATCCAGACAGGAAGTCTCTATGGAAGATAGGAAGTTGTCAGGTACAGACAGGAAGTTGTCAGGTACAGACAGGAAGTTCCATGGTTGAGGAATTAGAGAGGAGACATTGCTGGAACTGGCAGTAGAGGAGGTAATAATATCTTATTTTATCATATCTCCCATCACCGTCCATTATTGGGGACCAAATATCTACGCCCCGCGTTGCCCTTTAAATGTCCCTTTTTTCCGTCTGATGTACACCCAGACCAATCAATATCCGATTTATCTGACCAAAGTGTCTCCATTGCTCTCAGTATTTCATCGGATTTCAGATGATTTCCCGTATTGAAGTGAAAACACTGGTATAAAGGAAAAGTAATGAGGACATAAGACAGAAGTTGGGATCACTGATCACCTTGTCACCAAACCCAAATAAAAGCTTTCCCTGTAAAGGTCAATTCTTCCCTCTGTGAACGGAGCTCCAATGCCGAAGTCTTCTTCAGGAACCGACACAACTTCGGAGTGCCGATCTCCTGGTCCTCCACAGAGCTTTGTGGTTCCTCCCACTGATCTCATAACTACTGGACATGGTACAGGACAGGGTATGAGAACATGTACAAGGACACAGTACAAGAACATGGAGATCCAATGCCAGATGAAGTCTTTTTCAGAAACATACATGACCAGGAACTTCCAATCTCCTGGTCCTCCACAGAGCTCTGTGGTTCCTGCTGCTGGTCTCCTCATCACTACAGGACAGAGTACAGGAAAATGTACAGTCAGACAGTATGGGAACATGGAGCTCCGATGCTAGCTAAAGTCTTCTTCAGGAACCAACCGGGAAATGCCGATCTCCTGGTCCTCCACAGAGCTCTATGGTTCCTCCTGATCTCATAACTACAGGACACAGTTCGGGAACATGAGGCTTCGATAGCTACTGAAGTCTTTTTTGGAAACCTGACCAGGAACTTCCAATCTCCTGGTCCTCTACAGAGCTCTGTGGTTCCTCATGCTGGTCTCCTCATCTCTACAGGACAGGGTAGGGGAAAATGTACAAGGACACAGTACGAGAACATGGAGCTCCAATGCCGGCTAAAGTGTTCTTAAGGGACTGACACGACCGGGGAGTGCCGATCCCCTGGTCCTCCACAGAGCTCTGTGGTTCCTCTCATCACTACAGGACACAGTACGAGAACATGGAGATTCAATAGCTTCTGAAGTCTTTTTCAGAAACATGACCAGGAACTTCCAATCTCCTGGTTCTCCACAGAGCTCTGTGGTTCCTTCTGCTGGTCTCCTCATCACTACAGGACAGGGTACAGGACAGAGTATAGGAAAATGTACAGCCACACAGTATGGGAATATGGAGCTCCAATGCCAGTTAAAGTCTTCCTCAGGAACCAACACAACCAGGGAATGCCGATCTCCTGGTCCTCCACAGAGCTCTGTGGTTCCTCCTGATCTCCTCATCATTACATGACACAGTTCGGGAACATGAGGCTTCAATAGCTACTGAAGTCTTTTTTGGAAACATGACCAAGAACTCCCAATCTCCTGGTCCTCCACAGAGCTTTGTGGTTCCTGCTGCTGGTCTCCTCATCACTACAAGACAGAGTACAGGAAAATGTACAGTCACATAGTATGGGAACATGGAGCTCCGATGCCAGCTAAAGTCTTCTTCAGGAACCAACCGGGGAATGCCGATCTCCTGTTCCTCCACAGAGCTCTATGGTTCCTCCTGATCTCCTCATCACTACAGGGCACATTTCGGGAACATGAGGCTTCGATAGCTACTGAAGTCTTTTTCGGAAACATGACCAGGAACTTCCAATCTCCTGGTCCTCCACAGAGTTCTGTGGTTCCTCATGCTGGTCTCCTCATCTCTACAGGACAGGGTAGGGGAAAATGTACAAGGACAAGTACGAGAACATGGAGCTCCAATGCCGGCTAAAGTGTTCTTAAGGGACTGACACGACCGGGGAGTGCCGATCCCCTGGTCCTCCACAGAGCTCTGTGGTTCCTCTCATCACTACAGGACACAGTACGAGAACATGGAGATTCAATAGCTTCTGAAGTCTTTTTCAGAAACATGACCAGGAACTTCCAATCTCCTGGTTCTCCACAGAGCTCTGTGGTTCCTTCTGCTAGTCTCCTCATCACTACAGGACAGGGTACAGGACAGAGTATAGGAAAATGTACAGCCACACAGTATGGGAATATGGAGCTCCAATGCCAGTTAAAGTCTTCCTCAGGATCCAACACAACCGGAGAGTGCCGATCCCCTGGTCCTCCACAGAGCTCTGTGGTTCCTCTCATCACTACAGGACACAGTACAAGAACATGTAGATTCAATAGCTGCTGAAGTGTTTTTCAGAAACATGACCAGGGACTTCCAATCTCCTGGTCCTCCACAGAGCTGTGTGGTTCCTTCTGCTGGTCTCCTCTTTACTACAGAACAGGGTATAGGAAAATGTACAAACACATAGTATGGGAACATGGAGCTTCAATGCCAGCTAAAGTCTTCTTCAGGAACAGACACGACCAGGGAATGCCGATACTCTGTCCTCCACAACTGTGGTTCCTCCCACTGATCTCCTCATCATCACAGGACAGGATATGGGATATGGTACAGGGACAAAGCACGGGAACACGGAACTCCGATGCCAGCTGAAGTCTTTTTCAGAAACCTACACGACTGGTGAGTCCTGATCTCCTGGTTGTCCACAGAGCTCTGTGGTTCCTCCTTCTGATCTCTATGAGACTACACGACAGGTACAGAGACACATTAAAGGACAAGGAACATGGACACAGCAGTGACATCATGCTTACCTGGAAAAACTACAATGGAGGACCAAAGAGATGGACAATCTGGGAATAGTTGGTTTCTGAAGAAGACTTCATTTGGTATTTAGTCAGCATCAGAGTGGTGTATGGTGGCAAAGGTTGATAGATATGTAAGAATCTATCTTCTTTACATGCACTACTTTTATCTGAAATTTGGGAATTAAGTCATTATGGTTTATATGGGGGACTGAATCAATATTTGAAGCTAAAAATGACTTTTTTCTCCATCTCAGTAAGTTGGGTTGAAGGTTTCATATTTATACCCAGACACCTCCTCCGTCCTGTCCATACTCTTCCTCCATAGTCATGTCCATCTTCTTCCCTGATAGTCATTTATGTCCTCTTCATTGTCATGTCCATCCTCTTCCCCCCATCCTCTTCCTCCATCATCATGTCCATCCTCTTCCAATATCGTTACGGCCGTCCTCTTCCTCCATCTGCATGTCCGTCCTCTCCCTCCATAGTCACTGTGACGTCTTTTATCTCGAGCAGATGATGATACACACATATATAGTGTGGGAACCCAGATTAACCCCTTCAGGGGCAGAACATTCCCCCACTTCCGGGGCCAGAAAGGATTTTCTCCATTTGGAGAAGTGTGTAGAAAAGGGTTTTTATTTAGACATAAAGGCTAAAGGGTAGGAGACTCCTGGACCCCAAAAACAGGCAATATTAAACTGAATGTCCCTAATATTATCCCCCCCCATCCTGATATTGTACAACCAGTACAGTCCGGATCATTCTCTGTTATCAATTTTTGGTCTACAGGAAACCTGTATAGATCACATGACCAATGAGGATGGAGGAGGACCGGAGTCACATGACTGAGAGGATACTAAACCTCACCCTGGAGATCATCTACCTGCTGACCGGAGAGGTGAGGAGGATTCTGGGAGGTCACATGACATCACTCCTATCTCTATTAATAAAACACAGACCTGACCGGAGAGGTGAGGAGGATTCTGGGAGGTCACATGACATAATTCTTATCTCTATTAATAAACCACAGACCTGACCGGAGAGGTGAGGAGGATTCTGGGATTCTAACACGATGTTCCTATTTGTTGCGTAATACAGACTTGCCTTACTTTGAAGACCCTAAATCCCGAGAGACACAACATACAGAAGATTCTAGAAGTCACCAAGAAGATGATGGAGCTGCTGACAGGAGAGGTGAGTGGTGCCGGGAATTCTGGGACATTCTCCAGTAACAGACAAGGGATGTGTCTGGATGGTGACTGTATCATTGTGTGTGTCAGGTTCCTATAAGGTGTCAGGGTGTCACTGTCTATTTCTCCATGGAGGAGTGGGAGTATTTAGAAGAACACAAGGACCTCTACAAGGACGTCATGATGGACAATCAGCCGCCCCTCACATCACCGGGTAAGAGGAGACTTTATTGGAAAGGAGAGAGCAGTACGGAGGGTCCACCTAGATCCCCCATCATCTGATAAACACATAGAAACAATGGATTCAGTCAGTGTGTGTGTTTCCTACAGATAGATCCAGTCATGGGAACCCACCAGAGAAATGTCCCCGTCCTCTGTATTCCCGGGATTCCACAAAGGAAGGTCACACCATCCGTCACCATCATCAGGTAGATGGATCCAGTCATGGGAACCCACCAGAGAGATGTCCCCATCCTCTGTATTCCCGGGATTCCACACAAGAAGGCCACACCATCCCTCACCATCATCAGGTAGGTGGAGTTGAGCATCAGGAACATAAAGTGATTTAACACTGTGACATGTGGATATGATGTGTGGACTCTACAAGCTGAGATTTTCTGCCATTTTGTTGGTTTAGAGTGAAGATCTGATTATCATAAAAGTTGAGGGTGAAGTAGAAGAGACGTATGTGAGGGATGATCAGCAATATACGGAGGAGGCTGGAATGAGGAGGACATTCATAGAGGAGGACACTCCTACAGAGATCAGCACAGGTGACCAGAATATATTTTTCTTTTATCTCTGCTCTGTTACCGCCCCCCTCCCAGCCCCCATTGGTTCCTGCTCCTCCGACAAGGCAGTGTAAATGTAAAAGTGATCTGGGAGAAGCAAAGGCCCTTTGCCTGAAGAGGGGAAGAGTCCCAGCTGGTTGGGACATCCTCAGAGAACATCTGCTCCCTCCTATCTCCCTGATCCAGATGGAATCTTGATGGAAGTGAACTAACCCTCTCCTATCTATTGATGATGTTTTTCTATTTTTCCAGGACCCGCCATGGAGAAACCCTCAAAGGATCGCCTCACTTTATCTCCAGGTTGTAAAATGGAAGATGAGGACATCCCAGGAGATTGTGCCGGAGAAAAGACAATGAGCTCCACTATGGATGGTGGACTTCCCAGTGTGGAGAGACCATGGAGTCCCTCTGACTCTGAGCAACCTCGTACTGTGGGGGATGGGGCCGGGATTCAGGGGGAGGACAAATGTTCCTGTCCTGAATGTGGGAAATGTTTTAGCTCTGAACTAATTCTTTCTGTATGTCAGCGATATCACATGGGGGAGAAGCTTCATTCCTGTTCTGAATGCGGGAAAGGTTTTCCTCGCAAATCAGACCTCAAAATACATTACAGATGTCACACAGGTGAAAAGCCATACTCATGTACTGAGTGCGGAAAAAGTTTTTCACAGAGGGCCCATCTTTCCAGACATCAGAGATTACATACTGGCGAAAAGCCATATTCCTGTTCTGAGTGTGGAAAATCTTTTCTTTGTAAATCAAAACTGGGTATACATTACAGATCTCACACAGGGGAGAAACCATATCCATGTCCTGAGTGTGGGAAATGTTTTAGACTGGGATCAGGCCTTATTATACATCAAAGATCTCACACGGGGGTGAAACCATATTCCTGCCCTGAGTGCGGGAAATGTTTTCCACAGCAGGCCCATCTTTACAGACACCTGAGAACCCACACAACCCTCGAGGTGAATTAGTGTCTTGAGTGCGGGAAATGTCTTCTATATGGATGATATGTTGCCGTACATCAGAGATCTCACACTGAGAAGAAGCACACCTTGGTACACACCTCAGAAAACACGTGGCTGAGCGCTCCTCTGATCATTATCATGGAAGAAACACTTTATAAGGAGATCAGAGATCACTAAAGACTTCAACGTTGTGTCTGGCTTCCTCTGCTAGCAGAGAGAAGGAGGGGGGGGGGTTCACTGCTGGTTGGGTGCCTCTAGCAGTGTAGTCTGATCTCCCCTGACCTTCAGCAGAAGCTTCCATGGAGGACATCATGATGAGAGAGAAGGAGGAGTCACTGCTGGTTGGGTCCCTGTAGCAGTGTATTCTGATCTCCCCTGACCTTCAGCAGAAGCTTCCATGGAGGACATCATGGTGAGAGAGAAGGAGGGGGGGGGGGTCACTGCTGGTTGGGTCCCTCTAGCCATGTAGTCTATTCTCCCCTGACCTTCGGCAGAAGTTTCCATGGAGGACATCATGGTGAGAGAGAGAAGGAGGGGGGGGGGGGGGTCACTGCTGGTTGGGTCCCTCTAGCCATGTAGTCCAATCTCCCCTGACTTTCGGCAGAAGTTTCCATGGAGGACATCATGGTGAGAGAGAAGGAGGGGGGGATCACCGCTGGTTGGGTCCCTCTAGCAGTGTAGTCTGATCTCCTCTGACCTTCAGCACAAGTTTCCATGGAAGACATCATGGTGAGAGAGAAGGAGGGGGGGGGGTCACTGCTGGTTGGGTCCCTCTTACAGTGTAGTCTGATCTCCCCTGACCTTCAGCAGAAACTTCCATGGAGGATATCATCGTGAGAGAGAAGGAGGGGAGGTCACTGCTGGTTGGGTCCCTTTAGCAGTGTAATCTGATCTCCCCTGACTTTTCAGCAAAAGCTTCCATGGAGGACATCATGGTGAGGGAGGAGCTATTTATTGCTTGTGGATGAAGAGAAGGGGAGATCAGACTACATGACAGGACTGTCCATTTCAGTCCGCATAGGCAGCTTTGTTTGGAGAGAGACACCTACTGGCTGAAAGTGGAAAATATAACCTTTTCAGGTGAAACCATTCATGTTAACCTGATAAAAATGCATAAAAAATATAAAAACTTGTTTTAGTTTGAAAATAAATTAATAAAATTCTTTGGAGGTTGATTGGTAAAGGTTTGCCTTTAGGTTTGCATTATTGAATGTTCTTTTCTTTTCCTTTATTCCTTTGTTTCAATGTGATCATCTCACTTTGGTCAGATGTTCTCTTTTGGTTGCCGGGAGAACGGTACTTGCTTGACTGCATTGTGCTAAGTGTAAAGTTTGGTGGAGGGGGGATCATGGTGTGGGGTTGTTTTTCAGGGGTTGGGCTTGGCCCCCTAGTTCCAGTGAAGGGAACTTTTAAGGTGTCAGCATACCAAGACATTTTGGACAATTTTATGCCCCTAACTTTGTGGGAAGAGTTTGGGGATGGCCCCTTCCTGTTCCAACATGACTGCGCACCAGTGCACAAAGCAAGGTCCATAAAGACATGGAGGAGCCAGTTTGGGGTGGAGGAACTTGACTGGCCTGCACAGAGTCCTGACCTCAACCCCATAGAACACCTTTGTGATGAACTAGAGCGGAGACTGCAAGCCAGGCCTCCTCACCCGACATCAGTGCCTGACCTGACAAATGTGCTTCTGGAAGAATGGTCCAACCTTCCCATAGACACCCTCCTAAACCTTGTGGACAGCCTTCCCAGAAGAGTTGAAGCTGTTATAGTTGCAAAGGGTGGGGCCAATTCAATATTGAACCCTATGGACTAAGACTGGGAGGGCATTAAAGGTCATGTGTGTGTAAAGGTCAATACTTTTGGCAACACAGTGTATATGTATACTTGCATGCACTAAACAGGCTAGATACTGAGCCAAATTGCGACATCAAACAAGTGAGGATTCGGTTTTGTAGGAACAAATGGTGTTACGTTGGTTGCACGATAAGAAAAGCTCTGACCTAACAGATGATTTGAGTGTGGATTTATGTTGGGGCTCTAAACGATGTAACAAAGTAATTGGTGTTCTATTTCTTCTCTTGCACACTTGACCCAAGAGCCTTGTTTGGTGAGTATAGCTCTAATACAGGGTATATGGGTTCCCACAAAAGCATGGGATCAGAAGTATCCATGATATTAATTTCGAAATAAAGAATCAGTTTCCTCATAACATCAGCTTAGATTGGGGGTTCCTGAAGTAAGCTTTGATTTAGACACCAGTCCCAGACCTTGGGAGATTTATTCAGGGTAAGATTAAGGTGAAAGGGTATTGGCGCATTGTCCAACCCTGTTATGGAGTCAATTGAAGTACGTTGGATCAAGAGGATGGACCTATGTGGGATTAGAAAGAAGTCAATACGAGACTACAGGTTGTGTGAAAGGGACTACAATGTGCAGTCTTTATCATCAGGGTGTTGTAAACACCAAATATCTACCAGATGGGCATCATGGAGTAAGCAAAGAACTTGGTGTGTGGTTAGGAATAGAGGAAGTCCCCGATGAGGTATCTACCGTCTAGTCTAAAGGCAGGTTCATGTCTCTTGAAAGAATGAGGGCTCCCTCCACAAAAGGGGTCAACACATTCAGGAGGGATTTGTGGAATTGGTCTTGGTTGTTATTTGGACCACAGACTGCACAAGGGTCACTTTATTGCCCCCAGGTGTTCTTTCAGGAAAACATAACAGCTATTGACATCAGATCTGAACCTGTGTCTAAAGGCAGGTTCAGGTCTCCTCCAAGAATGAGGGCTCCCTCTACAAAAAGGTTCAAAACTTTCAGGAGAGATTTGAAGAATTGGTCTTGGTTGTTATTTGGACCACATAATGCATAAGGGTCACTTTAGTGCTCCCCATGAGTTCTTTCAGGAAAACATAGCAGTCATTGACATCAGACCTGAACCTGCTCTAAAGGGATGTTTAGGTCTCCTCCAAGAATGAGGGCTCCCTCCACAAAAGGGGTCAGCACATTCAGGAGGGTTTTCGAGGAATGGGTCTTGGTTGTTATTTGGACCACAGACTGCACAAAGGTCACTTTAGTGCCCTCCATGGGTTCTTTCAGGAAAACATAGCAGCCATTGACATCAGACCTGAACCTGGTCTGCAGGCAGATTCAGGTGTCCTCCAAGAATGAGGGCTCTCTCCTCAAATGGGGTCAACACATTCAGGAGGGATTTGAGCAATTGGTCTTGGTGGTTATTTGGACCACAGACTGCACAAGGGTCACTTTAGTGCCTCCCATGAGTTCTTTCAGGAAAACATAGCAGCCATTGACATCAGATCTGAACATGTGTCTAAGGGCAGGTTCAGGTCTCCTCCAAAATTAATTTTATTTTAGGTAAATTTAGGCCTTTTTAAGGAGACAAAAGGTTAAGTCTTCCATCTGGCTCCTTGACACCCAAAAGGGAAGGTAGGGAGGAGAAGAAGAAGAAGGAAAAAAGGGGGGAGGAGAAGAAGAGGGCCTAGTGGAGTAGGAATTAACCTAAGGGAGGAAGGGGCAGGCGGAAAAGGGAATAGAATAGAAAGTAGGAGGTCAACTAGAATGGGATCTAGAGAAAGGAGGAGCCAAATGGGGGAACAAATAAATGAGGGGGATAGGTGGAGGCAAACATGGCCAAAAAGCCAATGGTGGAATATCTTTGCTCCTAAAAAACAGAAGTAAGGCAGAGGGCTCTCCGTAACCTAAGTGGGGTACAGGTTGGTGAGTGGGGGAGATGAGATGCATTTATTTTTACAGCGATCAGCAACTTATAGCGGGACTGCGGTGGGCATTCTGACACTGGGGGGAACTGACTTGGTGTCACTGACATACCCAGTGACTACAATACAGCGATCAGTGCTAAAAAAAAGCCCTGACACTGTACTAATGGCACTGGGCAGGAAGGGGTTAATGTGAGGGGCGATCAAAGGGTTAACTGAGTGCTGGGAGTGTTTTACTTGGGGGCGGGGTCTGTGTGCTTCACTGTAAGCACACTGCTGTGGATGGCTGTGCTGTGCAGTGTGCCCGAGCTGACAGGGAGGAGGACTGTTATTAAACAAAACAGACCTCCTCCCCATTGGAGATATTCAGAAATCACTGGGCGCTGGCAAGCAATTACCGTCCGGGACCCACGATTGACAGTCGCAGCCGCGAACGGCGGTGCGGGTCAGGTGCGCACGCGGGTCAAGTGGGCCTCCTACCCGGAAATGCAAAATCATATATATACGTGATTTTGCACACCCATGCCACCCTGCAGCAGTATTTGCACCCTGGCAGGATCATATAGTTACCTGGGGTGGAGCTTAGCTAAGGGTCTTTTTTTTTTGCTAGCTGATGGGAAGAGCAATGCCAGTGAGGAGAGAAAGCATTTATTCTTTGCTACCCTGGGGATGGGCACCTCTACAGACAGGCACACCAAGGTCCACCACCATCTGAAACAAGAGTTGAATAGTTAATTGGGAAGATGTGATTTACCGGACTTTTGGAGGAACACCAAGGTTCACCACCATCTGAAACAACAGTTGAATGGTTGATTGGGAAGATGTGATTTACCTGACTTTACTGGACTTTTGGAGGAACACCAAGGTTCACCACCATCTGAAACAACAGTTGAATGGTTAATTGAGAAGATGTGATTTACCGGACTTTACCGGAATTTTGGAGGAACACCAAGGTTCACCACCATCTGAAACAACAGTTGAATGGTTGATTGAGAAGATGTGATTTACTGGACTTTATAGGACTTTTGGAGGAACACCAAGGTTCACCACCATCTGAAACAACAGTTGAATGGTTAATTAGGAAGATGTGATTTACTGGACTTTTGGAGGAACACCAAGGTTCACCACCGTCTGTAACAACAGTTGAATGGTTAATTGGGAAGATGTGATTTACTGGACTTTACTGGACTTTTGGAGGAACACCAAGGTTCACCACCATCTGTAACAACAGTTGAATGGTTGATTGGGAAGATGTGATTTACCGGACTTTACTGGACTTTTGGAGGAACACCAAGGTTTACCACCATCTGTAACAACAGTTGAATGGTTGATTGGGAAGATGTGATTTACCGGATGTTTGCAGGAACCTTTTCAAAGAAAATCGTGCGACCAAGGCTATGGCTGCTTCCTGTGTCTGAACCGGATCCTTAGTAACCTTGGTGCTGTGAAGTGGGATAGTACCCTGGTAATCTTACACTAGACCAGTAGTCTCCAAACTGCGGCCAGATGTGGCCCTTTGCTTGCTTTAATCTGGCCCTTGGTGCACTATTTCATCCACTGATACCAGCTAATGTTGGGCTTGATGTTCGAACATCGAGTGTTCGTGTGTTTAGCGAAGTGACAGAAGTGACCAGGGATATGGTGAGTGTGTGCACAAGTCACACCTTGTTCTAAGCGCACCCTACGTGCAGGTGTAAAGGCAGGAAAGAGTACTTAGAGGGTTGGGGACTACGTGCAGCCTGGAAGTTAGGCCTTAAACTGCCCTGTTTTAGGCTGGTCCTGTTGAAGAATGTGGGTGACTCAGTTGCATATCTGGGTCTCTCCTACACTCATGCCAGGGTGGAGTCCCTCAAGAGATGGTTGTGGTCAGCTCAGTGGATTGCTGTAGGAAAGTCCTGGATTCTTTCTTAGATACACAGAATATAACTGGACCAGGGGCGGACTGACCATTTGGAAACTCGGGCACTGCCCGAGGGCCCGGGGTCAGTAGGGGGCCTCATGAGATGCCCCTGGTACCTTTTTCATAGGCTTTTTTGAGTTTGGGCAAGGACACAGGGCCCCCATATTCCCCTATTGCCCGGGGGCCCCATGAGTTGTCAGTCCGCCCCTGAACTGGACATAAGATTTATAGGTAAAGTTGATCCAGGGAATATCCAATTGCCTCTTGGGGGATCAGGAAGCAATTTTTTTCCCCTGCAGGAGCAAATTGGCATTGCTTTGCTGGGGTTTTTTTTTTGCCTTCCTCTATATCAACTGTGGGTGTAGGATTATAACTTTTTTTCTTTAATAGTTGAACTGGATGGACTTTTGTCTTTTTTCAGCCAGACTAAATATGGAACTATGAGTAGCTTATACAGATAGACATTACACCTTTAGGTGCTAGGTATTTGTAGGTAGTAATGTCCAGGTTAGCAGCCTTTATATCAGAGCAATATAAGGACCCAGGAGGCACAGGGTGGTTGGGGATAGCAGGGGAGAAAGAGTATGTTATGTGGCGGGGACAGGGGCGGACTGATCATTTGGAAACTAGGACACTGCCCGAGGGCCCGGGGTCAGTAGGGGGCCCCATGAGATGCCCCTGGTACCTTATTCATAGGCTTTTTTGAGTTTGGGGAAGGACACAGGGGCCCCATGATCCCCTATTGCCCGGGGTCCCCATGAGTTGTCAGTCCGCCCCTGGTCGGGGAAGCCCACCCCTAACATCCATGTGACAAGATACCACCCGGCCCAAACAGGTAGTATATATACTCAATCCCACAGAGTGGCACACATCTATCCCAGGTTGCCCATTGATGAGCCTAATCAAGCAAGGGTCTTAGGGGGGCAAGAGACATCAGAGGACCTGAAGGGGAGAGGTAATAAGATATATGGAGAAATGCATGACCCAACAGTCTCCTGGACCTCTGGAGTAGTATATTCCAGCTCTAATCAAAGATAGAGTGGGCGGTTGGTACCATGTACGGATATCATGCATGTTGGAGGTTTCAGTCTAGGGAAGTAAAGCCTAAAGCAGGGGAGTCAAACTGGCGGCCCTCCAGCTGTTGCGAAACTACAACTCCCATCATGCCTCTGCCTTTGGGAGTCATTGCTTGTCAATCTTGCAATGTCTCATGGGACTTGTAGTTTGGCAACAGCTGAAGGGCAGCCAGTTTGACACCCGTGGCCTAGAGGATCATACACCAATACTATACTGACAAGCAGTGAAGTGAAATGCACTCCATGTATCCAGAAGTCCACTTTTTGGTGTGGTCCATAGAGAAAGGAAAGCCAGAGGGGGGGAAAGGGTGGAGAATATGAAACAAACGGGTATACTTTGACAATAGATGGGTGCAGCGCTAAAACATGGTATGCAACATTAGTGTGTATATAAATAAAAATCTAAAAAATTAAAATGCAATAAACATATATATATATAAATTCCTTAATAAACATAAAGTGCAAGATGTAATATCACCATATGGTGACTATAGTGAAAAATGTCCCAAATAGTACTGCAAACGTGGGGATCCTGTAAGATCACAATCCGCATGTATGGGTACCTGATCAGGGGGTGACAAATGATGTGTCTACATAAGTAAAGTGCGTACTCACCAGAAGCGCGCTTAAAACACGTATATGAGATTACTCCTGTCACATCAGGTAATAATCAGGTTATTTAGCCCCCCTACAGCATCCAGACGTCAAGCCACCGCAGGTGGCCATCCTGAATATATGGTCAGTGTCCTTATTTTTCTACTATTTTGTACACCTGTCTTATATGGAATAAAGTTATCCCTATACAGTATCACACTATGTGGTGTCCCTTATTGGGCTCTCCCTGTGAGTGCCATCATTCACAGAGCCTGCTTTAGAGGTGACCTCAGGCGATGATACATATCAAGGGACCCAGAGAACCTTATACAGATGTGACCAGACGGTGTATAGGAACCAGGCCTGACCTTGGGAGCAGATGACCTAATTATTATCTGATGAGACAGGAGTAATCTCATACGCGTGTTTTAAGCGCGCTTCTGGTGAGTGCGCACTTTACTTATTTAGACACATCATCTGTCACCCCCGGATCAGATACCCATACACGCAGATTGTGATCTCACAGGATCCCCACATTTGGGACATTTTTCACTATAGTCACCATATGGTGATATTACATCTTGCACTTTATGTTTATTAAGGAATTTTTATATATATACAGTTGTGTTCAAAATAATAGCAGTCAGACATCACTGACTTGATCAATCACTGTTTTTGGTAGAAATGATATTTCTACTTGGCAAATAATTTACTAGCAGGTGTAGTAGAGTAATAGAAATCCAACAGACCCAACAGTCATGACATGCATGCTGCTGATTCTGTGTAATTGAATCACTAATTGAAAGGGGCATGTTCAAAATGATAGCAGTGTGGAGTTCTATTAGTGAGGTCATTCATTCTTTGAAAAACAGGTGGCAATTATTGCCCTTATTTAAGGGAGGAAGGCAGCAAATGTTGTACATGCTGGTTACAGTGCATTTCTCTCTGAAATTCTGAGGAAAATGGGTCGTTCCAGACATTGTTCAGAAGAACAGCGTACCTTGATTAAAAAGTTAATTGGAGAGGGGAAAACATATAAAGAAGTGCAGAAAGTGATAGGCTGCTCAGATAAAATGATTGCAAATGCTTTAAAATGGCAACCAAAACCTGAAAGATGTGGAAGAAAGCGAAAAACTACCATTGGAATGGATAGAAGAATAGCCAAAATGGCAAGGACTCAGCCAACAATCAGCTCCAGGAAGATGAAAGAAGGTGTAAAGTTACCTGTGAGTACTGTTACAATTAGAAGACGCCTATGTGAAGCCAAGCTACCTGCAAGAAGCCCCCGCAAAGTCCCACTGTTGAAAAAAAGACGTGCTGAAGAGGTTACAATTTGCCAAAGAGCACATTGACTGGCCTAAAGAGAAATGGCGCAACATTTTGTGGACTGATGAAAGTAAGATTGTTCTTTTTGAGTCTAGTGGCCGGAGACAGTTTGTCAGACGAGCCCCAAACACTGACATCAAGCCACAGTACACTGTGAAGACCGTGAAGCATGGTGGTGTAAGCATCATGATATGGGGATGTTTCTCATACTACGGTGTTGGGCCTATTTATCACATACCAGGGATCATGGATCAGTTTGAATACATCAGAATACTTGAAGAGGTCATGCTGCCTTATGCTGAAGAGGAAATGCCCTTGAAATGGGTGTTCCAACAAGACAACGACCCCAAACACACCAGTAAACGGGCAACATCTTGGTTCCAGACCAACAAGATTGGCGTTATGGAGTGGCCAGCCCAATCCCCGGATCTTAATCCAATAGACAACTTGTGGGGTGACATCAAAAATGCAGTTTCTGAGGCAAAACCAAGAAATAGAGAAGAACTGTGGAATGTAGTCCAATCATCCTGGGCTGGAATACCTGTTCACAGGTGCCAGAAGTTGGTTGACTCCATGCAACACAGATGTACAGCAGTTCTCAGAAACAGTGCTTATATAACTAAATATTCATTAAGGGATTCAAAGGAAAGCAAAATCTTCAAACATTTTTCAGTTTATATAGTGAATGTTTGAGTTTGTAAAGAAGAATACAAACACTGCTATTTTTTTGAACAGTCTAATATTCACTTTTCTTCAATATTTTTCTGAGGAACAACACACATTTTATCTATTTTTCTTCATGTTTTGATTTGGAATAGAATGTGTAATGTTCCCAATGCATTTGTGTGTATGGAAATAAAAGCTATTAGAATGATTTTCAGCTTTATTCACTTTTTTCAACACACTGCTATTATTTTGAACACAACTGTATATGTTTATTGCGTTTTAATTTTTTATAATTTTATTCATATACACACTAATGTTGCATACCATGTTTTAGCACTGCACCCATCTATTGTCATTTATCTTGGAAGGTTTTATTGGTTACCTTTTTGGTGTTCTAGCGGCTGTCTTTTTTAGGTAGTGCTCGCTTGATATTTTCTTCTATATAGCCCGTCTGTAAGGAGGTGCAGCATGGTGCAGCGGCAGTAAATACAGAGTCCAGTTGCAGGAACAGAACCTTTAGTAAAGTCAACGTTCAACCTTACAAACAGCCCGGAGGGATGGAACCCGACCGGGAAAAAACACGGGTTGTAGCAACAAGGTGGAACGGAGCAGGCCTTGGACATGCTGACAGCGTCTGTCTCAAAGCGCAGAATGTGGCCTGGCTGGTCTGCACCCAAATGGGAGGATTTCAGAGAGGTTGGCATGTCTCTACTCATCTGGAACCCTTCCCTACCACTGTTCACTTTCCCTGACAGATGGGTGGCCTATCCCTAAGCTACCCACTGGCAATATGCACGTCAAGCCCAGATTCCTGGGTTTTAAGTAGACTCTGCCTTACCCAAAATGGCTGCCAAAGTCACATGGATTTGCAGTATCCAACCGGATAGTTTCCCTAGGGACCCAGGAAACCACAGAGTGACTTGATCCTCTTGACTTCCTCTACCTCTGCCATGCCGCTGTGGTTAAACGCTACCAGCCATGCAGAAAACCGACTGCAGCTGTCTGCACTCCAAACCATCCAGGAGCCTCTCCCAACCAGGGAAAGTCAGCGGGAGCCTCGGATGAGGCAAGCATCGGAGGTAGTGAATGCATATTGTGGTTGCCAAAGAGGTCCATGCAGACACTTCAGAAAACTTCTCATTTCTGCAGCACTCAAATTTCACTAAATATAAAGTCCTTATTAAAGTCCCAAAATGTTCTACAAGTTATTTATTACAAAAATTTAAATGGAGGTGACACTGACTCTTGTATTATGAGGGGGGGTGGGGGGGTGACAATGACCCCTATGTTATGAAGGGGGTGACACTGACTCCTGTATTATGGGTGGTGACACTGACCCTTGTATTATGAAAGGGGAGGGGTGACACTGATTCATGTATTATAGGGGGGTGACAATGACCCTATATTATGAAGGGGGTGACAATGACTCCTGTATTATGGGAGGTGACAATGACCCCTGTATTATGGGGGGGTGACACTGAATCCTGTATTATGGGGGGGTGACAATGACCCCTCTATAATGAAGGAGCTTGACACTGACCACTGTATTATAGGGGGTGACACTGACTCCTGTATTATGGGGGGTGACACTGACCCTTGTATTATGGGGGGGGGGTGACACTGACTCCTGTATTATGGGGGATGACACTGACTCCTGTATTATGGAGGGGGTGACACTGACCCCTGTATTATGGGAGGTGACACTGACCCCTGTATTATGGGGGGGTGACACTGAATCCTGTATTATGGGGGGGTGACACTGACTCTTGTATTATGGGGGGGTGACACTGACCACTGTATTATATGGGGTGACACTGACCCCTGTATTATGGGGGGTGACACTGACTCCTGTGTTATGGGGGATGACACTGACTCCTGTATTATGGAGGGGGGACACTGACCACTGTATTATGGGGGATGACACTGACCCCTCTATTATGGGGGGTGTCACTGACTCCTGTATTATGGAGGGGGTGACACTGACCACTGTATTATGGGGGATGACACTGACCCCTCTATTATGGGGGGTGACACTGACCCCTGTATTATGGAGGGTGACACTGACCCCTGTATTATGGGGGGGTGACACTGACCCCTGTATTATGAAGGGGGTGACATTGACCCCTGTATTATGGGGGGTGACACTGACTCCTGTGTTATGGGGGGTGACACTGACTCCTGTATTATGGAGGGGGTGACACTGACCACTGTATTATGGGGGGTGACACTGACCCCTGTATTATGGAGGGTGACACTGACCCCTGTATTATGGGGGGTGACACTGACCCCTGTATTATGGGGGGGCCACTGACCCCTGTATTATGAAGGGGGTGACACTGACCCCTGTATTATGGGGGGTGACACAGACTCCTGTATTATGGGGGATGACACTAACTCCTGTACTATGGGGGGGGGTGACACTGACCCCTGTACTATGGGAGGTGACACTGACTCCTGTATTATGGAGGGGGTGACACTGACCCCTGTATTATGGTGGGTGACACTGACCCCTGTATTATGGGGGGTGCCACTGACCCCTGTATTATGGAGGTGACACTGACCCGTATTATAGGGGTGACACTGACCCCTGTATTAAGGAGGTGACACTGACCCCTGTACTATGGGGGGTGACACTGAACCCTGTATTATGGGGGGAGGTTACACTGACCCCTGTATTATGGGGGGTGACACTGACTCCTGTATTATGTTCAGGTTTGGCGTGCAGAAAAGGTGGCAATCCTCCATTCATCCGAGCACCCAAACAGCCGCAGCTTGGCTCCTCTCTAGTACAGACTGGATGGGGTGGAATACATTGCAGTGCGACACATCGAAGTTCTATTCTTGAACCTGCGTAGGAAGGAGTATGGACTTCGAAGTAAAGAGCTGCAAACTGTAATGTTTCCACAATTTATTTCCCTCCCCCCCCCCCTGGTGGGAGTGGAGGTGACCCCTCTATGAGGACATACATTCCATCCACACCCAGCACATGGCCGGGGTCACACTACCAGACGGTTCTCAAGGGCTGCAGTTCCTCTGAGCTCCACAAGGTGGCAATGTCACTTATAGCGAGACAGAAAGTCTCTATGGAAAACTGACAGGAAGTGATGTCAGGAACAGACAGGAAGTGATGTGCAGAACACAAAGGAAGTTCCATGTGGGAGGAATAGGAGGGAAGACATTGTTGGGACTGGCAGCAGAGGAGGTAATGAGGTTTTTTTGGGTCATATCGCCCACCGCTGCCTGTCGTTGGGAATGGTCATGCTTGGTAACGTCCTTGCTCCTTCTATGTGTTTCTTTCCAGGCTGAGTGTGACATAAATGTAAGATTCAGGTAGCTGAGATGTGATCAGTAGAAATATGTAATTGTAGATCTCGTGTCATTCCGTGTTATTACAGATCTGTGTTCAGAGACATATGTTCACCAATCAGCATCTGAAAGGACAGAGCAGCTTCTAGGCTCCAGGTGACACCGAGGTGCCAATGGGACATTGTCACCTATGTAGCCAGAGTTTGACACCTTCTTGGAATCTAAAAGAAGAGCTCTAGCCATTTCGGCTTTGGAAAGCTACAGGAGACCAAGAGTGGGTTCCGATGTGTCTGCCAGCTCTGATTTATATCCACAGATCAGAGGAATATATTTCATCTCTCATAAAAGATACAATATTAGTTGCAGAGAGATGAAAATACTTCCTTCGGATTGGACACACTGTAGGCTCCACCTACATTTAAAACTGTATTTGTAGCCTCTGTAGAATCCCAGAGAAACGTAGAAAACGGTTATATGGCGCCTGATTGCAAAAGCTGAACAGTGATTGGTACTGTTGCGCTCAGACTGATGTGCTGGTGTTTTAAATTTTGTCACTGACTCAGCGATCCAAACTGTTTCTGGCCCATCCAATGGTGAATGGGCCAGAAATGGTTTGGATCGCTGAGTCAGTGACAGATTGGGCACTGAAGACGTTTGTTTATTTTATTTATTTCAGGTACTTAGGCAGCACAGTGGCTAAATGGTTAGCACTTGCGCCTGGCAGTATTCGGGTTGTAGGTTCGATTCCCAGCCACGGCACCACCTGCCTGGAGTTTGCATGTTCTCCCTGTGCCTGCGTGGGTTTCCTCCGGGTACTCCGGTTTCCTCCCACACTCCGGTTTCCTCCCACACTCCAAAGACATGCTGGTAGGTGAATTGGATCCTGTCTAAATTGTCCCTAGTATGTGTATGTATGAATGTAAGTTAGGGACCTTAGATTGTACGCCCCTTGAGGGTTAGGGACTGATGGGAATGTACAATATATATGTAAAGTGCTGTGTAAATGGATGGCGCTATACAAGTACCTGAAATAAATAAACCAGGATGCAGGCCAGGTGCGGACGCAGGAGCGTGGGTGCAGTGGCAGGTAGATATGGCGGTAGCCAGGATACAGACCAGGTGTGGATGCAGGAATGTGGATGCAATGGCAGGTGGGTATGGCGGCAACCAGGATACAGACCAGGTAGGTATGGCGGCAACCAGGACACAGACCAGGTAGGTATGGCGGCAACCAGGATACAGACCAGGTGTGGATGCAGGAGCGTAGGTGCAGCAGTGTCAGACAAGCCGGGTCAGGATCAATTGGGCAGATCAGGTACAAGGGAGCAGGCAAGCGGATAGTCAGGGATAAGCCGGGTCGGTGCAGGCGGAGTTCTTTCTTAGTCAAGGTCAGATCAGATACAGGGAACAATCAGGTTATGGAGTGCAGGACGTTGTAGACCAGAAGGCATAGGCTAAACTGAGTTGGTGGTTTAAATAGCTCACCTTGCAGTGACGTGCACGTAACCACACACTCCCGCGCACTCGCACCGCCGCGGCTGACAGGGATTCGGCGCTGGCACATAGATACGCGTCGGCGAGGGAGTGATCCCTGACACCGGGGTTTTAGCTTGTAGAATAGCTGGAGGAATCCTAGAAGGGTGTGCCAATTGCTAGACTGCTCCCCAACCCTTAGAGTGCACCAGATTGTATATAAGATTTGTATGTGCCTGTGTGTGGTCAGCCAGCTGGATTGGAGTGTCCCTCTAGTGGGGGCTGTGAAAGTGTATCACAGCCAGTCTTATATTCTCAAAGTCCCCCTCATTCCTTCTTTACCCCAAGTCACGGATGGACCATGCCTCGGTTAGCTAGGTGCCGTGGGTGTGCGGGTTTGGATCCGTGACAGATTGGCGGCAGCGTGCGGGATCTGCTTAGTACATTAGTGCAAGGTTTATTCATGTAACCCATGTACTAAAGGTTGGAAGCTTGGTAGAAGTGACTGACCTACAGAAGCTCACTCAGTGCATAATTTTTGTTTTGTAGAAGACATACTTGGCTATTTGCTCCTCTCCCCCCTTCTTTGTTTTTCTTTTCTATCTCTTATTTGGGCAAAAACGTGAAGATGGTAACCCTGGAAGATGAGTTAATACGCTGGTACTTGAGACAATCTGACGAGGCTCTGATTGACCTCTGTGATCTAAAGGACATCAATACAGTTGGCAAGACGAGGTACCAGCTCCTTGGTACTCTGATAGAGATGGATTTAGAACAACGCACCATGTCGGTGAAACCCTCCAACTGTGCCACTCCAGATGACTTCGTGAATCGGTGTGACTCTGTTCTCAACCCCTCTTTGCACAGGAAATCAGAGGATCTTTGTCTGGGAACAAACCTACAGCTTTTGGAAGTGATTACCCCAAGTTGCAGTTTCAGCTTATTTCCAGGTTAGTACAACCTGAAGAAGAGCACCAACAGCGGAACTGAGAGAAGGCACAAACCCATGAGGGCCCAAATCCAGCAGGGGAATGCATCGTTACCTCCATCTGCATCAAGAAGTACAAGAGCCAGACCTACATTTATGGAGACCTGGAAGTGTTTTATCTGTAATCTAGTGGGACGTTACTCACTCCCCTGTCCAAAGATGAGGATACCTAGCCTACCAGCGAGTGTGGAAAATGTACACCCTACTGTGTTTCTTGGAGAAACTGTAGGAGGCCGAGTGGATAACCAGTGCACATTGGGAATTCTGGGAAGGGTCTGGGGGTGAAGGACTGTGTATCAGGTCCTGGCCCTAGAAGCTCTCTGAAGTCAAGGCCTGGGAAAGAACTTAAAACCACAAGAGACTCTGAAACTGATAATGCTATATGTGATGCTAAATGTAATGACATGTGCAAAGCAGACCTTCCCTCCTCTGCAGTGGTGACTCGTGGTGCCCACCAGTTGGCCCCGGACCAGTCATTGCCCACTGCTACAGAGGAACTATCTGTGGAAGGGCCCAATCTAGCTGGGTTGGACCCTTGTGAACCTGGCCCAGAGGGCCTGAGGTCTCCTCAGACTGTTGTCCACCTGGCACCTGTGGCAGATAGTTTTGAGTCCCCTGAGGCTGTAAAAATTGATTGCAGCCCAGAGGATCTCAGGGGTCTGGCTGAAGGACTTGCAGCAGTGAATGGCAGGATGAGGGTGTATGGGCAAAATTAATTTTGGCTTTGTACCCATATGTAAAGAAACAGAATGTTCTTCTGAAGTTCCCGGTGAACAGCCACATTGTGTTTCAGTAAGTCTTGGTAAAGTCCAGTATTGTGTGCCTCTATCCCCTTGTGAGATGAAGTTTTCTTTTGTCTGCTCCTCTGTCACCACAGATACCAGTAATGCCATTTTGGATCTTGGACTGTGGAGCACAAAGGAGGGACCAGAGGGTGAGGGTTTAAATCTGACTCTACTCCCTCAGCAGCTGTGGCTGACAGCATTGAGTTTCTAGAGGCTGATACATTTGATGCCAGCCCAGAGGGACTCAGGTGTGCCGACAGACGCTCTGCTGAGGACGGGGTAGAAGTGTGTGACGTGGGTCAGAGGACAACCCCTAGTGAAATCCTTCTCCTGTAACTTTCCCCTCTGTCACCACAGTCGCGGGTGCTGCCAGTGCAGACTCATTTCTGTGTGTTGCAGACGGAAGTCTACAGGATGTTGGGGCAAATTCAGCCAAATCAGTGTCTTCCACCTCAGCAGCTGCAGCTGATATCACTGAGTACTTCCAGGCTGATAGGTTTGATGTTGGCCCAGAGGAGCTCAGGTGTTGTGCTGACAGATGTTCTGCTGAGGACAGAGTAGAAGAGTGTGGCACGGGTCAGAGGATGACCCCTGGTGGAATAAAGTCTTCTGTGGATTTATCCTTTGTCACAGCTATGAGTATCATGATTGAGAATTCATTGCTGTGCACAGCAGAAGAAGGACCACAGGATGATGGGGGAACACTGACCCTATCTAAATCTGCTTTCTCAGAGACTGCGGCTAAGACTGCATTCTTGTAGGCTGATAGGTTTGATATCAGCCCAGGAGAACTCAGGGGTTGTGCTGACTAGTCTCTGGCTGAAGCAGAAAGAGCAGAAGTGGGAGACAGGTCGTAGGGTAGAGGTTCTGGTATCCAAGCCATGGAACCAAGTCAGGACCACCCAGGAACGACTTTATGCCAGGCTCAAACATCTGGGTGGGGTAACTAATAGAGAACCACCAGATGACCATGGCCAGTGGCTGAAAATGATGACAGCACACAATAACAAGTTTTCCTGTACCCTTCCAGTAGGTAGTTGGTGGCCAGTGGATAAAGTGCATCAGCAGGGCGATTTCATATTCCCAACTTTGTGGGAAGAGTTTGGGGATGGCCCCTTCCTGTTCCAACATGACTGCGCACCAGTGCACAAAGCAAGGTCCATAGAGACATGGAGGAGCCAGTTTGGGGTGGAGGAACTTGTCTGACCTGCACAGAGTACTGACCTCAACCCCATAGAACACTTTTGTGATGAATTAGAGCGGAGACTGCGAGCCAGGCCTCCTCCCCCGACATCAGTGCCTGACCTGACAAATGTGCTTCTGGAAGAATGGTCCAACCTTCCCATAGCCCCCCCCTTTAAACCTTGTGGACGGCCTTCCCAGAAGAGTTGAAGCTATTATAGCTGCAAAGGGTGGGGCCAACTCGATATTGAACCCTACGAACTAAGACTGGGGGGCCATTAAAGGTCATGTACGTGGAAAGGCCGGCCGACCAATACTTGGGGCAATATAGTGTATATATTGTGCAATCTTGATACACATAATACCATATAAATAGTGGTGGAAATCTCTGATCCATTCCAAAATGTGTTGTGCTAATATCCAGCTTATAAAGTCCTTTTAAGTTGGATTTTAGTACAACACATTTTGGAATGGATTGGAGGTTTCCACCACTATTATAGTATACCTTGACCCTGAAAGTCTGTGGTCCCCAGCTGTGGAATTAATCCACCTGTATCGAGACACTCTTGAGGTACTAAGTGCAACGGACTACATACAGGTACTGTCTGATCACTTTGAGCCCCATACTATGATCACAGATGGTTGCTGTCTACCATACGTCCTAATAGAAAGAAGGGGAAGATGTTTCCATTTTTCGTACAGCTCTCCTTGTCATGTTTAGTGTGTCACACTGCTATACCTGCTTCTGCAGTGGACTCTATGAGGACCAATCGGTTAGTAAGAGGCTTCCTACCTCGTCATCCTCAAAGTGATGTTATCTGACGAAGTTCCTTCTCTCCGTGAGTTAATGAAGTTAGTGAAGAAACGGGAGGCTGACATTCAGTTTTGTACTCCTAAGAATGTGAAGTGTTTCAAAAGAGGATCACTGTTGTATCTCCAACCAAAAAAATCTTCGGTCTTCGGTTGCTCAGTCAGTTGCTTCACAGATGGGGAGGAATTTTCGAAGGTGTTTCAAGTATGGTCACGTTGGCCATTCTGCAAATTAGGACTTTGGGGGAGCAGTACTAAGTATGGCATTCAAAGTACAAAAGTGAAGCAGCAGAAGTGGACATTTCAGGACAAAGCCAAGAGGACCACTCATAGGCTAAGTCTGTTGTCAAAGTCCCTGTCCATGGGCATGCAACCCTAGGTCTGTCTGACACAAGTTCTTAAATTAATTTTATTCTACCAAACATATTTGAGCAGCATATTTCTTCATTCTACTGGGAGAACAGAATTCTGGGGCCTTAAGTCATATCTTGTTGGTGGAAGCTTGCAAATACTTATGACCATTTTGGATTTATAAAACAAGAGTGTTCTTCCTATGGAGGTCATGGCTCAGGTGAATCCTGCACAGTCCACTGGACACCAATTGTACAGCAGTAGATAGTGCTTTCCATAAGTGTCTTGAAGGAGGTCAGATTGTTTCTTCTGATTGAGGTGATATCCCTCCTGAACTTCAAGCAATCTCTGTGATGTCCTCTCTGTTAGCTGTTGACATGGAGTGGTCTATCACATTGGTGAGGACCCAGTGGAAATTCCACCAGGGCAGGCGAAAGGGCTGAGAGCAGCCTCCAGTATTGCCCTTGAGCTGCTTGAGGATGGAAGTTACGTCTTCATGGAAACGTCTGTAGAGTTGATCAAGGAAGGGTGAATGGTGATTCCTAAGAGAGAGGACTGGAGAGCCTGAGTGGAATTATCTACAGTTGTAACTGTGAAAAATTGCTCTCCCCCTCCTGTCATAATTGGTCATCACCAATATAGTTGTCACTTAGATGTTCAGGATTGGCTTCTATTACCAAAAACATTGACTGGGAAAATCTCCCTGGTCCTGGGGTTGGAGGTGTGTGTGCTATGGCTGCAATAGTTGAAGATCAAGTGTCCTTTTCTGAAATGCGGCTGACAGACTCCTTTAGGCGGTGGACCAGAAGCTGTTGCTGGACATGTTTGCCTTGGGGTTGTTTGAGAATTTCTCCACAGCGGATGATCAGGAGTCAAAGGCTGAACTCCTGATTGAATACCTGTGCTCTTAATATTACAGGCTTATTTATGTACATCACTTCCCGTCTGTGTGGTTGGGTTAGAAACCCTACAAAACGGAAGTAGAGAGAGGGTTTTGAGACCTCATGTCCTGCTAGGAAGGAGCTGCTAGCAATGCAGACCAGAAGCAGGGATTATTAAGCAAGTGTTATGATTAGATTACTATTGTGACCCACATCGTCTGGGTGTGTATATATTTAAAGACTGGTGTCAGAAGTGTATCTGTCCCCTTGTTGTTATTTCACATGCACACTATACCAGGTAGTTCAGTCTGTGAGCCAGTGTGTGTGTGTAGTGGTCACCTTGCTGCATGTTAGGTGGTGAACCTGTTTATTGCAACAGCATGTCTATGCAAGTGCTGTTATTCTAGTCAACCCTGCTCCTTCTGGTCTGGGGTTCTATTTAGCTAGTTTTAGCTCAAGGCTCAGAAACCAGCATAAGCTAGAGCCAGGTTAGTCATCCGATGGCCACTTAGGTAGTTCGAGGTCTGGTTGCATGACAGATTAGGCGCTACTAGGGGCTAAGTGCAAAGTAGATAGGCCGACTTTGAGTTCTAGTTTTGCTGGTGAGAAGCTACATTCTAGGCTGGTTGGGCAATGGCTGTTGGATCTCCCCATCATTACTGATCTTGTCTTCAGGTTTGACTCCAAGACAGATACAACATTACAATCATCCTCAGGGTCCCCTGCAACATTCATCTAGAGGGTTCTCTATTAATAATTATATATACCCAGGTATATGTGCACAATTCCACCAGCACTCCTATCGGGCCCTTTGCGGATAATACCTGTCTGCGCATTGGATGTATGTTCTTTTATTAATCTATTTTTTTTTTTTCTGTATAAAGCTTGTTCTATTCCTATACTGCTGTGCCTCTATATAATGAAGGTTAATGTTAACTGTTGGGTGTAGTAGTTCTTCTGCTTCCAATTACTTTGATTAGATCACTAGTTAACGTGCCATGAAGGGAAACCCCTCTGTTTATAGAGGCCCTGTCCTGGGTGGAGACCCTGTCCTGGGTGGAGACCCTGTCCTGGGTGGAGGCCCTGTCCTGGGTGGAGGCCCTGTCCTGGGTGGAGGCCCTGTCCTGGGTGGAGGCCCTGTCCTGGGTGGAGACCCTGTCCTGAGAGAAGGCCCTGTCCTGGGTGGTGGCCCTGCGAACTTTGTCAGGTAATGTTCTCTCATTTACCTACAGGTCTAGCTCAATAACCTGTTTGGGGAGGGCCATTTCTCTTAACCCCCCCCCTTCTCAAAAGAGGGCTACACCTCCCAAAATAGAGCTCCAGTGCCTGCTGAAGTTTTTCAGAAACCAACATGACTGGGGATTGTAGATCTGGTCCTCTGCAAAGCTTTGTGGTTCCTCCCGCTGATCAGTACAGGGAAAAACATAGGAAACCCTAAACTGGATGTCCCTCATATTACCCCCCCCCCCCATCCTAATATTGTACAACCAGTACAGTCCGGATCATTCTCTGTTATCAATTATTGGTCTACAGGAAACCTGTATAGATCACATGACCAATGAAGATGGAGGAGGACCGGAGTCACATGACTGAGAGGATACTAAACCTCACCCTGGAGATCATCTACCTGCTGACCGGAAAGGTGAGGAGGATTCTGGGAGCTCACATGATATCACTCTCATCTCTATCAATAAACCACAGACCTGACCGGAGAGGTGAGGAGGATTCTGGGAGGTCACATGACATCATTCTCATCTCCTGTTAATAAAACACAGACCTGACCGGAGAGGTGAGGAGGATTCTGGGAGGTCACATGACATCATTCTCATCTCTATTAATAAAATACAGACCTGACCGGAGAGGTGAGGAGGATTCTGGGAGGTCACATGACATCACTCTCATCTCTATTAATAAAATACAGACCTGACCGGAGAGGTGAGGAGGATTCTGGGAGTCTAACATGATGTTCCTATTGGTTCCCCAATACAGAGATTTCCTCTTCTGAAGTCAGGTGATCATATGACCATCACAGTGCCTCCATGTGACTCCCTAAACCCTGAGAGACACAACATGGAGAAGATTCTAGAAGTCACCAAGAAGATGATGGAGCTGCTGACAGGAGAGGTGAGCGGTGCCAGGAATTCTGGGACATTCTCCAGTAACAGACAAGGGATGTGTCTGGATGGTGACTGTATCATTGTGTGTGTCGGGATCTGTGCATTGTTACCATTGATGTCATTTTTATTATATATTCAGAGTGGAAACCTGAGAGATTCCAAAGCTGATGTTAAAGAAGAGATAACAGAGGATGAGGATGGGGCGATGAAGGAGTCAGAGTCTTCAAAGGGACACAAATGTCTGTACCAGGACAACATGGTGCAGTCATCCAGCTACAGGAACCCACCAGATGGCTCCAGTAAGAGAAACCCTCCAGAGAGATGTCCCCGTCCTCCGTATTCCACACAAGAAGATCACACCATCCCTCACCATCATCAGGTAGATGATTGACAAGTAATATGATTTATGCACATGCTTTTTGCTACAATGAATGTTTTATTATCTATTCAGAGTGGAAACCTCGGGGATTATAATATTGTTGTTAAAGAAGAGTTTACAGAGGATGATGAGGAGTATGGAATGATGGGGGAGCTTTCTGGAGGACACAAGGACCCCGTGATGAAGTCCTCCCCTACAGAGATCAGCACAGGTGAGCCATAGTCCATTCTTCTAGGTTGGGTGTCACTCCTAGTTCCAGTAACACAGGTATGATGACACAGATTGAGCCTTTCTTAGGTTGGTTCCTCTTCTTCTTCCAGCAGAACTATAGCTAAATGTTACCATAAAACTTTATGAACTTGGACGAGAAGTAAGGAGTAATGATCAGTGACCTGGCCTGTGTTCAGTTAGAAGGAATATACATTTTCACATCTTAAAATCTGCAAACCCCATTAAAGTCTGGGAGCTTTTTCAAAGCCAATTTGCAAGCAGCTGGCCTTACTACATCACTTGTTGCTAGGGAGAAGGCAGCTGCCTGTATCCTAGCAACCAGTGGTACTGTGTTGCCACCTGTGTGCTAGCAACCAGTGGTACTGTGTGGCCACCTGTGTCCTACGAAGCAGTGATGCTGGAGGGTCTGCACAGCATTAGTGGTAGCTAGGATGCATGTGGCATCACTGGTTGCTAGGATGCAGGCGGCTGCATGGCATTATTGGTTGCTAGGAGATACGTGGCCACCAGGCATCACTGGTTGCTAGGATGCAGGCGGCTGCATGGCATTATTGGTTGCTAGGAGATACGTGGCCACCAGGCGTCACTGGTTGCTAGGATGCAGGCGGCTGCATGGCATCATTGGTTGCTAGGAGATACATGGCCACCATGTGTCACTGGTTGCTAGGATGCAGGCGGCCGCATGGCATCATTGGTTGCTAGGAGATGTACGTGGCCACCAGGCGTCACTGGTTGCTAGGATGCAGGCGGCTGCATGGCATCATTGGTTGCTAGGAGATACGTGGCCACCAGGCGTCACTGGTTGCTAGGATGCAGGCGGCTGCATGGCATCATTGGTTGCTAGGAGATACGTGGCCACCAGGGTACTAGCAACTAACAAGTGTTAACATGTAATTTTAGAAGTGGTAGTGATACTGCCAATTATATAAATTATGTTTGGTGCCGGTAGTCAGAAATTCGTTAGGTGACTCAACTGGCCAATTGGTTCACCCATTTGGTCAAATGAGAACTCGGGATTGGGTCCAAATCATGGTCGACCTGAAACACTTCCTTTTTCAGAAGATAACACTGCTGCAAGCTCCCTCCAGTGCTGCCTGTCACCAGAAGTCTAAGTCCACGGTCACTCCTTGATAAAAGGGTTTGTACACCCTGTAGACCAGAATTGTGGGAGAGGCCTCAACACCTAGAGGACTCCGCTGTCTACCAACAATTGACTTTAGAGCAAGTTTTCATAAAATCTAAAATATTAGTTGCAGAGAGATGAAAATAATTCCTTCTCAAGATACACATTTTTGGATACGTGCCGATCTAAAATGTTGTGGGTTGGGCATAGAGAACCCTTGGGAGATCCACGAAAATGCTGCATGGAGCCTGCTTGGGACAGCCATTAGGCGATCAGAATGATGCATTGGTGTCGGAAATCCTATCCCCGACCCAGCCATCAGGACCGTTCATGAACCATTCAACCCAGGCCTCTTCAGAAGGCAGGTTTCATCTTCAGGGCTGAGGATGGAAAACATTCAGGGTTGATTGGCCAAGGGTTAGAGTCCAGCCCACATCTTTTCCATAGCTTATCAAAATTGAGGAACATGAGATATGGATGGTGTGATTTACATAAACAAGGTGGTTAACACCAGGATTCTAGCTTGTAGGACTCCCTCGCCCCTGTACCCACGGAACCCCGTCCATGACATTCTTCTCTATCAGAGATCACATGACCCAGTGCCTAGGCTTGTTGTGTAAAGAGCATGCCCCTCCCAGCCCCCATTGGTTCCTGTTGGTTTAGGGTGAAGATCTGATGAACATGAAAGTTGAGGGTGAAGTAGAAGAGACGTATGTGAGGGATGATCAGCAATATACGGAGGAGGCTGGAATGAGGAGGACATTCATAGAGGAGGACACTCCTACAGAGATCAGCACAGGTGACCAGAATATATTCTTCTCTTATCTCTGCTCTGTTACAGCCCCTCCCCCAACCCCCATTGGTTCCTATACTTCATGTCTATCAGAGATCACATGACCCAGTGCCTAGACTTGTGGTTGTGTAAAGAGAATACCCCCTCCCAGCCCCCATTGGTTCCTTCTCCTCTGACAAGGCTGTCATGAGGATTGAGGAGGACATTCAAAGAGGAGGACACTCCTACAGAGATCAGCACAGGTGATGTTCTTCAAGTCTTAACTTGCATCTTCTTGTCTATCAGAGGTCACATGATCCAGTGCCTAGGCTTGTGGTTGTGTGAAGAGCATGCCAGCCCCCATTGGTTCCTGCTCCTCTTACAAGGCGGTGTAAATGTAGAAGTGATCTGGCAGGACCAAAGTACCTTTTGACTGAAGAGGGGAGGAGTCCCAGTTGGTTGGGACATCCACAGAGAACATCCTATCTCCCTGATCCAGATGGAATCTTGATGGAAGTGAACTAACCCTCTCCTATCTATTGATGATGTTTTTTAATTTTTCCAGGACCCGCCATGGAGAAACCCTCAAAGGATCGTCCTACTTTGTGGAAAATGGAAGATGAGGACATCACACGAGATTGTGCAGCAGAGAAGAGGTCTGGTGGGCTTCACAGTGCGGAAAGACCATTGAATCCCTCTGACTCCGAGCAACCTCGTACTGTGAGGGATGCTGCCAGAATTCAGGAGCAGAAGAAATTTTCCTGTCCTGAGTGTGGGAAAAATTTTACCCCCGATCTAATTCTTTCTATATATCGGAGCTTTCACGACAGCGAGAAGTCTAATTTCTGTTCTGAGTGCGGGAGAGGTTTTCTGTGTAAATCAGAGCTTGTTATGCACTACAAATCTCACACCGAGCAGAAGCCATTTTTCTGCACCGAGTGCGGGAAACGTTTTTCTCAGAAGTCCTATCTTTCAGCACACCAGAAACTGCACATGGGCGAGAAGCCATATTCCTGCCCCGAGTGTGGGAAATGTTTTGTATGGAAATCGGAACTTCTTATACATCACAGAACCCACACGGGGGAGAAGCCGTATTCTTGCCCTGAGTGCGGGAAACGTTTTACACAGAGGGCCCATCTTTCTAGCCATCAGAGATTGCACAGGGGCGAGAAGCCGTATTCCTGCCCTGATTGCGGGAAATGTTTCCCACGAAAATCAAACCTTGTTGTACATCAAAGATCTCACACGGGGGAGAAACCGTTTTCCTGCCCTGACTGTGGCAAATCTTTTTCACAGAAGGCCAACTTTGCTAGACATCAGATATTGCACACGGGCGAGAAGCCGTTTTCCTGCCCTATGTGCGAGAAATGTTTTCCGCGGAAATTAGACCTTGTTATACACGAAAGAACTCACACAGGTGAGAAGCCGTATGCCTGCCCAGAGTGCGGGAAGTGTTATAAGCAGAAATCAGACCTTGTTAAACATCAAAGATCTCACACAGGGGAGAAACCTTATTCCTGCCCTGAGTGCGGGAAAGGTTTTGGTCGGAAATCTGACCTTGCTATACATCAGAGATCTCACACGGGGGAAAAGCCATTTTCCTGCCCCAAGTGCGGGAAATGTTTTTCACAGAAGTCTTATCTTACGCAACATCTGAAAACCCACACGACCACCTAGGTGTATTCGTGTCCTGAATGCGGGAAATGTCTTTTCTATAGATGATATGTTGCCGTACATCAGAGATCTCACACTTGGAAGAAGCACACCTTGATATACACCTCAGAAAACACGTGGCTGAGCGCTCCTCTGATCTTTATCATGGAAGAAACACTAAAGAATTCAACGTTGTGTCTGACCTCCCCTGACCTTCAGCAGAAGCTTCCATGGAGGACCTCATGGTGAGAGAGAAGGAGGCGAGAGGCACTGCTGGTTGGGTCCCTCTAGCATTGTAGTCTGATCTCCCCTGGCCTTCAGCAGAAGCTTCCATGGAGGACATCAGGGTGAGAGAGAAGGAGGGGGGGGGGGGTAGCCATAGCCTGTTTTCCCCTGATCCTCAAAAGACGCCCTCGTGATTACGGAACACACCTGGTTTCTGTTCAGCCAAACATACCAAAAGTTGGGCTCTTCAATCCAAACCCCAATGAAGTCAGTCAGGAGCCAAGCCAACGTTCTCAATTTTTAAGGAATTGGCAAAAAAAGTGCATGTGGACCGGGCACTGCCAAAGGGGGCACGTACCAATGAAAGTTCTAAACATGTTGCTTTGCGTTAAAAATGTTACATTCCTTTGGGGGAAAAAAAAGTTGCTTAGGGGGTCCTTTGAACCTTTGTGTCAAGTGGGGCATCTCTACCATCAGTAATATAACAAAAGTGACATTTACAAAGGAAAAAAAAAGAATAGTTCAGAAATGCTGGGAATGGACTTTCATTGCAGGCTTCCTTTACTTTATAAATCATGCGATGCAGACCCCCCCCCCCCCATACTCCATACCACACCCTCATTGAGGAGGATGCATGTCTGGTATGGGACGTGTTTTGTTGGGTGTGACTGCATTCATTGATTGCCTTAAATATGTGAGAAAGAAGGCGTACCCGTTGCCGAAAATAAAGCAACACTTGGTGGGTGAAAGCGTGATGAATGTTTAGATTGATCCAATGTGTTTCGGGGGAACTGCCTCCTCCTTCAGGGCTGTAACTCTTGGTGAAAGATTACAATCATTTAATTGAAAGCTTGAGAACGTACAGATTGACCCAATGCGTTTCTGGGGAATTGCCTCCTTCCTCAGGGCTGTTCAAAATATTGTAACTCTTGGTGGGAGATTACAAACATTTAATTGAAAGCTTGAGAATGTACAGCTTGTTCCAACGTGTTTCGGGGGAATTGCCTCCTCCTTCTTCAGGGCTGTTCAAAATAATGCAACTCTTGGTGGAAGATTACAATCGTTTTAATTGAAAGCTTGAGAACGTACAGATTCATCTAACGTGTTTTGGGGGAATTGCCTCCTCCTCCTTCAGGACTGTTTAAAATAATGCAACTTTTGGTGGAAGATTACAACCGTTTAATTGAAAGCTTGAAAATGTCCAGATCCAACGCATTTTGGGGGAATTGCCTTCTGCAGGGCTGTTCAAAATAATGCAACTCTTGGTGGGAGATTACAATCGTTTAATTGAAAGCTTGAGAACGTACAGATTGATCCAACGCATTTCAGGGGAACTGCCTCCACCTTCAGGGCTGTGCAAAATAATGCAACTCTTGGTGGGAGATTACAATCATTTTAATTGAAAGCGTAAGAACGTACAGATTGATCCAACGTGTTTCAGGGAAACTGCCTCCCCCTTCTTCAGGGCTGTTGGTATGCGCTAATGGAGATGGATGGCGGTATTGCATGGTTTTGTATGTTACTAGCCAACATTTGCCATCGCAGAGAATCTGGTACTACCATGGAGTCCACCCATCTCCATGAGCACGTGCCAACAGCCCTGAAGAAGGGGGAAGCAGTTCCTCTGTAACAACATGTTGGCTCAGTCTGTACATTCTCGCGCTTTTCAATAAATGATTGTAATCTCCTAGCAACAGTTTTATTATTTTGGACAGCCCTGAAGAAAGGGGGGCAGCTCCCTCCAAAACATGTTGGTTCAATCCGTACGTTCTCAGACGTTTCAATAAACAATTGTAATCTCTCAAGAGTTGCATTATTTTGGACAGCCCTGAAGAAGGGGAAGGCAATTCCCCCGAAACGTGTTGGCTCTATCTGTACATTCTCATGCTTTCACTAAACGACTAATCTCTCATCAAGAGCTGCATTATTTTGGTCAGCCCTGAAGAAGGGGGGGGGGGGACAGTTCCCTCCGAAACATGTTGGCTCAATCTGTATTTTCTCAGGACAGCCCTGAAGAAGGGGAAGGCAATTCCCCCGAAATGTGTTAGTGATAGTTGTTTCTTGAAAGCGTAAGAAGGTACAGATTGAGCCAACACGTTTAGAGGGAATTGCCTTCCCCTTCTTCAGGGCTGTCCTGAGAAAACCCTGAGAACGTACAGATTGAGCCAACATGTTTCGGAGGGAACTGCCCCCCCCCCCCTTCTTCTTCAGGGCTGACCAAAGTAATGCAGCTCTTGATGAGAGATTACAGTCATTTATTGAAAAGCATGAGAATGTACAGATTGAGCCAACACGTTTTCGTGGGAATTGCCTTCCCCTTCTTCAGGAGTCCACCCATCTTCATTAGCACATACCAATAGTTTATTGAAAAGCCTGAGAATGTACAGATTGAGCCAACACATTTCGGGTGGAATTGCCCCCTTCTTCAGGGCTGTCCAAAATAATACAACTCTTGGTGAGAGTTATTTACTGAAAGCTTAAAAAATTTACAGATTGAGCCAAGAGTTGTATTATTTTGGACAGCTCTTAAGAAGGGGGCAGTTCCCTCTGAAACATGTTGGCTCAATCTATACATTCTTAGACTTTTCAGTGAACAATTGTAATTTCTCAAGAGTTGCATTATTTTGGACATCCCTGAAGAAGGGGGGACAGTTCCTTCTGAAACGTGTTGGCTCAATCTGTACGTTCTCAGACTTTTCAATAAACGACTGTAATCTCTCATCAAGAGTTGCATTATCTTGGACAGACTTGAAGAAGGTGAAAGCAATTCCCCCAAAATGTGTTGGCTCAATCTGTACATTCTCATGCTTTTCAATAAACTACTGTAATCTCACCAAGAGCTGCATTATTTTGGTCAGCTCTGAAGAAGAGTGCAGTTCCCTCCGAAACATGTTGGCTCAATCTGTACGTTCTCATGCTTTTCAATAAACTACTGTAATCTCTCATCAAGAGCTGCATTATTTCTGACAGACCTGAAGAAGGGGGGGGGGATACTGTTCCCTCCGAAACATGTTGTCTCAATCTTTATGTTCTCAGGCTTTTGTCAGGGCAGCCATGAAGAAGAGGAAGGCAATTCCATCGAAACGTGTTGGCTCAATCTGTACATTCTTACGCTTTAAATAAACCACTCCCACCAAGAGTTGTATTATTTTGGACAGCCCTGAAGAAGGGGGCAGTTCCCCCCCGAAACGTGGTGGCTCAATCTATACGCTCTCAGGCTTTTCAATAAACGATTGTAATCTCTCATCAAGAGTTGCATTATTATGGACAGCCCTGAAGAAGGGGAAGGCAATCCCCCTGAAACGTGTTGGCTCAATCTGTACATTCTTACGCTTTCACTAAACGACTGTAATCTCACCAAGAGTTGCATTATTTTGGAGACTTAAAGGGCGCAATTCCCCCGAAATGTGTTGGCTCAATCTGTACGTTCTCAGGCTTTTCAATGAATGACTGTAATCTTTCATCAAGTGCTGCATTATTTTGGGCAGCCTTGATGAAGGGCAGTTCCCTCCGAAACATGTTGGCTCAATCTATACGTTCTCAAGAGTTCCATTATTTTAGACACCTGGGAGCTCCTTCCTTCTCATTCAAGCATTGGTTCTACTGAAGCAGCAGTATCTCTGTTGTATCAGTGAGGTAGCAGCCCAAACCTCGTAAGTAAGATCAGCACCACCACTTACCCGCAGAACCACAGCACCACCACTTACCCGCAGAACCACAGCACCACCACTTACCCGCAGAACCACAGCACCACCACTTACCCGCAGAACCACCTAACAACTATCAGTAATCGCCTGAACCAGTCCAGTGCGGTCTTTAGCTCTAATTAAATCATTCAAGATCATTGCGACAGTCACGTTAGAACTGGCAGTAATTATCATCTATACTTCTTTCCAGTACTAATATTTACCGTTTTTATGGATGTTTTTCTTTTGTTTTTGAATTCTGGCTACTATATGTAGAGTTTGCAAAAATGTCTTCTGTATTGGCATGGCCCAGCTTTAGCCTTTACCGCTACGTTGGGGGTTGATCCATATCTTGTACATCTCACTAGTATTGGTATATTTTGGAATTTTACTAATAAAGGTTGTTCAGTAACGGTCTATACATGGTAATGGTTTTTGTTTCGCAAAAGATTGATTGGGGTTGTTTTTAGAAATTTCTGCGACCAGCATGAAACACATCGAGAGTTCGGTATTGACAGTAAAGCTTGCCTCGTAGACATCAGTGGGTTACGATGACCGTAGAAAAGATGAAAACATGAAGGTATTAAACCCCTGGGGCTCCGTGAGCAAAACAAGGTAAGGCCACTAAATATGGCGGCGGGTGTGCTCCTTATTGATTAAAATGCAAAAAAGAAGGGGGGTGGGGTGCTCTGATGACTATAGTAGGAATGTAAAAGTGGTGCGGGGGTAGAGGGGTAAAGTTGGGTGTAGGTGGAGGGGGAAATTCCAGGAGTAGAGAGAATAGTTGGAAAGGGAAATTGCCCGGGGACAGAAGAGAGAGAGAAAAAGGGACGGGGGGCCAGTCAGGAGTGACCATCCCAACTGGGCCTGGGCCTGGTGCTAATCCAATCAAAAAACGAGCAGCAGGGTTGACTATACCGAGAGTAAGGTATGATCTGTGTTTAGGGCAGGGGTGGGCAACTGTGGCCCTCCAGCTGTTGTAGAACTACAAGTCCCATGAGGCATTGAAAAACTGACAGTTACAAGCATGACTCCCAAAGGCAGAGGCATGATGGGACTTGTAGTTCACCAACAGCTGGAGGGCCACAGTTGCCCACCCCTGGTTTAGGGGATCGTTGTAAGCTATCCGTGGATCCCAAACTTTAAAAAATTTGGAGTGAGAGCCCTCCAGGATGGAAGTGAGTTTCTCATAGACCTATGGTGCCCATAAGCCTTTGGAGACGTTCAAAAAGGGTTGACGCCAGGTCCTGGCTATCATCTCCTAGTTGCAGGAACGCAAATCCCACCATCTTTCTTTGATTAGTAGAGAGTCAAGATCAGCCTGTGCAGTAGGGCTTCCCACGAAATATGTTTATGTCTTTATACAGTTTTGGACCCTTCCCTATTTGTATCGGGTTTTATATATTGTTTTGGGTTCAGATCAATAGCTGGGCAAAGTTGTTCTAGGTGCCACCAACAGGCCAGTCTTGCGAGGAGTCAAGCCGTGTTTCTGGAACACCAACTACATTCTCATTGTTGAAGACCTCAACATCTCCCATTCTGCTCGGCAGTTTTCTGGTTACATACAAAGTACCTCCCAACTTTTGGGCTTGAGAATGAGGAACACCGAGTGTAAAAATACCACCAGCCCAGTCTTGCGAGGAGTCAAGCCGTGTTTCCTGAACACCAACTCCATTCTCATTACTGAGAACATCAACATCTCCCATTCTGCTTAGCAGGTCACTGCATTCTGTGTATTGAGTTAACAATTTGCACCAGATCTCCATCCAATAGAACATCGAACATAGAGAAACCCCCCTCCATCTTTTCTATGTCCCGTGTCCCTCTAAACAAGAAGATCAGCATGAATACAAACAGCCTAGTCTTGGGAGGAGCCAAGGCGTGTTTCTGGAACACCAACTCCATTCTCATCACTGAAACCATCAATATCTCCCATTCTGCTCGGCAGGTTGCTGGATTTTGTGCATTGAGTTATATACAGAGAACCTTCCCAACTTTTGGACTTGAGAATGAGGGACACCACAAAAAACATGCCACCTCTAGGATATATAAGATCCTTATTGAATAGATGGGACCTGATTCTCCATTATTCTTAGAGAAATGAGAAAGGGAATTGGGAACAGAAATGAGTGAGCAACAGAAAAATAAAATGTTTAAGTTGACACACGGGGCGATGAATATGAACACGGTAGAAATGAATTCTAAATGTTTAACGAGATGGTATTTTACACTGAGTGTGTAAAATACCAATGGCCCAGTCTTAGGAGGAGCCAAGCCGTGTTTCCGGAACACAAACCACATTCTCATCATTGAAGACCTCAACCACAGTTGCCCACCCCTGGTTTAGGGAATCGTAGGCTAGCCGTGGATCCCAAACTTTCAAAAATTTGGAGTGGGAGCCCTCCAGGATGGAAGTGAGATTCTCATGGACCCATGGTGCCCATAAGCCTTTGGTGATGTTCAAAAAGGATTGACACCAGGCCCTGGCTATCATCTCCTAGTTGCATGAACGCAAATCCCACCAGCTTCCTTTGATTAGTAAAGAGAGTCAAGAATCAGCCTGTGCAGTAGGGCTTCCCACAAAATATGCTAGAGTCTTTATACAGTTTTGGACCCTTCCCTATTTGTACCCGGTTTTATATATTGTTTTGGGTTCAGATCAATAGCTGGGCAAAGTTGTTCTAGGTGCCACCAATGGCCCAATCTTGCGAGGAGTCAAGGCGTGTTTTTGGAACACCAACTACATTCTCATCGTTGAAGACCCCAACATCTCCCATCCTGCTTGGCAGGTTGATAGTTACATACAAAGTACCTCCCAACTAACGAGTTGGTATTTTACACTGAGTGTGGCACATAGACAACGAGCAGAAGTTTCACCATTATGTTAGAGGGGGTTTGGGAACGATGGCACATATATATGGTGGGATTTTCCAAAAATACAGGTGTTTTGGCAAGATAGAATTCAATACATACAGGAGATATTGGGGATCGCTATACAGAAGGAACCATGGGTGGGTTTTTTTTTTTATAGGTCAGAGTTGTCAGTGAAACAATATAAAAATAGTGTACTATGCCATCTAATTAGTGCAGCCAAAGGACTTATTCCCAAATTTTGGCAGGTACAGGAGCCCCCAACAACGAGGGACTGGATAGATAGGATCGAGTATATAAATAAGATGGAGGAGCTATACCTTATGGACCTTCTCAGATAATCTCTGCACCATACCTCCTCTCCCTCTTGTAATCTCTGTTCAGTGTTGCACCCCACTCTCTGCTAACCTCTGCACCCCAATCCTGCCCTGCCCCAACATTGGACTCCCAACCCCCCTCCTCACCTCTGCACCGCAATCCTCCCTACCGTTTACTTCTGCACCCCCTCTCGCTACTCACCTCTATACCTCAAACCCCCCTTTGCACCTCAGACATCCTTCTCTGCTCAACCCAACACACCCTAAAGCCCCTCAGATCACCTTTGCACTCCGCTCTCTGTGCTGACCTCTTCACCCCAACCCCCTTCTGATCCCCTCTTTGCCCTGCTTTCATCTTTGCTCACCAGAGCCTCAGAGCAGGGCGTGTGTGTGTGGCGCCCATGAGCCTGCGGGTGGCAATGGCCAAGGTTAGCGAACCAAAGGAGGGTTATTGAACCACAGGAGGCTTGTGTTAGTGTTCATGCTGGCTTCTGGGCTGCAGCGGAAAACTGGAAGCAAACTTGGGAGGAAGATGGAAGGCAGTCAGAACCTAGGGCACTCAGTAGGCCAGGGGTGTCAAACTGGCGGCCCTACAGCTGCTGCGAAACTACAAGTCCAATCATGCCTCTGCCTTTGGGAGTCATGCTTGTAGCTGTCAGTCTTGCAATACCTCATGGGACTTGTAGTTTGGCAAAAGCTGGAGGGCCACCAGTTTGACGCCCATGCAGTAGACCATACAACACTTGCGTGGCAACCCACGTCCCAGCCTTGTACGTCCTCTACATCTCCTAAAACAGCGTTTTTCAACACAGAGGAACCCTTGAAATAACTTTTCAATCCCAGGGAACCCCCTGCTAAAGATGACTATATCTACAACTCATGATATGTTAGTGTGATGGTCAGTTGGAAGAATGTTCCTTACTCTCGTGGTCATTGGGAAGAATTACCACCTTGCTAAAAAGATCAATGGTGTCAGTGGGAACTTATCTGAAAAGCAGAAATTGCTCAAGGAACCCCTGGCAACCTCTTAAGGAACCCTTGTTGAGAAACCCTGTCCTACAGGCTGCCCTGATTCCTTGACGCTACAATCCTTTGCCAGCTGGAACACCAAAAGCCCTTATCTCTCACTGCCTGCAACTTAAGTTAGTGGAGTCCAGTGCCGGAACGCCTTCCGGCATTGGGCTTTGACCAGCGGGACACCAGGACCTAGCTGAAATTCCAGGGAGGTCCCGCACAGATGGAGTTACAGTAGTAATTTGCAACATAAGTTTTATTGTAACATTATGTTTATATGTAAATGTCTTCTCTCTTTTCACCTACAATCCCCAGGATTGTACAACACCCCACCAAATTTGGTCCCTTAAATTGGAGCTGCTAGAGCAGTGGTCTTAAAAATTTGTAAACAAAGGGCCAGTTTACTGTCCTTCAGGCTTTTGGAGGGCTGGATCATGGTCTCTTGGAGTAGAAAATGTCCTGGCATCCATGAGAGTAAACAATGAACCATCTTTAGTATCAGGTGAAGGAGTATTTGGGGTTAGTGGGAGGAATAGTGCCTCATCCTTGATGTCAGTGGAAGGAGTAGCGCCGCCTTGTTGGTTGCAAAAATTATGCCCCACTGTAGGTGTCAGTGGAAGGGACATTGTCCCAAGGGCCCGATAAAGGCATGCAAAGAGCCGCGGTTTGGAGACCTCTGTGCTAGAGTTCTACTCCATCACACCCATCCCCTCGCTTATTGGTTTTTTCTCAGTACTTTTGCAATGTTCACAACATCACTCAATTTTACTGAGATTCCTGGATTGGAATCGCACATCCCAGCACCTACAACTACCTATTTACCATTGCTTACCTAGTGAAACACCCACCCAAACAAAACACAGTGGTCACTGGGCAATTGATGGATCCTCCAATGTGCACTAGAATTGGTTACATATAATATACCATAATTACCGGATGTAATATTTGGTCAGTGACATCACCCAAGAAACTCAACCCCTTTGTTACATTTCGTTGTCATTTGCAGCCAGATCTGATGTATTAGCCGATTGATGGGGTTTTTTTTCTTTTTTTGTTCACCATTATTGACATGGATCTTCATCATTGGATGGCATGATTGACGATGGTTTTACATAATTTTTTTTATTATTATTATTTTTAACCACTTGCCCTCCAGAAGATTCACATTGGGGGTCAAAGGGGATGTTGCAGACCCATTGTAACCTGCAATCCAGATCCTCCACACATGCAGCCCACAGCAGGACCATTGACCCCATGAGAACCCAATACCCAGTGGCCTGTTGGGGACTGAGCCTTGCATCGGGGGGTGGGCGAGCGAATGGGGCTTGATTTGTATTTGTGGCCTCTCGCATTCCAGCCTGGGCTCTGCTTCTTGTTCGATCAGCGGCAGAATTTCAATATCACCGCCGTTCTGACAAGAGGTGGAGCACATCCCTATAGAGGAGCTATGAGCAGCCCGAAGGTCAGATCATACCCACTGGAAATAAAAGGTTCCGGTGTCCAAAGGCCCTCTTCCAGCTATCCTTCTTGCATATGGAATCATGCGGCTTTCCTGAACCCACATTCAACTCTATCATGCAGTGCAATGGAGGGATCCATAAGGACTCTGCTGTCTGGAGGTACTGTGAATGTTTTTATAATGTTTTATGTCCCCCTTGGTGGGAGTGGAGGTGGCCCCTCTATGAGGGCATACAGTCCATACATACCCAGCACAAGGCCGGGGTCACACTACCAGACGGTTCTTGTTATTAGTGGTGTACCCCAAGGTTCAGTGTTATCAATAATGTACCTCAAGGTTCAGTGTTATTAGTGGGGTACCCCAAGGTTCAGAGTTATTAGTGGTGTACCCCAAGGTTCAGTGTTATTAGTGGTGAACTCCAAGGTTCAGTGTTATTAGTGGTGAACTCCAAGGTTCAGAGTTATTAGTGATGAACTCCAAGGTTCAGTGTTATTAGTGGTGTACCCCAAGGTTCAGTGTTATTAGTGGTGAACGCCAAGTTACAGTGTTATTAGTGGTGTACCCAAAGCTTGGTGTTGGTGGTGAACCCCAAGATTCTGTTATTTGTGGTCTATCCCAAGGTTCAGTGTTATCAGTTGTATACCTGAAGGTTCTGTGTTATTAGTGGTGAACCCCAAGCTCCAGTGTTATTAGAGGTGTACCCCCAGGTTCAATGTTATCAGTGGTGTACCTCAAGGTTCCATGTTATCAGTGGTGTACCCCAAGGTTCAGTGTTATTAATGGTGAACCCCAAGGTTCAGTTTTATTAGTGTTGTACCCCAAGGTTCAGTGTTATTAGTGGTGAAGCCCAGGGTTCAGTGTTATTAGTGGTGTACTCCAAGGTTCAGTTTTATTAGTGTTGTACCCCAAGGTTTAGTTTTATTAGTGGTGAAGCCCAGGGTTCAGTGTTATTAGTGGTGTACTCCAAGGTTCAGTTTTATTAGTGGTGTACCCCAAGGTTCCATGTTATTAGTGGTGTACCCCAAGGTTCATTGTTGTTAGTGGTGTACTCCAAGGTTCAGTTTTATTAGTGGTGTACCCCAAAGTTCAGTGTTATTGGTGAACCCCAAGGTTCAGTATTATTAGTGGTGAACCCAAGACTCAGTATTAGTGATGTACCCCAAGGCTCAGTGTTAGTAGTGGTGAACCCCAAGGCTCAGTGTTATTAGTGGTGAACCCCAAGGCTCAGTATTATTAGTGATGCACCCCAAGGTTCAGTATTATTAGTGGTGAACCCCAAGGTTCAGTGTTATTGGTGAACCCCAAGGCTCAGTGTTATTAGTGGTGAACCCCAAGGCTCAGTGTTATTAATGGAGAAGCCCAAGGCTCAGTGTTATTAGTGGTGTACCCCAAGGCTCAGTATTATTAGTGGTGAACCCCAAGGCTCAGTGTTATTAATGGAGAACCCCAAGGCTCAGTATTATTAGTGATGAACCCCAAGGCCCAGTGTTATTAATGGAGAAGCCCAAGGCTCAGTATTATTAGTGGTGAACCCCAAGGCTCAGTATTATTGGTGGTGAACCCCAAGGCTCAGTGTTATTAGTGGGTACCCCAAGGCTCAGTGTTATTAGTGGTGAACCCCAAGGCTCAGTGTTATTAGTGGTGAACCCCAAGGCTCAGTATTATTAGTGATGTACCCCAAGGTTCAGTGTTATTAGTGGGGTACCCCAAGGCTCAGTGTTATTAGTGGTGAACCCCAAGGCTCAGTGTTATTAGTGGTGAACCCCAAGGTTCAGTGTTTTTAGTGGTGGTTCGGGATACCTGGTAGAGGACCCTTCAAAACCGTGTGCCTGCTGAGTTTCTCAGGGCAGTAGCATCTATATCAGTGATGGCGAACCTTTTTGAGCCCGAGTGCCCAAAACTGCAACACAAACCAACTTTTTTATTTCAAAGTGCCAACACTGCAATTAACCACTTGCCTACCGGGCACTTCTACCCCCTTCCTGCCCAGACCAATTTTCAGTTTTTAGTGCTGTTGCACTTGACAATGACAATTGTGCGGTCATGCAACACTCATTTTTTCACACAAATAGAGCTTTTTTTGGTGGTATTTAATCACCACTGGGTGTTTTATTTTTTGCACTATAAATGAAAAAAGAGCAAAAAATTAAAAACATAAAAGGTTTTCTTTGCTTCTATTATAAAATTTTGCAAACAGGTAATATTTCTTCTTTGATGTGCATTGGTGAGGCTGCACTAATAGGCAGCACTGATGGGCATTGATGAGGCGGCACAGATAGGTAGCACTGATATGCAGCAATGATGGGCACTGATAAGCGGCACTGACTGATAGCACCAACTGGAGGCACTGACAGACGGCACTGATCAGCGGCACTGCTGGGCATCATTGATGGGTGGCACTGATGGACAGCACTGATGGGCGACACTGCTGGGCACTGACAGGTGGCACTGCTGGGCAGCACTGACAGGCGACACTGCTAGGCACTGATGGGTGACACTTCTGGGCACTGATGGATGACACTGCTGGGCATCATTGATGGGTGGCACTGATGGGCAGCACTGATGGGTGACACTGCTGGGCACTGACAGGTGGCACTGCTGGGCAGCACTGACAGGCGACACTGCTGGGCACTGATGGGTGACACTGCTGGGCACTGATGGATGACACTGCTGGGCACTGCTGGGCATCATTGATGGGTGGCACTGATGGGCGACACTGCTGGGCACTGACAGGTGGCACTGATGGGCAGCACTGACAGGCGACACTGCTAGGCACTGATGGGTGACACTGCTGGGCACTGATGGATGACACTGCTGGGCACTGACAGGTGGCACTGCTGGGCAGCACTGACAGGCGACACTGCTGGGTGACACTTCTGGGCACTGATGGATGACACTGCAAGCAGTTAATCTCACCTCTGGCAGTGTCGGTGTGGCTTCCAACCCAGCAACTCATTCCCATCCACGCTGAACACGTTGCCCCTGGCCCCGGAGCAGTGTGGGAGCCTCTTCCTCTCTTCCACGCCCATCCCCGGCTACATCACCCCTGGTGCCAGATCCGCATAGGAGCCCTTTCCTCTCGTCCACACCCACCCTGGCCCCAGAGACATGTGGGAAATGTAGTTTGATGGGGGTCCAGTGTGGACGAGATCTGGATGGCCGGTCCGTGTGCGCTCATCTTCCTCTTCTTCCTGGCGTGCCCACTGATATGGCTCTGCGTGCCAGCGGTTCGCCATCACTGATCTATATGAATATACGGTCCATGCACACCCAGTAAAAGGCCGGGGTCACGCTAGCAGACGGTTCTTGAGGCTGCAGTTCCTCTGAGCTCCACAATGGTGGTGATCTCACTTCTACCCAGACAGGAAGTCTCTATGATAGACAGGAAGTGATGTCAGCTACAGACAATAGGCTCTTTGTCTGAAGTAGAGAGGAGACATTGCTGAAAGTGGCAGCAGAGGAGGTAATAAGATCTTATTTTCTATTTACGCCAAGTAACTCCCCGTTATGTCCGTCCTCTTCCTCCATCTTCACGTCCATCCACTTCCTCCATCATGATGTCCGTCCTCTTCCTCCTTTGTCATGTCCATCCTCTTCTTCCATTGTCATGTCCATCCTCTTCCTCCATCGTCACGTCCGTCCTCTTCCTCCATCCTCATGTCTATGTTCTTCCTCCATAGTCACGTCCATCCTCTTCCTCCATCACGTCCTTCCTCTTCCTCCATAGTCATGTCCATCCTCTTCCTCCATAGTCACTGTGACGTCTTTTATCTCCAGCAGATGATGATACACACATATATAGTGTGGGAACCCAGATTAACCCCTTCAGGGGCAGAACATTTCCCCACTTCCGGGGCCGGAACATTCTCCTCATTGTGGAGATGTCACCTTCACCACCAATCACCTTCTCACCTCCTCAGTCTATACTAGCGGAATATACCACTTTTATTGGGGGTGGAGAACGTGTCTTTTATCTAAGGGTGCATTTCACTCTGAATGTACTGAAGATTCCAGAACAGATTCTTATATAATTATCATTTCAGTCTCAGATGTTCTCCCTAAAAACATTCTCCACATTGTGGAGATGTGTGGAGGATTGGGGTTTTACATAAACATATAGGGCAATGGGTAAGAGGCTCCCAACCCCAAAACAATAGCAAACCCTACACTGCATGTTCCTCTGTGTGTAATCCCACTGGGGACCGTTCTTCCAAGATAGAGACCCTCATATTATCCCCCCCTCCACCCCCATCCTAATATCGTACAACCAGTACAGTCCAGATCATTCTCTGTTATCAATTATTGGTCTACAGGAAACCTGTATAGATCACATGACCAATGAGGATGGAGGAGGACCGGAGTCAAATGACTGAGAAGATACTAAACCTCACCCTGGAGATCATCTACCTGCTGACCGGAGAGGTGAGGAGGATTCTGGGAGGTCACATGACATCACTCTCATCTCTATTAATAAAACACAGATCTGTCTGGAGAGGTGAGGAGGATTCTGGGAGGTCACATGACATCACTCCTATCTCTATTAATAAAACACAGACCTGACCAGAGAGGTGAGGAGGATTCTGGGAGGTCACATGACATCACTCTCATCTCTATTAATAAAACATAGACCTGACCGTAGAGGTGAGGAGGATTCTGGGAGGTCACATGACATCACTCTCATCTCTATTAATAAAACACAGACCTGACTGGAGAGGTGAGGAGGATTCTGGGAGGTCACATGACATCACTCTCATCTCTATTAATAAAACACAGACCTGACCGGAGAGGTGAGGAGGATTCTGGGAGGTCACATGACATGAGTTCAGGAGTTTTTGTAAAACTAATGATGCTTCCTGCTGACCACCAATTCTGGAAAGGAGTTCCACATTTCTACCACCCTCACAGTGCAAAGTTGCCTACGCAGTTTAAGGGTTAACCACTCCTACGTGGCCCCGTGTCTCCTTCTCCCTGAGACTGAACATCCTACGTGGCCCTGTGTCTCCTCCTCCCTGAGACTGAACAGTTTATTCCCGATGCTAGACTCTACGTTGAGGTAGTTGTATCCAGAGATCATATTCCCTCTCAAGTGTCTCTTCTCCAAGGAGAACACATTGAATGTTTGTAGTTGTTCCTCATAACTGAGATCCCCCAGCCCCCTTATTAGGTTTCTTGCCCTTCTCTGGACTCTCTCCAGTTCCCACGCCTCCCTCCTGAGGACTGGTGACCAGAACTGGACGCCATACTCCAGATACGGCCGGACCAGAGTTTTATGAAGTGGTAAAATGAGAGTTTCATCTCCGGAGTAAATTCCCTTTTTATGGCACACTAATATTTTGTTGGCTTCGCTTGCTGTGGATTGGCCTTGCATGCCGTTGCTGAGCCTACTAGGACCTCCAGATCTTTTTCCATCATGGATTCCCACAGAGGTTCTCCACCTAGCAAGTCATTTGCGTTCATAGTTTTAGCCCTCAATTCCATGACTCAACATTTTAAACTTCATTTACTATGGATTTGCCCATCCTGTTGTTTGATGGAGGTCTTCTAAGATGTCTTTATCTTGTTGTGAAATGATTGCCCCGCTTAGCTTTGTGTCCTCAGAAAATACTGAGACTGAACTATTTATTTCAACTTCTATATGATTTATGAAACAAAAAAAAACAGAGCCTTGTAGTGCCCCACTTACCACTACAGACCGGTCTGAATACACGCTATTTGTCACCACCCGTTGGACCCGCCCCATGTCACCATGAACATACCCTATGGTCCAAGCCTACAGACCTCAGTTTGTGAATTAAGTGTTTATGGGGGATGGTATCCCTTTCGGAAAATCCAGACTCACCACATCCACCGACCTTCCTTCATCTAGATGGCAGCTCACTTAACCACTTCAAGTCCAGACACTTCCCCCCCCTTCCATTCCGGACACTTCCCCCCCTTCCATTCCGGACACTTCCCCCCCCTTCCATTCCGGACACTTCCCCCCCCTTCCATTCCGGACACTTCCCCCCCCTTCCATTCCGGACACTTTCCCCCCCTTCCATTCCGGACACTTTCACCCCCTTCCAGTCCCGACACTCTCACCCCCTTCCAGTCCGGACACTTCCCCCCCCTTCCAGTCCGGACACTTCCCCCCCCCTTCCAGTCCGGACACTTCCCCCCCCCCTTCCAGTCCGGACACTTCCCCCCCCCCCTTCCAGTCCGGACACTTCTCACCCCCTTCCAGTCCAGACACTTCTCACCCCCTTCCAGTCCGGACACTTCTCACCCCCTTCCAGTCCGGACACTTCTCACCCCCTTCCAGTCCGGACACTTCTCACCCCCTTCCAGTTCGGACACTTCTCACCCCCTTCCAGTCCGGACACTTTCACCCCCTTCAAGTCTGGACACTTTCCCACATTTCATGTTCGGACACTTCCCCCCCCCCCCCTTCCAGTCCTGACACTTTCCCCCCCTTCCAGTCCTGACACTTTCCCCGCCTTCCAGTCTGGACACTTTCCCCCCCTTCCAGTCTGGACACTTTCCCCCCCTTCCAGTTCGGACACTTTCCCCCCTTTCCAGTTCGGACACTTCCCCCCCCCCCCTTCCAGTCCGGACACTTTCACCCCCTTCCAGTCCGGACACTTTCACCCCCTTCCAGTCCGGACACTTTCACCCCCTTCCAGTCCGGACACTTTCCCCCCCCCCCCTTCCAGTCCGGACACTTTCCCCCCCTTCCAGTCCAGGCCGTTTTTCAGCTTTAAGCGCTATCACACTTTGAATGGCAATTGCACATAGGTCTGATCCAAAGCTCCTGAAAGCGCTTGCTTGAAGTCATTGCCGCCAAAACGGAGTTTTAACTAGCTATTAACTCCAAGGGTTCACTTACTTTTTTTCCTCCAGTGTTGTGAATGTTAAACCCCTTCCAGTCCGGACACTTTCACCCCCTTCCAGTCCGGACACTTTCACCCCCTTCCAGTCCGGACGCTTTCACCCCCTTCCAGTCCGGACACTTTCACCCCCTTCCAGTCCGGACGCTTTCACCCCCTTCCAGTCCGGACGCTTTCACCCCCCCCTTCCAGTCCAGACACGTTCACCCCCCCCTTCCAGACCAGACGCTTTCACTCCCCCCCTTCCAGTCTGGACGCTTTCACCCTTCCAGTCCGGATGCTTTCACCCCCCCCCCCCTTCCAGTCCGGATGCTTTCACCCCCTTCCAGTCCGGACGCTTTTATTTCACTCCCCCTTCCAGTCCAGGCCATTTTTCAGCTTTCAGCGCTATCACACTTTGAATGACAATTGCGCTTAGGTCTGATCGAAAGCTCCTGAAAGCGCTTGCTTGAAGTGATTTCCGCCAAAACAGAGGTTCAACCACCTATTAACTCCAAGTGTTCACTTACTTTTTCCTCCAGCATTGTGAATGTTTAACCACTTCCAGTCCGGACACTTTTCCCCCCTTCCAGTCCGCACACTTTCCCCCCCCCCCCCCCCCTTCCAGTCCAGGCCAATTTTCAGCTTTCAGCGCTATAACACTTTGGCAATTGCACGTAGGTCTGATCCCAAGCTCCTGAAAGCGCTTGCTTGAAGTCATTGCCGCCAAAACGGAGGTTTTACTAGCTATTAACTCCAAGGGTTCACTTACTTTTTCCTCCAGCATTGTGAATGTTTAACCACTTCCAGTGTGGACACTTTCCCCCCCTTCCAGTCCGGACACTTTCCCCCCCTTCCAGTCCGGACACTTTCCCCCCCCTTCCAGTCCGGACACTTTCCCCCCCTTCCAGTCCGGACACTTTCCCCCCCTTCCAGTCCGGACACTTTTCCCCCCTTCTAGTCCGGACACTTTCCCCCCCTTCCAGTCCGGACACTTTCCCCCCCTTCCAGTCCGGACACTTTCCCCCCCTTCCAGTCCGGACACTTTCCCCCCCTTCCAGTCCGGACACTTTCCCCCCCTTCCAGTCCGGACACTTTCCCGCCCTTCCAGTCCGGACACTTTCAGCCCCTTCCAGTCCGGACATCCCCCCCCCCCTTTTCAGTCTGGACACTTTGCACCCCTTTCCAGTCCGGGCACTTTCACCCTCTTCCAGTCTGGAAGCTTTCCCCCCTTCCAGTCTGGACACTTTCACCCCCTTCCAGTCCAGACGCTTTCACCCCCTTCCTGTCCGGACACTTTCACCCCTTCCAGTCCGGACACTTTCCCCCCCCTTCCAGTCCGGACACTTTCCCTCCCTTTCAGTCCAGACAGTTTCCCCCCCCCCCCTTCCAGTCCGAACACTTTCCCCCCTTTCCAGTTCGGACACTTCCCCCCCTTTCCAGTCCGGACACTTTCCTCCCCTTCCAGTCCGGACACTTTCCTCCCCTTCCAGTCCGGACACTTTCCTCCCCTTCCAGTCCGGACACTTTCCTCCCCTTCCAGTCCGGACACTTTCCCCCCCCTTCCAGTCCGGACACTTTCCTCCCCTTCCAGTCCGGACACTTTCCCCCCCCTTCCAGTCCGGACACTTTCCCCCCCCTTCCAGTCCGGACACTTTCCCCCCCCTTCCAGTCCGGACACTTTCCCCCCCCTTCCAGTCCGGACACTTTCCCCCCCCTTCCAGTCCGGACACTTTCCCCCCCCCCCTTCCAGTCTGGACACTTTCCCCCCTCTTCCAGTCTGGACACTTCCCCCCCTCTCTTCCAGTCCGGACACTTTCACCCCCTTCCAGTCTGGACACTCCCCCCCCCCCCCCCTTCCAGTCCGGATGCTTTCACCCCCTTCCAGTCCAGGCCAATTTTCAGCTTTCAGCGCTATCACACTGTGAATGGCAATTGCGCGTAGGTCTGATCCAGAGCTCCGGAAAGCGCTTGCTTGAAGTAATTGCCGCCAAAATGGAGGTTCAACCAGCTATTAACTCCAAGGGTTCACTTACTTTTTCCTCCAGCGTTGTGAATGTTTAACCACTTCGAGTCCGGACACTTTTCTCCCCTTCCTGCCCAGGCCAATTTTCAGCTTTCAGCACTATCACATTTTGAATGACAATTGCGCGGTCATGCCACACTGTACCCATATGAATTTTTTAGCATTTTTTTTAGATAGATAAAACTTTATTTTGGTGGTAGTTATTCACCACTGGGACTTTTTTTTATTTGCTATGTAAATGATAACGTCCAAAAATTTTGAAAAAAAAGTGTTTTTCTTACAAAATTTTGCAAATAATCTTTCTTCATAAATCTTGGCCAAAATGTATTCAGCTATCTTTTTAGTAAAAAAAATAAATAACCCAAATTAGTTTATAGCCAAAAATTATAATTTTCTAAATTTTTTTTACATTTTTATTTTATTTTTTTATAAAATTTTTGTAAAAGCAATCATTTCTCCTTCTCTCTGGCTGCATTCCTGCAGCCAGTGAGAAATACTGTGAGAGCTGTGATTGGTCACAGCTTGTCACATAGTACAAGGCTGCTGTGAATGGTCCTGTACCGTGTGACCTCTGTGATCATTCACAGATTTCACAAGTAGTAAGCAATGATGTCAGGAAGTTTTTACTAATATTCATGTGATCACTGATTGGCCAATGAGTGATCACATGATCGGGACCTTACACAGAGGTCCCGTACAGCGATGTGTGTTCTGCTGTGTCCTACGGACACAGCAAGCACCGGATCACAGGGCCGTGCGCTCCCAGGGAGTGCGTACAGGCAATGGATGCGGGGGGACATTTACAAACGTCCACCTGCTTCAGCAGCGCTCCCATCCGGCCGTTTATCGACATGGGCTGGACGGGAAGAGGTTAACAGTTTGGTTTGGCAAGAATGACCTTTTATAAATCCATGCTGATTGCTACTAATGATACTGTTTCCTTCTTCAAATTCTTGGATGTAGTCCCTTATCATCCCCTCCATTAGTTTACATACTACTGTTGTTAGGCTGACTAGTCTGTAGTTCCCAGGTCTTTTCAGTATTTTGCCCATTTTTGAATATTGGACCCATGTTGACCTTTCACCAATTACCACCATTCCTGCCAGTATGCTGTCCATAAATATTAGGAATAACGGTCTGGCTATAACCTGACTTGGTTCTCTGAGGACTCTCGGGTCTAAGCCATCTGGTCCTGGCGATTTACTGGTATTAGGATTTTCTAGTCTTTTTTGGACACTGGCTCCTGTTAGCCACAAGAGTACATTCTGTGATGCGTTACTAATGATGCAGTCTTCATTACAATATTATACTTGTTTTCTCAAAACAGAGATTTCCTCCTCTGAAGTCATGTGATCCTATGACCATCACAGTGCCTCCATGTGACTCCCTAAAACCAGAGAGACGCAACATACAGAAGATTCTAGAAGTCACCAAGAAAATAATGGAGCTGCTGGCAGAAGAGGTGAGCGGTGCCGGGAATTCTGGGACATTCTCCAGTAACAGAAAAGGGATGTGTCTGGATGGTGACGTCATGATGGACAATCAGCTGCCCCTCACATCACCGGGTAAGAGGAGACTTTATTGGAAAGGAGAGAGCAGTACGAAGGCTCCACCTAGATCCCCCATCATCTGATATACACATAGAAACAATGGAGTCAGTCAGTGTGTGTGTTTCCTACAGATGGATCCAGTCATGGGAACCCACCAGAGAGATGTCCCCGTCCTCTGTATTCCCGGGATTCCACACAGGAAGGTCACACCATTCCTCATCATCATCAGGTACATGCGGAACAATGACTGATAGTTATGAGTTATATAAAAGCATGTTTGTTGCATTGAATGTTTTATTATACATTTAGAGTGGAAGCCTCAGTGATAGCAATATTGATGTGAAAGAAGAGTATACAGAGGAGGATGAGGAGTATGGAGTGATGGAGGAGTTTTCAGAAGGACACAAGGATATGATGGAGCCACCTATTACCAGGAACCCACCAGAGAGATGTCCCCGTCCTCTGTATTCCCGGAATTCCACACAGGAAAGTCACACCAGCCCTCACCATCATCAGGTAGGTGGATCCAGTAATGGGAACCCACCAGAGAGATGTCCCCGTCCTCTGTATTCCTGGGATTCCACACAGGAAGGTCACATCATCCCTCACCATCATCAGGTAGATGAGGAACAATTATTGGTAGGTATGATTTGTACACAGCATGTTTGTTACAATGAATGTCTTACTATATATTCAGAGTGGAAACCTCGGGGATGATAATATTGTTGTTAAAGAAGAGTATAAAGAGGAGGATGAGGAGTATGGTTTGATGAAGGAGATTTCCGGAGGACAGAAGGACATGATGGAGCCACCTAATACCAGGAACGCACCAGAGAGATGTCCCCGCCCTCTGTATTCCCAGGATTCCACGCAGGAAGCTCACACCAGCCCTCACCATCATCAGGTAGGTAGAGTTGAGGGTCGGGAACATAAAGTGATGGAACACTCTGACATGTGGAGACGATGTGTGGACTCTACAAGATGAGATGTTCTATGTGATCTCACATCATAAATCCTTCTATGCTACAGATGTTATTTTCTGCCATTCTGCTGGTTTAGGTTGAAGATCTGATTATGAAAGTTGAGTGTGAAGTAGAAGAGACATATGTGAGGGATGATGAGCAATATACAGAGGAGGATGGAATCAGGAGGACCTTCATAGAGGAGGACACGTCTACAGAGATTAGCACAGGTGACCAGAATATATTCTTTTATCTCTGCTCTGTTACTGCTCACTGATTGGTCCAAAGTAGGGTGGAAGCTGAGTGATGTCAGCCAATAATAGGTTGGTAATGGTCTCCTCCCTGTCCTGATACCCATCCTGGGGTTCAGCTGGCAGTATTAGGTTGAGTGTCACTCCTAGTTCCAGTAGCACAGATATGATGGCACAGATTGAGCCTTTCTTGGGTCGGTTCCTCTTCTTCCAGCAGACTTCTAGATAAATGTTACCATAAAACTCTATCACCGATCTTGTTGGGATGAAAAGTAAGGAGTAGTGGTGAGGGACTTGTGTTTGGTTCACAGGAGGATGCACAATCACAGCCTGAAATTTGCAAACCCCTTTAAGTCCTATAAGAGCCATAACCTTTACTTATTTTCCGGTCTGTTTGAAGGCCAGTTTGCAAGCAGCCAGCGGCACTATGTCAGTGGTTGCTAGGACACAGGCAGCCCCGTGTCCTAGTAACCTATGATACTGTGTGGTTGTCTGCTTCTTAGCAACCAGTGATGCCGGATGAGCTGCAGCTGTACAGCATCTTTGGTTGCTTAGACATAGCTGGCCACCAGCATCCTAGCAATTGGTAGTAGAGATACCACTACTAAATGGATGACTTCTGCTGTGGGCAGGTTGTGGATAAGGGTGGGACCACCAGTCCTCCTGTACGGGGCCCAGGCCAGCAGGGGGCCTAGGCAGCCTGGTGAATTGGATGTGAGCAGAGAGGGTGATCGGCATGGTGGGGGGGAAATTAGTGGAACCGATGCCCTGACATCTGAAAACTGGATTCTTCGCCTCTCCCTCACGCTGCTGCAGAGAGAGCCATACAGGGGATCAGTTCCAGTAATTGCCCCCCGCTGCACCCATCACTCTCCCTGTACAGATCTGATTCACCGTGCTGTCTGGGCCCCCACAATACCGGCTGCCCTCCTCTCCTTCCCAAGGGCAGCTGCAAGCACACAATAGGATCCTTCAGGATGGAGAGTTGGGGGAAGGGTCTGATAAATATGTCACATTAACCAGCCCCTTCTTTTCCTGAATGAAGGCAGTTGAGTGCACTGATCACTCAGTGTGTTCATTCATAACTGAAGCATAGTAAACTGTGGGTTTTTTTTTTTTTACTTTCTGGGGCCTTGTCAGGATAGCTGTATGGGCCATGTGCTTTCTAACAGCAGCCCTGGGTGTGGGCAGTCAAAGGTTCAGCAAGCAAGCCAACTGACCATTTCATTTTCCCATTCGATGAAATGCAAATGTGTTGCGTTTGGGTCGAACCCATGCTCGATCCAAACCTGAAGCTCATCCTAACATAAAGACTTCACCACTTATCTTTTAAAGGAGAAAATACCTCTGCAAGCTTCCTCCAGTGCTGCATATCACCAGAAGTCTATGTCTATGGTCACGTGTTCTATGGTTAAAAGCATGAATTCTATACTTTGTGTCTATCAGAGGTCACCTGACCCAGTGCCTAGGCTTGTGGTTGTGTGAAGAGCATGCCCCTCCCAGCCCCCTTTGGTTCCTTCTCTGACAAGGCGGTAATGAGGAATGAGGGGGACATTCATAGAGGAGGACACTCCTACAGAGATCAGCACAGGTGAGGGTCTTCAAGTCTGAACGTGGACCTTTTTGTCTATCAGAGGTCACCTGACCCAGTGCCTAGGCTTGTGGTTGTGTGAAGAGCATGCCCCTCCTAGCCCCCACTGGTTCCTGCCCTCTGACAAGGCTGTCATGAGGAATGAGGAGGACATTCATAGAGGAGGACACTCCTACAGAGATCAGCACAGGTGAGGGTCTTCAAGTGTGAACTTGGACCTTCTTGTCTATCAGAGGTCACCTGACCCAGTGCCTAAGCTTGTGGTTGTGTGAAGAGCATGCCCTTCCCAGCCCCCATTGGTTCCTGTTCATCTGACAAGGCGGTCATGAGGAATGAGGAGGACATTCATAGAGGAGGACACTCCTACAGGGATCAGCACAGGTGAGGGTCTTCAAGTCTGAACTTGGACCTTTTTGTCTATCAGAGATCAACTGACTCAATGCCTAGACTTGTGGTTGTGTGAAGAGCATGCCAGCCCCCACTGGTTCCTGCTCCTCTGACAAGGCGATATAAATGTAGAAGTGATCTGGGAGGACCAAAGACCCTTTGACTGAAGAAGGGAAGAGTCCCAGCTGGTTGGGACATCCACAGAGAACATCTGCTCCCTTCTTTCTCCCTGATCCAGATGGAATCTTAAAGGGAAGTGAACTAACCCTCTCCTATCTATTGATGTTTTTCTATTTTTGTAGGACCTACTATCAGGAATTTCTTAAACGATCGTCTTGCTTTATCTCCAGGTTGGAAAATGGAAGATGAGGACATCTCAGGAGACTGTGCTGGAGAAAAGTCAATGAGCTCCACCATGGATGGTGGACTTCCCAGTGTGGAGAGACCATGGGATCCCTCTGACTCCGAGCAACCTTTTAGTGTGGGGGTTGGTGCTGGATTTCCAGGGGAGGAGAATTTTTCCTGTCCTGAATTTGGGGAAAGTTTTTTTTCTGAATTAAGACTCTCTGTACAACAAAAAGCTCATGCAGGAGAGAAGCTTCATTACTGCCTCGAGTGCGGAAAATGTTTTCCTCGTAAATCAACGCTTGTTATACATAGGCGATCTCACACGGGCGAGAAGCCGTATTCCTGCCCCGAGTGCGATAAATGTTTTTCACAGAAATCAAACCTTGCTACACATCAGAGATCTCACACAGGGGAGAAGCCGCATTCCTGCCCCGAGTGCGGGAAATGTTTTTCACATAAGACCAGTTTTTACAGGCATCGGCTAATACACGCAAGCGAGAAACCATATTCCTGTCCTATGTGCGAGAAATGTTTTGCACGGCAAGCAGACCTTCTTATGCACCAAAGATGTCACACAAGGGAGAGGCCGTATTCCTGCCCTGAGTGCGGGAAATGTTTTGCACGGCAATTAGACCTTGATATGCATCAAAGAACTCACACAGGTGAGAAGCCGTTTCCCTGTCCTGAGTGCGGGAAATGTTTTGGACAAAAGTCGGTACTTGTCAGGCATCAGAAATCTCACACAGGGGAGAGGCCACATTCCTGCCCTGAGTGTGGGAAATGTTTTGGACAGAAATCAGTACTTGTCAGGCATCAAAGGTCTCACACAGGGGAGAACCCGTCAAACCTGCCCTGAGTGCGGGAAATGTCTTCCATGGAAATTAGACATTGTTATGCCTCAAAGAACTCGCACAAGTGAGAAACCGAATTTCTACCCTGAGTGCAGGTAATGTTTTTCCCAGACATCTGATTTTACTAGTCACACCGACCTCGAGGTATATTAGTGTCCTGAGTGCGGGAAATGTCTTCTATATGGATCATATGTTGCCGTACATCAGAGATCTCACCCTGGGAAGAAGCACATTTTGATATACACCTCAGAAAACACGTGGCTGAGCTCTCCTCTGATCTTTATCATGGAAGAAACACTTTATAAGGAGATCAGAGATCACTAAAGACTTCAAAGTTGTTTCTCGCTTCCTCTGCTAGGAGAGAGAAGGAGGGGGGGGGTCACTGCTGGTTGGGTCCCTCTAGCAGTGTAGTCTGATCTCCCCTGACCTTCAGCAGAAGCTTCCATGGAGGACATCATGGTGAGAGAGAAGGAGGGGGTGTCACTGCTGGTTGGGTCCCTCTAGCAGTGTAGTCTGATCTCCCCTGACCTTCAGCAGAAGCTTCCATGGAGGACATCATGGTGAGAGAGAAGGGGAGGGGGGTCACTGCTGGTTGGGTCCCTCTAACAGTGTAATCTGATCTCCCCTGACCTTCAGCAGAAGCTTCCATGGAAGACATCATGGTAAATACGGATGAGCCGAACTCACCTGGTTTTGGTTTGGATTGGTTCGGCCAAGCATGCCAAAAGCTGAGCTGCTGAAACCAAACCCCACGGAAGTCAACAGTCAAATCTGCCAAATCAGTTTTCTCAATTTTTCTGGCCAATAGCCAGGGGAATTAGCAAAAAAAAAAGACTAGGGGGAGGGAGGGGGGCTGGGACTGGGCACTGCCCAGGGGACATGTACCAATGCAATTTTTAAAATTTTTGCTTTGCAGACAGCTGTGAATTTAATAGTATTTGAGGTGATTGCTACAGTCAACTAGGAACTTGAAGAAAATCTCATCTGTCATCTTTTCCAGTACTAACATTTACAGTTTATAGCTGTTTTTCTCTTGTTTTTTTTTTAAATTTTGGCCTCTGTGTGCCATAGACAGTATTAGCAGAAAATTTGTTGGCATGGCCCAGCTTTAACTTTTAGTGTTATGTGTGTGTGTGTGGGGGGGGGGGGGGGGGGGCTAAGGGGGTCGGTTCATGTCTTGTATGTCTCACTTTTATTGGTATATTTTAGAATTGTATTAATAAAGATTGATCTGTAGTTGTATATACATTGTTATAGTGCTGGGTCCCACCGCAGTGTGAGTTTAGGAAAAAAAACACAAAGGGTTCGTATTAAGGGGAAGTGCAAAGCTGCAGGGCCTTACTCCTGAGCAGAGAAGACTGATTTGTCAGTGTTCTCCAGGGTTTTTAATTCCAGTTTGGGGTCTGGAGCTTGGAGGCTTTAAAGAGATTTGGGTGGGAAGAAGTCTCCATTCTAGTATCCACATCTTGTCGGAGATCTGCAGGCTGTGTGGGTATGGAGGTGGCTATGCTCATTATAATCCTGGATCGGGGTCTGGAGCTTGGCGGCTTTAAAGAGATTTGGGTGGGAAGAAGTCTCCATTCTGGTATCCATGTCTTGTCGGAGACCTTCAGGTTGTGTGGGTATGCATGTGGCCAAGCTCATAATCCTGGATCGGGGTCTGGAGCTTGGAGGCTTTAAAGAGATTTGGGTGGGAAGAAGTCTCCATTCTGGTATCAACGTCTTGTTGGAGACCTGCAGGTTGTGTGGGTATACAGGTGGCCATGCTCATTATAATCCTGGATACGGGGTCTGGAGTTTGGAGGCTTTAAAGAGATGTGGGTGGGAAGAAGTCTCCTTTATGGTATCCATGTCTTGTCGGAGACCTGCAGGTTGTGTGGGTATACAGGTGGCCATGCTCATTATAATCTTGGATCAGGGTCTGGAGCTTGGAGGCTTTAAAGAGATTTGGGTGGGAAGAAGTCTCCATTCTGGTATCCACGTCTTGTTGGAGACCTGCAGGTCGTGTGAAGGGATGGGCGCTACTCAACCAACCCCAGGAGTCCAATGTTGAGGAATGGCCTTAGCTTCCATACTGGCCATGCCCGCTGACGCGTTTCACCCGGGCCACCGAGGCTTGGTCACAGAAGTCACAGGACCTCTGTGACCAAGCCCTGGTGGGCAGGGTGAAACTTGTCAGCGGGCTTGGCCACTACTTCAGCTGAGTCCATTCCTCAATATTGGACTCCTGGGGTTGGTTTAGCAGCGTCCATCCCTTCACTTGTATTGGTTGACACTAGAGTCGCTTGGACTCATGCTCACCTCTTCTTACTTGCCGGTGGGGGGATCCTTTTACTTCCATCCATAGCATGGAGCAGCGACATAAGCTATACTTTTCACTGCAGGTTGTGTGGTTATACAAGTGTGCATGCTCGTTATAATCCTGGATCGGGGTCTGGAGTTTGGAGGCTTTAAAGAGATGTGAGTGGGAAGAAGTCTCTGATCCTGTGACCAGGTCTTCGTGGAGACATGCAGGTTGAGTGATTATACAGGTCTCCATGCTCATTATAAACCAAGCCTCAGTACAGGGTCCCATTTTGGAGACAGAGCCCTGTCAGGAGAAGGCTGCGTGTTCTCACTAAGAGACTGCACCCCATGTTGGAGGGATTTGGGTGGGAAGGAGTCTCCAATCTCTGGACACGGAGCTCTGCTCAAGACGGTGAGTTCCGCCTCTTCTTGGATTGCCCACACACCTTCAGCAATAATGGTATATTGTAGAAAGTTCAGCAATACACAAGCCTGATGAGGAGGCAAACTATTCAGAGCCACTTACAGAGTGTAACGGTGGTACAGTAGACTGAAGAGACCATGAGCATCTGCCAAGAGAAGCAGAATGTGACCAGGCTGGTCCGATCCCAAAGAGGAGGCTTTCCAGTGGATTGTCGTGGTTCCTACACTCCCTACTACTCCAGAGTGTGGCCTGGCTGGTCCGATCCCAAAGGGGAGGCTTTCCAGTGGATTGTCGTGGTTCCTACACTCCCTACCACTCCAGAGTGTGGCCTGGCTGGTCCGATCCCAAAGGGGAAGCTTTCCAGTGGATTGTCGTGGTTCCTACACTTTCCCTACTCCTTCCCTACGTGAAGTATCATGCTTCTCTGTCTGGCAATCCTATGGGCGTGTCTGGGTTTGGCGGTTGCCAGGAGAATGGTACTTGCCTGACTGCATTATGCCAAGTGTAAAGTTTGGTGGAGGGGGGATTATGGTGTGGGGTTGTTTTTCATGGGGTTGGGCTTGGCCCCTTAGTTCCAGTGAAGGAAAGTCTTAAGGCGATAATTTCATGCTCCCAACTTTGTGGGAAGAGTGGGGGATGGCCCCTTCCTGTTCCAACATGACTGCGCACCAGTGCACAAAGCAAGGTCCATAAAGACATGGAGGAGCCAGTTTGGGGTGGAGGAGAACTTGACTGGCCTGCACAGAGTCCTGACTTCAACCCCATAGAACACCTTTGGGATGAATTAGAGCGGAGACTGCGTGCCAGGCCTCCTCCCGAGACATCAGTGCCTGACCTGACAAATGTGCTTCTGGAAGAATTGTCCAACCTTCCCATAGACACCCTCCTAAACCTTATGGACTGCCTTCTCAGAAGAGTTGAATCTGTTATAGCTGCAAAGGGCGGGGCCAACTCAATATTGAACCCTACGGACTAAGACTGGGAGGCCATTAAAGGTCATGTGCGTGGAAAGGCCGACCAATACTTTTGGCAACATAGTGTATATATAGTGTATGGTGAGTTTTACAGACTTCCAGGACACACTGTTTTCAAATCTACTGCTCTGCTCCACATAGGCTCTTATCTGATCGCTCAACTACTGCACACTCTCTGAAAGATGAAGGTACAAAACATGATGACTGTGTATTGAGGGAGAACATTGACATTGCCTGTGTTGGAGAAGCATGGAGCTACAGAGGTGGGTGGGAGTGATCTCCTGGAGGGGGAGGGTAGATGCCTAGTGTGTGTTAATGAGCTCAACTGCTGAACTATTATCTTAGTTCATTAACAGTTTTACCATCCCAAATACCAGGATGAAGCAGGAAGTAACGTGGCAGCACCCAAATATTGCAGAGTTCCCCTTTAAGCTTCAACATTTCTAAAAGCATCTGCAGAACCAGGTCATCAGCTCACTTCCTCCCCCTTCATTTCCTGTGGAACAATGTGTTCCAGTCTAGCAGCTGACACCCTAACTTTCAGTTTGTGATATTTTATCTGACTGAAAGGCCAGGGGAATATTTACAAGGTAAACAAGGCATTTGCCTATGGCGGCATTTTTCAGAGGGGCAGTGCCGCCCTCCAAAAGAAGGGATGGAAGAATGGACACAGCATGGGGACCAGGTGGGATCTGAGAGTGGCTGCTTGATGATGTATGCAGAGCCCACTTCTTGTTCCCAGGGATGTTTGGAGCTGTGAAGGTGAGTGCCTTTTCTCTCTCGCCCACGGTGGGGGGTGGCCAGTGTATGGGGGGTGGTGGTAGTGAAAGGCTTTCTCAAGTGTGCGGGGGGGGCTAAAGTGCCTTTGGTCAATGTCAGACTCTCTTCATGGGGGAGGGGGGTGTTGGTCGATGTCAGGGTCTCTTCGTGGGGGGGGGGGCATATTTTTGTATTGCCTAGGGCAGCACGAAACCTAAATACACCACTGGCAAAGGCTATATAGTGAACTGCCCAGAATGTATTTTAAAGGTACAAAAAGTAAAGAGGGAATATATGCTTTGTGATGTAATTGTTGATATATACACCATGTAAGATGCTTTTCAAGGCACGTCGCTTGCAAACACGAATCTGGCTAGGTCAACCAGCTGGAAAATAAAAAGCTTGTTTTCCTCAAGTTCATGTCCAGAGTTTTCCTGGAATTCCCAAAGTTGCCATTACAGTAATGGTGGAGATTTCTATAGGAGACAATGGAGACTGAGGTAAGGCCTGTCCTAGACTATAGAGCAAGTTTTTCCTTTTCTGCAACAGAGGTACATTAATGGTATATTGGTACATGGGGAAGCTAGAACTTAGAAAAAAGTGAACTTCACCTTGAATGTCTTGGGGTTTTGTCGATGTCAGCTGATCTACATTTTATACACAATAAACAGCCACACCTACACATTCAGTGGAGGAATGTCAAAACTTGCTGCTCAGTAGGACTCTTCCATACTGTCATTAGAAGTCCTGGTCACTCTTAGTGCCGTTAGGAGATGCTAGTCTTCATCAAGCCTTCCTACAGGTCCCCTGGTGGATTCCATCTTGATTCAACTACCATCAACTGCCCAAACTCTGGAAAGGGGAGGCCTTTTTTACCTGAAATGTGTTGGCAGTATGCTTGATGCTTGTTACCAATCAACGTTCCAAAAAGACCTTTCATTAAAATGAACTTTTGCTTTAGTAGCTCCTCAGTACATTTCCAAGAATTTACCATCTACTGAGGAATTGGAGAAGAAGCAGCCTGGAACTTGAACAAGGTCTGTGATAGTGAGCCCTTGTAGATCGCCAGTAGTCATGGGTTCCCCGCTGACAGCTGAATGGAAAATGAATTGTCGGAATTGCCAGACAAAAAAAAAAAATAGCATAGGGTCCCCCCTCCCATCCATACCAAGCCCTTTGGGTCTGGTATGGATTTTGAGGAGAGCCCCCCCCCCCAAACCAATTTATTTTTTTTTCAAATGGCGTGGGATTCCCCCCAAAATCCATACCAGACCATTATTCGAGCATGCAGCCCAGCAGGTCAGGAATGGGGGGGAGCAAGCACCCCCCCCCCAAACCATACCATGCATTCAACATGGGGGGGTGCTTTGGGGCAGGGGGCTCCCCCCCAAAGCACCTTGTCCCCGTGTTGATGGGGACAAGGGCCTTTTCCCTATAACCCTGGCTGGTGGTTGTAGGGGTCTGCAGGCAGGGAGATTATCGGAATCTGGAAGCCCCCTTTAACAAGGGGGCCCCAGATCCCGCCCCCCCATGTGAATGAGTATGCGTTACATGGTACCGCTACCCATTCACAAAGAACAATGCAGTGTAACAAATGACAGGAGACAGTCTTTGACAAGTCCTTTATTAAAAATAAAAAAATGTCTCCCGAGGTGGATCCAACATCAATCATGATGCCTGCCACCACTGCTGACCCGAAAAAAGAAAAAAAATATCAGCTCCACCCTCGATACTGGCTCCCACCGCCTCACAGCTACGCTGCAATGACAGTTCTTACATAGGGTGATGATGTCACAAGGGGGCGGGATCGTCCCCACTCCTTGTGATGTCATCATGCCCTGTGATTGGCTAGGTGCAACTCATGGGGCCCCCGGGCAATAGGGGATCATGGGGCCCCTGTGTCCTTGCCCAAACTCAAAAAAGCCTATGAAAAAGGTACCAGGGGCATCTCATGGGACCCCCTACTTACCCCGGGCCCTCAGGCAGTGTCCAAGTTTCCAAATGGTCAGTCTGCCCCTGGATTTGGCCAATCACAATGCACTGTCAGGGCGCAGGTGAATAGCCCATCGAATGCCTGTACCGTTCATGTGTTCAACGAACACACGAACGGCCCATGTTCAAGTCGAACTTACATTCAACTCAAACATGCAACCCATCACTAATCACCAGCTCGGGGTTCCTCAGGGTGTGGAGTCTAAGCCCCAGTCTCCTTCTTCATCAGGGCTTCTGATGGGGAGGATGGACTTGCAGCAAACTGGAACCAGTTTGCGGCCCCCAGGCAAGTCCAGCTGAGGATACAGAGACCACTTATGTGTGCAGCGTACAAACGGCAGGAGATAGAAGGAAAACCAGGAAAGAAGCCATGGTCAGGGCGGGCGGCAGACAAACACAGACAAAAGACGAAGCCGTGATCGGTACATGGGTAGTCAGACACAGGATACACATAATGGTAAGCAAACAGGATCTGAAAGAACTGGGAAGTTGCTCAGGCAACAAGGCCTATACTGAGCAGATATTATATAGGCAAGCAAACGTAGAGGAGGACTAGGAAGTGGTGGAAGGGAAGGAAATATAAAACCAATGGGAAAAGCAGATGACGCCCATAGGTGAGCACAGACGCCAAACAACACATGTGAAGGAGATACAGGTCTAGGAGAAGCACTTCAGCAAGGAGGTAAGAGTACACACAGGAAAACTGCATGAGGAATCGTGACAGCACCCCCCCAAATTTATGAGGCCTCCCCACTTGTTTAGGGCCAGGTTTGAGAGAAGACTTCTGATGAAGAAGTTTAACCAAATGGCGGGCAGAAACATCTGTAGAAGGAATCCAACACCTTTCCTCAGGACCATATCCCTTCCAGTCAATTAGATATAAAAGTCTCCCCCTGGAGTATTTGGAACCCAGGATTTGCTTGATTTCAGATTATGATCAGTGGTATTGACTGCTGGAGAAGGACAATGAAGAGGACGGGAAAAACTATCGATGATGTAAGGTCCCGAGAGAAACAAAGAAGACATTAGGGATCCTTAAATGTTAAGCGAGACGGCACTTAAAAGCAACTGGATTAACCTGGCAGAGGATAGTAAAGGGACTAAATGAAACGAGGAGCAAATTTCATGGAGGGTACTCAGAAATGGATATTCCTAGTAGAGAACCAAACTTAGAAGCTGCCGCATGTAAATTCTTGGAAAACTCTTCCCAGATAGAATTGAAGAATTGTTATGTCTCTGCAGCCACAGGTACCACAGAAGAGATGGGAACAAAACAGTACAGAAGGTTGATGACCATGCTGGCGTTAATGTGGTTATCGAAGGCAAACAGCCCAGGGTAGAAGGTCTACCCAATCATCCTGAATGAAATGAAGGCATGAAGATATCATGCAACATTCTGGTTGACTATTTCAGTTTGCCCATTTGACTGTGGGTGAAAGGCTAAGGAGAAGCCCAACTTGATTCCAAAGGATGTGAACAGAGCTCTCCAGAAGCAAGCTGTAAATTGAACTCCCCTATCAGAGACAATGTGCAAGGGCATACCATGAAGACAAAAATGTCCTTGATGTAGATGGAAGCCAGAGTGACAGCTGAGGATAGACCCGTAAGTGGAGTTAAGTGACACATATTGGAAAACCTGTCCATAACTGCCCACATAATAGTAGAGCCCACTGAGGGGGGTAGTTCAGAGATAAAGTCCACAAAGATGTAACACCAAGGTTCTTCTGGAATAGGTAGAGGTAAAAGGAGACCTGCTGGAGCAGACATGGAACACTTAGACTGCACACAAATGGAGAAAGCCTGAACATACTGTAATCTTCGACATCCTTTCTGAAGTGAGGGCCACCAGCAGTAACGCTACAGGAAGGCACAGGCACATAGTACCCCAGGATGTCCCAAGAGTTTGAAGTCATGTGTCCCTCTGAGAAGCTTGTTCCATAAAGGTCTTTCCGGGTGGGATATGTGAAGACTGAAGATGGATGGTGGCCAGGATACGATTGGGAGGAATGGTTTCTGGTGCAACATGACACACAGAGTAACCAATGACAAATCATCTGGAGAAGGCATCAGCATGGCCATTTTTGGAACCAGGCCGAATGGTAATGTCAAAGTTAAACCTGACACACAAAAAAAAAAGAGAGCCCATTGCGCTTGTCTGGTATTCAAATGTTGGGTGTATTGCAGGTAATGGAAGTTCATGTGATCGGTATAAATCAGGATACTCTGTGGAGATCCTTCCAGTAGATGCTACCACTCTTTCAGTACAAGCATAATAGCCAGAAGTTCCTGATGCCTGATGTGTAATTTATTTTGGCATCTGAGAACTTTGTAGAGAAGAAGACACAAAGACTGAGCTTGATGTTATGAATTTGGGAGAAGATCGACATCCACAACCAAGGATGAAGCATCAAGAAGGGCTACAAAACAGTGAAAAGCAATTAAGCACACACACTTTTCACAAAGTCCTTTTGATTTAAAAAAAAAGACAACAACATGTTGACCAGCAATGTAGATCCATGCCAAGCACAATGATGAAAGAGTCCTACCAACCCACTGAAAGAAAAAATACTTGTGGACATGTACACCGACATGTCACTTCACTCACATTAAATTACATTTCCTGGGATTACTAGTCAGTAAATGAATGGGGCCAGGTGACTTCACTGGTTGCTAAGGTCCTGGTGGGTTTTGGCGTCCACCTCTTTCTTAGTGACCACCACAGACAGGAAGACATAATGTATAGTAGTGGTATAAATCTTTATTGGTATCTTTTCCCTTTTCTAAGCTTTGCTAATATTGGTAGACATGCTCTGAAATACGCTGCAAGGAATCCTGGGTGTCAGATTCTGGACCACATACATTGCTGTGTCCATTGGATAGTCACCTGTCTCTAAGGCCTCTGCTTTAGCTATGGTTGCTGTTCCTTCCTGTTCTACAGCAAGTTTCCTTAGGTTTGATTCAAGGAGGGCTTCCTGCATTTCAAGTGAAGCTTCTTGTGGTGCCTTCTCAGGTTTTAATTGTGCTTTCTCTTTTCTCATCTGTATTTCTTGCATGGCAAAGGCTGTCCATGCATTTGCGGCTTCAGCTTTTGCACAGGCAATGGTGAGCTCATAACTTGCTAATGAGGTTTTTAAGGAAATAAAGACTTGGGACCTTGTTTTTTATGAAAATGTTTGACTCTGTGACATGTGGCCAGTGGAGTTGTTTGACTGTGTATTGTATTGCCGTTGGCAGATGGCTCCTCTGATAGAGTAGCATCTCTATGCAGTCACTATCCTGAATCCCACTTGCTGGGTAGCCACTGTTTCACTGTCCTGTCCCCATGCATGTTACCCTGAAATCAAAATCTTAACAGCAATGCGGCCATTAGAAAGAAAGACAGGTGATTTTCCTCCACTTGTGCTGAGGCACGGTGGTTGAACCTTTAGACCAGCCTCTCTCAACCTTTTTGCCACAGAGGAACCCTTGAAATAATACCCAGGTCTCAGAGAACCCCTGAAAAATTAAGTCTTTGGGGGTCAGTGGGAAAAAATCTCCCATTACATTGGTTGTCAGGGAAGAATGTCCCATAAAAGTGGTGATCACAAGGCCACCTTTCCAAAAAGCTTAGAGATCATTGGTGTCATGGTGCTGGCTCTGCAAAGTTGCAATGGACCTAGATCTATCCAGACACCATCAGATGGGAGGTCACTCATCCACAGCTCAAGGAACCCATAGCAAACTCTTGAGGAACCCCAGGGTTCCACAGAACCCTTGGTGAGAATGGTGCTTGCTAGATGTTCTGAGTGAAGAATCAGTGGAACAATAATAGCATAGTGGAGTCAAACACAACTATAGATGAGAGGAGATATTTCTCCATGTGTTCTGAAACATGGTGGCTGGACCTCTAGATCAGCCTTTTCAACTGATTTTACCCCAGAGGAACCCTTAAAATAATATTCAGGACTCAGAGAACCCCTGATAAAAGTAGGTTATTGAGGGTCAGTGGGAAAAATCCCATTGGCATTGCCAGTCAGGAAAAATGCCCCTCTTACAGCAGTAGCCAGAATGCCACCCTTCAAGAAAGCCAGATGTGTCATGCTGCAGGCTCTGCCAAGCGGCACTGGACCTTATAATTATCCAGGCACCATCAGATGAGATGTCAATCAGCCACAGCTCAAGGAACCCATAGCAAACTCTTGACGAACCCAAGAGATCCAAGGAAACCCTGGTTGACAATGAATGCATTAGATGCTTCTTCCTCTAAGTGAAGACTCAATAGGGGTACAGAAAAACAGAATCAAACACAACTACAGGTGATTTTTCTCTGTACGTGCTGAAACATGGTGGCATGGCCTCTAGATTAGCCTTTCTCACCCCTTTTAACTCCAGATGTACCCTTGAGATTATATTTAGGACTCAAAGAACCCCTGTTCAAATTAAGTCATCAGGGGTCAGTGGGAAATATTCCCCTTACATCAGGGAAGAATGCCGCTCTTACAGTGGTAGTCAGTGGGAAGAATACTCCTCACAGTGGTGGTCAGGAAGAATGTCCTTCTTACAGTGGTGGTCAGAACATCACCCTTTCAGAAAGCCAAGATGTGTCATGCTTCTGACTCTACCAAGCACCACTGGACCCAGAATTATCCAAGCACCATCAAATGGAAGGTCAGCCAGCCATAACTCATGGAACCCATAGCAAACTCTTGAGGAACTCCAGGGTTTCATGGAACCCTGATTGAAAATGGTGCTCTAGATGCTTCTTCCTCTGAGTGACGAATCAATAGAAGTACAGAAGCATAGTAGGGTCTAACAACTACAGATGACAGGGTATTTTTCTCTGTACATGCTGAAATATGGTGGCTGGACTGCTAGGTCAGTGTTTCTCACCCTTTTTAGCCCCAGAGAAACCCGTGAGATAATATTCAGGACTCAAAGAACCCTTGTTAAAATGGAATCATCAGGGGTCAGTGGGAAATATTCCCCTTACAGCAGGGAAGAATGCCCCTCTTACAGTGGTAGTCAGTGGGAAGAATACCCTCTTTACAGTGGTGGTCAGAACGTTACCCTTCCAGAAAGCCAAGCTGTGTCATGCTTCTGACTCTACCAAAAGCCACTGGACCCAGAATTATCCAAGCACCATTGAATGAAAGGTCAATCAGCCATAACTCATGGAACCCATAGCAAACTCTTGAGGAACTCCAGGGCTTCATGGAACCCTGGTTGAAAATGGCACTCTAGATGTTTGTTCCTCTAAATGATGAATCAGTGGAGATACAGAAGTAGGTTCAAACACAATTACAGATGGCAGATGATTTTTTTTCTCTGTACGTGCTGAAACACGATGGCTGAACCTCTAGATCAGTCAGTGCTTGAGCTACTTCTTCAGTTAAACGGGGTCTTTTCCTTTTTTTTTCTCTATCTCCACAGATAACTCACAGTATCACTCCCATATAACACCCCCCCCCATACCTAGATACAATAAAGGTTAGGCATACATCGGTTTGGCCTACCTTACTTGTAGTGTTAGGAAAAGAACATTTCACAGGCAAATGTATCAATTAGCTTCGAAAGAATATCGTGATTTCAGGGGTATAACAATGTCATCTTTATTTGTCTTATACAAGAGGTCAGTACATTGACATGTCAGAAATGATACATCTGAAATGGTCATATATCCCACTTTCAGCTGGCAGAGCTGACCTGCTATCTAGCACTGAGGAAGACCTCAAGTGGTGTTCTAGAGATAGCCAAGAGGCCGTTGCTGCCACGGCCGGCTCTGTTGCCCAGCAAATTACACACAGTCTGGTGATTGGATGGGAGAAGAGCAGCGGGTTACCTGGATACAGGGAAAGACCGCATAGGAGCCAGAGCCATGCTCCTAACAGCATTCTTCTTCACAGCGTGAGATCTCTGATGTACAGCAAAACATGGTTCTTACGGAAGACACTACCCGCACCTCAAAGGTTCTTTGGGTTCTCTGATATTTTGGTAGGCCAAGACATCTGTGGGAAAAATTTCCCGCACTCAAAGCATAAAAATGGTGTCTTGCTCGTGTGGGTAGGTTAGGAAGGGATTTCCGTGACAAAAAAAAAAATTACTAAGACTTCTCCCCTGAGTGAGATCAAGGTCTGATTTCTGTGCATAACATTTTCCACACTCAGGTCAGGCATGCGGATTCTTGCCCGTGTGTGTCCTCAGATGTCTGGAAAGACAGGACTCCTGTGAAAAACATTTTCCGCACTCAGGGCAGGAATACGGCTTCTCGCCCGTGTGTGATCTCTGATGTCTGGTAAGACAGACCTTCTGTGAAAAACATCTTCCGCACTCGGAGCAGGCAAAAGGCTTCTCACCCGTATGTGTTCTCTGATGTCTGGAGAGGTGGGCCTTCCGTGAAAAACATTTCCCGCACTGAGAACAGGAATACAACTTCTCATCTGAATGCATTATCTGATGATTGGAAAAGCTGGAACTCTGTGAAAAACATTTCCCGCACACAGGACAGGAGTAAGGCTTCTCACCCGTGTGAGATCTTTGGTGTACAAGAAGGTCTGATTTACATGGATAACATTTCCCGCACTCAGGGCAGGCATACGGCTTCTCGCCCGTGTGCAATCTCTGATGTCTGGAAAGGTGGGCCTTCAGTGAAAAACTTTTCCCACACTCAGAACAGGAATACAACTTCTCACCCGTGTGCATTACCTGATGTTTGGAAAAGCTGGATTTCTGGGAAAAACATTTCCCGCAATCAGGGCAGGAGTAAGGTTTCTCTCCAGTGTGAGATCTCTGATGCACACGAAGGTCTGATTTTCGTAAAAAACATTTCCCGCACTCAGAACAGGAATGCGGCTTCTCTCCTGTGTTTACAGACTGATGTACAGAAAGGGAGGACTTTTGTGGAAAACATGTTTCAAACTCAGGAGAGGAATACAGATTCTCCTCCATGTGAAAACTGTAATGTATGTCTAGTTCTGATTTATGAAGAAAACATTTCCCACACTCGTAACAGGAATGAAGCCCCTCCCCCATGCCATATTTCTGATGCAGATTTAGATTTAATTCTGAGTTGAAACTTTCCCCCCAGTCAGAACAGGAAAGTGTCTTCTCCCCATCTCCCACAGTACGAGGTTGCTCAGGGTCAGAGGGATCCCATGGTCTATCCACACTGGGAAGTCCACCATCCATAGTGGAGCTCATTGTCTTTTCTCCGGCACAATCTCCTGGGATGTCCTCATCTTCCATTTTACAACCTGGAGATAAAGTGAGACGATCCTTTGAGGGTTTCTCCATGGCGGGTCCTGGAAAAATAGAAAAACATCATCAATAGATAGGAGAGGGTTAGTTCACTTCCATCAAGATTCCATCTGGATCAGGGAGATGTTCTCTGTGGATGTCCCAACCAGCTGGGACTCCTCCCCTCTTCAGTCAAAGGGCCTTTGCTCCTCCTCCCAGATCACTTCTACATTTACACCGCCTTGTCAGAGGAGCAGGAACCAATGAGGGCTGGGAGGGGCATGCTATTTACACAACCACAAGCATAGGCACTGGGTCATGTGATCTCTGATGGACAAGAGTTTCAAAGTTCAGACTTGTAGACCCTTTACCATACATCAAGTGACCATAGACCTAGGCTTCTGGTGATAGGCAGCACTGGAGGGAGATTGCAGGAATATTTTTTATTCTGGAAACTACTTGTCATGTCAACAAGAACGTTAATACATTTTTATGGTAACATTCATCTACAAGTCTGCTGGAAGAAGAGGGACTGACCTAAGAAAGGCTCAATCTGTGTTCTCATATCTGTGCTACTGGAACTAGGAGTGACACCCAACCTAATGCTGCCAGCTGAACCCCAGGACGGGTATCAGTACAGGGAGGAGACCATTACCAACCTATTATTGGCTGACATCACTCAGTTCCCGCCCTACTCTGGACCAATCAGTGAGCAGTAACAGAGCAGAGATAAGAGAAGAATACACCATATTACCAAAAGTATTGGTCTCCTGCCTTTCCACACACATGACCTTTAATGGCCTCCCAGTCTTAGTCCATAGGGTTCAATATTGAGTTGGCCCTGCCCTTCCCACACACATGACCTTTAATGGCCTCCTAGTCTTAGTCCACAGGGTTCAATATTGAGTTAGCCCCGTCCTTTGCAGCTATAACAGCTTCATCTCTTCTGGGAAGGCCATCCACAAGGTTTAGGAGGGTGTCTATGGGAAGGTTGGACCATTCTTCCAGAAGCACATTTGTCAGGTCAGGCACTGATGTCGGGGGAGGAGGCCTGGCTTGCAGTCTCCGCTCTAATTCATCCCAAAGGTGTTCTATGGGGTTGAGGTCAGGACTCTGTGCAGGCAAGTCAAGTTCCTCCATCCCAAATTGGCTCCTCCATGTCTTTATGGACCTTGCTTTGTGCACTGGTGCGCAGTCATGTTGGAACAGGAAGGGGCCATCCCAAAACTCTTCCCACAAAAGTTGGAAGAATGAAATTGTCCAAAATGTTGCCTTCAGAGTTCCCTTCACTGGAACTAGGGGGACAAGCCCAACCCCTGAAAAACAACCCCCACACCATAATCCCCCCCTCCACCAAACTTTACACTTGGCACAATGCAGTCAGGCAAGTACCGTTTTCCTGGCCACCGCCAAGCTCAGACACGTCCATCGGATTGCCAGACAGAGAAGCATGATTGGTCACTCCAGAGAACACGCCTCCTCTGCTCTAGAGTCCAGTGGCGGCTTACTTTACACCACTGCATCCGACGCTTTACATTGCACTTGGTGATGGAAGGCTTGGATGCAGCTGCTCGGCCATGGAAACCCATTCCATGAAGCTCTCTACGCACTGTTGGGCTCATCTGAAGGCCACACCAAGTTTGGAGGTCTTTAGCTATTGACTCTGCAGACAGTTGGCGACTTCTGCGCACTGTGCGCTTCAGCATGAGCTGACCCCGCCCTGTCATGTGACGTAGCCTACCACTTGGTGGCCGAGTTGCTGTTGTTCCCAGTTGCTTCCACTTTGTTATAATCCCACTAACAGTTGAGTGTGGAATATTTAGTAGCCAGGAAATGTCACGGATGGACTCATTGCACAGGTGGCCACCTATCACGGGACCACGTTTGGAGTCACTGAGCTTCCAAGAGCGACCCATTCTTTCACCAATGTTTGTAGAAGCAGTCTGCATGCCTAGGGGCTTGATTGTATACACCTGTGGCCATGGAGGGGATTGGAACACCTGAATCACATGATTGGGAGGGCGGGGCTAATACTTTTGGCAATATAGTGTATATTATGGCTCACCTGTGCTGATCTCTGTAGGAGTGTCCTCCTCTATGAATGTCTTCCTCATTCCAGCCTCCTCCGTATATTGCTGATCATCCCTCACATACGTCTCTTCTACTTCATCCTCAACTTTTATGATAATCAGATCTTCACCCTAAACCAACAGAATGGCAGAAAATAACATCTGTAACATAGAAGGATTTATGATGTGAGATCACATAGAACATCTCATCTTGTAGAGTCCACACATCGTCTCCACATGTCAGAGTGTTCCATCACTTTATGTTCCCGACCCTCAACTCCACCTACTTGATGATGGTGAGCGGTGGTGTGACCTTCCTGTGTGGAATCCCGGGAATACAGAGGACGGGGACATCTCTCTGGTGGGTTCCTGGTATTAGGTGGCTCCATCATACCATCACTGTGTTCTTCAGAAAGCTCCTTCACCACACCATACTCCTCATCCTCCTCTTTATACTCTTCTTTAACAACAATATTATCATCCCCGAGGATTCCACGCTGAATATATAATAAAACATTCATTGTAATAAACATGCCGTGTATAAATCATAACTACCAATAATTGTTCATCTACCTGATGATGGTGGGGGATGGTGTGACCTTCCTGTGTGGAATCCTGAGAATACAGAGGACAGGGACATCTCTCTGGTGGGTTCCCATTACTGGATCCATTTTCCATGATGATGTCACCATCCAGACACGTCCCACATGTCCCAGAATTCCCGGCACCGCTCACCTCTCCTGTCAGCAGCTCCATCATCTTCTTGGTGACTTCTAGAATCTTCTGCATGTTGTGTCTCTCAGGGTTTAGGGAGTCACATGGAGGCACTGTGATGGTCATATGATCACCTGACTTCAGAGGAGGAAATCTCTGTATTGGGGAACCAAAAGGAATATCATGTTAGACTCCCACAATCCTCCTCACCTCTCTGGTCAGGTCTGTGTGATGTCATGGGACCTCCCAGAATCCTCCTCACCTCTCCGGTCAGGTCTGTGTTTTATTAACAGAGATAAGAGTAATGTCATGTGACCTCCCAGAATCCTCCTCACCTCTCCGGTCAGGTCTGTGTTTTATTAATAGAGTTGAGAGTGATGTCATGTGACCTCCCAGAATCCTCTTCACCTCTCCGGTCAGGTCTGTGTTTTATTATTAGACAATAGTGATGTCATGTGACCTCCCAGAATCCTCCTCACCTCTCCGGTCAGGTCTGTGTTTTATTAATAGAGACGAGAGTGATGTCATGTGTCCTCCCAGAATCCTCTTCACCTCTCCGGTCAGGTCTGTGTTTTATTAATAGAGATGAGAGTGATGTCATGTGACCTCCCAGAATCCTCCTCACCTCTTCGGTCAGGTCTGTGTAATGTCATGTGACCTCCCAGAATCCTCCTCACCTCTCCGGTCAGGTCTGTGTTTTATTAATAGAGATAGGAGTGATGTCATGTGACCTCCCAGAATCCTCCTCACCTCTCCGGTCAGCAGGTAGATGATCTCCAGGGTGAGGTTTAGTATCCTCTCAGTCATGTGACTCCGGTCCTCCTCCATCCTCATTGGTCATGTGATCTATACAGGTTTCCTGTAGACCAATAATTGGTAACAGAGAATGATCTGGACTGTACTGGTTGTACAATATTAGGATGGGGGGGAGGGGGGATACTGTGCTTCCCCAAAAATAAGACACTGTCTTATATTTATTTTTCTTCAAGAAGACACACTATGGCTTATTTTCAGGGGATGTCTTATTTTTATTAAGTATGGTATGTATGGTAAGTATGGGGAGCAGCAGCTTTACTGGTGTTTGTGGGGGGTGAGAGAGACCCACAGACTGTTGCTGGTCGGTGCTGGGGGAGAGAGACCCACAGTGCTGAGTAAAACAGCAGGCACAGCTTTCCTTCTTCCCCCTGAGGACACACAATACAGTATCTAAAGCAGAGCGTCCTGCTCCTCACTTCACTGGAGACTTTTACTTTCACTTTCTACCTCTATGAATCAGCTTGCAGCACACACAGAATGACCGGGAGCCGACCTTGTTGATGGGGCTGCCCGAAACCTCTACATTCACCTCCGAGATAGCAGCTGTCACAATGGGAGCGATAAGAAGGGCTGCCCGTTTATCACTATGTCTTATATTTGGGGTATGGCTTATATTTCCCAAATGCTTAGAATTCCTGCTACGGCTTTGTCAGGGCAGGAGCAGTGGAATGGGCAGGCAGGCCTAATGGTAGGGTCACGCAGCGACTGACAACAGCCGCTACTCACAGACCAGAGTCCCTCAGGGCGCGGAGTCTAAGCCCCAGGCTGCCCTCCACCAGGGCCCCTGATGGTGGGGATGGACTTGACACAGCCTGAGACCAGGTCGCGGGCCCCTGAGTAACCCCAGCTGCGGTAACGACTACCGCCAATGGCGTACAGCTGGTGGGAGCCAGATGGAAAACGTATAGCGTGGTCGGACAAGCCGGGTCGATAACAACGGAGCAAACAGTACAAGACGGTAGACAAGAATACTCAGGTCACGGGCCTGGGTTCAGCAACGGGAGGTCAGGTAATGGGATAAAGCAGAGAATAGTCTTGTCCTAAGCCAAGTCGGTTACCAGGAGAGCATCGAGAACAGAACAAGAGCTTGCTGCAATGAAACATACAGGACACGAATGCAAAGAGCAACTGCAGACAGCAGGCTTAAATGTGATCAGCCACACCCTTCTGGAGGAGGAGCCGCAGAGGCCTGAAAGCATAAAGGCTCCCACCATGCTTTGCAGGAACTTAAGATGGATGCCAGCACATGGAGCAACACAATCTCTGAGGAAAGGTAGGACCTTGACAGGCTTATTTTATGGGTATGTCTTATTTTTGGGGAAACACGGTAATACACACACAAAGTAACTAAAGGAATTTAGCCAAATTGTGGGTGTGGCCAAACTGTGCTAACAATGGGAGATGGGCATAAAGGGCCATGGTTAAATAAAAACTGAGCCTACTCACCGTATACACAGAAAAAATATGCCACCGTACTTGTACCTACACTCTCATGATTACGTAACTCACAGGCCACACAACCAAGAAATCCCCCCTCCTGCCAGGACAGATCACCCCCAGGACTATGTCACCCACAGTACAAATATCAACCAACAGCTCCAATATCTCTTCCAGTACAGTTCCTCCCCCACAGCCCTGAATCCCCATCCCAGCCTACCTAAGTATAGACTCCCCCCTCCCAGTCTATCCCCTCAGCATAGACACCCCTCCTATAGAGAACCACCCAAGCCTATACCCTCAGTTTAGCCCCCCTCCCCCAGTACAGAACCCTTACCATCTCCTCAATATAGACCCCCCCAGTACAGTCGTCCCCCCCTCCCTGCCTGTCTCCTCAGTCTAAACCCCCCCAGTACAGTCCCCCCCTCCCAGTCCGTCTCCTCAATATAGACCCCCTGGTACAGTCCCCCCCACCTCCCAGCCTGTCTTCTCAATATAGACCCCCCCGCTACAGTCCCCCCCCCAACCCGTCTCCTCAATATAGACCCCCCGGTACAGTCCCCCCTCCCTCCCAGCCCATCTCCTCAATATAGATCCCCCCGTACAGTCCCCCTCCCAGCCTATCCCCTCAATATAGATCCCCCAGTACAGTCCCCCCTCAACATAGATCTCCCCCCAGTATAGAACCCCCTTCAACCCTACCTCAGTAAAGACCCCCCCCCCAGTACAGTTTCCACTCCCAGCCTATCCCCTCAGTATAGACCCCCAGTACATAAATCCCTACCAGCTCATCCCCTTAGTATAGACCCCCAGTACATAACCTCCTCCCAGGCTACCTCAGTATACACCCCCCGGTACAGTCCCCACTCCCAGCCTATCCCCATGGTAAAGACTCCAGTACAGTCCCCCCCCCCTCCCCTCCCAGCCTATACCCTCAGTACAGATGCCCCAATACAGTACCCCTTCTAGCCCATTCCCTCAGTATAGGCCCCCCAGTACAGACCCCCCTCTCAGCCTAACTCCTCAGATTTCCAAGTACAGACCCACCCTTCCACCTAGCACAGACACCCCCTCCAAGCATTACTCCTCAGTATGGACACCCCACTTCAAGTCTAACCCCCCAGTACAAACTCCCCTTTAATGCAGATCTCATTGATCAGTGGCAGTTCAGTGAGGGGTGTCCTCCCCTCTGTTGTGTCAGAGCCAAGGAGGAGCCTCCCCTTGGATCTGAACTTCCACTTTCTGGCAGACAACCGCTGTGCTGCAATGCCTAGAACGTTACAGCCACGTCTGCCTGCAGAACAGCAACACAAAAAGCAATGTGTGGGATCGGCCAACACTCCCAGAGTGCTGTTACCTGGCACTAACCGCACCATCCCCTCCCCACAGTACATCACTGCCCGCTGGACCATAAATTCCATCTTCAATGTAAAGTCAGGTTCATTTTGAGCTATTTCTGCTTAGTGTTTAATCTGCCAGCAAAGAAAATCCCTGAAGTGGGGGAATGTTCTGCCCCTGAAGGGGTTAATCTCAGTGACTATGGAGGAAGAGGACGGACATGACGGTGGAGGAAGAGGACGGACGTCACAGTGGAGGAAGAGGACGGGCGTGACGGTGGAGGAAGAGGACGGGCGTGACGGTGGAGGAAGAGGACGGGCGTGGCGATGGAGGAAGAGGACGGGCGTGGCGATGGAGGAAGAGGACGGGCGTGGCGATGGAGGAAGAGGACGGGCGTGGCGATGGAGGAAGAGGACGGGCGTGGCGATGGAGGAAGGGGACGAACGTGAAGATGGAGGAAGGGGACGAACGTGAAGATGGAGGAAGAGGACGGATGTGACGTTGGAGGAAAAGGACGGATGTGACGTTGGAGGAAAAGGACGGATGTGACGTTGGAGGAAAAGGACGGATGTGACGTTGGAGGAAAAGGACGGACGTGACGATGGAGGAAGAGGACAGACGTGACGATGGAGGAAGAGGACAGACGTGACGATGGCGGAAGAGGACAGACGTGACAATGGAGGAAGAGATCGGACATGACGGTGGAGGAAGAGGACTGACTTGACGGTGGAAGAAGAGGACGGACCTGGCGATGGAGGAAGAGGACTGACGTGACGGTGGAGGAAGAGAACGCACGTGACGGTGGAGAAAGAGGACGGACGTGGCAGTGGAAGAAGAAGATGGACGTGGCGATGGAGGTAGAGAACGAACATGGTGATGGAGGAAGAGGACGGACGTGACAGTGGACGAAGACAACAGACGTGATGATGGAGAAAGAGGACAGGCTTGGAGATGGAGGAAAAGGATGGACGTGACGGTGGAGGAAGAGGATTGACGTGACGGTGGAGGAAGAGGACTGACGTGACGGTGGAGGAAGAGGACTGACGTGACGGTGGAGGAAGAGGACTGACGTGACGGTGGAGGAAGAGGACTGACGTGACGGTGGAGGAAGAGTGTGACGATGGAGGAAGAGGACGGACGTGACGATGGAGGAAGAGGACTGACGTGACGGTGGAGGAAGAGGACTGACGTGACGGTGGAGGAAGAGGACTGACGTGACGGTGGAGGAAGAGTGTGACGATGGAGGAAGAGGACGGACGTGACGATGGAGGAAAAGTGTGACCATGGAGGAAGAGGATGGGTGTGGCGATGGAGGAAGAGGATGGGCGTGGCGATGGAGGAAGAAGACGGGCGTGGCGATGGAGGAAGAGGACAGGCTTGGAGATGGAGGAAGAGGACAGGCTTGGAGATGGAGGAAGTGGACGGCCTTGGAGATGGAGGAAGAGGACGGGTGTGGCAATGGAAGAAGAGTACGGGTATGACGATGATGGAATTGGACAGGCATGACAATGGAAGAAGGACTGAAATGACTATGGAGGAAGAGGACAGATGTGACAATGGAGGAAGAGGATGGGCGTGACAATGAAGAGGAAGGGTGTGACGGTGGAGGAAGAGGACGGACATGACGGGGGGTTGCTGGATGTAAATATAAAATAAGATCTTATTACCTCCTCTGCTGCCACTTCCAGCAATGTCTCCTCTCTACTTCCTCCCAACTCACCTCTCACCTGGAACTTCCTCCTTATACCTGACATCACTTCCTGTCTATAGACATCATAGAGACTTTCAGTCTCCTTGTAAGTGACATCGCCACTTTGTGGAGCTCATAGGAACTGCAGCCTCCCGGAATCCGTCTCGTAGTGTGGAGACAGCCTGAGGCACCTAAACTGGTTAAGAAGGAAATGGAACATTGCACAGCCTCAATATCTGTATTCTCCCCCTAAAATTCTATGCGCATCCATTAGTTAATGGCTCTGCAATCTATTTTTCATGAAATCGTTTCTCGCTGTTGGAGCCCCCATAAGGGCCTCCAAATGATGCGTGTCCCTGGTTGTTGCACTGACCATGCAAGCTTCTCAACCCTTCTGACCCTCTAGGTTAGGACATGCTTAATCACAGATGTAGAGCTACCCCAGCAGGGGTCGCTTGAAAATGCTTGTCCCCAGTGGTCGCCTTCACCTTGCAAACCTCCCGACACTCCCAAACATATTTCAGCAGTGCAGGATAATGATGTAAGAGACACAATTCTTTAGTAACACCTCTATATTGGGCTTATTTAAAATATTAGAACACAGAATGAAGGTTCAGGAGGTAAACCCTCAGTTAAAGCATAAAAGCAAAACACTGATCAAATGGAAATAACCAACTAGCATCTGTTACCAGATTATACGGTCACAAATGGTAGGTTGTAACTATTTAACTGCAACACCAGCGGCATGAGGTGGAAGAAAAGGCTTGTTGACTTATCAACTACCTCTGGGCCACCAGCATCAAAATGCAAAGAATTATGTAAATATATATATATTGTATATACTGTATACTCTGGCATAAGTGGTATTGACACCCTTTAACTAGAAATAGCAGTCCTAATATGTTTAAAGTTCATGATGTGATCGTAGTCAACTTCTGCTAGCAATGGTGGGGCCCATACACAGTAATGAGTAATGGCAAGTCAATGAAGATAACGGGATGTGCTCAAAGCAAAGATCTCCTGATACTGAGGTGTAAAGGTGTCTGCATGCAGTGTTTCTATAGTGTTGTCAGAAAGAAGTTGGGCATCTGCCCAGTCACCAATCCCATGGATAGCATGGCCTCCTAGGAACAGGGTTCTTGCAGAGGCTCTTGGCTGTTCGCAGAGAAATTACCATCTGACAGCCTGTCAGGAAGACAAACAGAGATGACTGGCTGAAGACTGGATAGTGTAAGAGTCATGTACCTGGGAGGAGACTAAAATGACGAGGTCAGCCTCTTCAGCCCAGGCCACACTGAGAGTGGAACAGAGGGTGCCAAGGGACAAGAAGAACACAAGTGCCAGCAGATGTTGATAGGAGATCCTGCAGCAGAAAACGTGGTCCAAGGAGACTGGTGAACCATCAGTTTAGGAATAGCAGCCGTGCTCAGTAGTCCAGCAAAGGTTAGAGGGGCACTCCACTTGTCCTGCAGGCCCAGGACGTGTAGCTTGTCAGAGCTTTCATCAGGCTAGCAGCCGGAACACTCAGAAAGGTGCAGACCTGCAGAGTAGGTACTCCAACAGGTCCGGAAGCCAAGATCGGAGACAGAAGCGAAGTCTCAGGATTAGCCAGGGTCATCAACAGGCGGGTAGCAGGGTACCAAATCATAAGTAAAGTCAGGAACAAGCTGGTACCCTAACTGAGAGTGGAATAGAGGGTGCCAAGGGACAGGAGGGACACAAGTGCCAGCGGATGTTGATAGGAGATCCTGCAGCAGAAGAGGTGGTCCAAGGAGACTGGTGAATCATCAGGTTAAGAACAGCAGCCGTGCTCAGTAGTCCAGCCAAGATTAGAGGGGCACTCCACTTGTGCTGTAGGCCCAGGATGTGTAGCTTGTCAGAGCTTTCATCAGACTGGCGACCGGGACACTCAGCAAGGTGCAGACCTGCAGAGCAGGCACTCGAAGAGGTCAGGAAGCCAAGATCAGAGGCAGAAGCGAAGTCACAGGATTAGCTAGGGTCATCAACAGGCGGGTAGTAGGGTACCAAATCATAAGCAAAGTCAGAAACAAGCTGGTTCCCTAACTGAGAGTGGAACAGATGGTGCCAAGGGACAGGAGGAACACAAGTGCCAGCAGATGTTGATAGGAGATCCTGCAGCAGAAGATGTGGTCCAAGGAGACTGGTGAACCATCAGATCAGGAACAGCAGCCGTGCTCAGTAATCCAGCCAAGGTTAGAGGGGCTCTCGACTTGTGCTGTAGGCCCAGGATGTGTAGTTTGTCAGAGCTTTCATCAGACTGGTGGCCTGAACACTCAGCAAGGTGCAGACCTGCCGAGTAGGCACTCGAACAGGTCGGGAAGCCACGATCGGAGACAGAAGCGAAGTCACAGGATTAGCCAGGGTCATCACCAGGTGGGCAGCAGGGTACCAAATAATAAGCAAAGTCAGGAACAAGCTGGTTCCAGAACTGGCAACAAATCAAGAGCAGAATCCAAGATTAGGTCAGGAACAATCTGGGTCATTAACAAGGGAACACACTGGAAGACCAGTCGGCACTAACAGTGAGCAAGAGCATACCATTAATTTATAGTAGTGATTGGCCTATGCACATTTCTACGAGTGATGCTATGCGCCAGTCACCACCACTCTGGAATTCCTTTAGAACGTCTCACTGGAATTCCCTGACAATAGGAAGAGTTGAAATATGAAGCACCACACCACTGCTAAGAGGTCCAGATACAACTTTATTCCATTAAAGGCCAAGGGTATAATTCAAGAAGTATCCAACGCATTTTGGGGGTCTATGTGCCCCCTTCATCAGGGCTAGAAAGAATATAAGAAGATTTTCATGTCAATCTGACATCGATACAGTGTCCCCTGATGTCAGATTGATATGAAAATCTTATATTCTTTCTAGCCCTGATGAAGGGAGCATGTAGAACCCCGAAATGCATTGGCTATTTCTTGAAATGTACCCCTTGACTTTTAATGGAATACAGTTGTTTCTATGAGCTCTTAGCAGTGGCGTGGCCCTTCAATTTCAACTCACGGTCACTTGTGCTTTTAGGAGGGACACATAGAGCTGATGCCCACTCCACATGTCCAGCATATCTCCCCTACCTCACTCCCAGTAATGGTATGGAGCCCCACCAAGCACCTAGCGCTAGCTCCATGAGTGCTCTTCACTTAGCTGTTCCTCTTCTTCACCTGTGTGCAGGCTGAGGACCTCTGCAGTGCTGATCTGCTCCCGTTGCTATGGGGGATGGATTTTTCTGGCTTTCCTTCTGACTCTCTCCTGATTGTGATTCCGACTTGCTGCTTGACCTCACTCCTACTTGATCTCCTGAGTTTGTCCTAGCTTTTCTCTGGACTCTGGTCCTTCTACCTCTGCTTATCTGTGTAGGACCCTGGCCTGGCTCTTGACATCTGATTGTGTATGACCGTGGCTCCAGATTCCAGACTACACCTTCCCATCTGCTCCTTCAGAACCTGGCTACCTGGTCTGCCTTCCTAGCTCTCTCTGGCATTCCTACACAATCAGTTGCACTGACTGTCTACCACTGCTGACCGTGAGGTGCTCTCTTATCTGCATCAACCACCATCCTTTCGGACCATCCAGGTCCCGGCACCTGTGTTATCCTGAGTCTTGCATGCCTGTTCCCACATTCAGGTGTGTTTGGACCAGAGCCGCAAGGGAAACCCTCTCACCACTTTGGCCTCCACCAAGGTATTTGACACGGCAGCTCATGGAACCTTTAGCAAACTCTTGAGGAACCCTAGGGTTCTATGGAACTCTGGTTGTAAATGGCTGCTCTAGATGCTGCTTCCTCTTAGTGAAGACTCATGAGAGGAACAGATGTGTTCTGTCTCTCCAATCTAAGCATTGAAAGTGTGATCTCTGTAACTTACAGTTTTGATGAGATAGCGGTAACTCCAATCTTAGATGAATAACACAGGCACTGACTCGATCCAGACGACACCTTGTAGATCTTGTGAAGTTTATTCCATAAACTGAGAGAATCTTACAACAATGAACATCAGATAGGTCAAAAGATCATAATGTGATCTTCTCCATGAGACAGGAGGCTTGAAGCAGAGGTGCATTACTGGGAACATGAACAAAGGGGTGGAGCTATCTATATAGCATGAACTAAACCATACATGAAACATGACAAGATGCATTGTATGGTCAAACACAACTAAACAGATGTATACATTAGTATACGGTAGTGCAGTCTGGAAATTGAGTGGAGCTCAGGGGTGGACTGACCATTGGGGAACTCAAGCACTGCCCGAGGGCCCAGGGTCAGTAGGGGACCCCATGAGATGCCCCTAGTACCTTTCATAGCCTTTTTGGGTGTGGTTTAAGTGTGGGCGAGGATACGGGGGGGCCCATGATCCCCTATTGCCCGGGGGCCCGATGAGTTCTCAGTCCGCCCCTGGTGGAGCTCACAATAAAGTCACCGGTAACAATAACTGGTGTAAAGCTCTATGCTTGAGGCACGCTGATTGATCGCTAGCTCTTCAGTCCACACTGGAGCTACTTCTTCAGTTAAACAGGGTCTATTCTTTTAGAGACTCACTCTCTATCTCCATAGATCACTCACGATATCACTCCCATATAACCCCCCCCCCCATCACCATGGATAAAATGAAAGTTAGGCATACATCGGTTAGGCCTACTTTATTTGTAGTGTTCACTAAAGGAATGAAGGAAACAAAAAAAGAACATTTCATGATACAAACCTGAAGGCAGACTTTTATTAAGAAACTTCCAATGAATATCATGATTTTTAGGAATCCAAAAATGTAATTTTTATTGGTTTCATACTAAAATAATGTATTCATATATTTACATTTTTAATCAGGTGATTAAAATGCAAATGGTGAAACAAAAAAGAGGGAGCACCGACCTAGTGCATTATTGTTTAAAAATGTATTTATTGAAGGAAAAAAGTAAGTATCATACTCACAATAGACATAAAAACACAGGCATGTCAAACAAGATGTTTGATCCAAATAGCATCTGAGTCCATATGATGGAACCCTGGATGACCAACTGGCTAACGCGTTTCGAGGACACAACCTCTTCCTCAGGCTCTGTCCTGTGTCCTCAAAAATACATTTGTAAACGATAATGCACTAGGTCGGTGCGCCCTCTTTTTTGTTTCTTCATTTGCATTTAGTGTATTTGGACCACCCCGGTCTGCTGAGGGCAGCAAGCAGTGAATATTCCAGAACATTCCTATTGGTTCTACTGAGTCCATTCCTAGCGCAGGCGAAAAGTGTTTGTTGTGTTGAATATTAAAATGTTACATCTGAAAATATTTTTCACCTTAGGACAGCGGGTGGCTCTCTCCATACAAAAGAAGCTGCCTGTGACCGACTCAAATGACCAATCCTGACATGTAGTCGGCATTCCTCTTTTCTTCCTCCAGAAACAATATCTAGCTCCTCTCTCATCACGATGTCTTCAAATCTTCTTCTTAAGAGGGCAGATGGACAACACTGCTAGAGGGACTCAACCAGATGTGACACAACCTTCTATCTCCAGATATACATTTAAAGTCTCTAGTATCTGGGACAGATGGATGTCTCCTCTTTCAGGAATAAAGACTCTGAGCTATAGGAGTTAAAACTTTATTCAGAACATATAAAGATTAAAGGAGAACTCAGCCACATAATTTCTGAGGTGCTCTCCTGTTGGTGAACTCTCTATATAGAGGAATCAGGACCTCCTTCTTCCTGCCGGTGACCCCTCTAGTGATAGGATCTATATAGAGGAATTGGGACCTCCTTCCTCCTGCTGGTGATAAAAAGTTCTATATAGAGAAATCAGGACCTCCTTCCTCCTGCCGGTGACCCCTCTAGTGATAGGATCTATATAGAGGAATCGGGACCTCCTTCCTCCTGCTGGTGATATAAAGTTCTATATAGAGGAATCAGGACCTCCTTTCTGCTGCTGGTGACCCCTCTAGTGATAGGATCTATATAGAGGAATCAGGACCTCCTTCCTCTCGCCGGTGACCCCTCTAGTGATATAAAGATCTATATAGAGGAATCGGGACCTCCTTCCTCCCGCCGGTGACCCCTCTAGTGATATAAAGATCTATATAGAGGAATCAGGACCTACTTGCTCCCGCCAGTGACCCCTCTAGTGATATAAAGATCCATATAGAGGAATCAGGACCTCCTTCCTCCCGCCAGTGACCCCTCTAGCGATATAAAGATCCATATAGAGGAATCAGGACCTCCTTCCTCCCGCCGGTGATCCCTTTAGGGATATTTTATCTTCAAGGTGGTCTGATTTTTGTGTATAACGTTTCCCGCACGCAAGTCAGGCATATGGCTTCTCATCTGTGTGCGATCGCTGATGTCTGGAAAGATGGGACTTCTGTGAAAAAGATTTTCCACATTCAGGACAGGAATACGGCTTCTCACCAGTGTGTAATCTTTGATGTCTCGAAAGACAGACCTTCTGGGAAAAATGTTTACCACACTCAGGGCAGGCATATGGCTTCTCGCCTGTGTGCGATCTCTGGTGTCTAGAAAGATGGGCCTTCTGTGAAAAACATTTCCCGCACTCAGGACAGGAATACAACTTCTGGCCCGTGTGCAATGTCTGATGTTTGGAATAAATGGATTTCTGTGAAAAACATTTCCCGCACTCAGGGCAGCAGTAAGGCTTCTCACCTGTGTGAGATCTTTGATGTACACGAAGGTCTGATTTCTGCGGATAACATTTCCCGCACTCAGTACAGGCATATGGCTTCTCGCCCGTGTGCAATCTCTGATGTCTGGAAAGATGGGCCTTCTGTGAAAAACGTTTCCCGCACTCAGGACAGGAATACAACTTATGGCCTGTGTGCAATATCTGATGTTTAGAAAAACTGGATTTCTGTGGATAACATTTCCCACACTCCGTACAGGTATATGGTTTCTCGCCCGTGTGCAATCTCTGATGTCTGGCAAGATGGGCCTTCAGTGAAAAACATTTCCCGCAATCAGGGCAGGAGTAAGGTTTCTCCCCAGTGTGAGTTCTTTGATGCACACGAAGGTCTGGTTTTCGTAAAAAACATTTCCCGCATTCAGAACAGGAATGCGGCTTCTCTCTTGTGTGTAAACTCTGATGTACAGAAAGAGAGGACTTTTCTAGAAAATATTTTCCATAGTCCGGGTAGGAATACAAATTTTCCTCCATGTGAGATCTGTAATGTATGTCCAGTTCTGATTTAAGAAGAAAACATTTCCCGCACTCAGAACAGGAATGAAGCTTCTCTCCCTTGTCATCTCTTTGAAGATTTAGATTTAACTCTGAGCTAAATATTTCCCCCCATTCAGGACAAGAAAATGTCTTCTCCCCCTGAACCCCGGCCCCATCCCCCACAGTACATGGTTGCTCAGAGTCAGAGGAATTCCATGGTCTCTTCACACTGGGAAGTCCACCATCCATAGTGGAGCTCATTGTCTTTTCTTCGACACAATCTGCTGGGATGTCCTCATCTTCCATTTTACAACCTGGAGATAAAGTGAGACGATCCTTTGAGGGTTTCTCCATGGCGGGTCCTGGAAAAATAGAAAAACATCATCAATAGATAGGAGAGGGTTAGTTCACTTCCATCAAGATTCCATCTGGATCAGGGAGATAGGAGGGAGCAGATGTTCTCTGTGGATGTCCCAACCAGCTGGGACTCCTCCCCTCTTCAGTCAAAGGGCCTTTGGTCCTCCCGCCTTGTCAGAGGAGCAGGAACCAATAAGGGCTTGGGGGGGGGGGGGGGTGGTAACAGAGCAGAGATAAGAAGATAATAGAAGAATATATTCTGGTCACCTGTGCTGATCTCTGTAGGAGTGTCCTCTATGAATGTTCTCCTCATTCCAGCCTTCATCACACCAAACTCCCCATCCTCTTCTTTATACTCTTCTTTAACAACAATATTATAATCCCTGAAGTTTCCAGTCTAAATATTTCATAAAACACTTATTAAAAGAAACAAGATTATGAATATATAAGTAACTATCAGTGATTGTCAATCATCTACCTGATGATGGTGAGGGATGGTGTGACCTTCCTGTGTAGAATTCCGGGAATACAGAGGACGGGGACATCTCTCTGGTGGGTTCCCATGACTGGATCCATCTACCTGATGATGGTGAGGGATGGTGTGACCTTCCTCTGTGGAATTCCAGGAATACAGAGGACGGGGACATCTCTCTGGTGGGTTCCCATGACTGGATCCATCTACCTGATGATGGTGAGGGATGGTGTGACCTTCCTCTGTGGAATTCCAGGAATACAGAGGACGGGGACATCTCTCTGGTGGGTTCCCATGACTGGATCCATTTTCCATGATGATGTCACCATCCAGACACATCCCTTGTCTGTTACAGGAGAATGTCCCAGAATTCCCGGCACCGCTCACCTCTCCTGTCAGCAACTCCATCATCTGTGGACCATCCTCCACCATAGACTGCTGACTGCCAAACATCTTTTCTTCTTCCACTTTAACCTCAATTTTGATGTCTTTCAGTACTTCAGCCTAAAGCGTAAATGCAATAGAATGGATTCATAACAAGGAACAAATGAATACATGAAAGAATGTCCTGTCATAGCTTCGAATTGTATTCTAGTTGCTCTGTTCACCTACCTGATGATGGTGAGGGATGGTGTGACCTTCCTGTGTGGAATCCCGGGAATACAGAGGACGGGGACATCTCTCTGGTGGGTTCCCATGACTGGATCCATCTACCTGATGATGGTGAGGGATGGTGTGACCTTCCTGTGTTGAATCCCGGGAATACAGAGAACGGGGACATTTCTCTGGTGGGTTCCCATGACTGGATCCATCTGTAGGAAACACGCACACTGACTGAATCCATTGTTTCTATGTGTTTATCAGATGATGGGGGATCTAGGTGGATCCTCCGTACTGCTCTCTCCTTTCCAATAAAGTCTCCTCTTACCCGGTGATGTGAGAGGCGGCTGATTGTCCATCATGACGTCCTTGTAGAGGTCCTTGTGTCCTTCTAAATACTCCCACTCCTCCATGGAGAAATAGACAGTGACACCCTGACACCTTATAGGGACCTGACACACACAATGATACAGTCACCATCCAGACACATCCCTTGTCTGATACTGGAGAATGTCCCAGAATTCCTGGCACTGCTCACCTCTCCTGTCAGCAGCTCCATCATCTTCTTGGTGACTTCTAGAATCTTCTGCATGTTGTGTCTCTCAGGGTTTAGGGAGTCACATGGAGGCACTGTGATGGTCATATGATCACCTGACTTCAGAAGAGGAAATCTCTGTATTGGGGAACCAATAGGAACATCATGTTAGACTCCCAGAATCCTCCTCACCTCTCCGGTCAGGTCTGTGTTTTATTAATAGAGATGAGAGTGATGTCATGGGACCTCCCAGAATCCTCCTCACCTCTCCGGTCAGCAGGTAGATGATCTCCAGGGTGAGGTTTAGTATCCTCTCAGTCATGTGACTCCGGTCTTCCTCCATCCTCATTGGTCATGTGATCTATACAGGTTTCCTGTAGACCAATAATTGATAACAGAGAATGATCTGGACTGTACTGGTTGTACAATATTAGGATGGGGGGGAGGGGGGATAATATGAAGATCTCTATCATGGAAGAACAGTCCCAAGTAGCATTGCACACAGAGGAACATTTATTTTAGCATTTGCCATTTTTTTTGATCCAGGAACCTCTTGCCCTTTGGCCAGCTGGCACTGGTGCACCTAGCATATTTGGATGGGACTCCCTCCCATCCAAACACTTTGGTACAGATTCCACAGTAAAGTCACCCCTCAGTACACCCCTTCTTTCCAGTGTAACCCCTCAGTACAGACCACCCCCCCTCCCCCACACTCATATCCCAACTTATCAGAACAGACAGCCCTTCTGAACCTAAACCCTCAGTACAAATTTCTAAGTACAGATCCATTCTTCCATCTACCGCTCCAGTACAGACACCCCCTCCAAGACTAACTCTATTGTACACTCTCCCCTTTAGTGCAGATCTTCTTATCAATCAGTGGCAGTTCATAACAAGGGATGGCCTTCCCTCAGCTTCAGGCTAAACCCCTCCATACAGACCCCCTCAGCAGAGTCCATCCTCCCACCTTTCAGCCTAACTCCGGAGTACTGACTCCTTCTGATCTTAACCCTTCAGTACAGACCCCCCAGTACAGACCCACCCCCTTTAATGTAGATCTCCTTACTGATCAGCAGCAGTTCAGAGTAAAGGATGTGCTCCTCCCAGTTGTGTCATGTGAGCAAAGACGAGGAGGACCCTCCCTTTTGATCTGAACTGCCACTGTCAAACTGATCATTTTACAGCAAAAAAAAAACCCCAAATCTGATTTCCTGTACTTCCAAATAAAACCCCGAACCCTCACTCCCAGGACAAGTCATATAATACATTAGTTGGGAAAAGTGACACGTCTCCAAAATTAGGAGAATGTTCCGGCCACGGAAGTGGGGGAATGTTCTGCCCCTGAAGGGGTTAATCTGGGTTCCCACACTATATATGTGTGTATCATCATCTGCTGGAGATAAAAGACGTCACAGTGACTATGGAGGAAGAGGACGGTTGTGACGGTGGAAGAGGATGGACATGACGGTGGAGGAAGAGGACAGACATGACAGTGGAGGAAGAGGACGGGTGTGACGATGGAAGATGACGGGCGTGACGATGGAGGAAGAGGACGGATAGGACGATGGAGGAAGAGGACGGATAGGATGATTAAGAGGACAGATGTGACGATGGAGGAAGAGGACAGACATGACAATGAAGGAAAAGGATGGGCATGACAATGGAGGAAGAGGATGGACATGACAATGGAGGAAGAGGACAGACATGACAATGGAGGTAGAGGATGGACAAGACAATGGAGGAAGAGAACGGATGCAATGATGAAAGAAGAGGATGGGCATGACAATGGAGGAAGCGGATGGACATGACGATGGAGGAAGAGGACGGACATGACGGGAGGTTACTGGGTGTAAATATAAAATAACATCGTATTACCTCCTCTGCTGCCACTTCCACCAATGTCTCCTGTCTACTTCCTCCCGACTCGCCTCTCACTGGGAATTTCCTATTTATAACCTGACATCACTTCCTCTCTGTACCTGACATCACTTCCTGTCTTCCACAGAGACTTCCCATGTGGCTTTCCAAGCCTTGTGATTTCCCCATTAATCCAAAGAACCCCCAGGCATTGGTGATGTGGGTCTCCCCCTCGTTGTCCTTCTAAAAAGTACCCAACAACGCGCTGTCCATATCTTCTGCAGCAAGGCAGCCAAGAAAAGTCCCAAATCCCTGTACAGATAGGATGGGGAATCACTCCTCTTTCAGCATGTTTCCCCCCCATGACACATGGATGCAAAGAACCCCAGCAGAGAGGAAAGGGTGGAAATGGCTCCTGCTGCCCAGGGTACGATGGTGAAGAATTAGCCAAGTACGGGAGGAGGGAGACCTTCCAAGAGAAACGATACAACAGAGACCATAACAGCCAGAGAACTTCTCTCAACGATATCTGCTGCTTAGGAACCGGGCACAATGCTACAATCCACGTATGAAGCAGCTGTTGTAGTGATTCTAAAGCCAGGAAAGGACCCAAAGCTCCCAGACTCCAGTAGACCCATTTCGCTCTTGACGCCCAATCTCAAAAAAATTTGGCCAAAGTTATTGTTAACCGTTGGCCTACAGACCTAGCCAAACCGATCCATGCTGATCAGTCAGGATTAATTGCAAACAGATCCACAATTGTCAATACACACAGACTCTATTTCAATCTCCAGCTACCTGCATCTAACTCTGGAAATGGAACCGTTCTGTCATTGGATGCCGCAAGGGCATTTGACAGCGTAGAAAGGCATTATTTGTAATGGGTCCTCAAACTTCTCTATCATGCCCCAAGAGCCTGCCGTAGGATTCATAATGCCTTGTCATACTCCTTTGAGAGGTACTAGACAAGGTCTGCCTGTCTTCTCCTCTTCTATTTCCTTTAGCCATCGAGCCGTTAGCAGCAGCTATACAAGAGGACTCTACTATATGGGTTTTAGAAGAGGAAAATCAAAAGAGAAGTTAGCATTATGCACAGATGATGGTTTGTTGTTCTTAGGTGACACAAGTACTTCATTGGGGGTTGATCAAGGTCGTCAGGTCATATTCTGGCTTTGCATTCCACTGGAATAAATCTAATCTATTGCCCATCAATCTCCTGTGATTGATGAGGTTGATAATATTACACCATATTGCCTCAAGTATTGGGCCTCCTGCCTTTCCACGCACATGACCTTTAATGACCTCTCAGTCATAGTCCATAGGGTTCAATATTGAGTTGACCCCGCCCTTTGCAGCTATAACAGCTTCAACTCTTCTGGGAAGGATGTCCACAAGGTTTAGGAGGGTGTCTATGGGAAGGTTGGACTATTCTTCCAGAAGCACATTTGTCAGGTCAGGCACTGATGTCGAGGGAGGAGGCCTGGTTCGCAGTCTCCGCCCTAATTCATCCCAAAGGTGTTCTATGGGGTTGAGGTCAGGACTCTGTGCAGGCCAGTCAAGTTCCTCCACCCCAAACTGGCTCCTCCATGTCTTTATGGACCTTGCTTTTGTGTACTGGTGTGCAGTCATGTTGGAACAGGAAGGGGCCATCCCCAAACTCTTCCCACAAAAATGGGAGCATGAAATTGTCCAAAAGGTCGCCTTAAGAGTTTCCTTCACTGGAACTAGGGGGCCAAGTTCAACCCCTGAAAAACAACCCCACACCATAACCCCCCCTCCACCAAACTTTACACTTGGCGCTATACAAACAGGCAAGTACCGTTCTTCTGGCAACCGCCAAACCCAGACACGTCCATCGGATTGCCAGAGAAGCGTGATTGGTCACTAAAGAGAACACGTCCCCCCTGCTCTTGAGTCCAGTGGCGGCGTGCTTTATACCACGGCATCCGACGCTTTGCATTGCACTTGGTGATGGAAGGCTTGGATGCAGCTGCTCGGCCATGGAAACCCATTCCATGAAGCTCTCTACGCACTGTTGTTGTGCTCATCTGAAGGCCACACCAAGTTTGGAGGTCTTTAGCTTTTGACTCTGCAGACAGTTGGCGACTTCTGTGCACTGTGCGCTTCAGCATGCGCTGACCCTGCCCTGTCATGTGACGTGGCCTACCACTTGGTGGCTGAGTGGCTGTTGTTACCAGTTGCTTCCACTTTGTTATAATCCCACTAACAGTTGAGCGAGGAATATTTAGTAGTCAGGAAATGTCATGGATGGACTTATTGCACAGGTGGCCACCTATCACGGGACCACGCTTGGAGTCACTGAGCTCCTGAGAGAGACCCATTCTTTCACCAATGTTTGTAGAAGCAGTCTGCATGCCTAGGGGCTTGATTGTATACACCTGTGGCCATGGAGGAGATTGGAGAACCTGAATCACATGATTGGGAGGGCGAGGCCAATACTTTTAGCAATATAGTGTATATTCAGGCTTTGCAATCAACTAGAATAAATCTAACCGGAGCTACACAGGACCTCTTCGTCAAGCTTCAGAAAAATGTCAACAATAAAAAAAAGCCAGTGCTCCTACGTGATTCAAACACTTTGCAAAATGGATTTATCCAATAAGGAAGATAAGACTCCTTCCTGTACTAAGTAGTCCTTCATAGCATATTAAAGAACACACATAGTTAATCAATAATGTCTTCTGAGCCCTAATCCATCTGGAATCCTGATCCAGTTATTTGATCTTTCTTTATTTCCACTTGATAAACTCTTAGTAACACCACAAATGTGCGTTCACCTTCTCTATTAACGCTTTAACCACTTGCAGGGATTCAATTCCCAGTCCAGACTCTCTAGGATAACCTTTTTCAACCAGAGTTCCGTGGAACCCTAGGGTTACTTCTGAGGTTGTTAGGGGTGCTTTGAGCAACTTCTCCATCTCATGAGCAACTACTGTTTGGGTGCGCCCATTGAGGCCAACAGGATTGTTAAAAAAAAAGTAATGATATTTGACCCTCCCCCCACCTGAAGCAAAGCAACTTATCTCCATGTTGATGAAGGTCCTCTACCGCACAACCCTCCCTGGCAGGGTGGTTGTGGAGGTCTATGGATGGAACCCTAGGAGTTGATAGGGATTCCTTGAACAACGAGCAACCTCTTCATCTCAGATGAGTAACCACTGTTTGGGTGTCCCCATTGAAGCCAACAGGAGCTGAATTTTTTTTAAAAAGTAATGATATATGACCCTCCCCCCACCTGAAGCAAAGCAACTTATCTCTATGTTGATAAAGGTCCTCTTCCCCACAACCCTGGCATGGTGGTTGTGGATGGAACCTTTGGGTTCCTTCAGAAGTTGATAGGGGTTCCTAAAACAATGAGCAACTTCCCAATCTCAGATGAGTAACCACTGTTTGGGTGCCCCCAACGAAAGCAACAGGAGCTGAATTTTTTAAAAAACATAATATTTGACCCCCCTGAAGCAAAGCAACTTATCTCCATGTTGATGAAGGTCCTTTTCCCCACAACCCTAGCAGGGTGGTTGTGGAGGTCTGTGGATGGAACCCTAGAAGTTGATAGGAGTTCCTTAAACAATGAGCAACTTCCCCATCTCAGATGAGTAACCACTGTTTGGGTGCCCACATTGAAGCCAACAGGAGCTGAATTAAAAAAAAAAATAATGATATTTGACCCCCCCCCCCCCCCACCTGAAGCAAAGCAACTTATCTTCATATTGATAAAGATCCTCTTCCCCACAACCCTGGCATGGTGGTTGTGGATGGAACCCTTGGGTTCCGTCAGACGTTGATAGGGGTTCCTTGAACAATGAGCATCTTCCCCATCTCACATGAGTAACCACGGTTTGGGTGCCCCCACTGAAGCCAACAGGAGCTGGTGGCTACGGCTGTCAATCACCGGGTCCCAGCCGGAGATTCCCCGTCAGCACCCGGCGATCGCTGTGTAGAACTGGCAGGGGAGAGACCTGCGTGTAAACAAAACAGATCTCTCCTGCCGGCAAGGACATGCTGCTTTGTATTTCTGTGCACAGCATGTCTCCCTAGTAACACAGCACACAGTTAACCCTTTGATCGCCCCAGATGTTAACCTCTTCCTGCCCAGTGCCATTAGGACAGTGTCAGGGCTTTTTCTTAGCAATGATCACTGTATTGGTGTCAGAATGCCCGATGCAGTCCCGCTATAAGTCGCTGATCGTTGCCATTACTAGTAGAAAAAAAACAATAAAATCCCAGTATCTATCCCGTCATTTGTAGATGCGATAACTTTCACGTAAACCAATTCATTTACACGTATCAGGATTTTTTTTTCAGTGAAGACATGGAGCGGGAGACATTTTGGCCGAAATTTATGACGAAATTTGATTTTTAAAATTTTTTTTTATAAAAGTCCAAAATGTTTTTTTTTTTTAAATTATCAGGATTTTTTATTTATAGCACAAAAAATAAAAAAATGCAGAGGGGATCCAATACCACCAAAAGAAAGCTCTATTCGTGGGAAAAAAAGGACGGAAATTTCATTTGGGTGGGGCGATGCATGACCGCACAATTGTCATGGAAAGTAACGCAGCGCCGTGGCGCAAAAAAATGGCCTGGTCAGGAAGGGGGGAGGGGAGCGGGGGAATCCTCTAGAGGGGGAGGAGGGAGGGGAATCCTTTGGAGGGGGAGGGGTCAAAGAGTTTGTCATAAATCCCAGGGTTCCTTCAGGAGGTTCCATGAGCAATGAGTAACTTCTGCATCTCAGATGAGTGATCACTGTGGAGGAAGTCTTTCTTTAAGGGTGGGGATCTTCCCAATGCTGTAAAGGACAATACTCTAAGTCAGGGGTGTCACTGGTGGCCCTCCAGCTGTTGTAGAAATACAAGTCCCATGAGGCATTGCAAAACTGACAGTTACAAGCATGACTCCCAAAGGCAGAGGCATGATGGGACTTGTAGTTTTGTAACAGCTGGAGGGCCACAGTTGCCCACCCCTGCCCTAAGTCATTGGGCTCCAAACTGCGGCCCTTTGCTTGTCTCTGTCCGGCCCTCGGTGTACTATTCCTTCCACTGACACCAATGATGGGGCACTATTCCCCCCACTGACACCAATGATGGGGCACTATTCCTCCCACTGATACCAACAAGGAGGTACTATTTCTTTCACTAATACCAATGATGGGGCACTATTCGTTCCACTGACACCAATAATGGGCCACTATTTCTTCCACTGACAATGATGGGGCACTATTCCTTCTACTGACACCAATGATGGGGCACTATTCCTTCCACTGACACCAATGATGAGGCACTATTCCTCCCACTGATACCAATGATGGACACTATTCCTCCCACTGACACCAATGATGGACACTATTCCTCCCACTGACACCAATGATGGGGCAATATTCCTCCCACTGATACCAATGATGGGGCACCATTCCTCCTTCCACTGACTACAAGCACTACTGACGCTGGGACATTTTCTACTCCCACCGGCCACTCAGGCCCTCCTAAGGTCTGAAGGACAGGATTCCAGCCCTTGGTTTAGAAGGTTTGGAGACCCCGGGTCTAAGTGGCCATCACACTAATGTACCGGGAAAATATTAATATAGAAATTAGTAAAGGTTTCCTGAGCCCGGAAAATTACTTCAAGGGTTCCTCCATGTCAAAACAGTTGGGAAAGGCTCTCTAGGGTGTCATCAGAGAGGTCTCCAGGTTCCATGCTCGGGATAAAGCATACAGCATGGTGCTTCCCGTATAAAAAGGAATTTATTAAAGACGCACCCAGACCCGGGCACTGGTGTCATTCACAGGATTTCATGCACTTAGTACAGTAAAACGGCTTCTCCCGAGTGAGATTCTTTATGTATAGCAAGATCTGATTTCTGTGTAAAACATTTCCCGCACTCAGGGCAGCCATAAGGCTTCTTGGCCATGTGCAATCTCTGATGGCTGGAAAGGTAGGACTTCTGTGAGAATGATTTTCCGCACTCAGTGCAGGAATACGGCCTCTCGCCTGAATGAGTTCTTCTATGTGTGACGAGGTCCGATTTCTGCGTATAACATTTCCCACACTCTGGGCAGGAATACGGCTTCTGGCCTGTGTGAAAACTCTGATGTCTGGAAAAAGAGGACTTCTGTGCAAAACATTTCCCACACTCAGGGCAGACATAAGGCTTCTCGCCTGTGTGAGATCTCTGATGTATGAAAAGAATGAACTTCTTTGAGAAACATTTCCCGCACTCAAGACAGGAGTAAGGCTTCTCCCCCGTGTGAGATCTTTGATGTACTAGAAGGTCGAATTTTCGTTGATAACATTTTCCGCACTCAGAACAGGAATACGGTTTCTCACCTGTGTGTAATCTGTAATGTGTGACAAGTTTTGATTTATGGAGAAAACATTTCCCGCACTCAGAACAGGAATGAAGCTTTTCACCTGTGTGAGTTCTCTGATGTACAGAAAGACTTAAATCAGAGCTAAAACTTTCCCCACACTCAGTGCAGGAAAATCTCTTCTCCCCCTGAACCCCGGCCCCATCCCCCACAGTACGAGGATACTCAGAGCCAGAGGGATTCCATGGTCCATCCACACTGGGAAGTCCACCATCCATAGTGGAGCTCATTGTCTTTTCTCCGGCACATAAAACCCCGGCCCCATCCCCCACAGTACGAGGTTTCTCAGAGTCAGAGGGATTCCATGGTCTTTCCACAGTGGGAAGTCCACCATCCATAGTGGAGCTCATTGTCTTTTCTCCGGCACAATCTCCTGGGATGTCCTCATCTTCCATTTTAGAACCTGGAGATAAAGTGAGACGATCCTTTGAGGGTTTCTCCATGGCGGGTCCTGGAAAAATAGAAAAACATCATCAATAGATAGGAGAGGGTTAGTTCACTTCCATCAAGATTCCATCTGGATCAGGGAGATAGGAGGGAGCAGATGTTCTCTGTGGATGTCCCAACCAGCTGGGACTCCTCCCTCTCTTCAAAGAGCCTTTGGTCCTCCCAGATCACTTCTACATTTACACCGCCTTGTCAGAGGAGCAGGAACCAATGGGGGCTGGGGGGGCGGTAACAGAGCAGAGATAAGAGAAGAACATATTCTGGTCACCTGTGCTGATCTCTGTAGGAGTGTCCTCCTCTATGAATGTCCTCCTCATTCCAGCCTCCTCCGTATATTGCTGATCATCCCTCTCATACGTCTCTTCTACTTCACCCTCAACTTTCATGTTCATCAGATCTTCACCCTAAACCAACAGAATGGCAGAAAATAACATCTGTAACATAGAAGGATTTATGATGTGAGATCACATAGAACATCTCATCTTGTAGAGTCCACACATCGTCTCCACATGTCAGAGTGTTCCATCACTTTATGTTCCCGACCCTCAACTCCACTGACCTGATGATGGTGAGGGATGGTGTGACCTTCCTGTGTGGAATACTGGGACACAGAGGACGGGGACATGTCTCTGGTGGGTTCCCATGACTGGATCCACCTACCTGATGATGATGGGGGATGGTGTGACCTTCCTGTGTGGAATCCCGGGGATACAGAGGACAGGGACATCTCTCTGGTGGGTTCCCATGACTGGATCCACATTCCTGATGATGGTGAGGGATGGTGTGACCTTCCTGTGTGGAATCCCGGGAATACAGAGGACGGGGATATCTCTGTGGTGGGTTCCCATGACTGAAACCACCTTCCTGATGATGGTGAGGGATGGTGTGACCTTCCTGTGTGGAATCCCGGGAATACAGAGGACGGGGACATCTCTCTGGTGGGTTCCCATTACTAGGTGGCTCCATCTTGTACAGGTCCCTTTGTTCTTCAGAAAGCTCTTTCATCACATCAAAAGCCTCATCCTCCTCTTTAACAACAATATTATCTCCGAGGTTTCCAATCTGAATATATAAAAAAACATGCAAATAAATCATCAAAACAATAATTGCCAATCATTGACCTGACTTGAACTTTTAGAAATGTTGACTCCTCCATCCCCCCATCCTCATCCTCTTTTATCGCTTCTTTAACCTCAACTGTAGAATCTCTCAGGTTTCCACTCTGAATATATAATAAAATGACATCAATGGTAACAATGCAGATAATGTACAGATCCTAATGATACTATCAGTGATTATCAATCATCATGATGTCCTTGTAGAGGTCCTTGTGTCCTTCTAAATACTCCCACTCCTCCATGGAGAAATAGACAGTGACACCCTGACACCTTATAGGAACCTGACACACACAATGATACAGTCACCATCCAGACACATCCCTTGTCTGTTACTGGAGAATGTCCCAGAATTCCCGGCACCGCTCACCTCTCCTGTCAGCAGCTCCATCATCTTCTTGGTGACTTCTAGAATCTTCTGCATGTTGTGTCTCTCAGGGTTTAGGGAGTCACATGGAGGCACTGTGATGGTCATATGATCACCTGACTTCAGAAGAGGAAATCTCTGTATTGAGGAACCAATAGGAACATCATGTTAGACTCCCAGAATCCTCCTCACCTCTCCGGTCAGGTCTGTGTGATGTCATGTGACCTCCCAGAATCCTCCTCACCTCTCCGGTCTGGTCTGTGTTTTATTAATAGAGATGAGAGTGATGTCATGTGACCTCCCAGAATCCTCCTCACCTCTCCGGTCAGCAGGTAGATGATCTCCAGGGTGAGGTTTAGTATCCTCTCAGTCATGTGACTCCGGTCCTCCTCCATCCTCATTGGTCATGTGATCTATACAGGTTTCCTGTAGACCAATAATTGATAACAGAGAATGATCTGGTTGTACGATATTAGGAAGGGGGGGGATAATATGAGGGTCTCTATCATGGAATAACGGCCCTCAGTGGGATTACACACAGAGGGACATTCAGTTTAAGGTTTGCTGTGATTTTGGGGTCCAGCAGCTTGTTGCCCTTGGGCTTGCCAGCATTGGTGCACCTAGCTATCTAGCACCCGGGGGCCAATCATTTTTCAACACCCCCATACAGAAAAAATGTAATAAAGACAAATTGTGGGCATGGCCTAATTATGCTAACAATGGGAGGGGCTTAAATAGCCATAGGTAAATAAAACCTGAGCCTCTGCTCTGTATACACAGCACACATATCTCCCAGTATTATACCTGCAGGTTCAGGAGTGCAGAACACAGAGGTCACTGCACAGAATACAGCCAACAAACCCCCCTCCTGCCAGTACAAATCCCCCCCAAGCCCATTTATCCTACAGTACAATTCTGACCCCATAGATCCAATCTCTCTCCCAGCATAGCTCCTCCCCCACAGTGCTGAATCCCCCCTTCCGGCCTAACCCCTCAGTACAAACTCCCTTCCCCAACACAGATCCTCCCTACCCTAACCCTACAGACTACCCCGCGTTCAGATCTCCATCCTCCAGCTTCATCCACCAGTACAGACCCCCTTCTTTCAGCCTAACCATTTAGTACAGATGTCCCCAGTACAGGCCCCCCTCCCATCCTAACCCCTTGCTACAGACCCCCCAGTACAGTTCCACTTCCCAGCATGACCCCTCAGTACAGACCCCTCCCCCTTCCAGCCTGACTCCTCAGTATAGAACCCCCAGTACAGTTCCACTTCCCAGCATGACCCCTCAGTACAGACCCCTTCCAACCTGGCTCCTCAATATAGACCCCTCATTAAAGACCCCCCAGTACAGTTCCACTTCCCAGCATGACCCCTCAGTACAGACACCTCCCCTTCCAGCCTGGCTCCTCAGCATAGACCCCTCAGTACAGATCCCCCAGTACATTTCCATTTCCCAGCATGACCACTCAGTACAGACACCTCCCCCTTCAAGACTGACTCCTCAGTATAGACCCCTCATTACAGACCTCCCAGTACAATCAATTTCCCAGCATGACCCCTCAGTACAGACACCTCCCCCTTCTAGACTGGCTCCTCAGCATAGACCCCTCATTACAGACCCCCCAGTACAGTTCCACTTCCCAGGATGACCCCTCAGCACAGACACCTCCCCCTTCCAGTCTGGCTCCTCAGTATAGACCCCTTATTACAGACCCCCCAGTACAGTTCCACTTCCCAGCATGACCCCTCAGTACAGACACCCCCCTTCCAGCCTGGCTTCTCAGTATAGACCTCTCAGTACAGACACCTCCCCCTTCCAGCCTGGCTCCTCAGTATAGACCCCCCCCAGTACAGACACCTCCCCATTACAACCTGGCTCCTCAGTATAGACCCCTCATTACAGACCCCCTAGTACAGTTCCATTTCCCAGCATGACCCCTCAGTACAGACACCTCCCCCTTCCAGACTGACTCCTCAGTATAGACCCCTCATTACAGACACCTCCCCATTACAACCTGGCTCCTCAATATAGACCCCTCATTACAGACCCCCCCCCCAGTACAGTTCCACTTCCCAGCATGACCCCTCAGTACAGACACCTCCCCCTTCCAGCCTGGCTCCTCAGTATAGACCCTTCAGTACAGATCCCCCACTCCCATCCTAACTTCTCAGAACAGACACCCCCTCTGAGCATAAACCCTCAGATTTCCAAACACAGGCCAACCCTTCCACTTAACCCCTTAGTACAGACACCCCCATTACAGAACCCCCCAAACCTAACCTTCCTGTGCAGACTCCCCTTTCACGCAGATCTTTCTATGAGTGGCAGTTCAGAGTGTTGGACGTTCTCCCTTCAGCCTAACCCCTCTATACTCAATAGAGTGCCCTCTTCTGACCTGTCCCCTCAGTACAGACCCCCTTCTCATCCTAACCATCTACTACAGACCCTCTGCCAGTCAATCCCCCAGTACAGACCCCCCTTCTAGTGCACACATTGTAAACGATCAGCGGCAGTTTAGGATAAGGGAAGTCCTCCTCCTCAGCTGTCATGTAACCAGAGTTGAGGAGGAACCTCGCCTTCGATCTGATGTGCCGCTGTCAGGACATAGAAGTGGCGCTGCAATGCCTATAATACGAGACCTACAGTGCTGCTTCTGCCTGTCTGACAGCAACATGGACCGCAAGACGCCAAGTACGCCATTGCCTGCTGGATCGTAAATTCAATGGACGATGGAGGAAGGATGGATATGACGATGGAGGAAGAGGACGGACGCGACGGTGGAGGAAGAGGACGGACGCAACGGTGGAGGAAGAGGACGGGCCTGACTGGGTAGGGAGAGGACGGGCCTGACTGGGTAGGGAGAGGACGGGCGTGACGGTGGAGAAAGACGATGGAGGAAGAGGACGGACGTGACGGAGGGGTTACTGGATGAAAATAAGCTCTTATTACCTCCTCTGCTGCCACTTCCACCAATGTCTCTTCTCTACTTCCTTCCCGACTCACCTCTCACCTGGAACTTATTTATAATCTGACATCACTTCCTGTCTTCCAGAGACTTCCTGTCTGGGTAGAAGTGAGATCACCACCTTGTGGAGCTCAGAAGAACTGCAGCCCCGAGAACCATCTGGTAGTGTGACCCCTTGTGTAGGTGACCCTAATTACCCATGTTTTTCAGTACTATACACGGATCAGCCACATCCTTATGACCAGCTACAATAAACCATTGAGGCATGGACTCCCCTGGACCTCTGAAGGTACCCTAAGGTATCTGGCACAAAGCCATCAGTAGCAGATCCTTTAAATCCTGAAAGTTGTGAGGTGTACTTAATGGATCTGACTTGTTTTACCTGTACATCCCACAGATGATTAACTGTATTGAGATTTGAAGAATTTGGAGGCCGAGTCAACACCTCAAGCTCGTTGTTGTGTTCCTCAAACCATTTGTGAATTCATCAGACCAGACTTCCTTCTTCCATCAGTCAGCACCTTGAACTCATTGTGTTCCTCAAACCATTCTTGGATTCATCAGCCCAGACCTCCTTCTTCCATCAGTCAGCACCTTGAACTCATTATGTTCCTCAAACCATTCTTGGATTCATCGGACCATGCCACCTTCTTCCATCAGTCAGCACCTTGAACTCATTGTGTTCCTCAAACCATTCTTGGATTCATCAGGCCAGACTACCTTCTTCCATCAGTCAGCACCTTGAATTCATTGTGTTCCTCAAACCATTTTTGGATTCATCAAGCCAGACCACATTCTTCCATCAGTCAGCACCTTGAACTCATTGTGTTCCTCAAAACATTCTTGGATTCATCATGCCAGACCACCTTCTTCCATCAGTCAGCACCTTGAAGTCATTGTGTTCCTCAAACTATGCTTGGATTCATCAGACCAGACCTCCTTCTTCCATCAGTCAGCACCTTGAACTCATTGTGTTACTCAAACCATTCTTGGATTCATCAGACCAGACCACATTCTTCCATCGGTCAGCACCTTGAACTCATTGTGTTCCTCAAACCATTCTTTGATTCATCAGACCAGACCTTTTTCTTCCATTAGTCAGCACCTTGCACTCATTGTGTTCTTCAAACCATTCTTGGATTCATCAGACCAGACCTCCTTCTTCCATCAGTCAGCACCTTGAACTCATTGTGTTCCTCAAACCATTTGTGAATTCATCAGACCAGACCTCCTTCTTCCATCAGTCAGCATCTTGCACTCATTGTGTTACTCAAACCATTCTTGGATTCATCATACCAGACCACCTTCTTCCATCAGTCAGCACCTTGAACTCATTGTGTTCCTCAAACCATTCTTGGATTCATCAGACCAGACCTTTTTCTTCCATTAGTCAGCACCTTGCACTCATTGTGTTCCTCAAACCATTCTTGGATTCATCAGGCCAGGCCACCTTCTTCCATTGTGGTCCAATTCTGATGCTCATGCACCCATTGTAGGGACTTTTGGCTGTGGACCTGGGTCAGCATGGGCACTCTGGCTGGTCTGCACCTACAAAGCCCCATATGCAACAAACTGCGATGCTCTGTGTGTATTATGACACCTTTCTACCAGAAACAGCGTTCACTTTTTTTTGGTAATCTGAGCTCCAGTAGCTCTTCTATTGGATCGGACTACACAGGCCAGCCTTCGCTCCCCATGTGCATCAGTGAGCCTTGGCCGCCCATGATCCTGTCTTTCGATTGACCAGTTTTTCTTCGTTGGATCACTTTTGGTCGTTCCTGTCCACCGGGAACATCTCACAAAAGCTGCAGGTTTGGAGTTGCTCTGACCCAGTCACCTATACATTACAATTTGGCCCTTCAGATCCTTACGCTTGCCCATTTTTTTTCTCCTTCAGGGACAACATGTTCATGCTGCCTAATAAATCCCACCCACTTTCAGGTGTTGCAGAGTGAAGCAATGTTATTCACTTTACCTGTCAGTGGTCATAAAGTTATGGCTGATTGGCATTCATTACTGGTCCATTGTAAGCAAGACAGGTCAATGTACTTCCGTATTTTATAAGTTGAATGGACTACGTTGTCCCATTGTGTGCTTTTATAACTGATGCTTGCTTTGGGTTTTTTTTGGCCTCTCTCTTGTGCCTGCCTGTACTGGGACCCCGCTGATAACAACCCCCCCCCCCCCGTGTGGAGGTGAGCAAAGGGGGTCAGGTTACAGAGGTTGGCAGAGAGGGGATGTGAAGGTGAGCAGAGAGGGGGGTTTGTGGTACAGAGGGGAGCAGAGGGGTAGTGGAGATGAGCAGAAATAGGGGTTTTGGGGTGTGGAGGTGAGCAGAAAGGGCGGTTTGGCTAATGGAGGTGAGTAGAAAGGGGGTTTTGGGTATGGAGGTGAAAAGAGAGGGGGGCGTCTGGAGGTAAGAAGAGAGGGGTAGTTTGGGGTGTGAAGGTGAGCAGAATGAGGAATTTGTGATATGTAGATGAGCGGGGGGGGGGGGTGGGGGGGGAGTTGGGTAATGGAGGTGAGCAGAAAGGGTGGTGTGGAGGTAAGCAGAGAGCGGGATTTGAGGGTGGTTAGAAAGGGGGGTTTGGAGGTGAGCAGAGAGTGGGACTTGAGGGTGAGCAGAGAAGGGGATTTTGAGGTGAGCAGAGAGATGGGGTTTGGGGTGTGAAGGTGAGCAGAGGGCGGGATTTGAGGGTGAGCAGAGAGGGGGGTTTGAGGTGTCTAGATGAGCAGAAAGGGGGGTTTGGGGTGTGGAGATGAGCAGAAAGGGGGGTTCGAGGTGTGGAGATGAGCAGAAAGGGGGGTTTGGGGTGTGAAGATGAGCAGAAAGGGGGGTTTGGAGGTGAGCAGAGTGGGGAATTTGTGGTATGTAGGGGAGCGGGGGGGGGGTTGGGTAATGGAGATGAGCAGAAAGTCTGGTGTGGAGGTAAGCAGAGAAGGGGGTTTTAGGGTATGGAGGTGAGGAGAAAAGGGGGTGTGGAGGTGAGAAGAAAGGGGGGGGGGAGAAGGTAAGCAGAGAGGGGAATCTTTAGTATGCAAGTGAGCAGAGAGGGGGGTTTCGGTATGGAGGTGAGCAGAAAGAGGGATTTGGGATACACAGGTGACCAAAAAGGGGGGTTTGGGGTGTCAACGTGAGCAGACAAAAGGTTTTGGGGTATGGAGGATAGCAAAGAGGAGGGTTTGGGGTATGGAGGATAGCAGAGAGGAGGGTTTGGGGTATGGAGGATAGCAGAGAGAGATGTTTGGGGTATGGAGGATAGCAGAGAGGAGGGTTTGGGGTATGGAGGATAGCAGAGAGAGATGTTTGGGGTATGGAGGATAGCAGAGAGGGGGATTTGGGGTGTGGAGGATAGCAGAGAGGGAGGTTTGGGGTATGGAGGATAGCAGAGAGGGAGGTTTGGGGTATGGAGGATAGCAGAGAGGGAGGTTTGGGGTATGGAGGATAGCAGAGAGAGAGGTTTGGGGTATGGAGGATAGCAGAGAGGGAGGTTTGGGGTATGGAGGATAGCAGAGAGGGGGATTTGGGGTGTGGAGGATAGCAGAGAGGAGGGTTTGGGGTATGGAGGATAGCAGAGAGGAGGGTTTGGAGAATAGCAGAGAGGAGGGTTTGGGGTATGGAGAATAGCAGGGAGGGAGGTTTGGGGTATGGAGGATAGCAGAGAGGAGGGTTTGGGGTATGGAGGATAGCAGAGAGGGAGGTTTGGGGTATGGAGGATAGCAGAGAGGAGGGTTTGGGGTATGGAGGATAGCAGAGGTGGGTTTGGGGTATGGAGGATAGCATAGAGGTGGGTTTGGGGTATAGAGGATAGCAGAGAGGAGGGTTTGGGGTATGGAGGATACCAGAGTGGGAGGTTTGGGGTATGGAGGATAGCAGAGAGGGGGGTTTGGGGTGTGGAGGATAGCAGAGAGGGGGGTTTGGGGTGTGGAGGATAGCAGAGAGGGAGGTTTGGGGTGTGGAGGATAGCAGAGAGGAGGGTTTGGGGTGTGGAGGATAGCAGAGAGGAGGGTTTGGGGTGTGGAGGATAGCGGAGGGGGGTTTGGGATATGGATGATAGCAGAGGGGGGTTTGGGGTATGGAGGATAGCAGAGAGGGTGATTTGGGGTATGGAGGATACCAGAGTGGGAGGTTTGGGGTATGGAGGATAGCAGAGAGGGGGGTTTGGGGTATGGAGGATAGCAGAGAGGGGGGTTTGGGGCATGGAGAATAGCAGAAAGGAGGGTTTGGGGTATGGAGGATAGCAGAGAGGAGGAAAGGTCTCCGGGTTCCATGCTCGGAATAAACAATACAGCAGCTCCATGGTGCTTTCCATATGAAAGTATTTTATTAAAAACACTCCCAGGATGCAGTGCACCCCAACTTGTGCATTGAGGGGGCTCGCAGAATTTCATGCACTCAGGATATTTGCAGATGTGGTTCCTGTCACTTGATTTGAGGCTAGGCACTGCTGTTGTCATGTATTCAAGTGTCCTAACTCCTCCCAACAATGTGATGCTGTGACCTTAACTCTACCCTACGCATTGCGTCAATAGTTAAGTGGGGTCTTTTCCTTTATCTCCATGATCCGGTGCACCCAGACCCATGCACTGAAGGTGCTCACAGGACTTCATGCACTTGGTGCAGTTATACAGATTATCCACTGAGTGAGATTCTTTATGTATAACAAGTTCTGATTTCTTAGTAAAACATTTCCCGCACTCAGGGCAGCTATATGGCTTCTCACCCATGTGTGATCTCCAATGTCTGGAAAGACAGGACTTCTGGGAAAATGATTTTCCGCAATCACTGCAGTAATACGGCCTCTCCCCTGAGTGAGTTCTTTTGTGTGCGACAAGGTCTGATTTCTGTGTAAAACATTTCCCGCACTCGGGGCAGGAATATGGTTTCTGGCCTGTGTGAAAACTCTGATGTCTGGAAAGAGAGGACTTCTGTGCAAAACATTTCCCGCACTCGGGGCAAGCATAAGGCTTCTCACCTGTATGGGTTCTCTGATGTAGGGAAAGGAAGAACTTCTTTGAGAAACACTTCCCGCACTCAGGACAGGAGTAAGGCTTCTCCCCCGTGTGAGATCTTTGATGTAAAAGAAGGTTGAATTTCCGTTGATAACATTTCCCGCACTCAGAACAGGGATACGGCTTCTCGCCTGTGTGTAATCTGTAATGTTCAATCAGTTTTGATTTATGGAGAAAATATTTCCCGCACTCAGAACAGGAAAGAAGCTTCTCCCCCGTGTGAAATCTCTGATGCAGAGTTAGATTTAATTCGGAGCTAAAACTTTTCCCGCACTCAGGACAGGAAAACATCTTCTCCCCCTGAACCCCGGCCCCATCCCCCACAGTACGAGGTTGCTCAGAGTCAGAGGGATTCCATGGTCTCTCCACACTGGGAAGTCCACCATCCATAGTGGAGCTCATTGTCTTTTCTCCGGCACAATCTCCTGGGATGTCCTCATCTTCCATTTTACAACCTGGAGATAAAGTGAGACGATCCTTTGAGGGTTTCTCCATGGCGGGTCCTGGAAAAATAGAAAAACATCATCAATAGATAGGAGAGGGTTAGTTCACTTCCATCAAGATTCCATCTGGATCAGGGAGATAGGAGGGAGCAGATGTTCTCTGTGGATGTCCCAACCAGCTGGGACTCTTCCCCTCTTCAGTCAAAGGGCCTTTGGTCCTCCCAGATCACTTCTACATTTACACCGCCTTGTCAGAGGAGCAGGAACCAATGGGGGCTGGGGGGGGCAGTAACAGAGCAGAGATAAGAGAAGAATATATTCTGGTCACCTGTGCTGATCTCTGTAGGAGTGTCCTCCTCTATGAATGTCCTCCTCATTCCAGCCTCCTCCGTATATTGCTGATCATCCCTCACATACGTCTCTTCTACTTCACCCTCAACTTTCATGTTCATCAGATCTTCATCCTAAACCAACAGAATGGCAGAAAACAACATCTGTAACATAGAAGGATTTATGATGTGAGATCACATAGAACATCTCATCTTGTAGAGTCCACACATCGTCTCCACATGTCAGAGGGTTCCATCACTTTATGTTCCCGACCCTCAACTCTACCTACCTGATGATGGTGAGGGATGGTGTGACCTTCCTGTGTGGAATCCCGGGAATACAGAGGACGAGGACATCTGTCTGGTGGGTTGCCATTACTAGATGGCTCCATCGTAAAGTTCTTGTACAGGTCCCTTTGTTCTTCAGAAAGCTCCTTCATCACACTGAACGCCTCATCCTCCTCTTTAACAACAATATTATCTCCGAGGTTTCCAATCTGAATATATAAAAAAACATGCAAATAAATCATCATACCAATAATTGTCCATCATGACGTCCTTGTAGAGGTCCTTGTGTCCTTCTAAATACTCCCACTCCTCCATGGAGAAATAGACAGTGACACCCTGACACCTTATAGGAACCTGACACACACAATGATACAGTCACCATCCAGACACATCCCTTGTCTGTTACTGGAGAATATTCCAGAATTCCCGGCACCGCTCACCTCTCCTGTCAGCAGCTCCATCATCTTCTTGGTGACTTCTAGAATCTTCTGCATGTTGTGTCTCTCAGGGTTTAGGGAGTCACATGGAGGCACTGTGATGGTCATATGATCACCTGACTTCAGAAAAGGAAATCTCTGTATTGGGGAACCAATAGGAACATCATGTTAGACTCCCAGAATCCTCCTCACCTCTCCGGTCAGGTCTGTGTTTTATTAATAGAGATGAGAGTGATGTCATGTGACCTCCCAGAATCCTCCTCACCTCTCCGGTCAGGTCTGTGTTTTATTAATAGAGATGAGAGTGATGTCATGTGACCTCCCAGAATCCTCCTCACCTCTCCGGTCAGGTCTGTGTTTTATTAATAGAGATGAGAGTGATGTCATGTGACCTCCCAGAATCCTCAACGACACTCTACCCAATCCTAATATCTATACCTCAAAAAAAAAATTTTTTTGATTTAAAAATATATAAATCAAATCGATAAATTCATAAATCAATAAATAAACCATAAATTCATAAAAGTCCCAAAAATGTCTCTGAAATCTCCAAATATAGAAATCAATTTGTTTTCCACCTCCAAATCACATCGTGTTATGCTGTATAAGATACTCCAAAGTGTTTATTCCAACGTTCTTGTACCTCAAAAAAATACAAACTAAAAATAGTGTATTACCTTTTACAAACAAACGCTTGTTCAAAAATAATTGTGTCATGCACACTGCATATCATGTGTATAAAAAGTTCAAAAAAAAAAAAAATATACTGTATATATATATATATAAATATACACAAATATGATAAATTAATAAAATTACTATTAACACATGTGAACAAAAGTGAACACTCCAAACACAATGACCGTGTTCACCGCTTAACGTGGTAGCGAACTCATTCACTGCAAAAATAAATAAATAAAACCCAATAGTGAATTCCAAAGTGTGTAACTCAAATGAAAACAGTCCAACTGGTGCAGCAATGAGTAATTACCCTATGAAGGTAATGTCAAGCTTTTCCCACACAATAGATACTGGCACCTCCAGGCTCCTTTATATTCCTGTTAGCGTGTTCCCATATTCCTCATAAGGCAAATCAGATATTTAGAGGCTTTAAAGTGTTCAAATATAACATTTTATTCATCAACTTACATCTTAAAACTCCAACAAACTGCTTCCAGCTTCTGAAATATTCCAATCAGGTCTTATCCTGGCAGAAACAGCATGTACCCTAAACAAAGATGGCCGCGATCGTACTTCTGGTAAAACGTAAGTGCGTCAGACGTCACGTGTTCCGACGTGTTTCGTCACTTCCTGGACTTTTTCATAAAGTCCAGGAAGTGACAAAACGTGTCGACCCACGTGACGTCTGACGCACTTACGTTTTACCAGAAGTACGATCGCGGCCATCTTTGTTTAGGGTACATGCTGTTTCTGCCAGGATAAGACCTGATTGGAATATTTCAGAAGCTGGAGCGGTGAACACGGTCATTGTCTTTGGAGTGTTCACGTTTGTTCACGTGTTAATAGTAATTTTATTAATTTATCATATTTATGTATATTTATATATATACACACATTATATATATATTTTTTTTTTTTTTTTGAACTTTTTATACACATGATATGCAGTGTGCATGACACAATTATTTTTGCACAAGCGTTTGTTTGTAAAAGGTAATACACTATTTTTAGTTTGTATTTTTTTGAGGTACAAGAACGTTGGAATAAACACTTTGGAGTATCTTAAACAGCATAACATGATGTGATTTGGAGGTGGAAAAGATTGATTTGTATATTTGGAGATTTCAGAGACATTTTTGGGACTTTTATGAATTTCTGGTTTATTGATTTATGAATTTATCGATTTGATTTATATATTCTTTAATCAAAAAATTTATTTTTTTTGAGGTGTAGATATTAGGATTGGGTAGAGTGTCATTGAGGAAAGATTTCACACATTATATTACTTTCAAGGGTGAAAGTTTTTTCTTTTCTTCTGGGTTAGGAATGTTATAGTTTTAGTTTGCACAGCTATTGGTTTTCTCTCCCGGAATCCTCCTCACCTCTCCGGTCAGGTCTGTGTGATGTCATGTGACCTCCCAGAATCCTCCTCACCTCTCCGGTCAGGTCTGTGTTTTATTAACAGAGACCAGAGTGATGTCATGTGACCTCTCAGAATCCTCCTCACCTCTCCGGTCAGGTCTCTGTTTTATTAATAGAGATGAGAGTGATGTCAAGTGACCTCCCAGAATCCTCCTCACCTCTCCGGTCAGGTCTGTGTTTTATTAATAGAGATGAGTGATGTCATGTGACCTCCCAGAATCCTCCTCACCTCTCCGGTCAGGTCTGTGTTTTACTAATAGAGATAGGAGTGATGTCATGTGACCTTCCAGAATCCTCCTCACCTCTCCGGTCAGGTCTGTGTTTTATTAGTAGAGATAGGAGTGATGTCATGTGACCTCCCAGAATCCTCATCTCTCCGGTCAGGTCTGTGTTTTATTAACAGAGACCAGAGTGATGTCATGTGACCTCCCAGAATCCTCCTCACCTCTCCGGTCAGGTCTGTGTGTTATTAACAGAGACCAGAGTGATGTCATGTGACCTCCCAGAATCCTCCTCACCTCTCCGGTCAGGTCTGTGTTTTATTAATAGAGATGAGTGATGTCATGTGACCTCCCAGAATCCTCCTCACCTGTCTGGTCAGGTCTGTGTTTTATTAATAGAGATGAGAGTGATGTCATGTGACCTCCCAGAATCCTCCTCACCTCTCCGGTCAGCAGGTAGATGATTTCCAGGGTGAGGTTTAGTATCCTCTCAGTCATATGACTCCGGTCCTCCTCCATCCTCATTGGTCATGTGATCTATACAGGTTTCCTGTAGACCAATAATTAATAACAGAGAATGATCTGGACTGTACTGGTTGTACAATATTAGGATGGGGGGGGGGGGGGAGTGGGGTAATATGAGGGTCTCTATCATGGAGGAACAGCCCCCAGTGGACTTACACATGGCAACATTTGGAATACTTTTGCTATGTTTTGAGGTCCAAGCATCTTGCCCTTTGTCCTGGCACTCATGGCTGATCATTTTTTATCTCTTTCCACACACACGTCATAAGAAATAACTAAAGGAATAAAGACAAAAATTGTGGGTGTGGCCAAATTGTGCTTATTAAATGGGAGGGGCTTAAAAAGCTATGGTTAAAAAAAAAAAAAACTACGTGTAATCACTGCATACAAAGCACATATATGTCTCAGCAATGCATAGGCCACTGCACAGAATCAAACATTCTGCCTCCTGCGGGAACAAATCACCCCTAAGCTCACATTCCTTACAGTACGAATCTCAACCTACAGATCCAATCTCCCTTCCAGTACATTTCTCCCCCCACAGTACTGAATTCCCCCTCCTAGCCTAACCCTTCAGTACAAATCCCCTTCCCTGCCTATGACCTCAGCGCAGACCAGCTCCCAGCCCCTCATATCAGTACAGACCACCTTTTCTGTCCCCTCATTTTGGACCCCCACCAGTACAGTCCTCTGCAGCAAAGATCTTCCCCAATACAGATCCTTCCTACATTAACCCTGCAGACACCCCCCCCCCCTCCAGTACAGACCCCCTCCCCTCCAAGCCTAACCCTTCAGCACAAACCCCCTTCCCTGCCTTTGACCTCAGTTCAAACGACCCCCCCTCCCTCCAGTACTGATTCCCCTCTCCTACCCTAACCGTTCAGTACAGATCCCCTTTTCCAGCCTAACCCTTCAATACAAACACCCCCCAGTACAGGTCCCCCGCCTTTCAGCCTAACCTTTAAGTACAAACACCCCCAGTACAAATCCTCCCCCCTTCCAGCCTAACCCTTCAGTACAAACACCCCCAGTACAGGTCCCCCGCCTTTAAGCCTAACCCTTCAGTACAAACACCCCCAGTACAAATCCTCCCCCCTTCCAGCCTAACCCTTCAGTACAAACACCCCCAGTACAGGTCCCCCTCCTTTCAGCCTAACCCTTCAGTACAAAACACCCCCAGTACAGACCCCCCCCCTTCCAACCTAACCCTTCAGTACAAACACCCCTAGTACTGGTCCCCCTCCTTTCAGCCTAACCCTTCAGTACAAACACTCCCAGTACATATACCCTCCTTCCAGCCAAACCCTTCAGTACAAACACCCTCAGTACAAATCCTCCCCCCTTCCAGCCTAACCCTTCAGTACAAACACCCCCAGTACAGATCCTCCCCCCCTTCCAGTCTAACCCTTCAGTACAAACACCCCCAGTACAGATCCCCCTCCTTCCAGCTAACCCTTCAGTACAAACACCCTCAGTACAAATCCTCCCCCCTTCCAGCCTAACCCTTCAGTACAAACACTCCCAGTACAGATCCTCCCCCCTTCCAGCCTAGCCCTTCAGTACAAACACCCCCAGTAAAGATCCCCCTCCTTCCAGCAAACCCTTCAGTACAAACACCCCCAGTACAGATCCCCCCTTCCAGCCTAATCCTTCAGTACAAACACTCCCAGTACATATACCCTCCTTCCAGCCAAACCATTCAGTACAAACACCCCCAGTACAGATCCCCCTCCTTCCAGCCAAACCCTTCAGTACAAACACCCCCAGTACAGATCCCCCTCCTTCCAGCCTAACCCTTCAGTATAAACACCCCCAGTACAGGTCCCCCTCCTTCCAGCCTAACCCTTCAGTATAAACACCCCCAGTACAGATCCCCCTCCTTCCAGCCTAACCCTTCAGTATAAACACCCCCAGTACAGGTCCCCCTCCTTTCAGTCCAACCGTTCAGTACAAACACCCCCAGTACATATACCCCTTCCAGCCTAACCCTTCAGTACAAACACCCCCAGTACAGATCCCCCTCCTTTCAGCTTAACCCTTCAGTATAGACCCACCCAGTATAAACCTTCTGCTCCTAGAATAACTTTTCAACATAGATTACCCAGTACAGCCCCTCCTCCCATCCTAATCCCATGATACAGACCTCCCCTCCCCCCAGTACAGTCCCTCAAATCCCCTCAGTGCAGACTCTTCCTTTCCAGTCTAACCCCTGAATACATACCCCTCCTCCCATCCTAATCTGTTGGTGCAAAGCCTGAACAGTACAGTTTTGTCTTCCAGTGCAACCCCTCAGACCCTTCCCACTCCAAGCCTAACCCCTCAGCACAGATTTCCAAATACAGACCCGTCCTTCCACCCAACCGCTCAGTACAGACACCCTCAGTGCAGTTGCCCCTCCCTGCATAATCCCTCAATAGATACCTCCCAGTACAGCCCCCCCCCCCATCCTAATCCTTTTGTTCAAACTCCCCAGTACAGTCTCTCTTTCCAGCGTTGCCCCTCAGTACAGACTTCAAATATCTGGTCTAACCTCTCAGAACAAGACCTTCCCCTTAACATTCTCCTCTCCCAGCCTACCCTCCAGTACAGACCCTCCCCACTCCAATCCCATCCCTTCAGTACAGACCCCCCTCGCAGCCTAAATCCTCAGTACAGACCTCCCCACTCCAATCCCAACCAGGGACGGACTGACCATTTGGAAACTCGGGCACTGCCCGAGGGCCCGGGGTCAGTAGGGGTCCCCATGAGATGCCCCTGGTACCTTTTTCATAGGCTTTTTTGAATTTGGGCAAGGACACAGGGGCCCCATGATCCCTTATTGCCCGGGGGCCCCATGAGTTGTCAGTCCGCCCCTGATCCCAACCCTGCAGTACAGACCCCCCCCCCCCTCTCAGCCTAAATTCTCAGTACAGACCCTCCCCACTCCAATCCCAACCCTTCAGTACAGACCCCCCTCTCAGCCTAAACCCTCAGTACAGACCTCCCCACTCCAATCCCAACCCTTCAGTACAGACCCCCTTCTCAGCCTAAACCCTCAGTACAGACTCTTCTCTCAGCCTAAACCCTCAGTACAGACCCTCCCCACTCCAAGCCCAACCCTTCAGTACAGACCCCCCTCTCAGCCTAAACCCTCAGTACAGACCCTCCTCTCAGCCTAAACCCTCAGTGCAGACCCTCCTCTCAGCCTAAACCCTCAGTACAGACCCTCCCCACTCCAATCCCAACCCTTCAGTACAGACCTCCCCACTCCAATCCCAACCCTTCAGTACAGACCCCCCTCTCAGCCTAAATCCTCAGTACGGACCTCTCCACTCCAATCCCAACCCTTCAGTACAGATCCCCCCTTTCAGCGTAAACACTCAGTACAGACCTCCCCACTCCAATCCCAACCCTTCAGTACAGACCCCCCTCTCAGCCTAAACCCTCAGTACAGACCTCCCCACTCCAATCCCAACCCTTCAGTACAGATCCCCCCTTTCAACGTAAACACTCAGTACAGACCTCCCCATTCCAATCCCAACCCTTCAGTACAGACCCCCCTCTCAGCCTAAACCCTCAGTACAGACTCTTCTCTCAGCCTAAACCCTCAGTACAGACCCTCCCCACTCCAATCCCAACCCTTCAGTACAGACCCCCCTCTCAGCCTAAACTCTCAGTACAGACCCTCCTCTCAGCCTAAACCCTCAGTACAGACCCTCCTCTCAGCCTAAACCCTCAGTACGGACCCTCCCCACTCCAATCCCAACCCTTCAGTACAGACCCCCCTCTCAGCCTAAAACCTCAGTACAGACCCCCCTCTCAGCCTAAACCCTCAGTACAGACCCTCCCCATTCCAATCCCAACCCTTCAGTACAGACCCCCCTCTCAGCCTAAACCCTCAGTACAGACCCCCCTCTCAGCCTAAACCCTCAGTACGGACCCTCCCCACTCCAATCCCAACCCTTCAGTACAGACCCCCCTCTCAGACTAAACCCTCAGTACAGATTTCCATGTACAGACCCTTCCTTTCACCTAACCCCTCAGTACAGACACCCCATAATACACACACCCTCAGTACAGATACCCCCCCCCCCCCCAGTACAGACCCTTTCTCTAAGACTAACTCTCCTGTACAGACAGATCTGTGGCAGTTCCTAGTGAGGGATGTCCTCCCCTTGTCTGTATCGGAGCCAAGTAGAAACCTCCCCTTGGATGTGAACTGCCAGCTAGCCAGATACAGTTCTGCATTCTCTTTAATATTAGCACTACAGTGCAGCTTCTGCCTGATAGCAACACATAAAAGTAATGTGGGGGACTGTTGGCACCCCCAAAGTGCCACTACCTGGTGCCACCTGCACCACCACCCCCATAAGCATAGGAATGTTCTGCCCCTGAAGGGGTTAATCTTGGTTTCCACACTATATGTGTGTGTATCATCATCTGCTGGAGATAGAAGACGTTACAACGACGATGAAGGAAGAGGACGGACACGACCATGGAGGAAGAGGACGAACGCGACCATGGAGGAAGAGGACGGACGCGACCATGGGAGGAAGAGGACGGACGCGAGAATGGGAGGAAGAGGACGGACGCGACCATGGGAGGAAGAGGACGGACGCGAGAATGGGAGGTAGAGGACGGACGTGAGCATGGGAGGAAGAGGACGGATGTGACCATGGGAGGAAGAGAACGGATGCGACCATGGAGGAAGAGGACGAACGCGACCATGGAGGAAGAGGACGAACGCGACCGTGGAGGAAGAGGACGAACGCGACCGTGGAGGAAGAGGACGGACGCGACCGTGGGAAGAAGAGGACGGACGCGACCATGGGAAGAAGAGGACGGACGCGACCATGGGAAGAAGAGGACGGACGCGACCATGGGAGGAAGAGGACGGACACAACCGTAGAGGAAGAGGACGGACACAACCGTGAAGAAAGAGGACGGACACAACCATGGAGGACGGACGTGACGATGGAGGAAGAGGACGCACACAACTGTGGAGGATGGACGTGACGATGGAGGAAGAGGACAGACATGACGGGGGGTTACTAGGTGTAAATATAAAATAAGATCTCATTACCTCCTCTGCTGCCACTTCCAGCAATGACACTTCTCTACTTCCTCCCACCTCACTCTCACCAAAACTTCTCATTTATACCTGACATCACTTCCTGTCTGTAGAAACCATAGAGACTTACTGTATGTGCATCATCTTGGTATAGGTGAGACGACCACCTTGTGGAGCTTAGAAGAACTGCATCCCCGAGAACCATCTGGTAGTGTGACCTCGGCCTTCTGCTGGGTGTGTATGGACTGTATGTCCTCATAGAGGGGTCACCTCCACTCCCACCAAGAGAGATAGAAAAATATTACCAAATGAGATGTGTTGCAGGATTTTGGCACCGTTGATTTCACAGCAAGACTGGTTACAGATCTAGTCATAATTATCCACCAAATATGGCGCTGTGTAGGCAAAAAAAATAAATATTTATCTGTGATAAAAACCTTCCCATGTGGGTTTGCAAGACATGTATTCCCCCATTTATCCAAAGAAGACCCAGGCATTGGTGATGTGGGTCACTCCTCACCCCAGAAGAAAGCTGTCCAAATCTTTTACAGCCAGGAAAAGTCCCATTTCCCTGTAGAGATTGGATGAAGAATTACTCCTTCTCTTTCAGCAATGTCCCACCTCTGACATATGGATGCAAAAAATCCCAACAGAAAGGAAAGGATAGAAATGGCTCCTGATCCCCAGGATGTGATGATGGAGGAACAGCCAGGAAACCTTGAAAACCTTCAAGGGAAGGAGATACAGCAGAGACCATAGACCCCATCATGGCAGCACAAGATTGCCATCATCCAGAGGGCAGGGCCAATTTATGGAGGTAGAACTTTAAGGACCTGCTGGAAGCCTCATGATAGCGACAGCAATCCAGAGGGCAGGGCCAATTTATGGAGGTAGAACTTTAAGGAACTGCTGGAAGCTTCATGATAGCGACAGCACTCCGGAGGGCAGGGCCAATTTATGGAGGTAGAACTTTAAGGACCTGCTGGAAGCCTCATGATAGCGACAGCACTCCGGAGGGCAGGGCCAATTTATGGAGGTAGAACTTTAAGGACCTGCTGGAAGCCTCATGATAGCGACAGCACTCCGGAGGGCAGGGCCAATTTGTGGAGGTAAAACTTTAAGGACCTGCTGGAAGCCTCATGATAGCGACAGCACTCCGGAGGGCAGGGCCAATTTGTGGAGGTAGAACTTTAAGGACCTGCTGGAAGCCTCATGATAGCGACAGCAATTCCAGTTATGGCTGCCCACTTTGACCTTTTTTACCTCTGTTTTCGCGATGCAAGAATCCCCATCAGAAACCTCCAGCAATAGGGATTAAAGTCTTCCAAAAGGTGTCAGGTCAAACATGTAGCTCTTCCAGCACATAAAAGGGTCCCCATGGTGTAATGCAGAGTAGAGGCAAGCTTAGGCTTCAACCTTGCTCTGATTCTGCCAGCCACACTCCGTTATCTCCAGCAGCAGCATTCAGAAGGCAAGTTTCTCTACCCCAGCTGATGGAACAGAAGAAGTATGCTGTCATTTACACCCATGCCCCACCACACTATGCCAGCTTGGTAAAATTTCTAGCTTTCCATCTCTTGGCTTACCAGCTGTGTTCTACATCCATGACAGGTTCCTGGCCACCACTTATTCAACTGTAAGTCCATCCCTGCTATCCAACATCACATGTAAGGTAGTGTTTCCATTTAGGTGGACAACACAGTCGGCAAGAGGGTCCACCTGACCACAGACACGTGGTCCAGCAAGTATGAAAAGGGACGTTATGTATAATTCGTGGCCTGCTGAGTTCTTCTTGCAACCGGGAACAATACATCACATGCACACCATTGCAATCGGTCGTGCTGTCCCATGTCCTTACAGTTGGTGACAGTGACTGCGCAGTTGCCTCCATCCCCACCTCCCCATCAATGCCCTCTTTGGAAGAGTTGGAACCATGAGTACTATGAAAGTGTTCAAGAGACTATATAACAGCTCAGGCAAAATGCTTTCATGAAGTGTTGCAGCTAGTATGCCTAGGGGACAGGAGTCATACGGGGCAGAGATCCTCCATGCCATCTTGTGCCAGGAAGGTGTGTCACCAACCCGCTGTTCACCCTTCGGCAGGGAAATTTTACACAGGTGCCATGTCTGGCATGCTTTCTTAACCTAGTGATGCAGTGCTTCCTGGATAGGTAGCCTGGCTTACGGGAAATTCTGAGGCAGGCAATTTGTAGTTATTTCAGTTGGGCTGAGGCAGGCAAGGCATCACTGCTGCCATTTAGTCAAGTGTGTGTCATAACATCTCCCAACAACATGATGATGTGACCTTAACTGCACCCTACATGTTGCGTCTATGGTTAAATGGGGTCTTCTTTTTATCTTACCATCACAGATAACTCACTGTTCTGGAACACTTATCACGTATCCAACACTTTATATTGGATTTGTTATATAATGTATAATACACGTGCCAAACACAAGGCCCGGGGGCCAAATCCAGCCCTCCAGGCCACTTCATATGGCCCTTACACCTCTCTTGCAGCTTCAGCACCCCCATCGTCTCCACCTTCACCTTGTCGCAGCAGAGAGGACAGAACTCTTCCGCCAGACCATGCACCAGCAGAGAGACTCATCTCTGCCCTCCACCACCCCCATCTCAACAGGCAGAAGCAGACAGACCTTGCACTGCGCCATGCAGCAGCAGAGAGATCTCTGCCCTCCACCACCCCATCTCAGCAGGCAGAAGCAGACAGGAGGACAGAACTCCTCTACAGAGCCTGCACTTCTCTGCCTTCCCTGGTCTCAGCATTCAGAAGGCTCCACTAGCTGACTCCAGTCCTCCTCCAGACTCTGCACTTTCTGCTTCCCAGCTCCACCCCCCAGCTTCTTCCTGGTTGCAGCACAAGGTAAGGGGGGGTGCACTGTGATGTAAGGGATGGTGGGGGACTCTTGACTACTGATGGTGGGGGACTCTTGACTTCTGATGGTGGGGGGCTCTTGACTTCTGATGGTGGGAGACTCTTGACGTGGGGGACTCTTGACTTCTGATGGTGGGGGGGCTCTTGACTGCTGATGTTATTGAGAAATGGGGTGCCCTGGATATCTAGTCTTACAGATACAGCTGGTCCTTTGAGGGCAACCATAATGCTTGAGTTTGACACTCTTGATATAACATCCTTTTGTTGGCACCTAGTAGCATCCAGTGTAACTACAATTTGTTACTGTATTTTTGATGTGGTACAGTCCTACGTAGGAGTCTAGGTTAGTTGGTTTAATCCATAGATCCCCATCCCTTCTTCTCCATGTTCCCTCAGTTAGTTTACAGTGTTTGTATTGGCACTTTGATTTGACTGGTGAACATCCCATGTATTGCATTTTAACCAGTAAAACTACGTTGGACTAAACTGCCAAGTCTTATTGGAGAGTTGAGCTGTCTGTTGAGGGTGCATATTTGGCAGGTAACCCTACTGGCCGGATGGACTGAGGTCTAAAGGAGATATGTCAATGCATAAAGTAAGGCTTCAAACAGAAAACTCATGCCATCACTGCCGTTTAACACACCCTATATCCCCATCAATAAAAGTTGGGCATACACCAGTTAAGCCTGTTATCCCCATTTTAAACCATGATGCTAGACAATTTCACACTAGCGTAATCTTTGTTGTGTTTTTTTTTTATTCTGGAATTAATAATAGGCAAATGAAAACAGTCAGTATGACTTAACAGAACAAGATGGAAAATTTTACACCTGTTTTTAAAATGTTCACAAAACAAAATGCCTAGGCACGTAGAGCTGCACAGATCTTTTTTTTTCGTTCCTTTTCTATACCAAAAAGGTGATCTTGCCACAAGTAACTGGTTTGAGCAAAGTCATCTGCTGCATTCTCATCAAATTCTTCATCTTAGTCAGGCAAGGCAGTAATGTCTGCTTTGGTAATCGGAAAATAGTCATGAGTTTTCTTCAGCTTGGCCTCCACGGGATTGCCACAACAATGTAAGCAGGATAAAAGATCTTTTGCAGATGATCAACAGTAGTTGTAAGTCCTGAATGTAGTCTGATCTCACCATCTGTTCATCCACAAACAATATTTAGCTCCTCTATCACCACAATAGCTTTCTTTGTAGCTCCTGCTAAAGATAGGGGGAGATCAGACTACACCACTAAAGGGACTCAAATAGCAGTGACCCCTCCTCCTTCTCTCTCACCATGATGTCCTCCACATAGAAGCTTCTGCTGAAGGTCAGAGGAGATCAGACTACACTGCTAGAGGGACCCAACCAACAGTGACTCCCCCCCCCCTCCTTCTCTCTCACCATGATGTCCTCCATGGAAGCTTCTGCTGAAGGTCAGGGAAGATCAGACTGCACTGCTAGAGGGACCAAACTAGAAGTGACCCCCCCTCCTTCTCTCTCACCATTATATCCTCCATGGAAGCTTCTCTGAAGGTCAGGGGAGATCAGACTACACTGCTAGAGGGACCCAACCAGTAGTGACCCCCCCCCCCCCTTCTCTCTCCTATCAGAGGAAGCTAGATAGAACTTTGAAGATAGTCTCCTTCCTTCTTCTCCATGTTCCCTCAGTTTCCAGCCTTCATACTGATGTAATGATCATTGTCTTTAAACTGTGATATGACTGGTGAACATCCCATGTATTGCATTTTAACCAGTAAAACTAAATTGGATTAATCTGCCGTGTCTTCTTGGAGAGTGGAGATGTCTGTAGATTTATTCAGCAGCATGCTGGCCGGATGCACCAAGATCTAAAGGAGGTATGTCAATGCATATAGTGGTGCTTGAAATAGAACATTCACAACATCCCTGTCTTTTAACACACCCCCTATCCCCCCAGATAAAATAAAAGTTGGGCATACACCAGTTAGGCCTGTTATCCCTGATTCCCACAACAGAGTAAGCTGGATAAAAGAACTTTTGCGGAAGATCGTCATGTAGTCTGATCCCCACTTCTCTTCATCAGCAATATCTAGCTCCTCTCTCACCATGATGTCCATCATGGAAGCTTCTGCTGAAGGTCAGGGGAGATCAGACTCCTCTGCTAGAGGGACCCAACCAGCAGTGCCCCCTCCCCCTCCTTCTCTCTCACCATGATGTCCTCCATGAAAGCTTCTGCTGATGGTCAGGATAGATCAGACTACACTGCTAGAGGGACCCAACCAGCAGTGACCCCCCCTTCTTCTCTCTCACCATGATGTCCTCCATGAAAGCTTCTGCTGAAGGTCAGGGGAGATCAGACTACACTGCTAGAGGGACCCAACCAGCAGTGACCCCCCCACTCCTTCTCTCTTACCATGATGTCCTCTATGAAAGCTTCTGCTGAAGGTCAGGGGAGATCAGACTACACTGCTAGAGGAACCCAACCATCCGTGACCCCTTCCCTCCTTCTCTCTCACCATGAAGTCCTCCATGGAAGCTCCTGCTGAAGGTCATTGGAGATCAGACTACACTGCTATAGGGACCCAACCAGCAGTGACCCCCCCTTCTCTCTCACCATGATGTCCTCCAAGGAAGCTTCTGCTGAAGGTCAGACTACACTGCTAGAGGGACCCAACCAGCAGTGACACCCCCCCCCCCACTTTATCTCACACCATGATGTCCTCCATGGAAGCTTCTGCTGAAGGTCAGGGAAGATCAGACTGCACTGCTAGAGGGACCAAACTAGAAGTGACCCCCCCTCCTTCTCTCTCACCATTATATCCTCCATGGAAGCTTCTCTGAAGGTCAGGGGAGATCAGACTACACTGCTAGAGGGACCCAACCAGTAGTGACCCCCCCCCCCTTCTCTCTCCTATCAGAGGAAGCTAGATAGAACTTTGAAGATAGTCTTTTTCCTTCTTCTCCATGTTCCCTCAGTTTCCAGCCTTCATACTGATGTAATGATCATTGTCTTTAAACTGTGATATGACTGGTGAACATCCCATGTATTGCATTTTAACCAGTAAAACTAAATTGGATTAATCTGCCGTGTCTTCTTGGAGAGTGGAGATGTCTGTAGATTTATTCAGCAGCATGCTGGCCGGATGCACCAAGATCTAAAGGAGGTATGTCAATGCATATAGTGGTGCTTGAAATAGAACATTCACAACATCCCTGTCTTTTAACACACCCCCTATCCCCCCAGATAAAATAAAAGTTGGGCATACACCAGTTAGGCCTGTTATCCCTGATTCCCACAACAGAGTAAGCTGGATAAAAGAACTTTTGCGGAAGATCGTCATGTAGTCTGATCCCCACTTCTCTTCATCAGCAATATCTAGCTCCTCTCTCACCATGATGTCCATCATGGAAGCTTCTGCTGAAGGTCAGGGGAGATCAGACTCCTCTGCTAGAGGGACCCAACCAGCAGTGCCCCCTCCCCCTCCTTCTCTCTCACCATGATGTCCTCCATGGAAGCTTCTGCTGATGGTCAGGATAGATCAGACTACACTGCTAGAGGGACCCAACCAGCAGTGACCCCCCCTTCTTCTCTCTCACCATGATGTCCTCCATGAAAGCTTCTGCTGAAGGTCAGGGGAGATCAGACTACACTGCTAGAGGGACCCAACCAGCAGTGACCCCCCCACTCCTTCTCTCTTACCATGATGTCCTCTATGAAAGCTTCTGCTGAAGGTCAGGGGAGATCAGACTACACTGCTAGAGGAACCCAACCATCCGTGACCCCTTCCCTCCTTCTCTCTCACCATGAAGTCCTCCATGGAAGCTCCTGCTGAAGGTCATTGGAGATCAGACTACACTGCTATAGGGACCCAACCAGCAGTGACCCCCCCTTCTCTCTCACCATGATGTCCTCCAAGGAAGCTTCTGCTGAAGGTCAGACTACACTGCTAGAGGGACCCAACCAGCAGTGACACCCCCCCCCCCCACTTTATCTCACACCATGATGTCCTCCATGGAAGCTTCTGCTGAAGGTCAGGGGAGATCAGACTAGCAGAGGAAGCCAGACACAACTTTGAAGTCTTTATTGTCAGGGATCGGTGGACATCACCCCTACCAAGAACAACACACTCCTTGCTTTGGAAGTTAAAACTTTATTTCATACGTGAGAACAATGAAACATGTCTATCCTGAGGAGTTCTCCTCTGTGAATGAGCCTCCATAGATCTTTGTCAAATGGATTCTAAAATGGCAAAAAGTCTTTCATATAAACGAGGATTTAAAAAACAAACATTGCATCGCCTATTCTAATTATCATTCCCTATTATAAAAAAAAAAAAAAAAAAACGATAAGATCCATATCACTAACGAAGATGTTAAAAAAAAAAAAGGGCTACCTAGGGTCATAATTAGGGGGTCGGGATTGCTGGGTCAGTGTGCTTGGACCAATCACATGCCCAGAGCCCTGGGCTTGTGATGCTTAGAGAGCATGGGGCAACTCGCCTAGTAGGTCCATAGAAGGTGAGAAAGGCAGAACCCGAGTGGTGTGCCGCTGGAAGCCCATGAGATCAGAGGGCGCTGTTCCTGTGGGGGCCTGCTCTGTTGCCCAGCAGCTGATGGACAAGCTGGGGACTAGACAGGAGCGGAGCAGCAGGTTGCCAGGAAAGGCAGGAGGCTGAGAGACGATCCCAGCAGTGTGCTTCTTCCCGGCTTCTTCTATGTACAGCAAAATATGGTTCCTACAGCACATAATATCTACACCACATAATTCGTTTGGGTTCTCCGATATTCGGTAGGCCAAGACTTCAATGGGAAACATTTCCCGCATTCAAAGAAGGAAAAGAACATTAGTATCACTGCTTCTCTTGAGTGGGATCCTTCAAGGTCTGATTTCCACGTTAAACATTTTCCGCATCCTGGCCGGACGGCTGGCTTGCCATGTGCGATCTCTGGTGTCTGTAAAGACAGGACTTCTCTGAAAACGATTTTCTGCACTCATGGCAGGAATACGGCTTCTCACCCGTGTGTGATCTCTGATGTCTAGAAAGATGGGCCTTCTGTGAAAAACATTTCCCACACTCAGGGCATGGATAAGGCTTCTCACCTGTGTGCGATCTCTGATGTCTGAAAAGGTGGGCTTTCTGCGAAAAACATTTCCCGCACTCACGGCAGGAATACATCCTCTCGCCCGTGTGCAATATCACATGTTTGGAAAGAGTGGATTTCTGTGAAAAACTTTTCCCGCACTCAGGACAGGAGTAAGGCTTCTCCCCCGTGTGAGATCTCTGATGTATAAGGAGGTCTGATTTCTGTGGGTAACATTTCCCGCACTCAGCACAGGCATATGGCTTCTCACCTGTGTGCAATCTCTGATGTTTAGAAAGACTGGATTTCTGTAAAAAACATTTCCCGCACTCAGGGCAGCCATACAACTTCTTGCCTGTGTGCAATCTCTGGTGTTTGAGAAGGTGGGACCTCTGTGAAAACAATTTCCCGCACTCAGAACAGGAATACGGATTCGTCTCCTTGTGAAATCTGTAATGTGCAACTAGTTCTGATTTTTTAAGAAAACATTTCCCGCACTCAGAACAGGAATGAAGCACCTCTCCCGTGTGAGATCTCTGATGTTGAGTTAGATCTAATTCAGAACAAAAACTTTCATCACATTCAGGACAGGAAAATTCCTCCTCTCCCTGAATCCCGGCCCCATCCCCCACAATACAAGTTTGCTCAGAGTCCGAGGGACTCCATGGTCCATCCACACTGGGAAGTCCACCATCCATAGTGGAGCTCATTGTCTTTTCTCCGGCACAATCTCCTGGGATGTCCTCATCTTCCATTTTACAACCTGGAGATAAAGTGAGACGATCCTTTGAGGGTTTCTCCATGGCGGGTCCTGGAAAAATAGAAAAACATCATCAATATATGGAAGTGAACTAACCCTCTCCTATCTAGATTCCATCTGGATCAGGGAGATAGGAGGGAGCAGATGTTCTCTGTGGATGTCCCAACCAGCTGGGACTCCTCCCCTCTTCAGTCAAAGGGCCTTTGGTCCTCTCAGATCACTTCTACATTTACACCTCCTTGTCAGAGGAGCAGGAACCAATGGGGGCTGGGGGGGGGGGGGGGCGGTAACAGAGCAGAGAAAAGAGAAGAATATATTCTGGTCACCTGTGCTGATCTCTGTAGGAGTGTCCTCCTCTATGAATGTCCTACTCATTCCAGCCTCCTCCGTATATTGCTGATCATCCCTCACATACGTCTCTTCTACTTCACCCTCAACTTTCATGTTCATCAGATCTTCACCCTAAAGCAACAGAATGGCAGAAAATAACATCTGTAACATAGAAGGATTTATGATGTGAGATCACATAGAACATCTCATCTTGTAGAGTCCACACATCGTCTCCACAGAGTGTTCCATCACTTTATGTTCCCGACCCTCAGCTCCACGTACCTGCTGATGGTGAGGGATGGTGTGACCTTCCTGTGTGGAATCCCGGGAATACAGAGGACGGGGACATCTCCTTGGCGCGTTCCTGGTATTAGGTTCATCCATCATAATGTCCTTGTAGGAATCCTTGTGTCCCACAGAAAGGATCATCACCCCATACTCCTCATCATCCTCTTCAAACTCTTCTTTAACAACTATATTATAATCCCCGAGGTTTCCACTCTGAATATAAAATAAGAAAATCATTGGAACAGATAAGCTTGTGTACAAATCCCAACTACCAGTGATTGTTCCTCATCTACCTGATGATGGTGAGGGATGGTGTGACCTCTCTGTGTGGAATCCCGGGAATACAGAGGACGGGGACATCTCTCTGGTGGGCTCCCATTACTGGATCCATCTGTAGGAAACACACACTGACTGTTTATCAGATGATGGGGGATCTAGGTGGAGCCTCCGTACTACTCTCTCCTTTCCAATAAAGTCTCCTCTTACCCGGTGATGTGAAGATATGGAACTTTTCTGTCTTCATATCCTCAAAGATGTCCTTACTGTCTTCTAAATACCCCCAATCCTATATCAAGAAATAGACAGTGACACCCTGACAACTTATAGGAACCTGACACACACAATGATACAGTCACCATCCAGACACATCCCTTGTCTGTTCCTGGAGAATGTCCCAGAATTCCCGGCACCGCTCACCTCTCCTGTCAGCAGCTCCATCATCTTCTTAGTGACTTCTAGAATCTTCTGCATGTTGTGTCTCTCAGGGTTTAGGGAGTCACATGGAGGCACTGTGATGGTCATAGGGTCACCAGGCTTCACACGAGGACATCTCTGTCATAAAACAGTAATATCATATGATATTCCCAGAATCCTCTTCACCTCTCCAGTCAGGTCTGTGTGATGTCATGTGACCTCCCAGAATCCTCCTCACCTCTCCGGTCAGGTTTGTGTTTTATTAATAGAGATGAGAGTGATGTCATGTGACCTCACAGAATCCTCCTCACCTCTCCAGTCAGGTCTGTGTTTTATTAATAGAGATGAGAGTGATGTCATGTGACCTCCCAGAATCCCCCTCACCTCTCCGGGCAGGTCCGTGTTTTATTAATAGAGATGAGAGTGATGTCATGTGACCTCCCAGAATCCTCCTCACCTCTCCGGTCAGGTCGTGTTTTATTAATAGAGATGAGAGTGATGTCATGTGACCTCTCAGAATCCTCCTCACCTCTCCGGTCAGCAGGTAGATGATCTCCAGGGTGAAGTTTAGTATCCTCTCAGTCATGTGACTCTGGTCCTCCTCCATCCTCATTGGTCATGTGCTCTATACAGGTTTTCTGTAGACCAATAATTGATAACAGAGAATGATCTGGACTGTACTGGTTGTACAATATTAGGATGGGGGTGTATGGGGGGATAATATGAGGGTCTCTATGTAAGAAGGGTCCTAAGCAGGATTATACTCAGGAGTACATGCAGTTTAGTGTTTGCCATGTTTTTGGGGTCCGGGGGGCCTTTTACCTTTGGCCTGCTAGTACTGGTGTTCCTCACCACCATCTGTTCCACCATCAGTGGTGGCTGGGCTGGAGATACAAGAGAGGCCAACCTCGTCATTTCAGTCTCCTATCAGGTACGTGACACTAACCCTTCAGTACAGACTCAATCCGGACAAAAATTTAATTTTCTGAGATTTTAATGTATAGGATTCTTTGAATGGACATAGGAACAAATGGCAGGAAATCCCAAAGAAAGTTTAAAAAAAAAACAAAATTGCCAAATGCATTTGTTTCTTTCAGATGATGTCATGTGACGCGATAGTGGTTTGGGCCCTCGGGGGGAAATTACTTTTTTAATTCTTTCCAGTTTTTGGACTTGGATAACAAATGGATCTGAATTTCGTCCAGGCAGCTCTTGCCATATCTCTTGTTGGGTTGGACTAGCATCCGAAAATATTGAATCCCTCCGAACAGTTTCGACAATATATCAAATATGTAGCGATCTTCTGAAAAACTGCAACATTTTTCAAATCTGCCCAGACCAACGAATATATGAAACAAACTAAACAAATTCTAAAAATGAATCAGTTCAAGATAATGAATATGATGAAACTAAATTATTCAATGAATGAATCCATCCGAAACAAAAATTTATGGTGTACACATGTCTAGTACAGACCTCCCTCTCCCAGCCAAAAATCTCTATACAGAATCCCCCCTCCCAGCCTATCCCCTCAGTAGATAAACCCTTTTCCAGCCAAATCCCTCAGTACAGACACCTCCCCACTCCAGACCCCTTCCCATTCAAGCCCCTCCAGTACAGACCTCCCTCTCCCAGTCAAAAATCTCCATACAGAATCCCCCCTTCCGGACTATCCCCTCAGTAGATACCCCCTTTTCCAGCCAAATCCCTCAGTACAGACAGCTCCCCACTCCAGATCCCTTCCCACTCAAGCCCGCCCAGTACAGACCTCAATCTCCCAGCCAAAAATCTCCATACAGAATCCCCCCTCCCATCCTATCCCCTCAGTAGATACCCCCCTTTCCAGCCAAATCCCTCAGTACAGGCAGCTCCCCACTCCAGACCCCTTCCCACTCAAGCCCCCCCAGTACAGACCTCCCTCTCCCAGCCAAAAATCTCCATACAGAATCCCCCCCTTCCAGCCTATCCCCTCAGTAGATACCCCCTTTTTCAGCCAAATCCATCAGTACAGACACCACTCCAGACCGCTTCCCACTCAAGCCCCCCCAGTACAGACCTCCCTCTCGCAGCCAAAAATCTCCATACAGAATCCCCCCTTCCAGTCTACCCCCTCAGTAGATACCCCCTTTTCCAGCCAAATCCCTCAGTACGGACACCTCTCCACTCAAGCCCCCCCAAGTACAGACCTCCCTCTCCCAGCCAAAAATCTCCATACAGAATCCCCCCTGCTGGCCAATCCCCTCAGTAGATACCCCCTTTTCCAGCCAAATCCCTCAGTACAGACACCTCCTTACTCCAGACCCCTTCCCACTCAAGCCCTCCCCCCCCAGTACAGACCTCCCTCTCCCAGCCAAAAATCTCCATACAGAATCCCCCCTTCCAGTCTACCCCCTCAGTAGATACCCCCTTTTCCAGCCAAATCCCTCAGCACAGACACCTTCCCACGCAAGCCCCCCAGTACAGACCTCCCTCTCCCAGCCAAAAATCTCCATACAGAATCCCCCTTCCAGCCTATCCCCTCAGTAGATACCCCCTTTTCCAGCCAAATCCCTCAGTACAGACACCTCCCCACTCAAGCCCCCCCCCCAGTACAGACCTCCCTCTGCCAGCCAAAAATCTCCATAGAGAATCCCCCTGCCGGCCCATCCCCGCAGTAGATACCCCCTTTTCCAGCCAAATCCCCCAGTACAGACTTCCCACCTCCCCACTCCAGACCCCCCAGTACAGACTTCCCTTTACAGCAGATCTCCTTACCGATCAGCAGCAGTTCAGAGCGAGGGAAGTCCTCCACCTTGGCTGGGTCATGTGACAGGAGCTGAGGAGCAGCTTCCCCTTGAATCAGAACTGCTCCGATCAGACAAAGTGGTGCTGCAATGCCTACAATACTCACACTACAGAGCCGTTTCTGCCTCTCCGACAGCAAAAGCAAAAAAGAAAGATGTCAGGCGGGTGGAGTGTCGCTCCTGGTGAGGACCACAAGCTCCTGTGCCCCACTACGTACGCCACTGCCTCTCGGATCAGAAATTTCTATTTTATTTGTAAAGTCTGTTTGGTCTTGAGATTTATTTTTTCTTATTGCATATTTTTAATCACCCCGCAAAGAAAACTGAAGACGATTCTCTTTGCACCCATATAAACCCCCCAAAAAGTCATATAATATGTTAGGTGAGAAGGTGGCACATCTCCAAAATGTTCCGGCCCTGTAAGTGGGGGGATGTTCTGCCCCTGAAGGGGTTAATTTCGGTTCCCATACTATATGTGTGTGTATCATCATCTGCTGGAGATAAAAGACGTCACATTGACATTGGAGGAAGAGGATGGACGTGATAATGGAGGAAGAGGACCTAGATGACGATGGAGGAAGAAGATGGACATGATGATGGAGGAAGAGGCCGGATGTAACGGTAGAGGAGGGACACGACGATGGAAGGAGAGGACGGACACGACGATGGAGGAAGAGGACGGACACGACGATGGAGGAAGAGGACGGACACGACGATGGAGGAAGAGGACGGACACGACGATGGAGGAAGAGGACGGACACGATGGGAGGGTTACTGGGTGTAAATAGAAAACAAGATCTTATTACCTCCTCTGCTGCCACTTCCACCAATGTCTCCTCTTGACTCGCCTCACAAACAGAACTTCCTGTCTATGCCTGACATCACTTCCTGTCTATGCCTGACATCACTTCCTGTCTACCATAGGGACTTCCTGTCTGGTAGAAGGGCGCTCACCACCTTGTGGAGCTCAGAGGAACTGAAGCCCCGAGAAGCGTCTCGTAGTGTGACCCCGGCCTTGTGCTGGGTGTGTATGGACTGTATGTCCTCATAGAGGGGTCACCTCCACGCCCACTAAGGGGGACAGAAATATATGACTGCCTAGTCCAGCCTTTCTCAGCCAGGGTTCCTCGAAAGGGTTCTAGGGGTTCCTCCAAGGGATCTAGAGGTTCCTTGAACAATTAACAATTTCTGTCTCTCAGTAAGTAGTGGAGCTCAGAGGGACTGCATCCCAGAGAACCGTCTAGTAGTGGGACCCTTGTGCTGGGTGTGTATGGACTGTATGTCCTCATGGATGGGTCACCTCCACTCCCACCAAGGGGGACAAAAATATATTCCTGATTAGGATGACCAGAATTGTGATTAGCCTCTTATTTTCCATGTATCTATTTTTTGGCAAAAGTTGAAAAGAACTCTCTACTTTGACAAAAAAAAAAACCTACCCATGTGGCTTTGCAAGACTTCTCAGAATACTGAAGCCACCCCTGGTAACCGGTGATTATCCACCTTTTTCCCTTTAAAGCTGGGCTTCCAGCCTTTGTGAGTCATAGTGGCTGAGATCGAGGTGTTGGAGAGATCGGGAAGATGTATTGATTGATAACTGAGTTTAAGGTGGTTCTTGTGACATCAGAACCATTTATTTCCTGAACTAGAGGTGGTTAGCTTGTAGAACATATATGTACTATATTGCCAAAAGTACTGGGCCACCTGTTTTTCCACACACATAACCTTGAATGGCCTCCCAGTCTTAGTCCGTAGGGTTCAATATTGGGTTGGCTCACCCATGGCAGCTATAACAGATTCAACTCTTCTGGGAAGGCCATCCACAAGGTTTAGGAGGGTGTCTATGGGAAGGTTCGACCATTCTTCCAGAAGCACATTTGTCAGGTCAGGCATTGATGTCGGGGGAGGAGGCCTGGCTCGCAGTCTCCGCTCTAATTCATCCCAAAGGTGTTCTATGGGGTTGTGGTCATCATGGTACCACACTTGAAGTCAATGAGCTCCTGAGAGCGACCCAATGTTTGTAGAAGCAGTCTGCATGCCTGTGGCCATGGAGGGGATTGGAATGCCTGAATCCAATGATTTGGAGGGCTGGCCCAATACTTTGGGCAATATAGTATATATATATATATATATATATATATATATAAATACAGTGTGGGAAATGATGATTTGATCCCCTGCAGATCTGGTAAGGTTGCCCACTTACATGGAAATGAATGGTCTGTAATTTTTATTATAGGTGCATTTTAAATGATAGAGACAGAATATCAACCGAAAATCCAGAAAAAACACAATACAAATGTTATAAATGGAGTTGCAGTTCAGGGAGTAAAATAAGTATTTGATCCCCTACCAACAACAATGATTCTGGCTCCCACAGACTGGCTTTGTGCTCATGTGGTACACAGATCAGTCCTGTCAATGTAAGAAGGCACTCCTACCGAAAACCCGTTCTGTGTATAAAAGACACCTGTCCACAGAATCTTTTTCTTCCATTCAAACCTCACCACCACCATGGGCAAGACCATAGAGCTGTCAAAGGACATCAGGGACAAGATTGTAGACCTGCACAAGGCTGGACTGGGCTACACCTACAGGCAGTGGAGCTGTGAAGGACACAACTTCAGATCCTCACCGCCACCCAGAGCGAGAACCACCTGTGTAGCAGGTTAGGAGCAGCCCACCTAGAAGACCTGGTAGCAGCCACCAACCCAGCAGCCAAACAGGAAAAGGAGTGAGTAAGTAGACCTTCATCCCCTGGGCCAGATAGGGGAAGGAGCACTCCGGTAGGAAACCAGATTTGCCACCTAGTGGGCTGTCCAATTCCTTAAAGTGATAGGCACTGGATCCCCTGCTCAGGGATACTACCAGACAGCTGGGTAAAGGAGAGTTTATCAAGAGTCTAGGGTGGTACTATGGGAGATGCTGGCTAGCTCTCCAAAGGAGACTGTGTTGCAGTAGAGACTTGTAAATAGTTCCAGGAGGGTGTCATCTGTTCCATTAAGCATTCCATATGCCCTACCCCAGGAGGACCTAAGAGGCCATCAAAATATGGTAAATATAAATCTGGTGACATGCAGGATTGACGTCCCCGACTTCTCCAGGGAGAAACAATGTCACCAGCACACCAAGGATCTCCAGAGCAGGTCCAAAGCCTTCTTCAGCAATCACATAATTACAGAAGCGAAGTTTCGCAGCCTGGCAGGACCCCGTCATCAGACATGTGATCACATGAAGAAATCTTGTGAGGTTCCAAAACTCCTAAGGGGGTAGGGTTAACGTCCCCGACTTCTCCAGAGAGAAACAATGTCACCAGCACACCAAGGATCTCCAGAGCAGGTCCAAAGCCTTCTTCAGCGATCACATCATAATTACAGAAGCAAAGTTTCGCAGCCGGGCAGGACCCCATCAGACGTGTGATTACATGAAGGGGTCCTGCGAGGCTCCAAACCTCCTAAGAGGGTAGGATTAATGTCATCGACTTCGCAAGGGAGAAGCAATATCACCAGTACACCAAGGATCTCCACAGCAGGCCCAAATCCTTCTTCAGCAATCACATCATAATTACAGAAGCGAAGTTTCATAGCCTGGCAGGACCCCTTCATCAGACATGTGATCACACGAAGGGCTCCTTCGAGGCTCTGAAATTCCTAAGGGGGTAGGGTTAACGTTCCCGACTTCTCCAGGGAGAAACTATGTCACCAGCACACCAAGGATCTCCAGAGCAGGTCCAAAGCTTTCTTCAACAATCACATCATAATTACAGAAGCGAAGTTTCGCAGCCTGTCAGGACCCCTTCATCAGACATGCGAGGCTCTGAAACGTTGCTCCTGTAATTATGATGTGATCATTGAAGAAGGCTTTGGACCTGCTCTGGAGATCCTTGGTGTGCTGGGAACATTGTTTATCCCTGGAGAAGTCGGGGACATTAACCCTATATGCCACCAGATATTTTTATGGCCTTTTTATAGCCTCTCAGGCCTCATATCACTATGTACGTAGCACTGCCCTCTTAGGAGTTGCTGAGTATTTGGGTCCTCCTATAGTCCTGCACAGCCAGGCAACATGCATTCCGCATTGGAAATAATAGATCAAATAGGGGCCAGACATTAGCAAATGGGGAAAGGAGAGAAGATGGCCAAAGGTTATAGAGGTCAATACAGAGATCCCTACGTTACAGATAAAAATAATTACACTGAAATAACTATGTTGCAAAATAGAAACGTAATTCAATATATAAAATGAAGAAACCGGTCTAGAAGAATGGGAGAACTTGGAGATCTGGGTGTTCGGTGATTCAATTGATGTTCCAGAAACATGGCTTGACTCCTCCCAAGACTGGGCTGCTTGTATCCATGCTGATCCTCTTGTTTAGAGGGACACGGGACATAAAAAAGATGGAGGGGTGTAGAGATAGGAGTAATATCATGTGACCTCCCAGAATCCTCCTCACCTCTCCAGTCAGGTCTGCGTTTTATTAATAGAGACGAGTGACATCATGTGACCTCCCAGAATCCTCCTCACCTCTCCGGTCAGGTCTGTGTGATGTCATGTGACCTCCCAGAATCCCTCTCACCTTTCCGGTCGGGTCTGCGTTTTATTAATAGAGATGAGAGTGACGTCATGTGACCTCCCAGAATCCCCCTCACCTCTCCGGTCAGGTCTGTGTTTTATTGATAGAGATAAGAGTGATGTTATGTGACCTCCCAGAATCCTCCTCACCTCTCCGGTCAGGTCTGTGTTTTATTAATAGAGATCAGAGTGTTGTCATGTGACCTCCCAGAATCCTCCTCACCTCTCCGGTCAGGTCTGTGTTTTATTAATAGAGATCAGAGTGATGTCATGTGACCTCCCAGAATCCTCCTCACCTCTCCGGTCAGGTCTGTTTTATTAATAGAGATCAGAGTGACGTGATGTGACCTCCCAGAATCCTCCTCACCTCTCCGGTCAGGTCTGTGTTTTATTAATAGAGATCAGAGTGATGTCATGTGACCTCCCAGAATCCTCCTCACCTCTCCGGTCAGGTCTGTGATTTATTAACAGAGATCAGAGTGACGTCATGTGACCTCCCAGAATCCTCCTCATCTCTCCGGTCAGGTCTGTGTTTTATTAATGGAGATCAGAGTGACGTCATGTGACCTCCCAGAATCCTCCTCACCTGTCCGGTCAGCAGGTAGATGGTGAGGCACACTTTTCGAACAACAAAGAATACATTATTTGTTTTAGACTAAAAAATATTTTTTTAATATATATATATATATTTAAAAGCTAACTATTACATACAAAAAAGTCATATTAACCACTTTCAACCAGCAGGTGGCGCCATCTGGGCAAACGCAGCTCATAACACAACTATTGCACTGAAATGGTCGGTCCTGCTGTGTAGTCTAATCTCCCCTTCTCTTCATCCACAAGCAATGTTTAGCTTCAATTCTGTCCTTGGAAGTATCTAGTGAAGAGCAGGGGAGATCAGACCTCACGACAGGAGGGATTCAGCCACGTGTTTTCTGAGGTGTATATCAAGGTGTGCTTCTTCCCAGTGTGAGAGCTCTGATGTATGGCAACATATCATCCATAGAGAAGACATTTCCCGCACTCGGGACACTAATTCACCTTGAGGGTGGTGTGAGATCTCTGATGTTTAGTAAGACAAGACTTCTGTGAAAAACATTTCCCGCACTCAGGGCAGCAAAACAGCTTCTCCCCTCCGTGAGATTTTTGATGTTTGAGAAGTTCTGATTTCCTTAGATAACATTTCCCGCACTCATGGCAGGAAAACAGCCTTTCCCGTGTGTGGCAAATCTGATGTACGATAAGAATGGACTTTCGTGAAAAACATTTCCCGCACTCAGAACACAAATACGGCTTCTCGCCTGTGTGACATCTCTGATGTTTGGTAAGACCGGCCTTATCTGAGAAACATTTCCAGCACTCAGAGCAGGAATACGGCCTCTCCCCTGTATGACATCTCTGATGTATAATAAGGTCTGATTTTCGTGAAAAACATTTCCCGCACTCAAGGCAGGTAAAAGGTTTCTCACCCATGTGCAATCTCTGATGTCTAATAAGATTGGTCTTCTGTGAAAAACATTTTCCGCACTCAGAGCAGGAATACAATTTCTCGCCTGTGTGCAATCTCTGGTGTCTAGAGAGACAGGACTTCCGTGAAAAACATTTCCCGCACTCAGGACAAGAAAACGGCTTCTCTCCCCTGTGAGATCTGTAATGTGTGACAAGTTTTGATTTATGAAGAAAACATTTCCCGCACTCAGAACAGGAATGAAGCTCCTCACCCGTGTGAGATCTCTCATGAACAGAGAACATTTGTTCAGAACTAAAACTTTCCCCACATTCAGGACATAAAAATTTCTTCTCCTCCTGAACCCCGGCCCCATCCCCCACAGTACGAGGTTGGTCAGGGTCAGAGGGATTCCATGGTCTCTCCACACTGGGAAGTCCACCATCCATAGTGGAGCTCATTGTCTTTTCTCCGGCACAATCTCCTGGGATGTCCTCCTCTTCCATTTTACAACCTGGAGATAAAGTGAGACGATCCTTTGAGGGTTTCTCCATGGCGGGTCCTGGAAAAATAGAAAAACATCATCAATAGATAGGAGAGGGTTAGTTCACTTCCATCAAGATTCCATCTGGATCAGGCAGATAGGAGGGAGCAGATGTTCTCTGTGGAGGTCCCAAGCAGCTGGGACTCCTCCCCTCTTCAGTCAAAGGGCCTTTGGTCCTCTCAGATCACTTCTACATTTACACCTCTATGTCAGAGGAGCAGGAACCAATGGGGGCTGGGGGGGGCGGTAACAGAGCAGAGAAAACAGAAGAATATATTCTGGTCACCTGTGCTGATCTCTGTAGTAGTGTCCTCCTCTATGAATGTCCTCCTCATTCCAGCCTCCTCCGTATATTGCTGATCATCCCTCACATACGTCTCTTCTACTTCACCCTCAACTTTCATGTTCATCAGATCTTCACCCTAAAGCAACAGAATGGCAGAAAATAACATCTGTAACATAGAAGGATTTATGATGTGAGATCACATAGAACATCTCATCTTGTAGAGTCCACACATCGTCTCCACATGTCAGAATGTTCCATCACTTTATGTTCCCGACCCTCAACTCCACCGACCTGATGATGGTGAGGGATGGTGTGATCTTCCTGTGTGGAATCCTGGGAATACAGAGGACTGGGACATCTCTCTGGTGGGTTCCCATGACTGTATCCATCTGTAGGAAACACACACACTGACTGAATCCATTGTTTCTATGTGTTTATCAGATGATGGGGGATCTAGGCGGAGCCTCCGTACTGCTCTCTCCTTTCCAATAAAGTCTCCTCTTACCCGGTGATGTGAGGGGCGGCTGATTGTCCATCATGACGTCCTTGTAGAGGTCCTTGTGTCCTTCTAAATACTCCCACTCCTCCATGGAGAAATAGACAGTGACACCCTGACACCTTATAGGAACCTGACACACACAATGATACAGTCACCATCCAGACACATCCCTTGTCTGTTACTGGAGAATGTCCCAGAATTCCCAGCACCGCTCACCTCTCCTGTCAGCAGCTCCATCATCTTCTTGGTGACTTCTAGAATCTTCTGCATGTTGTGTCTCTCAGGGTTTAGGGAGTCACATGGAGGCACTGTGATGGTCATATGATCACCTGACCTCAGAGGAGGAAATCTCTGTATTGGGGAACCAATAGGAATATCATGTTAGACTCCCAGAATCCTCCTCACCTCTCCGGTCAAGTCTGTGTTTTATTAATAGAGATGAGAGTGATGTCATGTGACCTCCCAGAATCCTCCTCACCTCTCCGGTCAGGTCTGTGTTTTATTAATAGAGATAAAAGTGATGTCATGTGACCTCCCAGAATCCTCCTCACCTCTCCGGTCAGCAGGTAGATGATCTCCAGGGTGAGGTTTAGTATCCTCTCAGTCATGTGACTCCGGTCCTCCTCCATCCCCATTGGTCATGTGATCTATATAGGTTTCCTGTGGACCAATAATTGATAACAGAGAATGATCTGGACTGTACTGGTTGTACAATATTAGGATGGGGGGAGGGGGTAATATGAGGGTCTCTATCATGTAAGAACAATCTCCAGTGGGATTACACACAGAAGGACATTCATTTTATTGTTTTGGGGTCTATTGGCTTTGTCCTGCTGGATCAGAAATTCAATTTTCTATGTATAATCTGCTTTCTTTTGAACTTTTTACTGTTGCTTAGTTTATGATCTGTTGGTAAAGAAAGTTTCCTCATCTTCAACCTCCTATCCCTCCAACCAGCAAACATTTACCAACACTTTTCCACTTCTCTTCTCTATTCTGCTGCTGATGACCCCTTTGAATTTGGCTTTCATTCACATGCCACAGAAACTGCCCTATTAAAACCCACTACTAACCTGCCAAGGACACTACTCTGTACTCGTACTAATAAACCTCTCTGCTGTCTTTGATACAGTTGACCACCAACTCCTCCTCAATGAACTCAACTCTCTTGGCCTTCAAGGCTTTGCTCTTCCATGGTTCTCCTTCCTACCTATCCAAGCACACCTTCACTGTCACATACAACTCTACCTCCTCCTCTTTCCATAGGGGTCCCTCAAGGCTCTGTCCTCTCCAGAGCCAATCCCATCCTTTGCTACTCTCTACCCCAAACTGTCTAGCTATCTCCTACTCTGTGCATCTTGAGGTGATCCCTGAAAACTCATCTCTTCAAGGAAGCCTATCTCACCTCCACCCAACAATTGATCTTTCCTTTCTCCATCAGCTCATTCCCTCACAGTTATAACCTTTTGCATCACCTTACCCCTTTAGGGATAAGCCGAGTGTTTGGTCGCAATGTTTAGGGCATTCATTGTGGACAAACAAGAGAGCTGTCAATTGTTGCTAAGGAAGCAGCAGGTGCCTACACCCACCACGTCCTTGCAACCGCTGACGTCACCCAGACTGTTCACTTACATGGCCAGGAATCCCTAGCCATGTAAGCAAAGGAGTGGGAATGGGAAGGGGGTGGTGATATTGCTGTCTTTGATACAGTTGACCACCAACTCCTCCTCAATGAACTCAACTCTCTTGGCCTTCAAGGCTTTGCTCTTCCCTGGTTCTCCTTCCTACCTATCCAAGCACACCTTCACTGTCACCTACAACTCTACCTCCTGCTCTTTCCATAGGGGTCCCTCAAGCCTCTGTCCTTACACCCCTTCTATTCTCTATCTACACTTTCTCCTTTGGTCAGTTGATAACATTCCAAGGCTTCCAATACCATGATCCCAAATCTGTCTCTATGCTCCTCACCCTTTCAGTTTCTTCATGCATTGCTCAGTTACTAACTGTGTTTAAGGGTTTGGTATTGATTTTGAAGGGGGAACCACGCCATCTTTTACAAACAGACCTGTCTACTCTGCCTTACCCCTGATTTGACTTTGGCTTGGCTTACGGATACTCTCTCTCTCTCACTTCCCTGTGTATGACCTCGGCTATCCCATCTGACTACGTCTGCTCTGATTCCCACCTGGTACCTGACCTTGGCTTGAACCGACTATCCAGTAAACATCTAAATCCCGGAAGGGTTTACATACCACGCACAGGCACCTCCTGTCTGCAGACCTATCTCCGTGCACCAGCTGTGCTTCTGAGTCGACCACCAACCAGCACTCCTACAGGCGACCTGTGCAACTTTGGGCCTGACTCCCGCTGTCCAACTCTCAGGGGAGTCTGGAACTTAGCCGCAAGGGAAGCCCTCTCTCCATTGGCCTCCATCACCAGGTACGTGATAGCTACCCATGCCCCAAAATCTTGGAAACATGAAAATGGCCCTTGGCTTCCATAGCCTTCAAAAAAGTTCAGGATCTTTGCTCAGGGTCCTCGGATTTCCAGCTGGATTTGAAGAATGTCCAGTGAACCAAACTTTGCTCAGTTAGCTCTACTCTCGAACACCTTAGTTATTGACTCTCATGTTTGCGTCCAGGTCTTCTCCAGAGTCAATCCCATCCTTTGCTACTCTCTACCCCAAACTGTCTAGCTATTGCCTACTCTGTCCACCCTGAGGTGATCCCTGAAAACTCAGCTCTTCAAGGAAGCCTATCTCACCTCCACCCAACAATTGAACTTTCCTTTCTCCATCAGTTCATCCCCTCACAGTTATAACCTTTTGTATCACCTTACCCCTTTAGGGATGAGCCGAGTGTTTGGGTCCCAATGTTTAGGGCATTCATTGTGGACAAACACGAGAGCTGTCAATCGTTGCTAAGGAAGCAGCGGGTGCCTACACCCGCCACGGCCTTGGCAACCACTGACGTCACCCAGACTGTTCACTTACATGGCCAGGAATCCCTAGCCATGTAAGCAAAGGAGTGGGAATGGGAAGGGGGTGGTGATATAACTGACTAAATGTGACCACATTATCACACTGACTTGTTCCCCATTCTAGTGCCAGGTTATTTCTTCTGCATGCAGCCAACAGCCGCGGCCTAGAATGGCGGCGCGGGTAGGGCGCGTGCGGCTCGCTCGTGCCCCCTGCTAAATCACGTATATATAGGCATTTCTGCTATAGGGCAGGCGGGAAGTGGTTAAAGAAATTGGTCATTTTTGATATTTCCCTTTAGGCCAGTGGTTCTTAACCTGGGTTCGATCGAACCCCAGGGGTTCGGTGAGTCAGTCTCGCGGGTTCGGCGGAGGTGAAGACCCACACCCGACTCATATGATTCGTGATGACATGCCCTGCTTGTCCATCATTGGCTGCAGGTGGTCACGCAACATCGCTTAGCCCAGTGGTCGGCAAGCCGCGGCTCGCGAGCCACATGCGGCTCTTTACACGCTTTAATGCGGCTCTTGTGTGCCGGGCGCCCGCTCCCCTCCCTCCTCTCGGGCAGCAGGGACTCTGCAGCGTGATCCAAAAAAAAAAACAGCCAGGGCAGCGCGCTCAAATGCAATGATTGGCCAGTCTCGCTGCCACTCACATCCTGATAGCCAGTGATTGGCTGTCAGGATGTGTGTAGGCGGGGCAGCGTGACGAACGTGAGAGGAGCTAGGCTCCTCTCACAGTCCGCCCTGAAGACCGGAACGGCGCGGGAATACGGCGAGAGGAACGCGCGGAGCAAAGGTAAGTGAATTGACACAGGGGGGACTTGGCTTACTACTTGCTACTTACTTACTACTACTATATAAGGGATGAATTAATATGGGGGATTAATTACTATAGGGGGGATGAATTACTATAGGGGGGATGAATTACTATAGGGGGGATGAATTACTATAGGGGGGTGAATTACTATAGGGGGGATGAATTACTATATGGGGGATGAATTACTATATGGGGGATGAATTACTATAGGGGGGATGAATTACTATAGGGGGGTGAATTACTATAGGGGGGATGAATTACTATAGGGGGGATGAATTACTATATGGGGGATGAATTACTATATGGGGGATGAATTACTATATGGGGGATTAATTACTATATGGGGGATGAATTACTATAGGGGGGATGAATTACTATGGGGGATGAATTACTATATGGGGGATGAATTACTATAGGGGGGATGAATTACTATGGGGGATGAATTACTATATGGGGGATGAATTACTATATGGGGGATGAATTACTATATGGGGGATGAATTACTATATGGGGGATGTATTACTATGGGGGATGAATTACTATATGGGGGATGAATTACTATATGGGGGATGAATTACTATGGGGGATGAATTACTATGGGGGATGAATTACTATATGGGGGATGAATTACTATAGGGGGGATGAATTACTATAGGGGGGATGAATTACTATATGGGGGATGAATTACTATATGGGGGATGAATTACTATATGGGGGATGAATTACTATGGGGGATAAATTACTATATGGGGGATGAATTACTATATGGGGGATGTATTACTATGGGGGATGAATTACTATATGGGGGATGAATTACTATGGGGGATGAATTACTATATGGGGGATGAATTACTATGGGGGATGAATTACTATATGGGGGATGTATTACTATGGGGGATGAATTACTATATGGGGGATGAATTACTATATGGGGGATGAATTACTAAGGGGGATGAATTACTATATGGGGGATGAATTACTATATGGGGGATGAATTACTATGAGGGATGAATTACTATGGGGGATGAATTACTATATGGGGGATGAATTACTATAGGGGGGATGAATTACTATGGGGGATGAATTACAATATGGGGGATGAATTACTATATGGGGGATGAATTACTATATGGGGGATGAATTACTATAGGGGGGATGAATTACTATGGGGGATGAATTACTATATGGGGGATGAATTACTATATGGGGGATGTATTACTATGGGGGATGAATTACTATATGGGGGATGAATTACTATATGGGGGATGAATTACTATGGGGGATGAATTACTATGGGGGATGAATTACTATAGGGGGGATGAATTACTATAGGGGGGATGAATTACTATAGGGGGGATGAATTACTATATGGGGGATGAATTACTATATGGGGGATGAATTACTATATGGGGGATGAATTACTATGGGGGATAAATTACTATATGGGGGATGAATTACTATATGGGGGATGTATTACTATGGGGGATGAATTACTATATGGGGGATGAATTACTATGGGGGATGAATTACTATATGGGGGATGAATTACTATATGGGGGATGAATTACTAAGGGGGATGAATTACTATATGGGGGATGAATTACTATATGGGGGATGAATTACTATGAGGGATGAATTACTATGGGGGATGAATTACTATATGGGGGATGAATTACTATAGGGGGGATGAATTACTATGGGGGATGAATTACAATATGGGGGATGAATTACTATATGGGGGATGAATTACTATATGGGGGATGAATTACTATGAGGGATGAATTACTATGGGGGATGAATTACTATATGGGGGATGAATTACTATATGGGGGATGAATTACTATGGGGGATGAATTACTATGGGGGATGAATTACTATATGGGGGATGAATTACTATGGGGGATGAATTACTATATGGGGGATGAATTACTATGGGGGATGAATTACTATATGGGGGATGAATTACTATATGGGGGATGAATTACTATGGGGGATGAATTACTATATGGGGGATGAATTACTATATGGGGGATGAATTACTATATGGGGGATGAATTACTATGGGGGATGAATTACTATAAAACAGTGGTTCTTAACCTGGGTTCGATCGAACCCCAGGGGTTCAGTGAGTCAGTCTCGCGGGTTCGGCAGAGGTGAAGACCCACACCCGACTCATATGATTCGTGCAGTAAATATTCATTATTATGTTTTTGTTTTTGTGTGAAAATCATGTTTTAATGGTTTTGTTCTTTGTTCTTAACGGTTTTGTTCATTTTGTGCACCTATGTATAAATATATACCTATGTTTTGAATTTTAAAAATCATATTTTATTTTTCCAATTAAGAAGGGTTCGGTGAATGCGCATATGAAACTGGTGGGGTTCAGTACCTCCAACAAGGTTAAGAACCACTGCTTTAGGCAGTATTTTAAAAAATCACTACTGAATTTCATTCAAATAAAATCTCCTTACCTCCTCTGTTGCCAGTTCTAGCAACGTCTCCTCTCTACTAGCTCTCTGTTCCTGTCCATTTTACCATAGAGATTGCCTGTCTGGGTAGAAGTGAGATCCCCACCTTGTGGAGCTCAGAGGAACTGCAGCCTCGGAGAACCGTCTCGTAATGTGACCCCGGCCTTGTGCTGGGTATGTATGGACTGTATGTCCTCATAAAGGGGTCACCTCCACTCCCACCAAGGGGGACAGAAATATATTCCTGATTGGGATGACCAGAAGGAGTTGCTTTTGCTGAATGCTTGTTGTAATTAGCCTTTTATATTCCATGTAGATATTTTTTGTCAAAAATTGAAAAGAACCACTACTTTGATTAAAATAACCTTCCCATGTGGCTTTGCAAGACCTCTCAGAATCCTGAAGCCACCTCTGTTAACCGATGATTATCCACCTTTGGGTCATCTCCACTCCCACCAAGAGGGATAGAAAAAGATTACAGCTAGGGATAAGTGGAGGGATTTGGTGCGATTGCTTTTTCTGCAAAATAATGCGAAACTTCCCCTTCCTCAGTGGGCAGCTCATTTTCAGAGCCCTGCCCCCCTCTAATGGTGCCTGATGCGCTTGTTTGGTTTTCTCAGTTCCCAGGTGTTCCCCCAAAATACCATTATGGACCAGATTGGGGAAATTTAAACTATACGGCTGGGGTACCAGCAGTTCCTCAACTTTGTCTTCCTGAACCATGGTAACCTCATAGAGAAGGTAACTGTTGGCTTCAAAATAAGGCCATATTTCATTTGCACCTGTCTCATGAGGAATCCTCTTTAAAACCACTATCTGTTCTGTTTAGACCAGAGTGGGTTCTAAACTGACTAGAGGTCCTCACTGGACTCCCCAAGCATAACTAACAAGCCATTTCCCCTTCCTTTAGGGGGCAGCACAGTTTCAGAACCCTGCCCCCTGTAATTGTGACTGATGTGCTCCTTGATTTTCTCAGTTCCCAGGTGTTCCCCCAAAAGTATAATTATGAACCACATCGGGAGCTTTGGACTATAAGGCTGGGGTACGAACAGTTGCTCACCAATGTCTTCTTGAACCATGGTAGCCTGATGCAGAAGGTAATTGTTGGCCAAAAAATGAGGCCATCTTTTGTTTGCACCTGGCTCATGAGGAATCCCCTTTAAAACCACTATCTGTTCTGTTGCTTGGGCCAGAGTGGGTTCTAAGCTGACTAGAGGTCCTCACTGGACTCCCCAAGCATAACTAACAAGCCATTTCCCCTTCCTTTAGGGGGCAGCACAGTTTCAGAACCCTGCCCCCTGTAATTGTGACTGATGTGCTCCTTGATTTTCTCAGTTCCCAGGTGTTCCCCCAAAAGTATAATTATGAACCACATCGGGAGCTTTGGACTATAAGGCTGGGGTACGAACAGTTTCTCAACAATGTCTTCCTGAACCATGGTAGCCTGATACAGAAAGTAATTGTTGGCCAAAAAATGAGGCCATCTTTTGTTTGCACCTGGCTCATGAGGAACCCCATTTAAAACCACTATCTGTTCTGTTGCCTCGGTGGGTTCTAAGCTGAGTAGAGGTCCTCACTGGTCTCCCCAAGCATAACCAGTAACAAGCAATTTAGCCTTCCTCGGGGAGCAGTTCAATTTCAGAAGCATGCTCCCCTTTGTCATTTTTGGGCTGGGTAAGCAGACCCATCATCATACTCAACATTATATAAATCATCATCTTTTGGAATATCTATAACAACATCCTCTGAAGGTCAGAGGTCTCTTTTACTCATTTGGTCAAACCCCTTCTTTCCCACAGTTCCAGAAATTTGGGAAAGTCACATTCCATTATTACAGAGTGTACCAGGAGTAGGGTCCGGGAGAGCAGAAGAAGCACCAGAACAGCAGGCAGCAAGCAGGGTCATGCTACAAGCCAGAGTCAGCAGCAAAGCAAGATCAGCAAGCCGTGTTGAGATTCGGGTGAACAGAGGATCAGGTCACAAGTAGAAGGAGCGGACGACCATTCAGCAATAAACCAGAGTCCTGTAAGGCTTCAAGTAGGCCACTGGGCATCAAAGTCCATCAAACAAACATGCTTGCGCACATGCAGAATGCGCACATGCCCGTGTAGATGTGCACAGGGTTCTAATGCTGTGTTCTATGGACCGTTTGGTGCACATGCGCATTCCTTTGAGCACGGGCATGCTTTTGAACACCAACATTCCTTTGAACACATGGCTTTCCTGACAGGTTGACTGTCTTGGCATCTGTGCTCCCTTGCTGAGCCGCCATACTTTCCTGCAGTGCTACATGGCCAGGCCTGCTGCACTAGCCTGCTGCCGTGCAGTGTTAGCCAGTAGCAATTCATCCAAAATTTCCTCCATTTCTTGATGGAGAAAGATAATGCCCCCCCCCCCTTTAAATGTCAGTATAGCACTTACCCCCTGAAAGGGCAGCTGAGAATATGCCCAGGTCCTCCTTGCACACTGACGATATAGGCTCAGTCCAAAAAAATTTGTTTTTAGTACATTTATTGCAGAGAACATGAACAGGAGAGGTATAAGGGGTGCTGGATACCCTACAATGATATCAGGAACCACTAGAAGAACACATTTTTCAACACAAATCCTTAAAATAACAAGCACACATGAAAGTTCCCAAATCAGGTCTTACTCACAATATCCCAGGAGCTGCCTGCCACCCAGCATCCACATGACACTCTTCAGTGAGGGGGACCTTAAAGATCCTTCTTCCAGGACTTCGAGATACAAAAAACCCATTTAACAATCTTCTCCAGACCCTCAGCCAAGCACCTACTGGGGTTCAAGCTGCAGCTCACACTAGCTGCCTCCCAAGGGCAGCAGCCCCAAGAGAATAGGTACCCTCCTAGAAGAACACTCTGCCCAACATTTATCCCCTTCCCAGCCACCTTCTGGGCACCTCCTCCCCAGGGGCTGGCCGGAGTCTGATAAATATTTGTAGCACTATGCCCTTAGGAGCCGCTGGATTTGAATGGGTCCCCCTATGCTCTGCACGGGCCAGGCAACCTGCATTTCCTACATTTTGCACAGTCCTCAAGCTTGGTTTTGTGATTTTATTAAGGGGTTAAACTTGGATAGGGTCTAGGGCAGCAATGGGCAAACTACGGCCCGCGGGCCGTATACGGCCCGGTGGACCTTTAAATCCGGCCCGCGGAGCTAGGCTCCCGCTAGGCTCCTCTCACAGTCCGCCCTGAAGACCGGTGTAGCATGAAAATCTGTCTCCTATGAGGTTCTGTCCCCCTCGACGTATCTGCGCATGTGCCGGAGATCGCCGATCGGCTGCTAATGCCTGAAACTGGCACATGCGCAGATACGTCGAGGGGGACAGATCCTCATAGGAGACAGATTTTCATGCTACACCCGAACGGCGCGGGAACACGGCGAGAGGAACGCGCGGAGCAAAGATAAGTGAATTGACACAGGGGGGACTTGGGGACTTAATATGGGGGATGAATTAATATGGGGAATGAATTACTATATGGGGGATGAATTACTATATGGGGGATGAATTACTATATGGGGATGAATTACTATAGGGGGGATGAATTACTATATGGGGGATGAATTACTATAGGGGGGATGAATTACTATAGGGGGGATGAATTACTATATGGGGGATGAATTACTATGGGGGATGAATTACTATATGGGGGATGAATTACTATATGGGGGATGAATTACTATGGGGGATGAATTACTATATGGGGGATGAATTACTATATGGGGGATGAATTACTATGGGGGATGAATTACTATATGGGGGATGAATTACTATGGGGGATGAATTACTATGGGGGATGAATTACTATATGGGGGATGAATTACTATAGGGGATGAATTACTATATGGGGGATGAATTACTATGGGGGATGAATTACTATGGGGGATGAATTACTATATGGGGGATGAATTACTATATGGGGGATGAATTACTATGGGGGATGAATTACTATATGGGGGATTAATTACTATATGGGGGATGAATTACTATATGGGGGATTAATTACTATGCTTACTATGGGGGAATATTACTATACTTACTATGGATGACACATACACATCATTCATCTACTCTTGGTCTGGCCCCCGGGTCCAATATATGAACCCATTGCGGCCCTCAAGTCAAAAAGTTTGCCCACCCCTGGTCTAGGGTCTATGGGACACCCGGGGAACTGTACAACTTGAGGACAACGCCTTAGCAACTATGCACAAAAATGGAGATTAGCAACAGTCTCTCTACAAGGAGCACTAAACCCCTTCAGTGTACCTCCTCAGACCCAGATTCCTCCTCTTCACCCAACTGCACTGAGGGTATTCCCTGGGCACGGGGGCCCAGAAACTGCCAATGTAGCACAGCAGCCCCGCATGAGAAGCTAGTTGAGTCTTGAACCTGACCACCCTCTCCCCTTATCTGGGCCGGGGGGGGGGGGAGGGGTGGGGGGGTAAGAGTACTCACACTGTCCTCTCCTTTTTTTTTTTTTTTTATAAATATTTATTAGTTTGTCAGTTCAAATACAAATCACATTCACATTTCTATTAAAAAGACATTCAAACAATATCTTCCTATTTGCATAAATTATTTAAATCTCTCACCTCCACCCTCCCTCTTTCCCCTCCCCCCTTCCTCAATCTCCCACTCCCCTCCCGCCCCCCTCCCTCTCCCACTCTACGTTTTCTCTCTTCTCCTTTACACCATACATTTCTATTATTTCTAAATCCATTTCTAGGGGTATTATATACTCATATATTTCACTTTTTCTCTATACTCTTCCCATTTTTCCCATTTTATGTTATACATCTCCATCTTATCTATATGCATGTAATACAGTTTTTCTGTCCCACAGATCTGATTCATTCTTCCCATTCAATCCTCCTCAGTTGGCACCTCTTTTTTTTTCCAAAACCTCTTCGCTGCACTCAAAGAATGCCATATCCCCGAGATCTTATATACTTTCACTGGGAACTCTGTGATATAGAGAAGACATAAATCTGGGTCTAATCCTATATTAATTTTAGTAATTTTCCTTATTAAATAAACTATTTTCCGCCAGAACATCTGTATTCTTGAACACTCCCACCATATATGATACCACGTGCCCACCTCTCCACAACCTCTCCAACATATCCATGAAATTTCCCCATTCAATTTATGCTCTACATTAGGTGTAATGTGCCATCTCATCAAACACTTATAATTTATTTCCACCTCCCTCATACTAATGTTTTCGTGAATTAATATAAGCATTTTCCTTTGCTCCTCCTCAACTATTTCTCTTCCCAAATCTCTTTCCCATTTCTCTATGTATATTGATTTTGTGTCAGTGTCTAATTCAATAAATATCTTGTGTATTTTTGCAATTCCGTGTCTCCCGTTTCCCCGTGTCTCCAATAGTCTCTCCAATGGATTCCACTCTTTTCTAATTCTCATAGGCTTTGGGAGACTCTCAAAGAAATGTTTCAGTTGGTAATATCGTAATCTATCCATCTTATTGAAAACTTCTCCCTTTTTTTTCTCCATCTCTCTATATGATCCTAATTCCTCCCCAACCATTATATTTCTCAATTGCGCCTCTTATGATCCATTTCTCTGCAATGCTTTCCTGTCCAGGGGTAAAATATTTTGTGTTCCTTAGTGGCATTAACTGTGAATTAAAAACCCATCCCTTTTGTGTATGTAACATTTCCCACACTCTTAAAACGTTAAAAGTGTACATGCTTGTGCTATCCTCTAATCCCCTATATTGTGCGGACACTCATATAATCTTACTTAAATTTGTTCCACTCAGTGTATTTTCAATTTTGAACCAACTTTTCTCAGGATTATGAGTCCAATCGAAAGTTCTTGCGATTATCACGGCTTTATAATATCTCTTAAAGTCTGGTACACCCAAACCCCCTCTTTCTTTACTTCTAGTCAGTGTTTCATAGCGTATTCTAGGCTTTTTATTTCTTCATATATATCTTATAATTTTTTTAAGTTCTTTAAAATATGCCTCTGGAAGTTTGATTGGAATAATTTGAAATTTATATAGTACTTTGGGCAAAATTACCATCTTTATCAGGTTTATGCGACCTATCCAAGATGGGTTTCCAGCTGCCACTCTCTTCAGCTCCTCCTTAATCTCGTTTAATAGTGAAATATAGTTAGCTTCATACAGGTTCTTAACTACATGCCGCCCAGCCACTGTATATATACGGCGGCAGGGCGGCACTCGCAGGCAAAACCACGTTTTAAAACGTGTGTTTTGTAAACAAATAGAGGACGCGCGCGAGGCGCGCCGCCGCCCTATCTGTCCCGTGGATCACCGCCGCAGATGTCAGTCGCCGGGTCACAGCCGCTCCTTAGCGGCTATGTCCCAGCGATCAGCGGCAAACAGTGCAGACAGCAGAGCTGCAGTAGCTGTCACTTCCCTGTCAGCTCGAGGATGAGCTGATCGAGAAAGAACAGTTTCTCTTTCTCGATCAGCCTTGTCCTGCCCAGTACACACCCCCGCCCCCTAGTAAAACACTCCCCTCACTCCTATAACCCTTCCCTGCAAAATAAAGTTAACCCCTTCCTCCCCATTGCCATTAGCACAGTGTCAGTTTTTTTTTTTTGCACTGATCACTGTATTAGTGTTTTTGGGGATGTCAGTGACCCCAAGTCAGTACCCCCCAATGTCAGAATGTCTGCCGCAGTCCCGCCATAAGTCGCTGGTCGCTGCCATAAGTCCCTGATCGCCGCCGTAATTCGCTGATCGCCGCCATTATTAGTATAAAAAAAAAAACTAAAAATCCCAGTATCTTTCCCGCCATTTGTAAACGCAATAACTTTCATGTAAACCAATTAATTTACACGTATTGGGGTTTTTTTTTAGCAAAGACATGTCGGAGAATGCATTTTGGCAGAAATTTATGACTAAATTTGATTTTTGCATTTTTTTTTTACTGGACATGTTTTATAGCAAAAAGTCCAAAATTTTGTTATTTTTTCCTCAAAATTGTCAGCCCTTTTTTTTATAGCGCAAAAAATAAAAACCGCACAGGCAATCAAATACCACCGAAAGAAAGCTCAATTTGTGGGGAAAAAAAGGATGTAAATTTCATTTATGTACCATATTGCATGACTGCGCAATTGTCCGTTAAACTAGCGCAGCGCTGTATAGCAGAAAAAAGGCGTAAATTGCAGTATTTATACCATAGTTTGTAGACGCTATAACTTCCACACAAAGCAATCAATATACACTTATTGGGATTTTTTTTACCAAAAACATGTAGCAGAATACATTTTGGCCTAAATTTATAACCAACTTATAGCTGAAAATAAAAAATATTGTTTTTCTTCAAAATTTTTGGCCTTTTTTTGTTTATAGCGTGAAAAATAAAAAGCGCACAGGTGATCAAATACCACCGAAAGAAAGCTCTATTTGTGTGAAAAAAAGAACGTAAATTTCGTTTGGGTGCAGCATTGCATGACCGCACAATTATCAGTTGAATTAGTGCAGCGTCGAGTAGCAAAAAGAGGCCTGGTCATTAAGGGGGGTAAATCCTCTGGAGCTCAAGTGGTTAATTGAGGCTGATAGTTTTATCCCCAGATACTTTAATTCTTTATCTCTCCAAACAAAGGGGAATTCATCTTGTATTTTTTCTTTTTCACTATTTTTAGGGTTTATATTTAAGATTTCGGTTTTTGTCAGATTAATTTTTAAATTTGATCGTTCCCCATATTCTTTCAATATTTTCATTAAGTTTGGAAGTGATGTTCTAGGATTTCCTACATAGAACATCAAATCATCCGCATAAGCCGCCACCTTATGTTCTCTATCTCCTATCCATATTCCTTTTTTATCTATGTTCTTCCTAATCGTGGACAATAATGACTCCAATGATAAAACATATAACAGTGGGGATAATGGGCATCCCTGTCTTGTACCATTTGACATCTCGAAAAGCTCCGATCTTCCTCCATTTACCATGATGGCGGCAGTAGGCCCTCTGTATAGCTCTCCAATCCACTTTCTCATTCTGTCTCCCATCCCCAACACTTCCAAGGTGTCCATCATGAAACCCCAACTCACTCTATCAAATGCTTTCTCAGCGTCAATCGACATCAGTATCATTGGGGTTTTTCCTTTTTTACCTTCCTGTATGAGAAACAGTGATCTCAAGCCGTTGTCTCTACCCTCTCTCCCTGGGACAAACCCCACCTGATCTCCATGTATCCACTCCGGCATCAGATCTTTCAGTCTATTTGCCAAAACCTTTGCGTATAGTTTAGTATCTACATTCAACAGCGCTAATGGTCTATAACTAGCACACTGCGAGGGGCCTTTATCTTCCTTCTGAATTAAAACTATATTAGCCTGTAAGGATTCTCCCCTTATCTCTATCCCATTTCCCAGAGCATTCATATATGTCTTCAGCTTGGATATTAGTAGCTCTGTCCTCTCCTGTTAACATAGTGGGTTGGTGGCCACCTTCAGGCCTTATGCTGGGCTTGCTCCTTCCCTGCTATACAGGTGTTCCTCTCCAGGAGACGTTGTGGCAGTAGAGATCCCCTTCTCCAGTGACCTGCCTATAGGTGGGCTCCCCTCCCTCCAGCCTTCCTCAGTCCATCTTCCACCCGACACTGCTCACCATTCCTCAGGCTCTCTGATATTTGAGGGTTGCCTTGGTCACCATGACCAGCCTCCTGCCTGGGAATTGGCCAAGGTCCCTCAAACATGCACATTTGGACCTCCAACCCTCCTCTGCTCCAGAAAGCTCTCAGGTTTCTGGTAGGAGGGCTCCAGAAGCTCTGACCTGTTAGACCTCCCAGCCTGTCCTCCTCTTCTCCAGTGACCTGCCTATAGGTGGGCTACTCTCCCTCCAGCCTTCCTCAGTCCATCTTCCACCTGACACTGCTCACTATTGCTCAGGCTCTCTGATATTTGAGGGTTGCCTTGGTCACCATGACCAGCCTCCTGCCAAGGAACTGGCCAAGGTCCCTCAGACATGCACATCTGGGCCTCCTCTCCTCCAGAAAGCTCTCAGGTTTCTGGTAGGTGGGATTTAGAAGCTCTGAGCTGTTAGACCTCCCAGCCTGTCCTCCTCTTCTCCAGTGACTTGCCCATAGGTGGGCTCCCCTCCCTCCAGCATTCCTCAGTTCATCTTCCACCAGACACTGCTCACTATTCCCCAGCCTCTCTGATATTTGATGGTTGCCTTGGTCACCATGACCAGCCTCCTGCCCGGGAATAGGCTAAGGTCCCTCAGACATACACATCTGGGCCTCCTCCCCTCTGCTCCAGAAAGCTCTCAGGTTTCTGGAAAGGTAGGAGGGCTCCAGAAGCTCTGACCTGTTAGACCTCCCAGCCTGTCCTGAGGTGACCTCACTCCCAGGCTGACTCATCCCCAGAATATGTACAGACCATAGGGTACTCCTGCTAGGACCAGACCCCTATAGATGCTAGGGTTTAGGACATCCAGTTAAGACCGAAAGAGATGGGAGGCCAAGTGAACACTAGGGCAGCTCTTCATAGAGTAGAAGCAAGGCTCTGATAATAGAACACAAAAATAAGGCGCCTCTAAGTGCAGCAAGATGGCGGTTTATTAGCATAAAAGGGTAAAACCACATACATGAAATACAAAAAGGACATGCTCGTCGCATTTGTGTATCCTATGTTACTGGTGGGAATGGAGCAGGTACCGTTTGGCCAGCAGGACCCGTGGAGTGAAGGAACGTTGGAACCAAGATGGCCTCCACACTTGGTGGTGTATATATACTGTTTTTGTTTTAATTTTTACACTAGTAATGGCGGCGATCAGCGACTTATAGCGGGACTGCTGGGAGGGTGATCGGAACGGTGAGGGTGATCGGTACCTGTTACTCACTGTGTTCATTCATGACCGAAGCATGGCAAACTGTTTTTTTATTTTGGGGGGGCCCTATCAGGTTTGCGTATGGGGCCCCATGGCTCCTAACAGCAGCCCTGCATGTAGAGATGCATGCTTTGGCACAGCAGAGTCGCCTTGTAGCAGTATAGCTGCTATTGGGCGGCTCTTAAGTGGTTGAAAACAGTAGGATGGGCCTTCCCGCACCTTCCAACACTTTCCCGCACATCTCACAGTAGAACATTTTCCGAACTGACCCTAGTACTGAGGACCCCAGGAGGGGGGGGGGGGGCGGTGTCTGGTTGCCATTGTGATGAGGAACCTAAAGACACAGAGGGAGAGGGAAGAGCGGAAATATAAATTCCTGCCGAAATGTAGCGATCTCTACAGCGATAAGAAGACCGATACCAGGTTGAAGGACCTCCCACTTCATGGCGTGGACCGATTTTGGCACGACGTCCAGGACTCATTGACCCATGTCCCCTTCATCTCGGTTCATACTCCTACGACCTGAACGGTGTGACTTTGCCAGGCGACTTGAGAGCGACTTTTAGGAAATGCTGGGTAATCTTCGTCATGTTGGATCCAAATCACATCAATATAGAGCAGGATCCGACTCAGAGGCAACTTCCATTGAAGTCTATGGGCACAAGTCAGATGGAAGTCGCCTGGAAGCAGCACAGGAACCTTTTCTAAAGTGGCAGCGACTTCGGTCGTGCCACTTAGGACGGCTCTCATTGACTGACATAGAATATCACAGGTCATGTGACTCGGGGGGGTCTTATAAGTCAGATCCCGAGTCGCGGCAGAGTGAGCCGAGCTTACAGTTGGTTCAATCAACCTGTACCCAGGGCTGACAGTGAAAACCCCATGAGTAGGATTTCGTGATTCGGATGACACCATGCCTGACAACGGAAATCTCCCACCACAAAATGTACTCAGCCAATGGCATCTCAGGACACCATTTTTATTCTTTTCCTACCATCCATGGCCAACCCGGTCCCACACTTCATCCACGTCTTCGGTGACCTCTGACCTCCTTATGAACTGTTCCTTCCATGATGATCAGCCATGGAGTATATCGGAGGTGTATATCGGGGGGGGGCTTCTTCCCCACATGAGAGCTGGGATGTCCAGCAACATTCATCTAGAAGACATTTCCCGCAGTCAAGGCGCTAATACACCTTTAGGGTTGTGTGGGAATCCAGGAAGACAGGACTTCAGTGAGGAACATTTCCCTCACTCAGGACAGGAATGTGGCTTCTCCCCATGTGAGATCTCTGATGTCTGAAAAGACGGGACTTCATTGAAAAACATTTCCTGCACTCAGAACAGGAATATGGTTTTTCCATGTGGGATCTCTGATGTGTGACAAGATCTGATAAAACATTTCCCGCACTTAGAAAAGGAATATGGCTTATGTCCCGCGTGCAATCTCTGATGTGTGTCAAAACTGGATTTCTGTGTAAAACATTTCCTGCACTCAGGACAGGAAAGTGGCTTCTCCCCTGTGTGAGATCTCTGATGTGTGTCAAGACTGGATTTCCATGTAAAACATTTCCCGCACACAGGACAGGAAGTGGCTTCTCCCCCATGTGCAGTCTCTGATGTACAGGAAAACAGGACTTCAAAGAATAAAATTTCCCACAATATGGCTTTTCATTATGTGAGACCTTTGAAGTTCTGATTTACATACAAAACATTTCCCGCACTTGGGACAGGAATGTGGCTTCTGTGTGGAATCTCTGATGTATGACCAGGGCTGATTTATAAAGAAAACATTTTCCGCACTCAGGACAGGACTGTGGCTTCTCACCAGTGTGTAATTTCTGATCATTTTAAGGATTGGGCTTCTCTGAAAAACATTTTTACCGCACTCATGACAGGAACTTGGCTTCCCGCCTGCTTGGGATCTCTGATGTATGACCAGTGCTGGTTTATAGAAAAAAAATTTCCCACACTCAGGCCAAGAATGTGGCATCTCCCCCATGTGAGATCTCTGATGATCGTAAAGATTGGGTTTCTCCTAAAAACATTTCCCGCACTCAGGACAGGACTGTGGCTTCTCGCCTGTGTGAGATCTCTGGTGTATGACTAGTGCTGGTTTATAAAGAAAACATTTCCTGCACTCAGTACAGGAACAGGATTTCTCACCCGTGTGAAATCTCTGATGATTATAAAGATTGGACTTCCCTGAAAAACATTTCCCACACTCAGAACAAGAATCTGCCTTCTGTATGGGATCTCTAGTGTAGGGCCAGTGCACATTTAAAAAGAAACATTTCCCTCACTCGGGAGAGGAACGTTGCTTCTGGCCCGTGTGCACTATTTTATGTTTGTAAAGACTGGACCTATTTAAAAAACATTTCCCGCACAGAGGACAGGAATATGGCTTCTCGCCCGTGTGGGAACTCTGATGTGAGACCAGCGAAGATTTATGAAGGAAACATTTCCCGCACTCAAGACAGGAATACGGCTTCTCTCCTGTATGCAATCTCTGATGCCTGCAAAGAGTCGACTTAAGTGAAAAACATTTCCCGCACTCAGGACAGGAGTATTTCTTCTCGCCCGTGTGTAATTGCTGATGTCTGCATAGACTGGACTTTTTTGAAAAACATTTGCCGCACTCTGGGCAGGAATATGGCTTCTCCCCCTTGTGAGACCTCTGATGGATAATCAGTGAAGATTTATGAAGGAAACATGCCTCACACTCTGCACAGGAATGTGGCTTCTCACCCGTGTGCAGTCCCTGATGTCTGTAAAGGCTGTACTCATTTGAAAAACATTTCCCACACTCAGTACAAGAAAAAGGCTTCTCACCCTTGTGAGACCTCTGATGTGTGACTAGTGCATTTCTTTGAGAAAAATGTTTCCCACACTGTGGACAGGAATGTGGCTTCTCCCCCGTGTGAGATCTACGATGTCTGGAAAGATTGGTCTTATCTGAAAAACATTTCCCGCACTCAGGACAGGAATACGGCTTCTCCCCAGTGTGAGATCTGTAATGTACATCCAGTGCTGGTTTATATAGAAAACATTTCCCGCACTCGGGACAGGAATACAGCTTTTTACCCATGTGCAGTCTCTGATGTCTGTAAAGACTGGACTTCTCTGAAAAACATTTCCTGCACTCAGGACAGGAATGCAGCTTCTCCACCGTGTGAGATCTCTTATGAGAATTAAGATCAGATTTAGATTGAAAACATTTCCCGCACTCAGTACAGGAGAAGCTCTTCCCTGTTGGAAGGCTGGCCCAGTCCCGCACAGACTGAGGTTCCTCAGGGTACAAGGCATACGATGGTCCATCTACACTGGGTGGTACTGGATGGACATTGAAGGGAGCCGGGTTTTCTCCTGGACTATACTGTGTGATGTCCTCATCTTCTACTTTCCAGTCTGGAGACAAAGAGAGACAATCCTCGGAGGTTTTCCTCATCTCCCGACCATGAACTAAAATACAAAGACAAAGAGGATTACTAGACAGGAGCTGATTGGTTCCCCCAAACCAGGACTCCGCCCACATCAGGCAGCTTGGTCTCTGAGGAGCTTACAATTCCACCCCCAAGGGAACTAGGAAATGGGTCAGTGACCAATCAGTGAGCAGTATGGGTGGAGGAATGGACTTTGTGTTCCTGACCCACCTGTGCTGATCTCTGTAGGAGTGTCCTCCTCTATAAATGTCCCCGTTATTCCATCCTCCTCCATAGACTGCTGATCATCCCTCACATACGCCTCTTCTTCTTCTGATTTCACCTCAAATTCTATATCGATTGGATCTCCACTCTACATCAAGAGAAGGAGAGAAAATATCATCTGTAAGATAGAAGATTTATTATTGTGACATCACATAGAAAATCCGCACATCGTCTCCATGAGTCCATGTTCTAGATTCTCCGTCCCACCAACCTTGTAATAGTGAGGGATGGTGAGATCTTCCTGTGTGAAATCCTGGGAATACAGAGGACGGGGACATCTCTCTGGTGGGTTCCCATGACTGGATCCATCTACCTGATGATGGTGAGGGATGGTGTGACCTTCCTGTGTGGAATCCTGGGAATACAGAGGACGGGGACATCTCTCTGATGGGTTCCCATGACTGGATCCATCTACCTGATGATGGTGAGGGATGGTGTGACCTTCCTGTGTGGAATCCCGGGAATACAGAGGACGGGGACATCTCTCTGGTGGGTTCCCATGACTGTATCCATCTGTAGGAAACACACACTGACTGAATCCATTGTTTCTATGTGTTTATCAGATGATGGGGGATCTAGGTGGAGCCTCCGTACTGCTCTCTCCTTTCCAATAAAGTCTCCTCTTACCCGGTGATGTGAGGGGTGGCTGATTGTCCATCATGATGTCCTTGTAGAGGTCCTTGTGTCCTTCTATATACTCCCACTCCTCCATGGAGAAATAGACAGCGACACCCTGACACCTTATAGGAACCTGACACACACAATGATACAGTCACCATCCAGACACATCCCTTGTCTGTTACTGGAGAATGTCCCAGAATTCCCGGCACCGCTCACCTCTCCTGTCAGAAGCTCCATCATCTTCTTGGTGACTTCTAGAATCTTCTGCATGTTGTGTCTCTCAGGGTTTAGGGAGTCACATGGAGGCACTGTGATGGTCATATGATCACCTGACTTCAGAAGAGGAAATCTCTGTATTGGGGAACCAATAGGAACATCATGTTAGACTCCCAGAATCCTCCTCACCTCTCCGGTCAGGTCTGTGTTTTATTAATAGAGATGAGAGTGATGTCATTTGACCTCCCAGAATCCTCCTCACCTCTCCGGTCAGGTCTGTGTTTTATTAACAGAGATGAGTGATGTCATGTGACCTCCCAGAATCCTCCTCACCTCTCCGGTCAGGTCTGTGTTTTATTAATAGAGATGAGAGTGATGTCATGTGACCTCCCAGAATCCTCCTCACCTCTCCGGTCAGCAGGTAGATGATCTCCAGGGTGAGGTTTAGAATCCTCTCAGTCATGTGACTCCGGTCCTCCTCCATCCTCATTGGTCTATACAGGTCTCCTTGTAGACGGATAACTTTGGGAAATGACAGTAAGAATGGTTTGGATGGTATAGGTCACACAAAATGATAGGATGTGAATGGGGGTGGAGGGGAATAGGAGGGTTGCTCTACATTTAATGACTGCTGCCCCCATTGGGAACACTTTTAGATTGGACTGTTTAATGTTTTGGAGGTCCCGGGACCCTTTTGGCCCGCTGGATCAGAAATCCCATTCTCTCTGTTGGCTTTGTTTTGTGTCTGGACTGGTTTTGCTCACTTTTCGATCTGCAGACAAGGAATGATAAATACGATCCTTCCTATGACCTGTTTGCTCGGAGGCAGTGCTGTGAGGACAATGTCGGCTCATCATGATGTCCAGGAAGGGGAAGTTGCTGACTTTTGGCCGGAGTTGCCGGATAATCGGGATAATTGGCAGAACTCAGTCTGGAAGACTCCAATCTCCAGCAGCCTTCTGACTGACAGGAGTGATGTCACTCTCTGCAGTAAGAGAAGGGGTTGGATTGGATGGCAGGCGGATGCTGCTGGTACAGCAGAGAGTTGTGGGGGAGGAGTTTGTACTTTTCCCTCCAATGGCAGCCCAGTGTGGGTAGAAGGAGGATATCCACCAGGCTACTAATTCACTGCCTTGTTATCTCTGTCCCCGACTACTGCACCTTCCTCTTGTTGGCTGACCTCTACGTACGCTATCAGTCTCATCCACCTTACCAACCGCTCAGTGTCCTCCACCTCTATCTGCCAATCCTTCCACTGGTCTCCATTCAGTGTACTCCACCCCTCTCTGCCAATCCCTCCACTGGCTTCCATTCAGTGTCCTCCATCCCTCTCTGCTAATCCCTCCACTGGCCTCCATTCAGTGTCCTCCACCCCTCTCTGCCAATCCCTCCACTGACCTCCATTCAGTGTCCTCCACCCATCTCTGCCAATCCCTCCTCAGACCTCCATTCAGTGTCCTCCACCCATCTCTCCACTGACCTCCATTCAGTGTCCTCCACCCATCTCTGTCAATCCCTCCACTGGCCTCCATTCAGTGTCCTCCACCCCACTCTGCCAATCCCTCCATTGGCTTCCATTCAGTGTCCTCCACCCCTCTCTGCCAATCTCTCCACTGGCCTCCATTCAGTGTCCTCCATCCCTCTTTGCCAATCCCTCCACTGGCTTCCATTCAGTGTCCTCCACCCCTCTCTGCCAATCCCTCCACTGGCCTCCATTCAGTGTCTTCCATCCCTCTCTGCCAATCCCTCCACTGGCTTCCATTCAGTGTCCCCCACCCCTCACTGCCAATCCCTCCACTGGCCTCCATTCAGTGTCCTCCACCCCTCACTGCCAATCCCTCCACTGGCCTCCATTCAGTGTCCTCCACCCCTCTCTGCCAATCCCTCCACTGGCCTCCATTCAGTGTCCTCCACCCCTCTCTGCCAATCCCTCCACTGGCTTCCATTCAGTGTCCTCCACCCCTCTCTGCCAATCCCTCCACTGGCTTCCATTCAGTGTCCTCCACCCCTCTCTGCCAATCCCTTCACTGGCTTCCATTCAGTGTCCTCCACCCCTCTCTGCCAATCCCTTCACTGGCTTCCATTCACTGTCCTTCAACCCTCTCTGCCAATTCCTCCACTGGTCTCCATTCAGTGTCCTCCACCCTTCTCTGCCAATCCCTCCACTGGCTCCCATTCACTGTCCTCCACCCCTCTCTGCTAATCCCTCCACTGACCTCCATTCAGTGTCCTCCATCCCACTCTACCAATCCCTCCACAGGCTTCCAATCACCCAAATGAATACAGTTCAAAACAGCAACATACAAAGTCACCCACAACTATGCCTCAAGCTACATAACCAACCTCATCTCAATTTATCACCCAAACTGTCCTCTCCTCCCAATACTTCTTATCTCTAGATCCCTCACCACCTCCTCCCGTGCTCACCTCTCCCGTCCTCTGGAACTCCCTTCCCTAAATCTTTCCGATTATCTCCTACTCTGTCCAGCTTTAGGTGATCCCTGAAGATTCATCTCTTCAGGGAAGTTTATTCCACCTCCACCTAACGACTGAACGTTTACTTTCTCCATCAATTCATCTTTCACATCTTCCTGCTGTACAGGCTGTATAAATCCTAGAGAACAATGACATCGACGTACCTTGAGGATCACATTTTAGGAAGAACATCTGAGACTGAAATGATAATTATATAAGAATCTGTTTTGGATCCTTCAGTACATTCAGAGTAAAATCCACCCTTAGATAAAAGTCACGTTCTCCACCCCCAATAAAAGTGGTATATTCCGCTAGTATAGACTGAGGAGGTTAGAAGGTGATTGGTGGGGAAGGTGAGATCTCCACAATGAGGAGAATGTTACGGCCCCAGAAGTGGGGAATGTTCTGCCCCTGAAGGGGTTAATCTGGGTTCCCACACTATATATGTGTGTATCATCATCTGCTGGAGATAAAAGACGTCACAGTGACTATGGAGAAAGAGGACGGACGTGACGATGGAGGAAGAGGACAGACGTGACGGTGGAGGAAGAGGACGGGCATGACGGTGGAGGAAGTGGACGGGCGTGACGGTGGAGGAAGAGGACGGGCGTGACGGTGGAGGAAGAGGATGGGCGTGACGGTGGAGGAAGAGGACGGACGTGACGATGGAGGAAAAGGATGGAGGAAGAGGAGGGACGTGAGGATGGAGGAAGAGGAGGGACGTGAGGATGGAGGAAGAGGACGGACGTGAGGATGGAGGAAGAGGACGGACGTGAGGATGGAGGAAGAGGACGGACGTGAGGATGGAGGAAGAGGACGGACGTGAGGATGGAGGAAGAGGACGGACGTGAAGATGGAGGAAGAGGACGGACGTGAAGATGGAGGAAGAGGACGGACGCGACGGCGGAGGAAGAGGAAGGATGCGACGGTGGAGGAAGAGGAAGGACGCGACGGTGGATGAAGAGGAAGGACGTGAAGATGGAGGAAGAGGACGGACGCGACGGTGGAGGAAGAGGACGGACGCGACGGTGGAGGAAGAGGACGGACGCGACGGTGGAGGAAGAGGACGGACGCGACGGTGGAGGAAGAGGACGGACGCGAAGGTGGAAGAAGAGGACGGACGCGACGGTGGAGGAAGAGGACGGACGCGAAGGTGGAGGAAGAGGACGGACGCGAAGGTGGAGGAAGAGGACGGACGCGAAGGTGGAAGAAGAGGACGGACGCGACGGTGGAGGAAGAGGACGGACATGACGGGGGGTTGCTGGGTGTAAATATAAAATCAAATCTTATTACCTCCTCTGCTGCCACTTCCAGCAATGTCTCCTCTCTACTTCCTCCCAACTCCCCTATTACCTGGAACTATTTATACTCGACATCACTTCCTGTCTGTACCTGACATCACTTCCTGTCTTCCATAGAGACAGAAAGTCTCTACAGTAGACAGGAAGTGATGTCAGATATAAATAGAACATTCCAGGTGAGAAGTGAGTTGGGAGGAAGCAGATGCGAGACATTTTTGGAACTGGCAGAAGAAGAGGTAGTAAGATTTTATCTTATTATATACCCCTCCCTTCCTGGGACCCAACAATAAGAGGGATTTCCCTCATTTACGTAGGAGAAGCCACGAAAACCATTGCGTTTCGTCCCTCTCGCCCATTTTTGGGATCTATGATGGAATGAGACGTGTGATTACCTTCGGTTCGCTATGCACTGATTCGGTTGGAGGGCTTTCTGGTTGCTTTTGTTCCCTCTCAACATAACATGTAACGACATCCACGTTGGTTAGATTGTTTATTGTTTTATTTTTTGAAGATAGAGGCTTGCTAGAAGCCTGCGATGAGTCAGCCTGGGAGTGAGGTCACCTCAGGACAGGCTGGGAGGCTCCAACAGATCAGGGATTCTGGAACCCTTTCACCTTCCTAGAGAGTTGAGAACTTCCTGGAACAAGGGAGGAGGCCCAGATCTGCATGTTTGAGGGATCCTGGAAAATCCCTGAGGAAGGAGGCTCGGCATGGTGACCAAGGCAACCCTCAAATATCAGAGAGTGAGAGGAGCAGAAGGAGAGTGTCGGGTGGAAGATGGAGTGCAGGCTGGAGTGTGGAGCCTGGAACTCCTCTTAGGCAGCAGCCAACTGCCACTGGGGGAACAGATACAGGTCACCAAAGATCCAACAGTACAGCTCTGGACCCCTTGAGAATGTCCATTTGGACGAAAATAGGCGGAGGGCAGAATCTAGGCTCAGTGTTGACGTCATGCCGCTGTACGTTTCCGAGTTGTCAAAGGCTCTATTTTTTTTTGTCTGTTGTCACATTGTGTTACTGGATGACTGGCTCTTTTCTACATTAAATCTTTATTTAAACTACTACACTATCACTGGCTTTCTGCTAGACTGTTTGTTGTTTTATTTTTTGAAGATAGAGGCTTTCTAGAAGCTTGAGATGAGTCAGCCTGAGAGTGAGGTCACTTCAGTAAAGGCTGGGAGGCTCTAACAGATCAGGGATTCTGGAGCCCTCACACCTTTCTAGAGAGTTGAGAACTTTCTGGAGCAGGGGAGGAACCCCAGATCTGCATGTTTGAGGGACCCTGGAAAATCCCCGGGGAAGGAGGCTTGGCATGGTGACCAAGGCAACCCTCAAATATCAGAGAGTGAGAGGAGCAGAAGGAGAGTGTTCGGTGGAAGATGGAGTGCAGGCTGGAGTGTGTAGCCTGAGACTCCTCTTAGGCAGCAGCCAACTGCCACTGGGGGAACGGATACAGCTCACCGAAGATCCAACAGTACAGCCCTGGACCCCTTGAGAATGTCCATTTGGATGAAACTAGGCGGAGGGCAGAATCTAAGTGTTGACGTCACGCTGCTGTACAATTCCAAGTTGTCAAAGGCTCTTTCTTTTTTTTGTCTGCTGTCACATTGTTTTTCCTGGATGACTGGCTCTTTTTTACATTAAATCTTTATTTAAACTACGACACTATCACTGGCATTCTGCTAGACTGTTTGTTGTTTTATTTTTTGAAGATAGAGGCTTGCTAGAAGCCTAGGATGAGTCAGCCTGGGAGTGAGGTCACCTCAGGACAGGCTGGGAGGCTCTAACAGATCAGGGATTCTGGAGCCTTCACACCTTTCTAGAGAGTTGAGAACTTCCTGGGGCCAATTTTGCCAGACATCAGAGACTGCGCATTGGCGAGAAAACACATGCCTGCCCTGAGTGCGGGAAATGTTTTATACAGAAATCAATCTTTGCTATACATTACAGATCTCACAAGGGGGTGAAGCCATACTCCTGCCCTGACTTCGGGAATTTTTTTTCACAGAAGTCCAGTCTTTCTGTTCATCAAACATTGCACACAGGCATGAAGACATAGATCTGCCCTGAGTGCAGGAAATGTTATCTATGGAAATCAGACCTTGTTATACATCAAAGATCTCACACAGTGGAGAATCCGTATACTTGTCCTGAGTGCGGAAAATGTTTTACACAGAAGTCTTGTTTAACCAAGCATCGGAGAACCCACACCACCCTCGAAGTGTATTCGTGTCCTGAGTGTGGGAAATGTCTTCTATATGGATGATATGTTGCAGGACCACTCTCAGGGTTCCATCACCAGACACTTGGGTGGAGGGATCTCCCACTTAGGGTTGCCACCTCCACGTCCGTCCTCTTCCACGTCCGTCCTCTTCCTTCTAACCCTAAAAAGGGAGATCCCTTCACCCAAGTGTCTGGTGATGGAACCCTGAGAGTGTTCCAGCCGTCATCTCCTCACTGCTACTCTGCACAGTGTCCTGGATCCTGAGGAATGTGGACATGGCGGGACAGTAGACTAAATCCCGGGACTGTCCTACAGGATCCGGGACACTTGGCAACAATGACAAGGCCGGGGTCACATTAAGAGATGGTTCTCAGTTCTGTAGTTCTTCTCAGATCCACAAGGTGGGGATCTCACTTCTACGCAGACAGGAAGTCTCTATGGAAGGCAGGAAGTGATGTTAAGTATAAATAGTTCCGGGTGAGAGGCGAGTGAGGAGGAAGTAGGAGACATTGCTGGAAGTGGCAGCAGAGGAGGTAATAAGCTCTGATTTTCTATGTACACCCAGTAACTCCCCATCATGTCTGTCCTCTTCCTCCATAGTCATGTCCGTCCTCTTCCTCCACCGTTGTGTCCGCTCTCTTCCTCCATCGTCACGTCCGTCCTCTTCCTCCATCGTCACGTCCGTCCTCTTCCTCCATAATCACGCCTGTCCTCTTCCTCCATAGTCACGCCCGTCCTCTTCCTCCTCCGTCTCGCCCGTCCTCTTCCTCCTCCGTCTCGTCCGTCCTCTTCCTCCTCCGTCTCGTCCGTCCTCTTCCTCCACCGTCACGTCCGTCCTCTTCCTCCACCGTCACGTCTGTCCTCTTCCTCCACCGTCACGTCTGTCCTCTTCCTCCACAGTCACATCTGTCCTCTTCCTCCACAGTCACGCCGGTCCTCTTCCTCCATGGTCACGCCCGTCCTCTTCCTCCATGGTCACGTCCGTCGTCTTCCTCCATGGTCACTGTGACGTCTTTTATCTCCAGCAGATGATGATACACACATATATAGTGAGGGAACCCAGATTAACCCCTTCAGGGGCAGAACATTCCCCCACTTCCGGGGCCAAAATCATTTGGAGACAGATATTTTAAATAACATGCCTGGGGGAAGAGGGGGTTGTCCTAGTCATGTGCTTAAATTGCTAGCAAATGACATGAGCAATGAGAAATTTCTGCTTTTCAGATAAGTTCCCACTGACACCATTGATCTTTTTAGCTATCTGCAACGTGGTAATTCTTCCCAATGACCACGAGAGTAAGGAGCATTCTTCCAACTGACCAGCACACTAATGTATCGTGAGTTGTGGATGTAGGAATTTTTAGGAGGGGTTCCCTGGGACCAGAAAGTTATTTCAAGGGTTCCTATGCATTGAAAAGGTTGAAAAAAGGTAGTTATAGACCCTTAATGGAAGGCATCAGGATGGTGACTGTATCATTGTGTGTGTCAGGTTCCTATATGGTGTCAGGGTGTCACTGTCTATTTCTCCATGGAGGAGTGGGAGTATTTAGAAGGACACAAGGACCTGTACAAAGACGTCATGATGGACAATCAGCCGCCCCTCACATCACCGGGTAAGAGGAGACTTTAATGGAAAGGAGAGAGCAGTACGGAGGCTCCACCTAGATCCTCCATCATCTGATAATCACATAGAAACAATGGATTCAGTCAGTGTGTGTGTTTCCTACAGATGGATCCAGTTATGGGAACCCACCAAAGAGATGTCCCCGTACTCGGTATTCCCAGGATTCCACACAGGAAGGTCACACCATCACTCACCATCATCAGGTAGGTGGATCCAGTCATGGGAACCCACCAGAGAGATGTCCCCGACCTCTGTATTCCCTGGATTCCACACAGGAAGGTCACACCATCCCTCACCATCAACAGGTAGGTGGATCCAGTTATGGGAACCCACCAGAGAGATGTCCCCATCCTCGGTATTCCCGGGATTCCACACAGGAAGGTCACACCATCACTCACCATCATCAGGTAGGTGGATCCAGTAATGGGAACCCACCAGAGAGATGTCCCCGACCTCTGTATTCCCGGGATTTCACACAGGAAGGTCACACCATCGCTCACCATCATCAGGTAGATGACGACTAGACTACTAGATATGTTTGAGCCACCTAACAGAAACCCACCAGAGAGATGTCCCCGTCCTCTGTATTCCTGGGATTCCACATAGGAACGTCACACCATCCCTCACTATCAGGTAGGTGGATCCAGTCATGGGAACCCACCGGAGAGATGTCCCCGTCCTCTGTATTCCCGAGATTCCACACAGGAAGGTCACACCATCTAACACCTTCATCAGGTAGATGACTACTAGACTAATATTAATTGAACTAGTGTCCTTTTTGCAAACTTACTATGTAGTACAATTATTAATAGTGTGGTAGAAGAATCCTGCATTCTCCACCATCTGTTGTAGAGGAATGCAGACCGCTGTCTTGTGCAGTAAAAATATCATCCACATTTATTATATTACAAAAGGTTATTACATTCATTAGTCCAGCTGAGTCCAACATTCTCACACACAGCAAACAGTAGTGAGAGCCACCTATCACAACACTATACGGCCCCCGAAAACTTGGCACTAGGGTAGAGACTTGGGTAATTAAATCTCCTCCTGTGGCACCCAGTGTCCATCCCGACCTCCAGAGCCCAACCATCTTTGGTAGATAAAGTGATATAGAATTGCCCGCATTCTCCACTAGTTGCTGTAGAAGAATCCAGGCCACTGTTTTGTACAGTGAAAATATAATTCAGGTTTATTAGTTTATCATTTATGCAAGGAAGCTGATTAACATATGACATACTCCTCATTACCCACAGGGATGAAAAATACATTTGAAATCTATTTGAAAATGGGTGGTGGATGGGTGTTCCAGCATGACAATGACCCAAAACACACGGCCAAGGCAACAAAGGAGTGGCTCAAGAAGAAGCACATTAAGGTCCTGGAGTGGCCTAGCCAGTCTCCAGTCCTTAATCCGATTGAAAATCTGTGGAGGGAGCTGAAAGTTGGAGTTGCCAAACGTCGGCCACCAAACCTTAATGACTTGGAGAGGATCTGCCAAGAGGAGTGGGCCAAAATCCCTCCTGAGATGTGTGCAAACCTGGTGGCCAACTCCAGGAAACGTCTGACCTCTGTGATTGTATCTTTCATACAGGTAACAAGCTGAGATTAGAAGCAGTCTCTTAAAGGGAGTGCTGCTAATCTCTTTTTGTTACCTGTATAAAAGACACCTGTCCATAGGAGCAATCAAACAATCAGATTCCAAACTCTCCACCATGGCAAAGACCAAAGAGCTGTCCAAGGATGTCGGACAAGATTGTAGACCTACACAAGGCTGGACTGGGCTACCAAACTATCGCCAAGCAGCTTGGTGAGAAGGTGACAACAGTTGGTGCAATCATTTACAAATGGAAAAAACGCAAAACAACTGTCAGTCTCCCTAGGTCTGGTGCACCATGCAAGATCTCACCTCATGGAGTGTCAATGATCATGAGAACAGTGAGGAATCATCCCAGAACTACACGTGAGGATCTTGTCAATGATCTCCAGGCAGCTGGGACCACAGTCACCAAGAAAACAATTGGTAACACACTACACCGACAAGGACTGAAATCCTGCAGTGCCCGCAAGGTCCCTCTGCTCAAGAAAGCACATGTCCAGGCCCGTCTGAAGTTTGCCACTGAACATCTGAATGATGCAGAGGAGGACTGGTAGAAAGTGTTGTGGTCAGATGAGACCAAAATCCAGCTCTTAGGCATCAACTCAACTCGCCGTGTTTGGAGGAGGAGGAATGCTGCCTATGACCCCAAGAACACCATCCCAACTGTCAAACGTGGTGGAAACATTCTGCTTTGGGGGTGTTTTTCTGCTAAGGGGACAAGACAACTGCACCGCATCAAAGGGACGATGGACGGGGCAATGTACCATCAAATCTTTGGTGAGAACCTTCTTCCCTCAGCCAGGGCATTGAAAATGGGTCGTGGATGGGTGTTCCAGCATGACAATGACCCAAAACACACGGTCAAGGCAACAAAGGAGTGGCTCAAGAAGAAGCACATTAAGGTCCTGGAGTGGCCTAGCCAGTCTCCAGACCTTAATCCAATTGAAAATCTGTGGAGGGAGCTGAAAGTTGGAGTTGCCAAACGTCAGCCACCAAACCTTAATGACTTGGAGAGGATCTGCCAAGAGGAGTGGGCCAAAATCCCTCCTGAAATGTGTGCAAACCTGGGGGCCAACTCCAGGAAACATCTGACCTCTGTGATTGCCAACAAGGGATTTGCCACCAAGTACTAAGTCATGTTTTGTGAAGGGGATCAAATCCTTATTTCCCTCATGAACATGCAGATCAGTCATCATTTGTTAGACATGCATTTCTGCTGAATTTGTTGTTGCTATTCTGTATCTCAGTGTTACAATACACCGAACATTTGATTTTTAGACTGATTATTTCTTTGTGAGTGGGCGAACATTCAACATCAGCAGGGGATCAAATTTTCTTCACTGTTTTATATATATATTGAATACAACCAAAATTGTAGCATTTCAAATATGTCAATATATTTGGGAAGACAATTTTTAAAATATATTTAAAATATATTTTTCTTCCATGTGGGTAATACCTACAAAACCCACTTAGATAACCCTCTTTCCCTCCAAAACTGTGCAAATTTCAAGAAGATGGTCTTCTTATTTAGCCATAATATGCATTTTTAGACCAAGATAACCTGGAATATCCAGGAGTCTCTCTTGTTTCCTCATAACAAAGTATACCTTTCACATGTTCATACATTCTGGATTATTAACTTTCAACAAGGTTGGAGAACACGACCATAACCCAGACCACAACCCAGGCCACAACCCAGACCATAACCCAGGCCACAACACAGACCATAACCCAGGCCACAACACAGACCACAACACAGACCACAACCCAGACCATAACCCAGGCCACAACCCAGACCATAACCACTAAGCCTGCAGGTTGGCTGAATCCATCTTCAGTAGTTGTGTGTTATATGTAGACACGGCTGATACATTGAACGTCTTTTTATATATTCAGAGTGGAAACCTCGGGGACAGTATTATTGTAGTAAAAGAAGAGTTCAAAGAGGAGGATGAGGAGCATGGAGTGATGGAGGAACTTTCAGAAAGACACAAGGATACTATGATAGAGCCTCCTAGTAAAAGAAAACCACCAGAGAGATGTCCCCGTCCTCTGTATTCCCAGGATTCCACACAGGAAGGTCACACCATCGCTCACCATCATCAGGTAGGTGAGGAACAATCACTGATAGTATCAGGATCTGTACATTATCTGCATTGTTACCATTGATGTCATTTTATTATATATTCAGAGTGGAAACCTGAGAGATTCTACAATTGAGGTTAAAGAAGAGATAAAAGAGGAGGAGGATGAGGATGGGGTGATGAAGGAGTCAGAGATTCCAGAAGGACGCAAAGATCTGTACCAGGACACCATGGTGGAGTCATCCAGCTACAGGAACCCACCAGAGAGATGTCCCTGTCCTCTGTATTCCTGGGATTCCACACAGGAAGGTCACACCATCCCTCACCATCATCAGGTCGGTGGAGTTGAGGGTCGGGAACATAAAGTGATGGAACCCTCTGACATGTGGAGACGATGTGTGGACTCTACAAGATGAGATGTTCTATGTGATCTCTCATCATAAATCCTTCTATGTTACAGATGTTATTTTCTGCCATTCTGTTGGTTTAGGGTGAAGATCTGATGAACATGAAAGTTGAGGGTGAAGTAGAAGAGACGTATGTGAGGGATGATCAGCAATATACGAAGGAGGCTGGAATGAGGAGGACATTCATAGAGGAGGACACTCCTACAGAGATCAGCACAGGTGACCAGAATATATTCCTCTCTTATCTCTGCTCTGTTACCGCCCCCCCCCAGCCCCCATTGGTTCCTGCTCCACTGACAAGGCGGTGTAAATGTAGAAGTGATCTGGGAGGAGGAGCAAAGGCCCTTTGACTGAAGAGGGGAGGAGTCCCAGCTGATTGGGACATCCACAGAGAACATCTGCTCCCTCCTATCTCCCTGATCCAGATGGAATCTTGATGGAAGTGAACTAACCCTCTCCTATCTATTGATGATGTTTTTCTATTTTTCCAGGACCCGCCATGGAGAAACCCTCAAAGGATCGTCTTACTTTACCTCCAGGTTGTAAAATGGAAGATGAGGACTTTAAACAAGAATGTACAGAAGAAGAAATAATGGCCTCCTGCAGTCCCTCTGACTCTGAGGGACCTCATACTATGGATGATGGTGCTGAAATTCAGGGGGAGATTATATTTTACTGTGTTGAGTGCGGGGAAAGTTTCAGCTCTGAATTAAGTCTTTCTGTACATCAGAGATCTCACACGGGTGAGAAGCTTCATTCCTGTTCTGAGTGCGGGAAATGTTTCCTTCACAAATCAGAACTGGTCAGACATCAGAGAACTCACACCGGCGAGAGGCCGTATTCCTGTCCTGAGTGCGGGAAATGTTTTTCCCAGAAGGCCCATCTTTCCAGACATCAGGGATTACACACAGGGGAGAAGCCATTTTCTTGCCCTGAGTGTGGGAAATGTTTTATTCGTAAATCCAAACTGGACATACATTACAGATCACACACGGGGGAGAGGCCGTATTCCTGCCCTAAGTGCGAGAGATGTTTTTCAGATAAGGACAAGCTTTCCAGACATCAGAGACTGCACACTGGCGAGAAATTATATTCCTGTCCTGAGTGCGGGAAATGTTATACACAGAAATCAGACCTTGTTATGCATCAAAGGTCTCACACAGGAGAGAGCCCATATTCCTGCCCTGAGTGTGGGAAACTCTTTTCACAGAAGTCCAATCTTTCTGTACACCAGAGACTGCACACAGGTGAAAAACCATTTTCCTGTCTCGACTGCGGGAAATGTTTTCCTCGTAAATCAGATCTTGTTATACATCAAAGATCTCACACGGGGGAGAAGCCTTTTTCCTGCCTTGAGTGCGGGAAATGTTTTTCACAGAAGTCCCTTCTTTCCAGACATCAGAGAGTGCACACGGGCGAGAAGCAGTATGTCTGCCCTGAGTGTGGGAAAAGTTTTACGCAGAATTCAGAACTCATTACACATCAAAGAGCTCACACGGGGGAGAAGCCATTTTACTGCCCTGAGTGCGGAAAATCTTTTTCACAGAAGACGAATCTTTCCAAACATCAGAGATTGCACACAGGCGAGAAGCCGTATTCCTGCTCTGAGTGTGGGAGATGCTTTTCACAGAAATCAGAACTTGTTAAACATCAGAGATCTCACACAGGGGAGAAGCCGTATTCCTGCAATGAGTGCGGGAAATGTTTTACACGTAAGGCAAATCTTAAGGAACATCAGATGTGCCACACGCAGGAAAGGCTGTTTTCCTGCTCTGAGTGTGGGAAATGTTATCCACGGAAATCAGAGCTTGTCAAACATCAAAGATCTCACAGAGAGGAGAAGCCATAGTCCTGCCCTGAGTGCGGGAAATGTTTTACACAAAAGTCTTGTGTTACCAAACATCAGAGAACCCACGCAACCCTTGAGGTGTATTAGTGTCCTGAGTGCAGGAAATGTCTTCTATATGGGTGATATGTTGCCGTACATCAGAGATCCCACACAACCCTTGAGGTGTATTAGTGTCCTGAGTGCGGGAAGTGTCTTCCATATGGATCATATGTTGCCGTACATCAGAGATCTCACACTGGGAAGAAGCACACCTTGATATACACCTCAGAAAACGTGGCTGAGCGCTCCTCTGATCTTTATCATGGAAGAAACACTTTATAAGGAGATCAGAGATCACTAAAGACTTGAAAGTTGTGTCTGGCTTCCTCTGCTAGGAGAGAGAAGGAGGGGGGGGGGTCACTGCTGGTTGGGTCCCTCTAGCAGTGTTGTCTGATCTCCCCTGACCTTCAGCAGAAGCTTCCATGGAGGACATCATGGTGAGAGAGAAGGAGGGGGGTCTCTGCTGGTTGGGTCCCTCTAGCAGTGTAGTCTGATCTCCCCTGACCTTCAGCAGAAGCTTCCATGGGGGACATCATGGTGAGAAAGAAGGAGGGGGGGGGTCACTGGTGGTTGGGTCCCTCTAGCAGTGTAGTCTGATCTCCCCTGACCTTCAGCAGAAGCTTCCATGGATGACATCATGGTGAGAGAGGAGCTAGATATTGCTTGTGGATGAAGAGAAGAGATCAGACTGAAAACAGAAATGGTGGACTTTAGAGGTCTCCGCATTCAACAAAATGTTACAATAACACTTCTATTTCAAAATAAATTGTTACAAATAATGAAAATGTGTACTTTTTTTTCTTAATAGTAAGTCTATTAAAGTCTGATACATCAATACATGTTGTATCAATTGCACAAATACACTATATTCCCCCAAGTATTCTCCCCGCCCCCCTGTATACACACTATATTGCCCGCAGTATTGGTCGGCCTGTAGCTGGCCAGCTAAGACCAGTCCTAGGTTCACATATATGTGTATACCAAACCTGCCAATAACATCAGTATAATATATATGTGCATATGTTAAAGCCAAAAGCAAAATCGTTGCTGTGATTTATGTCTTTGATTGTTATATGACATTTATATATTCATTGTGTTAGCAGAAGCAGAAAAAGGAAAATATGCCTTTAAGAGTTAGTAAAGAACTGAGCCAATCACAGACAGCCTCACACTGTACAGAGCCTTAACCAATCCCAGCCAGTTTCACATTTATGCCTGTGTAAAACTCCCTGCTAGGATTTTCTAGAGACACATGCTCACCAGACAGAAGAGGAAACAGACAGTTCCAATCAGAAGAGCTTTATGGAGGCAGAGCAGGCCAAATAGGTATTTAATGCACTTGTGTGTTCCTCTATTGTTTGGCAGTGCAGGTGGATCTGTGTGTTGAAACTGTTGTGTGTGTTTTACTTGTAGTTCCACCGAACGAATTTACGAACTTACGAACTTATCGAATCGAACTTACAAATTTACCGAATCTAACAAATTTATCAAGCTATCAAATCAAACCACTGTAATATAAAGAAATAAGCTACTGTATGATAAATGAAACAAGCCATTGTAAGCAGTTATATGAAGAAGATTGAAGTTATTAAAGAAGTTAACTAAAGTATTCGGTGTGCTCTTTAAACCTACTGCATCCATAGAGCGGCATTGGAGGAATTACAGAGTAAAGTCAGTCTAAATAAACAAAGAAACAGCAATTGCATAATTTTTCTAATGCCACAGCGCACAAGGCACCAAAGGGTGCTGCGCCTGCCACAGTGGAACTATTACCCTCAGAGGTCAAGCAACAGCGCTCCTCAACTTGCACAGTAAAGAGTACACTAGAGAAATAGAGCGCCAGCATATACCGCCACGCAGAGGCACCTCAGCGGAACAGTACAGGCCACAGCACGTGCGCATTAGTAAGACTGCAGCCGACTCTCAAAGTGGCATAACGGTAAAGGCAAGACAGTCAGAGAAAGAGCGCCAAACCTCCTGCACCCCTAGAGAGAGAAAGAGATGCATGGGGGGAGGGCCAGAGTCCAGAGCTAGAGTGCCTGCACCGCTATCCATCAAGAGACCACGTGTTGCATCCAGAGAGTTCACGCAGAGCATCGCAAGTCACCGCAGAGCATTGCAAAGTCACCGCAGAGCATTGCAAGTCACCGCATCAAGAAAAGAAAAGTCTCCTTTAAGACTGACGTTTGTTTCTGCAACCTTCAGATCACGGTATCCTGCATTTCAATTAAGGTCAGAGCTTTCCTTTATTACTCACTTATGCACATAGGTTTCTGCAAGAGACATTTTTGTGCTCAAGAGAATACAGACTTTTAAAAAAAAAAAAGACAGTTATAGTATATGACTCTGAAGTATTTAAAGTGAAAGTAATTTATTGCCTATGTATTTTGGTGCTATTACATGTAAAGTGAAAGTCATTTATTCTTGCATTTGTTAGTATTGCATTTAAAGTGACAGGTCCTTATTATTCACATTAATTGTTATAGCATTCAGAAATGGCTGAGCCTAGCATTGCCACCCCACTGTTAGCAGATGCAATGATAGATATGATAGAAGGTGAAGAGCAAGAGAACCTGTCTGAATCTGAAAGGTGCAATGTAACGGTAGTCTCGCCCCAAACAAATATGGCTGAAACAGGTGAACTAAGACGTTCATCACGGGACAGAAAGCCGACCCAAAAGGTGCTAGAAAATTTGGAGCAAGAGGCAGCACTGAAAGAAAAAAAGTTTGCCCGAATGTATGAGAGGTGGAAAGTATACACCATAGACATTCGCAGAAAGCTAAAACAAGAAAGCATAAAGGAGAATTTGAGTGAAATAATAGAGACGGTAGAAGATTCTGAGTCAGAGCTTATGACAGCATATGTCAACTTGCGGTCGTCCTTGATACCCTCCCAGGATATTGTAAGGAACATGGATACATGTACCGCAGTCACTAGGGATTTAGTGAAGCTTATGAGAGAACTATCATCTGCAGCAAATTATGATGAAGTCAAGGCCCGAAAGGGAATGAATGAGCTCTTCATGAAAGACTATGCTAGGTCCTTAGGAGGAACCACAATCTCAAGTATGACTTCCATCACTAGCAGAAGTGCCAGCCACATAACAGAGTCCTCAAGTACATCAGCCAAAAGAAAGGAATTAGCTGAACAACTCGCTGCCAAAAGAGCAGAAGTTGAGATGGAATCTGCCATTGAGGCTCAGCGTCTACAGATAGCCGAAATAGAGGCTCAGCGCCATAAAATGGAAGCCGAACTGGAAGCTCAGCGCCATAAAATGGAAAGTCTGGAAAGGCAGAAGGAAGTTAAGATTATAGAAGCCAGACTCAGAGTGCACGAAGAGGATACGAATCAGGGTAGTCATAGATCCAAATCAGTGCTAAGTGGAGAAGCTGACTCCTACGTTCTTCCTTACACCCAGGAAAATGGAAGGAAATCTCCAGCATGTAGTGAAGAAATAAGTCATAGTCCTTTCATCCCTGCTCAGAGAGAAAAGAAGAGAGACTCTCCTGATTCAGAACAAAGTGGAAAAAGAGAACCAGATAATTCAACTCCCATATGTCATGGCAGTGGTCACGAGGATGTTACAACTGTTGACCCGGCGAAACCTCAGAGAATATTTCTCACTAGACTTCCTGTTCCAGAACCTACTATATTCTCTGGAGACGTACTGAAGTTTATAGAATGGAAGGCAAGTTTTGAAATGATCATTGAACATAATTGCTCCCGTCCAGTGGACAAGTTATTCTACCTCCAGCGGTATACTGGCGGAGAAGCAAAAAAGGTTCTTGAAGGTAACTTCTATAGGAAAGATGAAGAAGCCTACAAGCAAGCTTGGGAAAAATTAAATGCAAGATATGGTCATCCCTTCTTAGTACAAAGAGCTTTTAGAGAGAAGTTGATAAACTGGCCTAAAATAGGTCCTAAAGAACACTTCAAGCTCCAAGAGTATGGCGACTTCCTGCAAGCATGCAGCAATGCTATCCCACATGTTCAAGGACTAGAAGTATTGAACGACTATCTAGAAAACCACAGGATGCTAGCCAAGCTACCAGAACAAGTGGCTTCTGGATGGAATCGTTATGTGACTGAACAGTTAGATCACGGCAAAAACTTCCCAAGTTTTAAAGAGTTCTCTGAATTTGTCAATGAGGAAGCACGAATAGCGTGTAATCCAGTAACAGCATCTTATGTCTTAAAACCCTTAGAAGAAAGGCCTACAAGAGAGATAAGACGCTCAAGAGCAACTAGCTTTGCAACCAACACAGCTACTAAAGGTCCAGATGCCCATGAGAGCAAGTTCAATGTCATTACTGGAATCAGTAAAGAGTCAGAACCGACAAGTCTTCAGACTACCTTCAAGTGTATGTTCTGTGAAGAGAATCACTCCATACATAAGTGCCAAATATTGAAGGAAAGGTCTCCAGACGAAAAGAAGAAGTTTGTGTTTGATAATCAGCTGTGTTTTGGATGTTTAAGAAAAGGCCATATTACTAAAGAATGCAAGAAAAAGGCCACTTGCAGTATTTGTAAAGGACGTCATCCTACACCACTACATGAAGAACGTCCAAAGAAAGAGAAATCCTTAATGCCCAAGGACACTGAGGAAGAAAATAAAGCAACAGTATTCTCTTGCAGAGTGAGAGAAAGAGAAATCAATGGCACGTCAATGGTTGTACCAGTGTGTATTTCAAATCCTAAAAGGAAGAACAAGAAGGTATACGCCTATGCGCTACCGGATGCCCAGAGTGACGTCACCTTCATTGATCAAGAAATCTGCAAGAAATTACAAGTGGCCACAGAACCAGTGAAACTCAAACTCACTACAATGACAGGAAGAGACACATTGGTGAACAGTCAAAGAGTCAAAGGACTGAGAGTTAGAGGACTCCACTCAAACTGCATATTAGATATACCTCCAGCTTATACAAAAGACGACATACCTCTGGATCGAGATCGCATACCTACCTGTGAAACAGCCAACAAATGGGAACACCTATCTGTCATATCTCATGAAATGTCCCCGCTGAAGGAATTTGGTGTTGGACTGTTGATAGGCTACGACTGTCCCGAGGCGTTGGTGCCACGAAAGATAATCGCAGGAGGAAAGGGTGAACCCTACGCAGTCCAAACTGATCTAGGATGGGGTGTTGGAGGAAAACGACAGATTGCAGATTCAGGACAGGTGACAGGATTGTGTCATACAGTTGCAAGAAAAAGTATGTGAACCCCTTGGGATTACATGGAGTTTTGCATGAATTGGGCATAAAATGTGCTCTGAACGTCATCTAAGTCACAACAATAGAAGAACACAGTCTGCTGAACATAATACTACACAAACATTAGATGTTGCCATGGTTTAATTGCACATAACATGAAACATTCACAGTGCAGGGAGGAAAAAGTATGTGAACCTTTGGACTTAATAACTGGTTGACCCTCCTTTGGCAGCAATAACCTCAACCAAACGTTTCCTGTAGTTGCAGATCAGACCTGCACATTGATCTGGAGTAATTTTGGACCACTCCTCTTCACAAAACTGTTTCAGTGTAGCAATATTCTTGGGATGTCTGGTGTGAATCGCTCTCTTAAGGTCATGCCACAGCATTTCAATCGGGTTGAGGTCAGGACTCTGACTGGGCCACTCCAGAAGGCGTATTCTGTGCTGTTGCAGCCATTGTTTTGTTGAATTACTTGTATGCTTTGGGTCATTGTCCTGTTGCATCACCCATCCTTTGCGGAGCTTCAGTTGGCGGACAGATGGTCGTACGTTTTCCTGCAAAATGTCTTGATAAACTCTGGAATTCATTTTCCCATCAATGACAACAATCCATTCAGGCCCTGAGGCAGCAAAGCAGCCCCAAACCATGATGCTCCCTCCGCCATGTTTTACAGTGGGGATGAGGTTTTGATGTTGGTGTGCTGTGCCTTTTTTCTCCACACATAGTGTTGTGTGTTCTTCCCAAACAACTCAATCTTGGTTTCATCTGTCCACAGTATATTTTGCCAGTAGTGCTGTGGAACATCCAGGTGCTCTTTTGCAAACTTCAAACGTGCTGCAATATTCTTTTTGGACAGCAATGGCTTCCTCCGTGGTGTCCTCCCATGTACTCCATTCTTGTTTAATGTTTTCCTTATTGTAGATGTGTCAACAAAAATGTTAGCATGTGCCAGAGATTTCTGTAGGTCTTTAGCTGACACTCTGGGATTCTTCTTTACCTCATGCAGCATTCTGCGCTGTGCTCTTGCAGTCATTTTTACAAGACGACCACGCCTAGGGAGAGTAGCAACAGTGCTAAACTTTCTCCATTTGTAGACAGTCTGTCTTACCGTGGACACATGAACATCACGGCTTTTGGAAATACTTTTGTAACCCTTTCCAGCTTCATGCAAGTCAACAATTCTTGATTGTAGGTCTTCTGAGAGCTCTTTTCTGCGAGGCATGGTTCACATCAGACAGTGCTTCTTGAAACCAGTAAACCCAAAACAGGTGTGTGTTTTTTAAGGGCAGGACAGCTGTCAGCAACACATCCAATATCATCACACTGATTGGAGTCAAGGTTGGTTCACTCCTGGCTCCAATTAGCTCTGGGAGAAGTCATTAAGCTAGGGCCTCACATACTTTTTCCTCCCTGCACTGTGAATGTTTACATGTTATGTGCAATAAAACCATGGCAACATCTAATGTTTGTGTAGTATTATGTTCAGCAGACTGTGTTCTTCTATTGTTGTGACTTAGATGACGTTCAGAGCACATTTTATGCCCAATTCATGCAAAACTCCACGTAATCCCAAGGGGTTCACATACTTTTTCTTGCAACTGTAGAATATCTGTCCAAGAGTTACCAACTGTAAGTCCAGCGAAAGTACTCAAAATCCTAGAATCCGACTTTGCAGACGTAAGTTCTAATGAAAAGAGTGTCTCCCAAGAGGACATAAAGTTTGTACAAGTTCTAGAAGATAATATTCAGCAAAATCAACAAGGTTATCTTGAAATGCCCCTACCTTTTAGAGAACGACCTCATCTGCCAAATAACAGAGATCTTGCCCTGGCAAGATTGAAAAGCTTAAAGAAAAGGATGGGAAGAGATCCCAAACTGAAAGATGATTATTTGAAATTCATGAAAAAAAATCCTCAAGGGCACACAGAGAAAGTTGATGGTCAGCCTAAAAATGGAGAAGTGTGGTACATCCCACATCAAGGTGTCTATCACCCAAAGAAACCGGATAAGATCAGAGTAGTTTTTGATTGCTCAGCAAGGTACAATGATGTTGCATTGAACGATCATCTACTTAAGGGACCAGATCTTACAAACACTGTACCTGGAGTACTCTGTAGATTCAGAAAGTATCCCATAGCAGTCATGTGCGACATTGAAAAGATGTTCCACCAATTTCATGTGAAGGAAGAAGATAGAGACTTCCTGAGGTTCCTATGGTGGGAAGACGGAGATACAGATACAGAGCCAGCAGAATACAGGATGAAAGTACACTTGTTTGGAGCAGCATCATTCCCAGGTTGTGCTAATTATGGTATGAAGTATCTGGCCAATCAGAATGAAAAGGATTGTCCATCAGCAGCAAATTTTTTGAAGGAAAACTTTTATGTAGATGATGGTCTTATAAGCCTAGAATTCTCAGAATCGGCAATACAGTTGGTGAGAGAGCCAAGAGTTATGCGCAAAGGCAAACCTGCGTCTTCACAAATTCATCTCAAACGACAGAGAGGTACTAGAATCCATCAGTGACTCCGAACGTGCATCAACAATAAAGAATGTGGATCTTAACTATGATCCTCTTCCAGTTCAGAATGTACTCGGATTGGGATGGAATGTAGAAAACGACAATTTTTTCTTTGAAATATCCATGAAAGAGAAAGTTCCAACTAGACGTACCATTCTTTCCACAGTAGCCTCAATATATGATCCGTTGGGATTCCTATCACCAGTAATCCTCAGAGCAAAAGAAATACTGCAAGAATTATGCAGACAGAAGTTGGGATGGGACGAACCCATACCTGCAGGCTTGAGGCCAAGGTGGGAGAGTTGGATAAGAGACTTGCAAAATTTGAAAGAAATTCGGATACCCAGATGTTTTGTACCTCCTGATTTCGGAAAGTACAAGAAAATAGAACTTCATCACTTTTCAGATGCCAGTAGTCATGGTTATGGTCAGTGCTCCTACATCAGAGTAATAGGAGAAGAAAAGATACACTGTGCCCTAGTTATGGGAAAGGCCAGAGTAGCACCCAACAATATTCAGACAATACCAAGACTCGAACTAACGGCAGCTGTCGTTTCAGCATCAGTAAGTCAGTTTCTGAGAGAAGAATTGGAACTGAAAATAGATGAAGAGCATTTTCGGACAGACTCACAAGTTGTCCTAGGTTACATAAACAATGAAGCTCGAAGATTCCACACCTTTGTCGCTAACAGAGTTCAAAAAATTCGAAAAACAACGAATCCAGAACATTGGCACTATGTTGACACAAAGCAAAACCCGGCAGATCATGCTTCAAGAGGCCTAAATGTAACAGAATTGAAGAATTCAAACTGGTTCACCGGTCCAGAGTTCCTTTGGGAAAGGGAAATCATACCCAGTGAAGGTTATACAGAACTGTCTATGGGTGATCCAGAAGTAAAGGTAGTTCAAACATTGAGCACTGCCGCCAAGTGTCAAGATGACATACTTGAACGACTAGCCAGATGTTCAAAGTGGAATACAGTCATAAACATTGTAGCTCGAATTCAACGCTTAGCAAAAGGAATCAGAAAGAAGGAATCATTGAATGTAGAGGAAAGAGTGAAAGCTGAAGAAACGGTTATAAGACTCAATCATCAAAGATTCTATAGTGAAGAAGTGAAGAGACTTAGTCAAGAACCTAAGAGACTTCCAAACAACCACCCATTGTACAAGCTTAATCTCATTCTGCAGGATGGTATACTGAAGGTGGGAGGGAGGCTGGAAAATGCATCGCTACCTAACAGAGTTAAGCATCCAGCAATTCTACCCAAAAATTCTACCTTCACAAGATTGATTATCAATCACTACCACAACAAATCCTTGCATCAAGGAAGAAGCTTTACTCAAAGCTGTTTGAGAGAAGGTGGTTACTGGATAGTGAAAGGAAGCAAAGTTATAGCGAAGTACATAAGTAAATGTGTAATCTGTAGAAAGACACGTAGACCTACAGAAGAACAAAGAATGGCTGATCTACCAGCTGATCGTGTAAACCCATCACCACCATTTCTTTATAGCGGAATGGATTGCTTCGGCCCATTTATCACCAAACAAAACCGCAAGGAGTACAAGAGATATGGACTGATATTTACATGTCTAAGCTCCAGAGCAATTCACCTGGAAATGTTGGAAGATATGTCAACCGACGCCTTTATCAACGCCTTAAGATATTTCATAGCCATTAGAGGTACTGTCAGAGAACTTAGATCTGACCAAGGATCTAATTTTGTTGGAGCAAAGAATGAATTGAACAAGGCTCTAAAAGAGATTGATAAAGAGAAAGTAACTGAGTACTTGTTAGAGAAACAGTGTGATTTTCACATGAATGCTCCACATGCAAGCCATACAGGCGGAGTCTGGGAGAGGCAAATCAGAACTGTAAGAAATGTACTAAGTTCAGTGTTGAAAAAGAACTCCGGAAGATTAGATGATGCTTCACTTAGGACACTATTCTATGAAGTAATGTCTATTGTTAACAGTCGTCCACTTACAGTCAACAACATCAACGACCCAACAAGCTTGGAACCTCTAACTCCCAACCATCTACTTTACCTTAAGTCTGATTACATACAGCCACCACCTGGCAACTTCACCAAAGAGGATTTATATGCAAGGAAAAGATGGCGAAGAGTTCAATATCTATCAGAGCAGTTTTGGAATAGATGGAGCAAGGAGTACTTAGCTCATCTCATACTAAGAAGTAAATGGCAAATGCCTAAAAGAAATGTTCAAGTTGATGACATAGTGTTAGTAAAGGAAGACGACTTACCTAGAAGTCAATGGAAATTGGCCAAAGTCCTAGAAGCTCGAAAGGATGAAGAAGGACTAGTAAGAAGAGTTTTGTTACACATGGGAGACTCAAAACTCGACAAAAAGGCAAAACGTCTCACAACTCCACTCAGGTTGGAACGTCCAATACAAAAGTTAGTTGTTCTGCTTGAGAGTAAAAAAGACACTTGAGAGTTGAGAAACTGATGGAAAATTCCTCGAATTCATGTTCGAATCCTATTACTGAGAACATAGAATTATAGGTAATTTTGGTGGGAGTGTAGCTGGCCAGCTAAGACCAGTCCTAGGTTCACATATATGTGTATACCAAACCTGCCAATAACATCAGTATAATATATATGTGCATATGTTAAAGCCAAAAGCAAAATCATTGCTGTAATTTATGTCTTTGATTGTTATATGACATTTATATATTCATTGTGTTAGCAGAAGCAGAAAAGGAAAATATGCCTTTAAGAGTTAGTTAAAGATGAGCCAATCACAGACAGCCTCACACTGTACAGAGCCTTAACCAATCCAAGCCAGTTTCACATCTATGCCTGTGTAAAACTCCCTGCTAGGATTTTCTAGAGACACATGCTCACCAGACAGAAGAGGAAACAGACAGTTCCAATCAGAAGAGCTTTATGGAGGCAGAGCAGGCCAAATAGGTATTTAATGCACTTGTGTGTTCCTCTATTGTTTGGCAGTGCAGGTGGATCTGTGTGTTGAAACTGTTGTGTGTGTTTTACTTGTAGTTCCACCGAACGAATTTACGAACTTATCGAATCGAACTTACAAATTTACCGAATCTAACAAATTTATCAAGCTATCAAATCAAACCACTGTAATATAAACAAATAAGCTACTGTATGATAAATGAAACAAGCCATTGTAAGCAGTTATATGAAGAAGATTGAAGTTATTAAAGAAGTTAACTAAAGTATTCGGTGTGCTCTTTAAACCTACTGCATCCATAGAGCGGCATTGGAGGAATTACAGAATAAAGTCAGTCTAATTAAACAAAGAAACAGCAATTGCATAATTTTTCTAATGCCACAGCGCACAAGGCACCAAAGGGTGCTGCGCCTGCTACACGGCCGGCCTTTCCACACACATGACCTTTAATGGCCTCTCAATCTTAGTCCGTAGGGTTCAATATTGAGTTGGCCCCGCCCTTTGCAGCTATAACTGCTTCAACTCTTCTGGGAAGGCTGTCCACAAGGTTTAGGAGGGTGTCTATGGGAATATTAACTTAACAGATTGGAATGAGCGCAACTCGATATGACAACTTAAAAATGAAAAATTAGTAGGAAAAGCTGCTAGCATAAAAAGGCATACCACGGCACCTCAATAATCAGAATAAAAGTCTTAATAATGCAGCGCTTGAAATTAATGTAGCAATAACCAGATAGAACAACAACTGAGATATGTTCATAGAGTGTTCATAAGGAAGCAATAAATCATAAGGTTGGCGTCAAATTGAGGGGAATCCCTCAATTTGACACCAACCTTATGATTTATTGCTTCCTTATGGGGATATACCTTAAGCCAATGCTGTGCTACATGTGAGTGTCCTGCAGTTTATTGTTGTTTTTGGATCCCTAAATAAACGTTACTACACTATCAGCACTATTTTGCCTCCCGGGCTCGTTATGTTTCGAGCCATTTAAGGTGGAGCAGCTGCAGTAGTCTGGACGACGTTGGACCCTCTGGTGAGTTTGATGTGGCCCCCAAGCGTGAGTGACACCATTCCTGGGAACCCACTACAAGCCCGAGATGGCGCCATACTAGTGACCAGACCTTGATGACCTCACGGATTTGTTGCATACAACGCCCAGTTTGTATGTACTTCTGGTAAGTGCATTATTGTACTATCCTTTCACGGAGCATCTGGGACTTTTTTGCACCATGTGATTTCTACCGTATTGGAATACCTTCTGTTGTGCGGACTTAAGTGTACCACATATGAACACTCTATGAACATATCTCAGTTGTTGTTCTATCTGGTTATTGCTACATTAATTTCAAGCGCTGCATTATTAAGACTTTTATTCTGTCTATGGGAAGGTTGGACCATTCTTCCAGAAGCACATTTGTCAGGTCAGGCACTGATGTCGGGGGAGGAGGCCTGGCTCGCAGTCTCCACTCTTCTCCCAAAGGGGTTCTATGGGGTTGAGGTCAGGACTCTGAGGCCAGTCAAGTTCCTCCACCCCAAACTGATTCCTCCATGTCTTTATGGACCTTGCTTTGTGCACTGGTGGGCAGTCATGTTGGAACAGGAAGGGGCCATCCCCAAACTCTTCTCACAAAGTTGGGAGCATGAAATTGTCCAAAATGTCGCCTTAAGAGTTCCCTTCACTGGAACTAGGGGGCCAAGCCCAACCCCTGAAAAACACAGGCTCGTGCTGGGGGAGGACATACAAATTGGGGTGGACCTTGTGAGCTCTCACTTCCCCCCAGGCGGTGGGCCTGGGGAGGTGCCTCTGAATGGTCTGATCTGTTAACCCTTTAGGCTGAGTGGGGCCTAGCATGTGCCCTGTGCTGAGAGTTGGAGATAAGCCAGAAGCGGTCCCTGGGAAATTGTCCTGTTGTCGGGGTCCTGTCCGCGGCAGAAGTTCTGGAAGATGTGGCATTTCTGCCAGTACCCTGCATGGCCGCAGAAGCACACATCATCCTCAGTTTGGTGCCAGACGACCTTTATAAGGAGGCTCATCACTTCCTCAAGTTGCTGGATGATCTCTAATTCCCTGTGCCCTGTTCCCGGTTCCTGTGTTTGTGACCTGTGATTTTCTGTTACCGACTCAGCTTGCTCCTGGACCTGTCTACTCTGCTTTACCCCTGATCTGACATCGGCTTGGCTTACGGATACTCTCTCTCTTGCTCCTCTGTGTATGACCTCGACTATCCCATCTGACTACGTCTGCTCTGATTCCCACCTGGTACCTGACCTTGGCTTGAACCGACTACCCAGTAAACCTCTAATCCCGGAAGGGCTTGCATACCACACACAGGCACCACCTGTCTGCAGACCTATCTCTGTGCACCAGCTGTGCTTCTGAGTGGACCACCAACCAGCACTCCTACAGGTGACCTGTGCAACTTTGGGCCTGACTCCCGCTGTCCCATTCTCAGGGGAGTCTGGAACTGAGCCGCAAGGGAAGCCCTCTCTCCATTGGCCTCCATCACCAGGTACGTGATACCTGTTTGGTCAAGGAGAAAGCTGAACCAAGATGTAGACCACGGGTGTCAAACTGACGGCCCTCCAGCTGTTGCCAAACTACAAGTCCCTTGAGGCATAGCAAGATTGGCAGTTACAAGCATGCCTCCCAAAGGCAGAGGCATGATGGGACTTTTAGTTTCACAACAGCTGCAGGGCCGTCAATTTGACACCCGTGGTTTAGACCCAAGAGGAGGATCTAGCTAGAGGAAGGAGCCTGGAAGAGGCTGGTTTTCTTGCGGGGGCCTGGTGACTCTCTTAAAAAAGAGACATGGACGTCTGGAAGGAGGCACAGAGGTGTGGGAACAAGTACAGAGAAGTTTGCTAACCAGCTAGTGGTCCTATCTACAGCGTTGCTGGTGTCGACTTAAAGGCCCTCTCTACTGTCCAACTGGATGCAGATCTGAGGTCTCGGAATACCTGCAGTCCTTATCCCTCTCTCCTTGTGTGTTGTGGAATAAAATCTCTAAAAAGATGCTTAAAGCGGCTGGCACCGAATGTGTCCCTGGGGTGTCAGCTCACCCTACCATTTAAGGTCCCTCATATGCCTCCAGGGGTTGGGGGGGAGGTATGCTACATTTTTTTTTTTTTGTGCATACCTAGATCCAAACATGCATACATTGTGATGACAAAGTTGTAAGAAATGAAAGCCATGATCTGTGACCAGAAGGGTCTGATTATTCCCCAAGTCCACACCATAGGTACCATATCTCCATTGTCCCGTGGTTTAGACCCAAGAACAGGACCTAGCTAGAGGAAGGAGCCTGGACGTGGCTGGTTTTCTTGTGGGGGCCCAGTGACTCTCTAAAAAAAGACATGGACATCTGGAAGGATGCACAGAGGTGTGGGAACAAGTACAGAGAAGTTTGCTAACCAGCTAGTGGCCCTATCTACAGTGTTGCTGGTGTCGACTTAAAGGCCCTTTCCACTGTCCAACTGGATGCAGATCCGAGGTCTTGGAATACCTGCAGCCCTCATCCCTCTCTCCTTGTGTGTTGAGGAATAAAAATTCTAAAAAGATGCTTAAAGCGGCTGGCACCGAATGTGTTCCTGGGGTGTCAGCTCACCCTACCATTTGGGGTCCCTCATATGCCTCCAAGGGTTAGGGGGGGAGGTATGCTACATATTTTTTTTTTGTGCATACCTAGATCCAAACATCCCCAAAAGGCACCAAGCTGGACTACATACATTGTGAAGACAAAGCCACGATCTGTGACCAGAAGGGTCTGACTTTTCCCCAAGTCCACACCATAGGTACCATATCTCCATTGCCCCCTGGTTTAGACCCAAGAGGAGGACCTTGCTAGAGGAAGGAGCCTGGAAGAGGCTGGTTTTCTTGTGGGGGCCTAATGACTCTTAAAAAAGAGACATTGACATCTGGAAGGATGCACAGAGGTGTGGGAACAGGTACAGAGAAGTTTGATAACCAGCTAGTGGTCCTATCTACAGTGTTGCTGGTGTCGACTTAAAAGCCCTTTCCACTGTCCAACTGGATGCAGATCCGAGGTCTCGGAATACCTGCAGCCCTCATCCTTCTCTCCTTGTGTGTTGAGGAATAAAATCTCTAAAAAAACGCTGGCACCGAATATGTCCCTGGGGTGTCAGTCCACCCTACCCTTTGAGGTCCCTCATATGCCTCCAGAGGTTGGCGGGGAGGTGTGCTACATTTTTTTTTGTGCATACCTAGATCCAAACATCCCCATAAGGCACCAATCTGGACTACATACATTGTGATGACAAAGCCATGATCTGTGACCAGAAGGGTCTGATTTTTCCCCACGTCCACACCATAGGTACCAAATCTGGTTGGACAACAGCTGGAGGATCTTTCCATCACTGCTGATCTTGTGTTCAAATTGCATGACAGATTAGACCTTACTACTAGGAACAAAGAGCAGAGAAGTTAGGCTGACTCAGAGTTCTAGTATCATACCATGGTTCTTGCTGATGAAAAACTGCATTCCAGGCTGTTTGGACAACAGCTGGAGGATCTTACCATCACTGCTGATCCTGTGTTCAAGTTGCATGACAGATTAGATGTTACTACTAGGAACAAAGAGCAGAGAAGATAGGCTGACTCGGAGATCCAGTATCATACCATGGTTCCTGCTGATGAAAAACTGTGTTCTAGGCTGGTTGGACAACAGCTGGAGCATCTTCCCATCACTGCTGATCTTTTGTTCAAGTTGCATGACAGATTGGACATTATTACTAGGAACTAAGCACAGAGAAGATAGGCTGACTTGGAGTTCCAGTATCATACCATGGTTCCTCCTGATGAAAAACTGTGTTCCAGGCTGGTTGGACAATAACTGGAGGATCTTCCCATCACTGCTGATCTTGTGTTCAAGTTGCATGACAGATTAGACGTTACTACTAGGAACAAAGAGCAGAGAAGATAGACTGACTCGGAGTTCCAGTATCATACCATGGTTCTTGCTGATGAAAAACTGCATTCCAGGCTGGTTGGACAAGAACTGGAGGATCTTCCCATCACTGCTGATCTTGTGTTCAAGTTGCATGACAGATTAGATGCTACTACTAGGAACTAAGCGCAGAGTAGATAGGCTGATTCTGAGTTCCAGCATCACACCACGATTCCTGCTGATGAAAAACTACGTACCAGGCTGGTTGGACAACAGCTGGAGGATGTCTCCATCGCCACTGATCATGTCTTAAGGTCTCTTGCATCAAGACAGACGCCACATCACAATCTTCCTCAGGGGCCTCTGCATCGGGATTTTGCTACAACACGTACAACCACGTGCTGGGTGGTGGCTCTGTCCTGGTTGGTGATTCTGTCCTGGGTGGAGGCCTTGGCCTGGGCTAAGGCTCTGTGTCAGGAGCTGCCGCGGCATGTGGCTTGGCGCAGGCGCAGTGGGCCGATGCGCTCTGGCGTGCGGGCACTAGGTCCCGGGCGGTCGCGGCGACGGCCGAACTCACGCATCTGCACTCGCGACCACAGGCGCGCGCCTGGCACCAATGACAGTGCAGGGCGCAGTATTTAAATCCGCTCTGCACTGACACTGGTTGCCGTATGGTCGTATCTGTTCCTGCTCCTGCTATCTGTCATTTGATTGTTGCCGACCCTGAATGATTCTGACCGTGCTGTCTTCTCCTGCCCTGATCCCTGGCTTGCCTGACCTCTCTCTGGATGCTCCCCATTGGATTTGACCCCCTGTTACTGACCCGGAGAGTGACCCGACTATTCTGTGCCTGCTGCCTTGTGCCACGCTGTCCCCACGGTTACTGACTCGGCCTGTCTGACCACGCTTCTGCTCAGCCATCCATCCATCCATCTGTCCCGCACGGACCCATCCGCCTCTTCACATCAGGCTCTTTGCCAGCAGATACCTCTGGCGGAACCCTCTACCACGGGTGGGTGTACTCAGGGGCCACGACCTGGTCTCTGTCTTCTCCAAGTCCATCCCCACCATCAGGGGCCCTGGTGAAAAAGCAGACTGGGACTTAGACTCCGCGCTCTGGGGAATCCTATTCCCTGGGTTGCTAGAGGTACCACCAGGCGGTACATTACAGAACCATACGGCCATGACTGAGCCTGGAAGAGGACCATCCCCATGGGATGATATTTGTCAACACCTGGCGGCTCTGACCCAAGCCGTCAAAACATTACAGGATGGATACACGCATCTTGAGAACCGCCTCCAAACATTAGCCTCACCAGCTGCCATGTCCCAGAATCCGGGTACGCCTCCTGCGACCGAAGAACCCTCTGAACCTACCTCCAGAACTGTGGTCTCATTACCCCCACCGGAACTCCGCGTACCATTACCGGATCGTTTCAACGGGGATTGAGGGAAGTTCCGGGCCTTCCGTAACGCGTGTCAGCTCTACTTCAGTCTGCAACCGAGAACCTTCTCCTCTGAGGCTGTGAAAGTGGGGTTCAACGTCTCGCTATTACAAGACGAGCCCCAGGGCTGGGCCCACCGATTAATGGAGACCCATGACCCTCATCTGGAGACAGGAGCAGAGTTCTTTGAAGCCATGGCTATTTTATATGATGACCCACAGCGGGCAGCTTTAGCCGAAACATCCTTGTATTCGCTCAGACAGGGTCGCCGGGCAGCTGAGGAGTATGTGTCAGAGGTCAGACGTTGGATGGGAGACACACAATGGAATGACGCTGCTCTACGCCACCAGTTCCGCATAGGCTTGTCCGAACCCCTCAAAGACGAGTTAGCCACAGTAGGCCTAACTGACTCTTTAGAGAACCTCGTCACTCTGGCCATACAGATTGATCGCAGACTGCGGGAACGCAGATTGGAGAGGTCCAGCCAGGGTCAGAAACCAACCTGGGTTCTTCCTCGTGCCCCATTCCAGTCTGTACCAGGGGGAAGTCGGAATTCGGAGTCTGGCGATGTACCGTAACCTATGCAAATCGGATTGGCACGTCCTTCATTGTCAGCCGAGGAACGTCAGAGACGTCGGGCAAACAACCTTTGTCTCTATTGTGGAGAAGCAGGTCATGTGGTGCGTTAGTGTCCAGCGAAAATAAGTAAGTGTACTGCTGTTTTTTCCACTGTGTCCTCCAACCGGGTTAACCATTCTAACTACTTAGCCATACCCATTTCCTTCCAGCTCCCAGGAAGAACCGTGTCAGCGACAACCATCGTTGATTCAGGGGCATGTCGTTGCTTCGTGGACATAGATTTTGCAACCTAACAGAAGATTCCCCTCCAGACCAGGGAACATGGGTTAAACATCTTCTTAGCTGACGGGTCACGCATCAAATCAGGGTTAGTGGACCGGGAAACCCCTCCTATCTGCACCACGGTGGCTGGCCACCATCAGGAGTTCCTGCGTCTGGATGCGATTGCATCCCCTTTGTTTCCAATCATTCTGGGACTCCCCTGGCTGCGGGCACACAATCCCCAGATCGATTGGAAAACCGGGTCTATCCAATTCCTATCACAGTACTGCCAGGAACATTGTTTCGTCCAAAACCTCCTTGGCTCCCCAGCCCCTCCTGTGTCTGGACGGGGACACCGAACTGGTTCAGATCATTCCCTCGGCCTACCATGGTTTCCTTGACGTGTTTAGTAAACGGGGGGCAGACATCCTACCCCCACATCGGACATACGACTGCCCCATTGACCTGTTACCAGGATCTGAGATCCCTTTTGGATGAATTTTCCCTCTATCGGAGCGGGAACTGGGGGTACTCAAGGAGTACATCGACGAAAACCTACAAAAAGGGTTCATTCGCCCCTCCACATCTCCAGGCGGAGCTGGAATCTTTTTCGTCGAAAAGAAAGACAAGTCCCTAAGGCCCTGCATAGACTATCGTGAGTTGAATAAGATCACGGTAAAGAATCGCTACCGACTCCCTTTGGTCCCAGAGCTGTTCCAAAGGCTAAAATCCGCAGAAGTGTTCACTAAGCTGGACTTGAGGGGGGCATACAATCTGGTCCGCATAAGGGAGGGAGATGAATGGAAAACCACATTTTGCACTAGGTTCGGGCATTTTGAAAACCTGGTCATGCCCTTCGGACTCTGCAATGCCCCAGCCACTTTTCAGCATTTCATAAATGATGTATTCAGGGACTATCTTCATATTTTCGTGGTCATCTACCTAGATGATATTCTCATTTTCTCCCCTTCTTTGGAGGCCCACAGGGGTCATGTCAAGTGCGTGCTGGAGCGGTTACGCCAGCACAGACTATATGCTAAAGCAGACAAATGCTGATCATCTCCACCACGGGGGTTGCGATGGATCCCCAGAAAATATCCGCCATTCTGGAGTGGCCAGTACCTACAGACAAAAAGGGCGTGCAACGCTTCATTGGGTTCGCTAACTTCTACAGGAAGTTCATTAAAAATTTCTCGGGCCTTGTATCTCCTATTGGATATCGTATATACTCTCCAGCGCCTCAGGGTATGCACAGCCAAAAGGGAAGCCAAGGGTACCAGGACAGCGACAACCAAAGGAAATGTTCCAGGGGTGCAGCCCTCCTCAGACGGGGAAATCAGCCACTGGATAGAGAGAAAACAGGTGGCACACACACCTAGTGCATTATCCAAGGTTTATTGTAGGAATGAAATAATAAAAACATACTCACAGACGAAGCATGTATCTAAAAAGCATAGTAAAATGACAATGGCCACAACGGCGGGCAAGGTGTTCTCACTGTCAGTGCGGTCAAATGGCTGACGCGTTTCGGGGACGAATCCCTTTCCTCAGAGCTGATGACCAACCTCTGATGCTGATGTATGGTGTATGGACAGAAAGAGCCTCGCTGTTGATGCCTCAACAGCGAGGCTCTTTCTGTTCTGGAAAGCATTATGCGAAGTCTTAGGGATTAAACTGTCATTTTCGTCCGCTTACCACCCTCAGACAAATGGGCAAACGGAAAGGATGAACCAGCCGCTAGAACAGTACCTAAGATGCTACACGTCTTTCCTCCAGGACAATTGGCTGGCGTTCCTACCACTGGCTGAATTTGCATATAATAACGCAAATCATTCGGCGACAGGGCAATCCCCATTTATTTCAAATTACGGTGTTTCACCCTACGTTTTTGCCGGGCCTAATTTCAGAAAGCTCAGTTCCCGCTTCACAGGATATGCTGGATTTTTTTTCCTCTAACAACAAGATGCTACAAGAAGCAACTGCAAAGGCCCAGGAAGACAGTAAGAGGGCGTTCGACAAAAGGAGAAGAGGTGAACTGATCCTGCAACCGGGGGATCAGGTCTGGTTAGCGACAACAAATTTGAAGATGTCATGTCCTTCTAAGAAACTGGGACCGAAGTTTGTAGGACCATTCCAGGTGAAACGGAAGATCAATGAAGTGGGATATGAACTCACACTTCCGGAAACTTTTAAAATTCACCCAGTGTTCCATGTGTCGCTACTGAAGCCAGCTGCACCGGACCCCTTCCCGGATCGGAGGTCCAGACCCCCGGAGGCAATAACCATTGATGAGCAGGAGGAATTTGAGGTGGAAGCAATCTTGGATTGAAGGAAGAGGGGTGGCCAGACACAGTTCCTGATCAAATGGAAGGGCTATGGCCCTGAGGAGAACTCATGGAAACCACCCCAAAATGTTCATGCCCCCAGACTTGTCCGGGAGTTTTATCGTAACCACCCATGGAGGAGAGATCAGTTGGGCACCCGGAGGTTGCCCGTAGGAGGGGGGCAATGTCAGGAGCTGCTGCGGCGTGTGGCTTGGCGCAGGCGCAGTGTGCCGATGCGCACTGGCGTGCGGGCACTAGGTCCTGGGTGGCCGCGGCGATGGCGGGACTCGCACATGCGCACTCGTGACCACGGGCGTGCACCTGACACCAATGAAAGTGCAGGGTGCGGTATTTAAATCCGCTCTGCACTGACACTGGTTGCCGTATGGTCGTATCTGTTTGTCCCTGCACCTGCTATCTGTCATTTGATTGTTGCCGACCCTAAGTGATTCTGACCGTGCTGTCTTCTCCTGCCCTGACCCCTGGCTTGCCTGACCTCTCTCTGGATGCTCCCCATTGGATTTGACCCCCTGTTACTGATCCGGCGAGTGACCCGACTATTCTGTGCCTGCTGCCTTGTACCACGCTGTCCCCACGGTTACCGACTCGGCCTGTCTGACCACGCTTCTGCTCAACCATCCATCCGTCCCGCACGGACCCATCCGCCTCTTCACATCAGGCTCTTTGCCAGCAGATACCTCTGGCGGAACCCTCTACCACGGGTGGGTGTACTCAGGGGCCACGACCTGGTCTCTGTCTTCTCCAAGTCCATCCCCACCATCAGGGGCCCTGGTGAAAAAGCAGACTGGGACTTAGACTCCGCGCTCTGGGGAATCCTATTCCGTGCGTTGCTAGAGGTACCACCAGGCGGTACATTACACTCTGTCCTGGGTGGTGGCTCTGTCCTGGATAGGGGCTCTGCCCTGGGTGGAGGCCTTGTCCTGGGTGGTGGTTCTGTCCTTGGTGGAGGCCCTGTCCTGGTTTAAGGGCCTGTCCTGGTTTAAGGGCCTGTCCTGGGTGGTGGCTCTGTCTTGGGTGGTGACTCTGTCCTGGGTGGAGGCCCTGTCCTGCTTGGTGCCTCTGTCCTACGTGGAGGCACTGTCCTGGGTAGTGGTTCTGTCCTGGATGGGAGCCCTGTCCAGGGTGGGGACCCTGTTCTGGTTGAAGGCACTGACAACTTTATTAGCAATCCCAGTCTTCCACTTAGTGAAGGTTCTGGTTCTTTTATTTTCTTCCAGGTTTATTTAAATATCCTGTTTGGGGAGGGTCATTTCTCATAACCCCCTAAAAGAGGGCAACACTTTATTTCCCTTAAATCAAGGGTTAGGTATGTTAGGCTTAAGTTTTTTTCTGCAGTTAACCAAATGTTCCTTTCTTTCCTTTTGACCATATTCATTATTGCTTTTTTTTTTCTGTTGAAATAATTTTATTGCTTTTATGTGTAGCACCCTCCTGGATAGATGCTAGCTTAGGTAAATTTAGTTACTGGCTCACTGTAATCAGTTGAGCTTCATGTGATTATTTTGCTCTGTTCTGTGGTTTACTGGCTGCAATAATGACTGCTTCCCCCGTCTGTCTGGAAGAGTTCCAAAATATGGTGGGTTGTGAGTTGTTGTTCAGCAGCTGAATATAGCCAATCTCTATGGAGAGGTGCCCAGGTGGTAGCTGGGAAGGAGCATTTATAGCCTGGGGCCTGGAACAGAAGGGTTCTTGTCCTGGAGATGGAAGTCTCAGCCTGGGGGGGGGGGCTGCTGCCCTTCTGGGCAGGCCTACCATGTTTCTGATGCTCATCAAGATCCAAGCTATGCTAGCTGGGGGGGCGCTATTCTGCTGAAATTGACCAAGGAACCTGTTTTGGGGATCTGGTCTGGAGAATACACAGGAGAGGTGCCTGGAAGATTTTGGAAGGAGGCATCCAATTTTCCAAGGACATTAACCACTTGCCGTCCGCCTGCTGTTTATAAACGGCAGGGCGGTGGCATTCCATGGGCCAATTAGTGATCACATGCAAAGTAGTAAGCAAGATGTCACTTGTGACATCATTGCTTACTACGTGTGAAATCTGTGAATGATCACAGAGGTCACATGGTACAAAGCTATTCACAACAGCCTTGTACCATGTGACAAGCTGTGACTAATCACAGCTCACTCAGTAGTTCTCAATGGCTGCAAGAATGCAGACAGAGAGAAAGAGAAATGATTGCTTTTACATCCTATATGGGTGTAAAAGCAATCACTGTAAAAAAAAAAAAAATCTTCATCACCCTCCACAAGTAGTACAGTGTCACCATGGTGGCACTGTACTGGTAGGGTGACAGTATGTAAAAAAAAAATAATAATATAAAAAACTAAAATAAAAATGTAAAAAAAATGTTTAAAAATTATAATTTTTGGTTATAAACTAATTTGGTTTATTTATTTTTTACTAAAAAGATAACGAAATACATTTCGGCCAAGATTTATGATGAAAGATTATTTATTTGCAAAATTTTATAAGAAAAACACTTTTTTTCTAAATTTTTGGACATTTTCATTTACATAGCAAAAAAAATAAAAATCCCAGCAGTGAATAAATACCACCAAAATAAAGCTTTATCTGTCTCAAAAAATGGTAAAAAATTAATATGGGTACAGTGTTGCATGACCGCGTAATTGTCATTTAAAGTGTGATAGCGCTGAAAATTGGCCTGGACAGGAAGGGGGTAAAAGTGTCCGGACAGGAAGTGCTTAATGAGCACAAACCGGTGTGAGAGATCCCAGTGTTCATGGCCTGCTGCTATCCCTCTTGTACTAGAGTCAGTGTTTCTTAAGAGGATGAGCGCTATACAAGAAGGAGAGGTCACCAACAAGCATTCCTTGGCCTCAGATCCCTCAGACACTCGTGTACATAAAATAATATACAAAAGTGTGGTGCTTCAAAACATTTTTGAACTTAAAAGTATAATCCACAAAATGAAGTTATATGAAATAAGCCCCTCTTCACTGGAACCTCAGTGCTGCTACAGATGTCTCAAAAATGGCCAGGAGAAGATAGAAAAGGGTCCACCATCAGCAAACACTTACCAAATCATGTTGACCCCCAGTTATGGATGGGTCAAAAAACAATGTATAAATTCCAAAAGGCAAGCCGCAGACGCTCTTTGGTTCCAAACGTTCAAATCAGAAGGTGGGCTACAAGATGAACATTGTAACGGAACCGACCTAGACTGCACTTGGGTACTTCCGTTATAATACCGCTTCCCCGTCCGAACACCGACCACAGACACCACCACAGACCATACAAGACTAGGCGACACCAGTCTTGAAGTAAACCAGGAAGTAGACTAGTTTAATTTAACACAGATACAAGATATATACATTCAAAGGAACAATCCCCCCTCCCTGCATAATGACAGAGGGTGGGGCAATCTGCATTCAGTAACAATAGACACACCAGCAGACAGTCCCATAAGGAGGGAGGGCTGCTGGAGACACCCCCCACCAAGCCAATACACATAAACACATACATCCCATAATAGTTTGCTCCCAAGCAAGACACACAATAGAACAATGGGATGCAACCACATGGCACCAAACAATCCACAACCCCCACCCCACCTATACATGTCTACACAATATTAGGACAGATCACCCTGTACCCCTAACAGGCACAGGGTGACTTACACATAAAAGGGATATGGGAAGCTGAGCTGGGGGTCTCCCCACCTCTCCAAAGTGAGCTGTGGTCCATGGGCCCCCCACCCAAAGTGACTCCCGTCACAAACATCAATCAAGAATATAAAACAGCATGCCACCATATAATGAATGGTAAGTTTCTAACCAACAAGATGGCTGCCACGTTCCGGTACGTGCTGGCGTCACGCGCTCTGGCTCCCACCTACGCGTTTCGTCATCAATGATGTCGTCGGGGGCTTGGACTGGTATACATAACAGAGCTATATCACAGATGTGTACATTCTGCGTAATAAGAAAGACCAATAGATGAGAAGTTCCAGATAATATCTTTATTAAAGTTCTAATCGGTTATATAGAAACGCCTGGCAGCCCAGGAATATCACCGAAGACTCAGATGTTACCCAAGGCATTGCATACTATATTGTTCTGGCTGTGGCAGCTGTTGACCATTGGCCAGGATTGGTGAAGTCTTCTAGAACTTCATGTGTGGCAAACGCAGGAACCAGGAACTAAACAAGAGAGGAAAAAAAAAAAAGACCACAGACCTTCTCCTTGGCTGAGGCCTCATCCCCAACTCTCATTGGTCATGGCAATTTCTATTTTTTTTGGTTTGGCCTCCTCATCATCTTGCCTTGTTTTGGGCATTGATTTCTTCAAAGACACTTGCAGCATGACTTCCACAACTACTGGACTCATCAGTGGCTGTTGCTCACCCCTCAGCTGGACTCATCAGTGGCTGTTGCCCACCCCTCAGCTGGACTCATCAGTGGCTGTTGCCCACCCCTCGGCTGGACTCATCAGTGGCTGTTGCCCACCCCTCAGCTGGACTCATCAGTGGCTGTTGCCCACCCCTCAGCTGGACTCATCGGTGGCTGTTGCCCACCCCTCGGCTGGACTCATCAGTGGCTGTTGCCCACCCCTCAGCTGGACTCATCAGTGGCTGTTGCCCACCCCTCAGCTGGACTCATCGGTGGCTGTTGCCCACCCCTCAGCTGGACTCATCATTGGCTGTTGCCCACGCTTAAGTTGGACTCATCAGTGGCTGTTGCCCACCCCTCAGCTGGATTCATCATTGGCTGGTGCCCACTCCTCAGCTGGACTCATCAATGGCTGTTGCCCACCCCTCAGCTGGACTCATCAGTGGCTGTTGCCCACCCCTCAGTTGGACTCATCAGTGGCTATTGCCCATCCCTCAGCTGGACTCATCATTGGCTGTTGCCCACCCCTCAGCTGGACACATCATTGGCTGTTGCCCACCCCTCAGCTAGACAGCCTTTGAACATCCCCACTGTTTAAGAATTTCTCAATTCCCGTATTCCTCAATAGACATCAAGAATACGGCTTTTCAGCCATGTGAGACCTCAGATGTTTGGTAAGATGGGACTTCTGTGAAAAACATTTCCCGCACTCAGAGCAGGAATACGGCTTCTCGCCCGTGTGCAGTATCTGATGTCTGGAAAGCTTGGCCTTAACTGAAAAAGATTTCCCGCACTCATGGCAGGAATACGGTCTCTCCCCTGTGTGAGATCTTTGATGTATAACAAGGTCTGATTTTTGTGCATAACATTTCCCGCACTCATGGCAGGAATATGGTTTCTCACCTGTGTGAAATCGCTGATGCCTGGAGAGATGGGACTTCTGTGAAAAAAATCTTCCGCACTCAGGGCAAGAATATGGGCTGTCCCCTGTATGAGATCTTTGATGTATAACAAGGTGCGATTTCTGTGAAAAACATTTCCCGCACTCAGTACAAGAGTATGGGCTCTCCCCCGTGTGAGATCTTAGATGTATGACAAGGTGTGATTTCTGTGAAAAACATTTCCCGCACTCAGGGCAAGAATATGGTCTGTCCCCTGTGTGAGATTTGTAATGTATGATGAGCTCTGATTTAAGAAGAAAACATTTCCCACACTCTGAACAGGGAAGACGTGTCTCACCCTTGTGGGAATTCTGATGTATTGTAAGATTTAATACAAAGCTAAAACTTTCCCCACATTCAGGACAGGAAAATTTCTTCTCCCCCTGAATCCCGGCCCCATCCCCCACAGTACGAGGTTGTTCAGAGTCAGAGGGATTCCATGGTCTCTCCACACTGGGAAGTCTACCATCCATAGTGGAGCTCATTGTCTTTTCTCCGGCACAATCTCCTGGGATGTCCTCCTCTTCCATTTTCCAACCTGGAGATAAAGTGAGATGATCCTTTGAGGGTTTCTCCATGGCGGGTCCTGGAAAAATAGAAAAACATCATCAATAGATAGGAGAGGGTTAGTTCACTTCCATCAAGATTCCATCTGGATCAGGGAGGTAGGAGGGAGCAGATGTTCTCTGTGGATGTCCCAACCAGCTGGGACTCGTCCCCTCTTCAGTCAAAGGGCCTTTGCTTCTCCTCCCAGATCACTTCTACATTTACACCGCCTTGTCAGAGGAGCAAGAACCAATGAGGGCTGGGGGGGCAGTAACAGAGCAGAGATAAGAGAAGAATATATTCTGGTCACCTGTGCTGATCCCTGTAGGAGTGTCCTCCTCTATGAATGTCCTCCTCATTCCAGCCTCCTCCATATATTGCTGATCATCCCTCACATACGTCTCTTCTACTTCACCCTCAACTTTCATGTTCATCAGATCTTCACCCTAAACCAACAGAATGGCAGAAAATAACATCTGTAACATAGAAGGATTTATGATGTGAGATCACATAGAACATCTCATCTTGTAGAGTCCACACATCATCTCCAAATGTCAGAGTGTTCCATCACTTTATGTTCCCGACCCTCAACTCCAACTACCTGATGATGGTGAGGGATGGTGTGACCTTCCTGCGTGGAATCCCGGGAACACAGAGGACGGGGACATCTCTCTGGTGGGTTCCTATGACTGGATCCATCTACGTGATGATGATGAGGGATGGTGTGACCTTCCTGTGTGGAATCCCGGGAATACAGAGGACGGGGACATCTCTCTGGGGGGTTTCTGTTAGGTGGCTCCAACATCTCCTTGTAGAGATCTTTGTGTCCTTCAGAAAGTTCCCTCATCACGCCATACTCCTCATCCTCCTCTTTATACTCTTCTTTAACAATATTATAATCCCTGAGGATTCCACTCTGAATATATAATAAAACATTCAATGTAAGAATCAAGCTTATATATAAATCATAATTACCAACAATTATTGATTATCTACCTGATCATTTTGTGCGTAATTGTGATCTTCCTGTGTGGAATCCCGGGAATACAGAGGACGGGGACATCTCTCTGATGGGTTACTATAATTGGATGATGCCATCATCGTGTCCTGGTACAGATATTCTTGAACTTTTAGAAATGTTGACTCCTCCATCCCCCCATCCTCATCATCCTCCTCTTTTATCTCTTCTTTAACCTCAACTTTAGAATCTCTCAGGTTTCCACTCTGAATATATAATAAAAATGACATCAATGGTAACAATGCAAATAATGTACAGATCCTAATGATACTATCAGTGATTATCAATCATCATGACGTCCTTGTAGAGGTCCTTGTGTCCTTCTAAATACTCCCACTCCTCCATGGAGAAATAGACAGTGACACCCTGACACCTTATAGGAACCTGACACACACAATGATACAGTCACCATCCAGACACATCCCTTGTCTGTTACTGGAGAATGTCCCAGAATTCCCGGCACCGCTCACCTCTCCTGTCAGCAGCTCCATCATCTTCTTGGTGACTTCTAGAATCTTCTGCATGTTGTGCCTCTCAGGGTTTTGGGAGTCACATGGAGGCACTGTGATGGTTATATGATCACCTGACTTCAGAGGAGGAAATCTCTGTATTGGGGAACCAATAGGTACATCATGTTAGACTCCCAAAATCCTCCTCACCTCTCCGGTCAGGTCTGTGTGATGTCATGTGACCTCCCAGAATCCTCCTCACCTCTCCGGTCAGGTCTGTGTTTTATTAATAGAGATGAGAGTGATGTCATGTGACCTCCCAGAATCCTCACCTCTCTGGTCAGGTCTGTGTTTTATTAATAGAGATAAGAGTGATGTCATGTGACCTCCCAGAATCCTCCTCACCTCTCTGGTCAGGTCTGTGTTTTATTAATAGAGATCAGAGTGATGTCATGTGACCTCCCAGAATCCTCCTCACCTCTCCGGTCAGCAGGTAGATGATCTCCAGGGTGAGGTTTAGTATCCTCTCAGTCATGTGACTCCGGTCCTCCTCCATCCTCATTGGTCATGTGATCTATACAGGTTTCCTGTAGACCAATAATTGATAACAGAGAAAGATCTGGACTGTACTGGTTGTACAATATTAGGATGGGGGTGTATGGGGGATAATATGAGGGTCTCTATCATGTAAGAATGACCCACATAGACCTTCTGGATTAGACATTTTATTTTCTGTGTAAAGTTTATTTTGTTTTCAATGTTTTGTTTTTGCTTAGTTTTTGGTCTACTGGCAAAGAAAGCTAAATTGGATCTCCTTTCTATCTAAAATAAGCCCTCTCTCCCCTGTGTGACTACAATGGTGTTGGATTCAGGCACATTCATCAATATGTGAGATATAGTTGGCCAGATATCACCACACTGACCTCCAATATGTGCTAAACGTAAGGCAAAAATCACATCACGCTGTCATGAATACATGGCAACGATAATCTTAGCATCATCCTGCACAAAATATTTTCAGCTTGCGGGACCACAATCTGCGTTCCAGAAGAGTGAGAGCGATAGACACTGAGGATAGTCAACTACTCAAGTAACCTGTTACACACCACGTTTTGTCGGAAACACAAACCATTCACAAGATCGGTGATAACGATTATGACTTTTAAGAAATTTCTGTAATACATACTGTTACGGCAGACAGGGATATTCCAGAGATTTACAAAGACCTTTATGTCCCTGTACCGTGTTCTATAGTGATGAGGAGATCATCAGAAGGAACCGCAGAGCTCTGTGGAGGACCAGGAGATCGGCACTCCCTGGTCATGTTGGTTTCTGAAGAAGACTTCAGCTGGCATCGGAGCTCCGTGTTCCCATAATGTGACCCTGTACCGTGTCCCATACCTTGTCCTGTACCATGTCTTTAATGATGAGGGGATGGGGGGGAGGAACCACGGAGCTCTATGGAGGACAAGGAGATTGGCAGGTTTGTGAAGAAGACTTCAGCAGGATTGGAGCTTGTAGCTGGCCAGCTAAGACCAGGTTGCTAATATGGTTCACATATATGTGTATACCAAACCTGCCAATAACCTCAGTACAGTATATATGTGCATATGTAAAAGCCAAAAGCAGAATCATTGCTGTAATTTATGTCTTTGATTGTTATATGACATTTATATGTTCATTGTGTTAGCAGAAGCAGAAAAAGAAAATATGCCTTTAAGAGTTAGTTAAAGGTGAGCCAATCACAGACAGCCTCATACTGTACAGAGCCTTAACCAATCACAGCCAGTTTCACATTTGTGCCTGTGTAAAACTCCCTGCTAGGATTTTCTAGAGACACATGCTCACCAGACAGAGGAGGAAACAGACAAAGTTCCAATCAGAGAAGCTCCATGGAAGTAGAGAAGGCCAAATAGGTATTTAATGCACTTGTGTGTTCCTCTATTGTTTAACAGTGCAGGTAGATCTGTGTCTAAAAACTGCTGTATGTGTTTACTTGTAGTTCCACCGAACTTACGAATCAAGTCACTGTAGAGTAATCTAACGAACTTACAAATCCAAGCGAATTTATCAATCTATCGAAATATACAGAACAAATTTATTGAATCTATTGAACCTATCGAGATAAGCTATCGAATCAAACCACTGTAATATGAAACAAATAAGCTACTGTATGATAAATGAAACAAGCCATTGTAAGCAGTTATATGAAGAAGATTGAAGTTATTAAAGAAGTTAACTAAAGTATTCGGTGTGCTCTTTAAACCTACTGCATCCATAGAGCGGCATTGGAGGAATTACAGAGTAAAGTCAGTCTAATCAAACAAAGAAACAACAACTGCATAATTTTTCTAATGCCACAGCGCACTAGGCACCAAAGGGTGCTGCGCCTGCCACAGAGCTCCATGTTCCTGTACCATTTCCCTGTACTGTGTCCTGTAGTGAAGAACAGATCAGCGAGAGTAACCACTGAACTGTGTGGACGGCCAGGAGACCAGCACTCCCCGGTCGTGTTGGTTTCTGAAGAAGACTTCAGCCGACATTGGAGCTCTGTCTTTCTGTACTGTGACCCAGTACCGTGTCCCATACCCTGTCCTGTACCATGATGAGGAGATCAGCGAGAGTAACCACTGAACTGTGTGGAGGGCCAGAAGATCAGCACTCCCCGGTCATGAAGGTTTCTGAAGAAGACTTCAGCCAGCATTGTAGCTCCGTGTTTCTGTACTGTGACCCTGTACCGTGTCCCATACCCTGTCCTGTACCATATCTTTAATGATGAGGGGATTGGCGGTAGTAATGAGAAGATCAGCAAGAGTAACCACTGAACTGTGTGGAGGGCCAGAAGATCAGCACTCCCCGGTTGTGATGTCTTCTGAAGAAGACTTCAGCCGGCATCGTAGCTCCGTGTTTCTGAACTGTGACCCTGTACCGTGTCCCATACCCTGTCCTGTACCATGTCTTTAATGATGAGGGGATTGGCGGTAGTAATAAGGAGATCAGCGAGAGTAACCACTGAACTGTGTGGAGGGCCAGGAGATCAGCACTCCCCAGACATGTTGGTTTCTGAAGAAGACTTCAGTCGGCATTGGAGCTCCGTGTTTCTGTACTGTGACCCTGTACCGTGTCCCATACCCTGTCCTGTACCATATCTTTAATGATGAGGGGATTGGCGATAGTAATGAGGAAATCAGCAAGAGTAACCACTGAACTGTGTGGAGGGCCAGAAGATCAGCACTCCCCGGTTGTGATGGTTTCTGAAGAAGACTTCAGCCGGCATCGTAGCTCCGTGTTTCTGTATTGTGACCCTGTACCGTGTCCCATACCCTGTCCTGTACCATGTCTTTAATGATGAGGGGATTGGCGGTAGTAATAAGGAGATCAACGAGAGTAACCACTGAACTGTGTGGAGGGCCAGGAGATCAGCACTCCCCGGTTGTGCTGGTTTCTGAAGAAGAATTCAGTCGGCATTGGAGCTCCATGTTTCTGTACTGTGACCCTGTACCGTGTACCATACCCCGTCCTGTACCATGTCTTTAATGATGAGGAGATTGGGGGTTTACTTCTTGTTGAACTGGTGCAAGCCTGATGTCTGATGTAGTGAAATGAAGCCCAAATCTCACAAAAGAGTAATCCCACTAAAGAAGAAGGTACATTTTTACCCCTTCTTTAACTTATGCCACCAAACACCACTCATGTAGCCCAATTGTGGAATGAAGTCTTCTTCAGAAACCAGCTCCATCTCCTGGTCATCTATTGAGTTTTTTTCCCCACCAACCTCCATATTACTATTGTGTCCCCTGTACCATACCCTGTCTTGTAGTAATGAGGAGATCAGTGGAAGGAACCACAGAGCTCTGTGGAGGACCAGGAGATCGGCACTCCCAGGTTATGCAAGTTCCTGAAGAATACTTCATCAGGCATTGGAGCTCTGTTCAGAGAGGTAAGAATTGACCTTTACAGGGAAAAATGTATTTGGGTTTAACGTTTGGTGACAATGTGATCAGTTACGCCCACTTATGTTTTCTGTCCCCGTTACTTTTTATTTTTGTACCAGTGTTGTCACTTCAATACGGGAAATCTGATGAAACACCTAGAGCAATAGAAACACTTTGGGCAGATAAATTGGATATTTATTGGTCTGTGTGTACATCAGACTGAAAAGAGGGACATTAAAAGGACATGTCCATTTGGATTCCCAAAAATGGACATTGACGAGCTATGATAAAATAAGATCTTATTACCTCCTCTGCTGCCAATTCCACAAATGACTCCTCTATACTTCCTCACGATCTACTTCTTACCCAGACCTTCTTCTCTGAATCTGAACTCACTTCCTGTCTGTACCTGACATCACTTCCTGTTTCATAGAGACGTCCTCTTTAGGTAGAACTGAGATCACTACCTTATGGAGCTCAGAGGAACTGCAGCCCCGGGGCAATGTCTCGTAGTGTGACCCCGCACCCACCAAGGGGGAGAAATACAGGTGAAACTCGAAAAATTAGAATATTGTGCAAAAGTTCAGTTATTTCAGTAATGCAACTTAAAAGGTGAAACTAATATATGAGATAGACTCATTACATGCAAAGCAAGATAGTTCAAGCCGTGATTTGTCATCATTGTGATGATTATGGCTTACAGCTCATGAAAACCCCAAATCCACAATCTCAGAAAATTAGAATATTACATGCAATCAATAAAACAAGGATTGTACATAGAACAATATCGGACCTCTGAAAAGTAGAAGCATGCATATGTACTCAGTACTTGGTTTGGGCCCCTTTTGCAGCAATTACTGCCTCAATGCGGCGTGGCATGGAAGCTATCAGCCTGTGGCACTGCTGAGGTGTTATGGAAGACCAGGATGCTTCAATAGCAGCCTTCGGCTCTTCTGCATTGTTCGGTCTCATGTCTCTCATCTTTCTCTTGGCAATGCCCCATAGATTCCCTATGGGTTCACGTCAGGTGAGTTTGCTGGCCAATCAAGCACGGTAATCCCACGGTCATTGAACCAGGTTTTGGTGCTTTTGGTAGTGTGGGCAGGTGCCAAGTCCTGCTGGAAAATGAAGTCAGTATCCCCAGGAAGCATGAAGTGCTCCAAAATCTTCTGGTAGACGGCTGCATTGACCCTGGACTTAATGAAGCACAGTGGACCAACACCAGCAGATGACATCGCTCCCCAAATCAACACAGGCTGTGGAAACTTTACACTGGACTTCAGGCATCTTGCAGTGTGTGCCTCTCCATTCTTCCTCCATACTCTGGGTCCTTGGTTTCCAAATGAGATGCAAAAGTTGCTCTCATCAGAAAAGAGGACTGTGGACCACCGAGCAACAGACCAGGTCTGTTTTTCTTTAGCCCAGGTAAGACGCTTCTGAGGTTGTTTATTGTTCAGGAGCGGCTTGAAAAAAGGAATATGACATTTGAAGCCCATGTCCAGGATCCATTTGTGTGTGGTGGCTCTTGATGCACTGACTCCAGCCTCAGTCCACTCCTTGTGAAAGTCCCCAACACTTTTGAATGGCCTTTTCCTGACAATCCTCTCCAGGTTGCAGTCTTCCCTGCTGCTTGTGCACCTTTTTCTTCCACACTTTTCCCTTCCACATAACTTTCTATTAATGTGCTTTGATACAGCACTTTGGGAACATCCAACTTCTTTTGCAATTACTTTTTGAAGCTTTCCCTCCTTATGGAGGGTGTCAGTGATGGTTTTCTGCACAACTGTCAGGTCAGCAGTCTTTCCCATGATTGTGATTCCTACTGAACCAGACTGAGAGACCATTTAAAGGCTCAGGAACCCTTTGCAGGTGTTATGGCTTAATTAGCTGATTAGAGTGGGACACTTTGAGCCGAGAATATTGCACCTTTTCACAATAGTCTAATTTTCTGAGATTGTGGCTTTGGAGTTTTCATGAGCTGTAAGCCATAATCATCACAATTATGACAAATCACGGCTTGAACTATCTTGCTTTGCATGTAATGAGTCTATCTCATATATTAGTTTCACCTTTTAAGTTGCATTACTGAAATAACTGAACTTTTGCATGATATTCTAATTTTTCGAGTTTCACCTGTATATATTACCGATTGGGATGAGCGGAAGGATTTTGATTCAATAGATTTTGCTGAAAAATCACTGATTTTGATATATGCTTGTTATAATTAGCTTCTTATTTGCCAGGTAGAGTTACTTAGGCAAAATTGTTTGAAAAGAACTATCTGCCATGATGAAAAACCTTCCCATGTGGCTTTGCAAGCTCCGTGATGCCCCCACGGCAACACTCTAGTAACCAATCAATGATTGTCCACCCCACTAAACCTGGCTTCCTACTTTTACTCCCTTTGTGGGTTGGCAGGATGCCATCGGTTGTGAGAAGCTCCCACATCTTTGGAGGACAGAGCTTCCCTGACCTCAATGTTGGTTTAGAAATTGACCACCCTAGAGAGGGTCTTGCCTTGGGGGTCATACATATGATACAGTCCAAGAACCTAGCCTGTTTGTCCCAAAATGTTGAGCTGCAATGTTTTGGGATAAAAGTGTGCATATGGAGCACCATTAATCCCAAGACCCTCATTTAGATACAAAGTGGCTCTGAAGGGCACAGGCATGGGAGTGGAAGGACAAACGTTTGTCTCCAGGAAGATCCCATACAGAGCTATTTCTAATATCAGGTCCAAGTACTCCAATATGTGAGATGGGTCCAGCAATGACTTCCTGAGACTTAAAAACCAACCAAAGCACTGCAGAGTTTTCTCTGTCTGCTGAATGTTGTGGGCTGGTACTTTAACAGGACATTAGCCAGGTATCCCACAACATGTATTCCCTAAGCCCAGCGCAGAGCCAATAGGAAAGGCAACAAATTGCTTGATCGCCCACTGCAAGGTGCAGATAGTCCTAGTGAGGTTCAAAGTGAGGAACATGTAAGCATCCCAGATGTCTATTAAAGCCATAAAATTCCCTGGAAGGAGGGAGGCAATGACTGACCTTGCAGTTTCCATGCAGAACTTTTGAACATGGAAGATCAAGTTGAGAGTCTTCCGATCCAGAACTGGCAAGACTTCTTCATTCAGTTTGGAAACAATGAAAAGGTAGAAACCTTAAAAATATTTTTTCTGCTGGTACAATGGTAATGAACTCTTAAAACAAGAGCTGCTGGAGAACAGCAAGCAGATCCACCTTCCATAATGGACAGCCTTCTCGTAATGGTAAAAAGGCCAACGGACATCCCACTATGGTTAGACCATGGCTTTGACCATGGGCAAAAGGTTTAACTGACTGTGGACTAAGGCATCTGTTAGGAAGGAACTAGGATATTGTATTCAGTAAAGACAACAATTGTTTGGTAGGTTGCCATAGAAACAACTGCAGGCTGCATGGCAGGGCCCACCAAAGTAGAGAGAGCAATAAAGAGGGCCTCCAAAGCAAGAAATGGCAGGATCTACCACAGGAACCGCTCACTTGCAGAAGAAAGTTTCCTCAATAGAATACTTTTGAGTGAAGCATAAAAATATGTTCTGTGTGTGTCCAGTCCCTGTACAGGAAATGCTCTACAAGCAAATGGATTGAGAAGGTCTTAGCTAAGTCAGGCAATTTAAGGAACCCCATGCTGAATCCCTAGGGACTTGTGCTGCTCAAACACTAAACAGGAGCATACATTGTCTATAAGGGTACTATAGTATCCTTAAGCTTGGATGCAATCTCTACAGGCGTGTCATTCTGATCTGATTCCTCAGAAAGAGAGGGATCAATCTCAACTATCACCTCCTCCTCAGATAACTTGTCTGGTTCAAGGGCAAAATTAAAGGCTGATTCAGGAGCAGAGGTCAAAAGAGCATGGCAGTGACCTGAACTACTAGTTCAGAGGAAACATATGGTAGTCTCGGGCATGGAGGTACTAAGGCAAGTGGAATATCCCAGGTACAGGGAGTGGAAACTACCCCAATCGCCTGGATAGGATTATGGCAGGGGCTACCTAGTTCACTGAGACAAGTCCATGGACAGGCTTAGAGCCCAAGCCCATGACAACAGAGAAGGGGACTTAAAAGGATCATGAAAAAGTAATGGACAGGGAGCCCACCTTTAGATAGGTTCCCCCAATGCCTTAGACTCCCTTGATGGAGGAGAAGGGGAGAACTTCCTGCCTGGGGACAATGGAGCTAAGAATACACAGGGTATGGGCTTTTATAGTGAAGGCATAGGCTGAACTGTTTCACCCACCGTTGACAGGTAGCTACCAATGCTGGAACCTGGTGAAGCCTTATTTGAATGGATCTTATAGGAGTTTGGCTCTTGGGAAGATGCTGACTACAAGGACCTATATCGTGAAATTTCCTAACAGGAGGTCATCTTAGCATCCCACAATGGGGATGCCAGGGAAGGGCACTAGGCTGGATACAAGGGTCAATGCTGAGAGCTAGCAGGTATACCCAGGTGACGCTGAGGATCTAGGTCCATATCCAAGTAGGTGACAGTAAGTGAAAGCTGATCTTGGTCAACCATGAAAATCAGTGAGTCCCTCTGGAGAAGGAATCCCCAAAGAGGTAACATGTACCACAATGGGTCACAATGATAGTCTGGGGAGGCATATCCATGGAGGGATGCACAGACCTCTACAGGCTAGACAATGGCACCCTGACTGCCAGTAAGGTATCAGGATGAAATCCTTTGACCCATTGTCAGACCCTACGCTGGTGCAGTGGGTCCTGGGTTCCTCCTGGTGCATGAAAATGCCTGGCCTCATGTGGTGAGAGTATGCAGGCAGTTCTTGGAGGATGAAGGAATTGATACCATTGAATGGCCCCCACGCTCGCCTGGCGTAAATCCAATAGAACACCTCTGGGATGTCATGTTTCGGTCCATCCAACACTGCCCGGTTGCACCTCAGACTGTCCAGGAGCTCAGTGATGCCCTGGTCCAGATCTGGAAGGAAATCCCCAAGGACACCATCCGTGGTCTCATTAGGACCCTCCCCCAACGTTGTCAGGCATGCATACAAGCATGTGGGGGCCACACAGACTACTGAGGACCATTCTGAGTTGCTGCAATGACATTTCAGCCAAATGGACTCGCCTGCTGCATCATTCCTTCACTTTGATTTTCGGGGTGTCTTTGAATTCAGTCCTCTGTAGGTCGATCATTTTCATTTCCATCAAACGATGGGGCATTCTTACATTCCTCCCTCATTACCCTGTCCATATCAGTATAGAGATCCAGCAGGAGATTCCTCCCCATTGAGGTCTGATGGGTTTTCATAGTCTTCCTTTCATTTTTTTGAGCCGTATATATTGTTATTGAAGGGGCATGGATTTTGTTCAGCGGGAATGTGGGGGAATGCAATGCCTGCAGCACTGAATGTATGTAATGGCAAAGGGCGATGGGGTGTGTTGGAGGGTCTGTTGTTTGCTGCTGGGGGATCTACTTTTGCTGCAGGGATCTGTTTTTGCTGGATGGGGATATATTGTTGCTGGGGGAAGTGTTATGTTGAAGGAGGGATCTATTGCTATTTGAGGTTCCCATTGATGGTGGCTGCTGAGAGATTTATTGTTGCAGGGGTCTATTGTTGCTAGTTTGGATCTCGTTTCTGGGGGGTAGCTTGTTGCAGGGGGTCTATTGTTGCTAGGGGATCTATTGTTGCTGGGGGTGACCTAGTGTTGTTGCCTGCAGGGGATCTATTTTACTGCTTTTCTTTTAATTGTTACATTTCAATAAAAATGACTTATCACCACAATATGATACTTGGTACTGCATTCTTTACTGGAAGGTGGGTAGGGGGTGAAACCAAGGGATATACTTGGAAGTGGGTAGGGGGTGCAACCAAGGGATGTACTTGGAAGTGGGTAGGGGGTGCAACCAAGGGATGTACTTGGAAGTGGGTAGGGGGTGCAACCAAGGGATGTACTTGGAAGTGGGTAGGGGGTGAAACCAAGGGATGTACTTGGAAGTGGGTAGGGGGTGAAACCAAGGGATGTACTTGGAAGTGGGTAGGGGTGAAACCAAGGGATGTACTTGGAAGTGGGTAGGGGGTAAAACCAAGGGACGTACTTGGAAGTGGGTAGGGGGTGAAACCAAGGGATGTACTTGGAAGTGGGTAGGGGGTAAAACCAAGGGACGTACTTGGAAGTGGGTAGGGGGTGAAACCAAGGGATGTACTTGGAAGTGGGTAGGGGGTAAAACCAAGGGACGTACTTGGAAGTGGGTAGAGGGCAGAGATAGGGTGGCCACCTCATCCCTTTAAACCCAAACACATATTAATGACACAGGTTCTGAGGCTAATTTATTTCCGATAAGGCACCAAGTGAGTTTAATTACCACCTTAATCAGCCCCAGAACCTGTGTCATTAATATGTGTTCAGGTTTAAAAGGATGAGGTTGCCACCATAGGCAGAGATGAGAGGCACTCATCAGAAGTGGACCTATTTTCTGGGAAACAAGCCCTGTGAAGGGGTATAGATTGGGAAAATGAGCTGCAGAGATTAATGTATCATTGTTGTTATTGTATAATCTATGAGGACATACAGTCCATACACACCCAGCACAAGGCCGGGGTCACACTACCAGACGGTTCTCAGGGCTGCAGTTCCTCTGAGCTCCACAAGGTGGGGATCTCACTTCTATCCAGACAGGAAGTCTCTATGGTAGACACGAAGTGATGTCAGGATCAGACTTGAAGTAATATCAGGTACAGACAGGAAGTGATGTGAGGAACAGATTACGGAGAAGACATTGCTGGAACTGGCAGCAGAGGAGGTAATGAGATTTTATTTTGGGAACCCAAATTGATTTGCCCTTTAAATCCCCCTCTCCTCAGTCTGATGTACACGCAGACCAATAAATATCCGATTTATCTGCCCAAAGTGTTTCTATTGCTCTAGGTGTTTCATCAGATTTCCCATATTTAAGGTACAACACTGGTATAAAAGAAAAGTAATGGGGACAGAAAACAGAAGTGGGTGTAACTGATCACCTTGTCACCGAATGCCAAACCCAAATAAAAGTTTTCTCTGTAAAGGTCAATTCTTCCCTCTCTGAACACGGCTCCAATGCCGGCTGAAGTCTTCTTCAGAAGGCAACATGACCAGGGTGTGACGATCTCTTGGTCCTCCACAGAGCTCTGTAGTTCCTCCGTCTGATCTCTTCATCACTATGGGACATGGTACAGAGGGAATAGTAGTGATATGGAGGTTGGTGGGAAAAACTCAACGGGTGACCATGAGATGGTTCTGGTTTCTGAAGAAGACTTAATCCCACATTTGGTCTACATGAGTGGTATTTGGTGGAGTTTGGTGGCATAAGAGGGGGTAATAATGTACCTTCTCCTTTAGTGGGATTACTCTTGTTTGAGATTTGAGCTTCACTCCACTACAACAGACATCAGATTTACACCAGAAGTTGCACTGTTCAATAAGAAGTAAACCTGATTTTAACTTGAGTGAAACTGGTGGTTCCGACTTTGTCCACCATCTACATGAAAGGTGATGAAAATTGGCAGGTAGTACCCAGCATCTGGAGGAAAATGGGCTCGTCACCTAGAGGTGTTCCAATTCCTATGCAAAATTTGAGGACGCTGGATATAGATCTTCTTGTGTCTAGATTCAAACACAAACTAGACAAGTCTGTCGCCAGCTCTAGGGGCCCTTTGGCCTTTGCAGTGGAAACTCTAGAAACTCCATGGGATCAGTTCAACCTGTTCTACACCTTTCCCCCTCAACTGTTCCTCCCATGTCTAGTCCACATGATTGCAAAGGAAGATACTGGTCATCACACATAATGGGCCTTAAATGGTGGCTGCTAGAGGTAAAGTGTACTGCAGCTATGGGCATTAGACCTCAACAGAGATCTGACCCTTAGTCCCCACCGACCTTCTGCCGACCACATGGCACTTGATAAAGGATAGAGGAGGGTCCAATCTGTGCTTCATGTAAAATTATATTTTTGATTTGACACTAAGTCCAAAAAAATACTGGCTACAACCCCTTCCCGTCTCAAGTAAATTAGAAAACATTGAGCGGTGCAGACTAAATGTGTGTCTCATGTCGGACAATAGCAGAGAGCTGGCAGTACTGAAAGTAACAGCAACCCTCATATTGACCCCAATACATCCCCATACTAATATTGTACAACCAATGCAGTCCAGATAACTCTGTTATCTGTCTACAGAGAAACCCACATACATCACATGACCACATCAATGAGGATGGAGGAGGACCATAGTCACATGACTGAAAGGATACTGAACCTCACCCTGGAGATCATCTACCTGCTGACCGGAGAGGTGAGGAGGATTCTGGGAGGTCACATGACATCACTCTCCTCTCTATTAATAAAACACAGACCTGACCGGAGAAGTGAGGAGGATTCTGGGAGGTCACATGACATCACTCTTATCTCTATTAATAAAATACAGACCTGATCGGAGAGGTGAGGAGGATTCTGGGAGGTCACATGACATCACTGTTATCTCTATTCATAAACCACAGACCTGACCGGAGAGGTGAGGAGGATTCTAGGAGGTCACATGACATCACTCTCCTCTCTATTAATAAAATACAGACCTGACTGGAGAGGTGAGGAGGATTCTGGGAGGTCACATGACATCACTTTTATATCTATTAATAAAACACAGACCTGACCGGAGAGGTGAGGAGGATTCTGGGAGGTCACATGACGTCACTCATCTCTATTAATGAAACACAGACCTGACCGGAGAGGTGAGGAGGATTCCGGGAGGTCACATGACATCACTCTTATCTCTATTAATAAAACACAGACCTGACCGGTGAGGTGAGGAGGATTCTGGGAGTCTAATATGATATTCCTATTGGTTCTTCAATACAGAGATTTCCTCTTCTGAAGTCAGGTGATCATATGACCATCACAGTGCCTCCATGTGACTCCCTAAACCTTGAGAGACACAACATGGAGAAGATTCTAGAAGTCACCAAGAAGATGATGGAGCTGCTGACAGGAGAGGTGAGCGGTGCCGGGAATTCTGGGACATTCTCCAGTAACAGACAAGGGATGTGTCTGGATGGTGACTGTATCATTGTGTGTGTCAGGTTCCTATAAGGTGTCAGGGTGTCACTGTCTATTTCTCCATGGAGGAGTGGGAGTATTTAGAAGGACACAAGGACCTCTACAAGGACATCATGATGGACAATCAGCCGCCCCTCACATCACCGGGTAAGAGGAGACTTTATTGTAAAGGAGAGAGCAGTACGGAGGATCCACCTAGATCCCCCATCATCTGATAAACACATAGAAACAATGGATTCAGTCAGTGTGTGTGTTTCCTACAGATGGATCCAATCATGGGAACCCACCAGAGAGATGTCCCCGTCCTCTGTATTCCTGGGATTCCACACAGGAAGGTCACACCATACCTCACCATCATCAGGTAGATGGATCCAGTCATGGGAACCCACCAGAGAGATGTCCCTGTCCTCTGTATTCCCAGTATTCCACACAGGAAGGTCACACCATCCCTCACCATCATCAGGTAGATGGATCCAGTCATGGGAACCCACCAGAGAGATGTCCCCGTCCTCTGTATGCCCTAGATTCCACACAGGAAGGTCACACCATCCCTCACCATCATCAGGTAGATGGATCCAGTCATGGGAACCCACCAGAGAGATGTCCCCGTCCTCTGTATTCCCGGGATTCCACACAGGAAGTTCACCCCATCCCTCACCATCATCAGGTAGGTGGATCCAGTCATGGGAACCCACCAGAGAGATGTCCCCGTCCTCCGTATTCCCGGGATTCCACACAGGAAGGTCACACCATCCCTCACCATCATCAGGTTGGTGGCGTTGAGGGTCGGGAACATAAAGTGATGGAACACTCTGACATGTGGAGACGATGTGTGGACTCTACAAGATGAGATGTTCTATGTCAGGGGTACTCAAACTACGACCCGCGGGCCACATACGGCCCGCCGAGGCCATTTATCCAGCCCGCCGGCAGGGGCGTATTTTCAGCAAGAAAGGGACACTAAGTACAGGGGTGGGCAGGGGGCTGCTGTACCTTATCTGGCTCCGGTCCCAGTCCCACGACGATCCAGTCCAGGAAGCGCTGCTCCTTCATTCACTCAGACGACTCCCTCACTCCTGCCGCTCAGCTCCGCCTCCTCACCAGTGATTGGGCGCCAGAACTGTAGCTCAGGAAAGGCACACAGGCGGCCAATCACCTGCGAGGAGGCGGAGCCGAGCGGCCCCGCGAACATCGAGTGAGGGAGAGGCCGGAGTGAAGAAGGACAGCTGACAGGTAAGTGTGCTGTGCTGATGGTGCTGCTGTAACCAGGTATGCTGGCTGCAGCAGCACCATGCTGGAACAGGGGTCAGCAAGTTAAGTGTCATTGGTGTCAGTGGGAGGAATAGTGCCCCATCATTGGTGTCACTGATACTAATGATGGGGCATTATTCCTCCCACTGACACCAATGATGGGGCACTATTCCTCCCCCCACTGAGACCAATGATGGGGCACTATTCTTCCCACTGACACCAATGGTGGAACATTATTCCTCCAACTGACACCAATGATGGGGCACTATTCCTCCCAACACCTATGTTGGGACACTATCCTCCCCACTGACACCAATGACATTTATTTCCACTGACACCAATGATGGGGCACGTTTCTTCCCACTGACACCAACGATGGGGCACTATTTCCACACTGACACCAACGATGGGGCACTTTCCTCCCCCCACTGACACCAACAATGGGGCACTCTTCCTCCCCCTACTGACACCAATGATGGGGCACTATTCCTCCCACTGACACCAATGATGGGGCACAATTCTTCCCACTGACACCAATGATGGGACACTATTCCTCCCACTGACACCAATGATGGGACACTATTCCTCCCCCCACTGACACCAATGATGGGGCACTATTCTTCCCACTGACACCAATGGTGGGACATTATTCCTCCAACTGACACCAATGATGGGACACTATTCCTCCCAACACCAATGTTGGGACACTATCCCCCCCACTGACACCAATGACATTTATTTCCACTGACACCAATGATGGGGCACGTTTCTTCCCACTGACACCAACGATGGGGCACTATTCCCCCCCCCCCACACTGACACCAACGATGGGGCACTTTCCTCCCCCCACTGACACCAACAATGGGGCACTCTTCCTCCCCCTACTGACACTAATGATGGGGCACTCTTCCTCCCACTGACACCAATGATGGGGCACAATTCTTCCCACTGACACCAATGATGGGACACTATTCCTCCCACTGACACCAATGATGGGACACTATTCCTCCCACTGACACCAATGATGGGACACTATTCCTCCCCCCACTGACACCAATGATGGGGCACTATTCTTCCCACTGACACCAATGGTGGGACATTATTCCTCCAACTGACACCAATGATGGGGCACTATTCCTCCCAACACCAATGTTGGGACACTATCCCCCCCACTGACACCAATGACATTTATTTCCACTGACACCAATGATGGGGCACGTTTCTTCCCACTGACACCAACGATGGGGCACTATTCCCCCCCCCACACTGACACCAACGGTGGGGCACTTTCCTCCCCCCACTGACACCAACAATGGGGCACTCTTCCTCCCCCTACTGACACTAATGATGGGGCACTCTTCCTCCCACTGACACCAATGATGGGGCACAATTCTTCCCACTGACACCAATGATGGGACACTATTCCTCCCACTGACACCAATGATGGGACACTATTCCTCCCACTGACACCAATGTTGGGACACTATCCCCTTCCCCCACTGACACCAATGACGGAGCACTATTCCCTCCCCCCACACTGACACCGATGGGGCACTATTCCTCCCCCCACTGACACTAATGATGGGGCACTATTCCTCCCACTGACACCAATGATGGGGCACTATTCCTCCCACTGATACCAATCATGGGGCACGATTCTTCCCACTGACACCAATGATAGGGCACTATTCCTCCCACTGACACCAATGATGGGGCACGTTTCTTACTACTGACACCAATTATGGGGCACTATTCCTCCTGTTCTATGTGATCTCACATCATAAATCCTTCTATGTTACAGATGTTATTTTCTGCCATTCTGTTGGTTTAGGGTGAAGATCTGATGAACATGAAAGTTGAGAGTGAAGTAGAAGAGACGTATGTGAGGGATGATCAGCAATATACGGAGGAGGCTGGAATGAGGAGGACATTCATAGAGGAGGACACTCCTAAAGAGATCAGCACAGGTGACCAGAATATATTCTTCTCTTATCTCTGCTCTGTTACTGCCCCCCCAGCCCCCATTGGTTCCTGTTCCTCTGACAAGGCGGTGAAAATGTAGAAGTGATCTGGGAGGAGGAGCAAAGACCCTTTGACAGAAGAGGGGAAGAGTCCCAGCTGGTTGGGACATCCACAGAGAACATCTGCTCCCTCCTATCTCCCTGATCCAGATGGAATCTTGATGGAAGTGAACTAACCCTCTCCTATCTATTGATGATGTTTTTCTATTTTTCCAGGACCCGCCATGGAGAAACCCTCAAAGGATCGTCTCACTCTATCACCAGGTTGTAAAATGGAAGATGAGGACATCCCAGGAGATTGTGTCGGAGAAAAGACAATGAGCTCCACTATGGATGGTGGACTTCCCAGTGTGGAGAGACCATGGAAACCCTCTGACTCTGAGCAACCTCGTACTGTGGGAAATGGGGCCATGATTCAGGAGGAGAAGACATTTTCCTGTCCTGAATGTGGGGAAGATTTTAACTCTGAATTAACTCTTTCTGTACATCAGAGATCTCACAAGGTTGAGAAGCCTTATGTATGTTCTGGGTGTGGAAAATATTTTCTTCATAAATCAGATCTCATCATACATTACAGATCTCATACGGGGGAGAAGCCGTATAACTGTGAAGAGTGCGGGAAATGTTTTACACAGAAGGCTAGCCTTTCCAGGCATCAGAGATTGCACAGGGGCGAGAAGCGATATGCCTGCAAGGAGTGCGGGAAATGTTTTTCACAGAAATCAGATCTCGTGGCACATCAAAGATCTCACACAGGGGAGAAGCCATATTCCTGCCTCGAGTGTGGTAAATGTTTCTCTAATAGGCCCAATTTTTCCAGACATCAGAGACTGCACACGGGCGAGAAGCCGTATACTTGTCCTGAGTGCGGGATGTGTTTTTCAGAGAAGGCCTATCTTACCTCACATCAAAGATCTCACACAGGTGTGAAGCCGTATTCATGTTCTGATTGTGGAAAAGGTTTTTTACGGAAGTCCCATCTTATCGATCATCAAAAATGCAGCACAAGGGAAAAGCTATTTTCCTCCCCTGAGTGCGGGAAATGTTTTTCATAAGAACAAAACATCAGAGAACCCACACCACCATCGAGGTGTATTATTATCTTGAGTGCGGGAAATGTCTTCTATATGGATGATATGTTGCCGTACATCAGAGATCTCACACTGGGAAGAAGCACACCTTGATATACATCTCAGAAAACACGTGGCTGAGCGCTCCTCTGATCTTTATCATGGAAGAAACACTTTATAAGGAGATCAGAGTTCACTAAAGACATAAAAGTCCACAAACTTCTATATGGGTTACTCTTTGAGGACATAGAAGCAGGTGGTTTGTCTCTGCTGGTTGAGCCTCTCCTGTTGTGTAGTCTGATCTCCTCTGCTCTTAAGTTGGGGCTTCAAAGGAAATAACTATATGGTAATAGAGGAGCTAGATGTTGCTTTTGGGTGAAGAACAGAGGAGATTGATCTAAATGACAGGACTGACTGTTTCAGTGAAGTACTGGTGTTATAAGAATTCTCAGACACCTGCATTTGCTTCAATTGTTCCACCTGTTGCCTGTCAATGGTTAATATGGCATTGCTAAAGATAACATTTCATATGCACCTCATAACATGTAGATATATTTTTTTATGAAATAAGTGCAAATATACTGTATATATTTAAAAAAGAATGTTTTCTTTGTAAGTTAATTAATGCAAATCTGCCTTTAGATGTAGAGAGGGACCCAAAATATAAGGAGCACCTTTGGGCGTTTAAGGAACAAAAAATATGTGTCTAAATTCCTGACTAGCTATCGTATTTCTCGAGTCCCTGTAGTGCCAGGGCAGTGGGAACACCCACAAAATGACCGCATTTTGGAAAGCAAACACTCAAAGGCATTTTCCAGGCATAGTGAGTCTGTTTTTTGCCACGTTTTTGGAAGATGCAGGAAAAAAAAATTAAAAATGTATTCGTTTTTTAAACAAAGCTGTCAATCAATAGGGTATGTATAATACACATCATAGGCATACTTAGATTTATGCCCCAAAACACATTCTGCTACTCTTCCCGAGTATGGCCGTATCACATGTATGAGACTTTTTCACAGTCTCACCACAAAAATAGGGCCCAAAATCCAAGGAGCACCTTCAATCTAAATTCCTGACTGCCTATCACATTTTTGGAGGCCCTGGAGCACCAGAACAGTGGAAGCACCCACAAAATGATGACATTTTGGAAAGCAAACTTCCCACAGTATCTTCTAAGGGGCACGGTGAGTCTTTTGAATGCTTCTTTTTTTTGGAAATACAGAATGAAAATGTAGTTTTTTTTACACAAAGTTGTCAATTATTCCGATATTTCTAGCACGCAGCATAGGCATACTTAGAATTGCACCCCAAAACACATTCTGCGACTCCTTCCAAGTGTGGCAATACCACATGTGTGAGACTTTCGCAGCAGAGGCCCAAAATCCAAGAAGCACCTACAGGTTTTCTACATTATGCATCTAATTTCCTGACTACTGATTACATTTTTGGACACTGTGACTGGTATGGGGGAGATCGGAGACACTGTGACTGGCTGCAATACCAGGACTCTTTCACATATGAGGTTGGGGGGGTAAAAGCTTGCCTTTGAGTCATGGTTTTACTGCCCCCAACTGCTGCTTCCTTTAGCTGCAGAAGCAGCATAGGGGTGTAAACATGCCATAGTTGCAATGCCTTGCTTCACAGCCATGGCGAGAATGATCCCCTCACCGCATAGCTTCCACCAATCGCAATCCAAACAAGTGAATGGGGACGCTTGTGCGAGGTCCAAGTGATTAAGAAGGTCGTGAAAAGCAAAGCCTACTCACCGCCTGCAAAATGTTCTCTGAAGAGAGATCCGAATACACAAATGTGAATGAGGCCTTATGGTGACACGGGGACAGGTGTTGTTCAAACCCGTCACATCTGACAACCCCCAAACTATGCCGACAGAAAGAGGGAGTAGTGCTGACCACAATGGCACCCTAATTTGCAAATTGGTAACAAATACGGTCAGATTTAAATCTTATCTCTGCCCATCCAGTTCATGGAAGGTGGCACATTTAACAAACCACAGTCACATCCATGTCACAAATCCTGCCTACGTTCGACAGAAAGCAGACAAGTTAGAAGTTGAGCAGGGCAACCATAAACCCTCACCAACCCGGGGTCTTCAAAAGACTCCTAATGAGACCCTCTTACAAACGGTCAAGTCGTAAACAGTCTTCAGAATGCTTTGAGGAACAGGTATCTGTCAGACTGGGTTTAGTGACCAATACCGACTTAGAGCTTTTTTACAGGGTGTGCCTGGGCACACCATAATCGCCCACAACTACACTCTGCGGGGTATGATTTGCTCTGAAATTGATTGCACTTGCTGCCGGGCGAGGGTGCCCATGTAAAGACATGCAGATATTCAGGACAAATCTCCCTAACTCTTCCCCCAGCAGTTTCAGGAGCTCCTAGCTCTCATGGAGGACTGCTGGAACATCTCCGAGGTGGAGCCTGCCTTCTATTTTCTTTCTACTAGTACTGCGCAACCATCAACCCGTCCCTGCCTGCCAGGATACTAGGTGTAATCCTGGACTCTGAACTCTCCTTTGTGCCCCACATCCAATAACTGTCCAAAGCGCACCGTGTCAACCTCCGCAACATCTCCAAGATACGCCCCTTCCTAACCAATGACATAACAAAGCTCATAATTCACTCCCTGGTTATCTCTCGCCTCGGCTACTGCAACTCCCTCCCCATTGGCTTACCTTTACATAGGGTATACCGCCTTCAGTCCATCATGAATGCTGCTGCCAAGCTCATCCACCTTACCAACTGTTCAGTGTCTGCCACCTCTCTTTGCCAGTCCCTCTACTGGCTTCCACTCAGTGTCCTCCAGCTCTCTCTGCAAATCCCTCCACTGGGTTCCATCCAGTGTCCTCCAACCCTCTCTGCCAATCCCTCTACTGGCTTCCACTCAGTGTCCTCCACCACTCTTTGCCAATCCCTCTACTGGCTTCCACTCTGTGTACTCCACCCCTCTCTGCAAATCCCTCCACTGGCTTCCATCCAGTGTCCTCCAACCCTCTCTGCCAATCCCTCCACTGGCTTCCATCCAATGTCCTTCAACCTTCTCTGCCAATCCCTCCACTGGCTTCCATTCAGTGTCTTCCAAACCTCTCTGTCAATCCCTCCACTGGGTTCCACTCAGTGTCCTCCAACCCTCTCTGCCAATCCCTCCACTGGCTTCCATTCAGTGTCCTCCACCCCTCTCTATCAATCCCTCCACTGGGTTCCACTCAGTGTCCTCCAACCCTCTCTGTCAATCCCTCCATTGGCTTCCACTCAGTATCTTCCACCCCTCTCTGCCAATCCCTCTATTGGCCTCCATTCAGTGTCCTCCACCCCTCTCTGTCAATCCTTCCACTGGCTTCCATTCAGTGTCCTCCACCCCTCTCTTCCAATCCTTCCACTGGCCTCCACTCAGTGTCCTCCACCCCTCTCTGCCAATCCCTCCACTGGCTTCCACTCAAGTGTCCTCCACCCCTCTCTGCTAATCCCGTCATTGGCCTCCATTCAGTGTGTTCCACCCCTCTCTACTAATCCCTCCATTGGCTCTCTCCCACCCAACAAATTATACTCAAAATACTGACAAAAACTTACAAAGTCACCCACAACTCGGCCCCCAGCTACATCACTAACCTAGTCTCAAAATACCAACCAAATCGCTCTCTTTGTTCCTCCCAAGACCTCCTGCTCTCTAGTTCCCTTCTCACCTCCTCCCATGCTCGCTTCCAGGATTTCTCCAGAGCAGCTCCCATCCTATGGAATTCCCTACCCCAATCTGTCTATCTCCTACTCTGTCCACTTTTAGGCAATCCCTGAAAACTTTTCTCTTCAGAGAAGCCTATACCCAGCCTGTCGCTATACTGCCTGCCCCAGCCTGTCACTGTACTGCCCCAGTCTGTCACTATACTGCCCCAGCCTGTCACTGTACTGCCCCAGCCTGTCACTATACTGCATCAGCCTGTCACTGTACTGCCTGCCCCAGCCTGTCAATGTACTGCCCAAGCCTGTCACTGTATTGCCCAAGTCTTTCACTATAACTGCCCCAGCCTGTCACTGTACTGCCTGCCCCAGCCTGTCGCTATACTGCCCTAGCCTGTCACTGTACTGCCCCAGCCTGTCACTATACTGCCTGCCCCAGCCTGTCACTTTACTGCCCCAGCCTGTCACTGTATTGCCCCAGCCTGTCACTATACTGCCCCAGCCTGTCACTGTACTGCCTGCCCCAGCCTGTCGCTCTACTGCCCCAGCCTGTCACTATACTGCCCCAGCCTGTCACTATACTGCCCTAGCCTGTCACTATACTGCCTACCCCAGCCTGTCACTATACTGCCCCAGCCTGTCACTGTACTGCCCCAGCCTGTCACAGTACTGCCCCAGCCTGTCACAGTACTGCCCCAGCCTGTCACTATACTGCCCCAGCCTGTCACTGTACTGCCCCAGCCTGTCACTGTACTGCCTGCCCCAGCCTGTCACTATACTGCCCTAGCCTGTTATTGTACTGCCTGCCACAGCCTGTCACTGTACTGCTCCAGCCTGTCACTATACTGCCCCAGCCTGTCACTGTACTGCCTGCCCCAGCCTGTCACTATAGTGCCCCAGCCTGTCACTGTACTGCCTGCCCCAGCCTGTCACTATACTGCCCCAGCGTGTTACTGTACTGCCTGCCCCAGCCTGTCACTATACTGCCCTAGCCTGTTACTGTGCTGCCTGCCCCAACCTGTCACAATACTGCCCCAGCCTGTCACTGTACTGCCTGCCCCAGCCTGTCACTATACTGCCCCAGCCTGTCACTATACTGCCTGCCCCAGCCTGCCACTCTACTGCCCCAGCCTGTCACTATACTGCCTGCCCCAGCCTGTCACTGTACTGCTCTAGCCTTATACTATCCTAACCTTGTACTGATATATATTGGGGTGCACACCTATGTACCAAACTCTTTGGGTCTGGTAAGAATTTTAAGAGGAAACCCCTCTCAAAAATCAAGAAAAAAAGCATTGGTGCTCCCCAATAATCCATATCAGACCTTTATCCAAGCATGCCTGGTGGGAAAGGAAAGCAGAGGACAAGTGTGCGCCCCCTCACTGCTGATTTATACCAGGCTAAGTGCTCTGAACATGGAGGGTTTCCTTCTCAAAGCACCTTGTCCCCAAGGGCAAAGGCCTCTTCCCCACATTCCTGGCCTGGTGACTGCAGGGGTCTGCTGGCAGGGGGCTTAATAGAATCTGAAAGCCCTTGTTAATAACAGGGGAGGGCTCAGATATGGGCCCCCTTACGTGAATGAGCAGGGGTTTACCTCTACTAATTCTCAAAGTGATAGGTAAATAAAGCACACAAACACACTTTTTGAGAAGTCTCTTGATGCATATCGCCCATCAATCATCGAGCGAAGCAGATCGACATCAATCATGACACATGGCAAAAGAAAACAACCTGCTGACCACCAACAGCACCACCTGACAAACTAAAGACTGCTGGTCTGTGAATGGCAGATCCTGTTGAAAGCTGAGTATAAATAATGGGGTGGGTCAGCGATGTCAGGGATTCCACAGTGAGATTTTCCAGCAACTTTCTTGTAAACAGCACCACATAATGAAAAATTGGAGGCTAATATTTTGTTGCAAAACGACGCAAAAATATTTCTGTCCCCCTTGGTGGAAGTGGAGGTGACCCCTCTATGAGGACATACAGTCCATACACACCCAGCACAAGGCCGGGATCACACTACCAGACGGTTCTCAGGGCTGCAGTTCCACTGAGCTCCACAAGGTGGTAATCTCCCTTCTACCAGGACAGGAAGTCTCTATGGAAGACAGGAAATGATGTCAGGTATAAATAAGAAATTCCATGTGGCAGAAAGTAGAGCGGAGGCTTTGCTGAACCTGGCATCAGAGGAGATAATAAGATCTTATCTTAGATGTACAGGAAACTTCCAATAATATTTACTTTAATTTGCCAAACTTATCTCTCTATAAGAATGCTGGCATAGAAAAAATGACAACACGAATGAGGATGGAGGAGGACCGGAGTCACATGACCGAGAGGATACTAAACCTCACCCTGGAGATTATCTACCTGTTGACCGGAGAGGTGAGGAGGATTCTGGGAGGTCACATGACATCACTCTTATCTCTTAATAAAACACAGACCTGACCGGAGAGGTGAGAAGGATTCTGGGAGGTCACATGACATCACTCTCATCTCTATTAATAAAACACAGACCTGACCGGAGAGGTGAGGAGGATTCTGGGAGGTCACATGACAGAACTCATCTCTATTAATAAAACACGGACCTGACTGGAGAGGTGAGGAGGATTCTGGGAGGTCACATGACATCACTCTCATCTCTATTAATAAAACACGGACCTGACCGGAGAGGTGAGGAGGATTCTGGGAGGTCACATGACATCACATCTCTATTAATAAAACACGGACCTGACCGGAGAGGTGAGGATTCTGGGAGGTCACTTGACATCACTCTTATCTCTATTAATAAAACAGACCTGACCGGAGAGGTGAGGAGAATTCTGGGAGGTCACATGACATCACTCTCATATCTATTAATAAAACACAGACCTGACCTGACTGGAGAGGTGAGGAGGATTCTGGGAGTCTAACATGATGTTCCTATTGGTTCCTCAATACAGAGATTTTCTCCTCTGAAGTCAGGTGATCATATGACCATCACAGTGCCTCCATGTGACTCCCTAAACCCTGAGAGACACAACATGGAGAAGATACTAGAAGTTACCAAGAAGATGATGGAGCTGCTGACAGGAGAGGTGAGCGGTGCCGGGAATTCTGGGACATTCTCCAGTAACAGACAAGGGATGTGTCTGGATGGTGACTGTATCATTGTGTGTGTCAGGTTCCTATAAGGTGTCAGGGTGTCACTGTCTATTTCTTGATATAGGATTGGGGGTATTTAGAAGACAGTAAGGACATCTTTGAGGATATGAAGACAGAAAAATTTCATACCTTCACGTCCCAAGGTAAGAGGAGACTTTATTGGGAAGGAGAGAGCAGTACGGAGGATCCACCTAGATCCCCCATCATCTGATAAACACATAGAAACAATGGATTCAGTCTGTGTGTGTGTTTCCTACAGATGGATCAAGTCATGGGAACCCACCAGAGAGATGTCCCCGTCCTCTGTATTCCCGGGATTCCACACAGGAAGTTCACACCATCCCTCACCATCATCAGGTAGATGGATCCAGTGATGGGAACCCACCACAGAGATGTCCCTGTGCTCTGTATTCCCGGGATTCCACACAAGATGGTCACATCATCCTTCACCATTACAAGGTTGGTGGGACTGAGCATGTAGAACATGGACTCATGTAGATGATGTGTAAAGTTTTTATGTGAGCCTATATTTTACAGATGATATTTTCTCTCCTTCTCTTGGTTTAGGGTGAAGATCTGACAGATATAAAAGTTGAGGTGAAATCAGAAAAAGAAGAGCCTTATGTGAGGGATGATCAGCAGTCTATGGAGGAGGATGGAATAATGGGGACATTTATAGAGGAGGACACTCCTACAGAGATCAGCACAGGTGGGTCAGGAACACGAAGTCCATTCCTCCATGCTGTAGGCACCATTTATGTATCTGGACAATATTTATGTAGACTGTGGAGTTCAGCTGGCAGCAAAATGTAGGCGTTGATCCAGCTAGGCCCTGGAGGAATGTACTTTGCAGCATTTGCCCCATGCCCGGGTCTATTGAGATCTCTGACAGGACAGTTCTGGGGTTCATTGCTCAGTTTTTTGGTTGTGCCGGGTGGAGGGATATGTCTGTGATGTCCTTGAACGTAAGTTTGACTTGAACATCGGCTGTTTGGTGAACAGGAAGGGCCTTTGGTGGGCTCTTAGCCCACCGCACCCCACAAAACACTGTGCTATGAGAGTGCATTGTGATTGGCCAAAGCAATGCACCTGACCGCATGTACCCCATACTCATTTACAAGGGGGGGCCTGATCTGCGGTCCTTGTTAAACAGGACTTTCAGATTCTGATGAGTCAGCCCCCCACAACCACAGCCCAGGGTTGTGGGGAAGAGGCCCTCTTCTCTTCTGTTCCTCCCATTTCCTACCAGCTGGACATTTTATATTGGATGATGTGATTGGAGCACAGACTGTTACATGGTGATAATAATGTGATCACATCCTCCAACCAGAAAGTGTTAATGGGGGAGGAGCCATTACCCCAATGATGGTGGTCTTCAGGATGTGGGAGGAGCCAATACCCCAATGATGATGATCTTCAGGATGGGGAAGGAGCAAATAACCCAATGATGGTTGTCTTCAGGATGAGGGAGGAGCCAATACCCCAATGATGGTGGTCTTCAGGATGAGGGAGGAGCCAATACCCCAATGATGGTGGTCTTCAGGATGGGGTAGGAGCCAATACCCCAATGATGGTGGTCTTCAGGATGGGGAAGGAGCCAATACCCCAATGATGGTGGTCTTCAGGATGAGGAGGAGTCAATACCCCAATGATGGTGGTCTTCAGGATGGGGGAGGAGCCACTAACCCAATGATGGTTGTCTTCAGGGTCAGGATGGGGAAGGAGCCAATACCCCACTGATGGTGGTCTTCAGGGTCAGGATGGGCCAATGCCCCAAAGATGGTGGTCTTCAGGATAGGGGAGGAGCCAGTACCCCAATGATGGTCTTCAGGTAGGGGGGAGGAGCAAATACCCCAATGATGGTGGTCTTCAGGATGGGGAAGGAGCCAATAAACCAATGATGGTGGTCTTCAGGATGGGGAGGAGCCACTACCCCAATGATGGTCTTCAGGTGGGGAGGAGCCAATACACCAATGATGGTGGTCTTCAGGATGGGGGAGGAGCCAATACTCCAATGACGGTGGTCTTCAGGATGGAGGAGGAGCCAATATCCCAATGATGGTGGTCTTCAGGATCAGTCTTCCTCTTTGTTGTTCTTCCCCCATCCTCACTCTCTGACCTCTGGTGGGGCTCCCCTTATCCTCATTCTCTGACCTCTGGTGGGGCTCAGCCCCGCTGTTCTTCATGACTAAATCAGGAAGTGCAGTACTTCTTGTGTTGGGAAGATGGCGATGAGTGATAGAGGGGGTGGGGACCCTCGTCCTATAATCCCCTCATCACTGTCCCTCCTATAAAGGACAGTTCTGGTTGTTTCCTCACTCTCTGAGTAAGGTCCATGAATAAAGAAATGACCTGGTAGGAGATCAGAGGAGCCATTTCCTAGTTCCCTTGAGGGTGGAATTAGGAGACCAAGCAGCCTGATGTGGGCGGAGTCTTGGTTTGGGGGAACCAATCAGCTCCTGTCTAGTAATCCTCTTTGTCTTTGTATTTTAGTCCATGGCCAGGAGATGAGGAAAACCTCCGAGGATTGTCTCACTTTGTCTCCAGACTGGAAAGTAGAAGATGAGGACATCACACAGTATAGTCCAGGAGAAAACCCGGCTCCCTCCAATGTCCATCCGGCACCACCCAGTGTAGATGGACCATTGCATTCCTCGTATCCTGAGGAACCTCAGACTGTGCGGGACCAGGCCGTCCTTCCAACAGGGAAGAGGTTCTCCTGCACTGAGTGCGGGAAATGTTTCCATTATAAATCCCGCCTTAATGTGCATAAAAGATCTCACACGGGGGAGAAGCCGTATTCCTGTAATGAGTGCGGGAAGTGTTTCCATTCTAAATCTGACCTTAATGCACATAAAAGATCTCACACAGGGGAGAAACCGTATTCCTGTCCTGAGTGCGGGAAATGTTTTGTACACAAAACACATCTTGTTATACATCAGAGATCTCACACGGGGGAGAAGCCGTATTCCTGTCCTGAGTGCGGGAAATGTTTTTCACGGAAGTCTAATCTTTACACACATCAGAGATCTCACACGGGGGAGAAGCCGTTTTCCTGCCCTGAGTGCGGGAAATGTTTTATACACAAATCACATTTTGTCATACATCAGAGATCTCACACGGGAGAGAAGGTGTATTCCTGTCCTGAGTGCGGGAAATGTTTTTCAAGCAACTCCCGTCTTTACACACATCAGAGACTGCACACAGGCGAGAAGCCATATTCTTGTCCTGAGTGCGGGAAATGTTTTTCACAGAAGGCCCATCTTTACAAACATCAGAGACTGCACACGGGGGAGAAGCCGTATTCCTGCCCTGAGTGCGGGAAATATTTTGTACAAAAATCAGATCTTGTCGTACATCTGAGGTTTCACACGGGGGAGAAGCCGTATTTATGTTCTGAGTGCGGGAAATGTTTTGTAAAAAAATCAGATCTTGCCACGCATCAAAGGTCTCACACGGGGGAGAAGCCGTATTCTTGTCCTGAGTGCGGGAAATGTTTTTCACAGACGTCCAATCTTTACAGACATCTCAGACAGCACACGGGGGAGAAGCCACGTTCCTGTCCTGAGTGAGGGAAATGTTCGTCACTGAAGTCCTGTCTTCCTGTACATCAGGGGTCCCACACAACCCTGGAGGTGTATTAGTGCCTTGAGTGCGGGATGGTGAAGGATTTCCTCCTACACAAATCCCCCCTTCAAATCTGGGATTATTTCCCCCCCATTTTGATCTTTTGTACAATCACCGCGTCCCGGCTGGTGATTACTCGCCAGCGCCCGAGGATCTCTGATGGGGAAGAGGACTGTTTTTGTTTACTAACAGTCTTCCTCCCTGTCGGCTCGGGCACACTGTACAGCACATCCATCCAGAGCAGTGTGATTACAGTGAAGCACATAGACCCTGCCCCCTAGTAATAGACCCTGCCCCCTGGTAAAACACTCCCAGCACACAGTTAACCCTTTGATGGCCCCAGATGTTAACCCCTTCCTGCCCAGTGTTAATAGTACGGTGTATGTGGTTTTTTTTTTTGGTTTTTTAGCACTGATCACTGTATTGGTGTCACTGGGGATGTCAGTGACACCAAGTCAGTCCCCCCCCCCCCCAGTGTCAGAATGCCTGCCGCAGTCCCGCTATGTTGCTGATCGCCGCCATTACTAGTAAAAATAAAATTAAAAGTAAAAAATTTTTAGCGAAGACACAGAGCAGAATACATTTTGGCCGAAATTTATGACGAAATTAGATTTTTTTTACATTTTTTTTCTTGGACACGTTTTATAGCAAAAAGTCCAAAATATTGTTTTTTTTTTTACTCAAAATGTTTTTTTAAATTTTTTTATTTTTATAGCGCAATAAATAAAAACCGCACAGCTGATCCAATACCACCGAAAGAAAGCTCAATTCGTGGGAAAAAAAGGACATAAATTTCATTTGGGTGCGGCGCTGCACGACCACGGAATTGTCAGTTAAAGTGACGCAGCGCTGTAACGCAAAGAAATAGCCTGGTCAGGAAGGGGGGGGGGATCCTCGGGAGGGGTTAAGAAAAAGCACATCCAATCAATGTAATAGTATACGGAAAACAAAATGAATAGGTAGGCTACAGTGATTCTCACCAGCGATGCTGCCTTTAGGGGGTGCAAGTCTTAGTCCAGCATGCACTCTTGATAGCTGGCTCCTTCTCTCACAGTTTCTAAGATGGAGTCTGAGCTCCCAGGATGCACCTGTTTCCTTTTTCTCAGACTGAAGGACGATGGGAACTTTTATTAAAGAGGGACAGTTTCTCGTTTCTACAAAACAGTACATTTTAATACCGGCTCCAACTAGTGGCAGAATTTTGATATTGCAGGCAGGACAGGATGATTAGATTTCCCTGGTGGAGGCAGAACAACTCTGTCTCCACATTTCCAGGCAGGTGATTTTCCTGACTGGTTGGATTTCTACCTTTTTTACTGTATCCTGATTTTGTCACGTAATCTTTTTTTAAAAAGATAAATGATAATAAATATTTATTGAATTAAAAAAAAAAGATTTGTGTGTGTTGGTGCAAAAATTTCAAACTGACGCTTTAAATGCCTTCACAGGTCATCAGTTTGGATCTAGTGGTGAATAATGGGCGGGGAATTGTTGTTCTCCTTCCGATGTGTATGGGAATATGCAATCAATATTTTCATTCTCTACAACATAGGCGAAGAAAAATATATTTTAAATAAATTTTAAAAATACTCTTCCCAAATATATTGGCATATATTTTAAATACTACAATTTTGGCCATATTCAATATATATATATATACATACTGTATGTTGAAATGCATTTGCAATTTTTATATATTACAAAAATATTTTTAAAAATATATATTTTTTAAAATATATTCTTCAGATTTTTTTAACATATAAAAAAGTCATTTTAATATATATTTTTACATACATTTGTTAATACACTCCAAAAATGAAGATTAAATGTATTTTTAAAGACATACAGTATATATGAAACTTCATAGATGTTATAATATATAAAAACCGCATTTCAACATACAGTATGTGTATATGTGTGTGTGTGTGTGTGTGTATATATATATATATATATATATATATATATATATATATATATATATATATATATATATGTATGTATATATGTGTGTATATGGACAGTATGTGTGTGTGTGTATATATATATATATATATATGTGTGTGTGTGTGTGTGTGTGTATATGTGTGTGTATATGTATATATATATATATATATATATATATATATATATATATATATATATATATATAGAATATGGCCAAAATATATTTTAAAAATATTCTTCCCAAATATATTTACATATATTTGAAATACTACAGTTTTGGCCGTATTCAATATATTTCAGATTACATTTATATGAATAAATGTGTGTGTTGAAATGTGTTTTTTAGATATTACAAAATATATGAAAAATATTTTTAAGAATATATATTATTTAAATATATTCTTCAGATTTTTTTTTAACATATATAAAAAAGTCATTTTAACATATATTTTTACATATATTTGTGAATGCATCTACAAAATTAATCTACAAAAATGTAGATGAATGTATTTTTAAAGACATACAGTGTATTTGAAATTGTATTTTTAAAAATATTCTTCATATATTTTGTAATTATTATAAAACGCATTTCAACATACAGTGTGTGGATAGATATAGATAGATATATATACAGTTGCAAGAAAAAGTATGTGAACCCCTTGGGATTACGTGGAGTTTTGCATGAATTGGGCATAAAATGTGCTCTGAACGTCATCTAAGTCACAACAATAGTAGAACACAGTCTGCTGAACATAATACTACACAAACATTAGATGTTGCCATGGTTTAATTGCACATAACATGTAAACATTCACAGTGCAGGGAGGAAAAAGTATGTGAGGCCCTAGCTTAATGACTTCTCCCAGAGCTAATTGGAGCCAGGAGTGAGCCAACCTTGACTCCAATCAGTATGATGATATTGGATGTGTTGCTGACAGCTGTCCTGCCCTTAAAAAACACACACCTGTTTTGGGTTTACTGGTTTCAAGAAGCACTGTCTGATGTGAACCATGCCTCGCAGAAAAGAGCTCTCAGAAGACCTACGATCAAGAATTGTTGACTTGCATGAAGCTGGAAAGGGTTACAAAAGTATCTCCTTGAGCCTTGATGTTCATGTGTCCACGGTAAGACAGACTGTCTACAAATGGAGAAAGTTTAGCACTGTTGCTACTCTCCCTAGGCGTGGTCGTTCTGTAAAAATGACTGAAAGAGCACAGCGCAGAATGCTGCATGAGGTAAAGAAGAATCCCAGAGTGTCAGCTAAAGACCTACAGAAATCTCTGGCACATGCTAACATTTTTGTTGACACATCTACAATAAGGAAAACATGAAACAAGAATGGAGTACATGGGAGGACACCACGGAGGAAGCCATTGCTGTCCAAAAAGAATATTGCAGCACGTTTGAAGTTTGCAAAAGAGCACCTGGATGTTCCACAGCACTACTGGCAAATATACTGTGGACAGATGAAACCAAGATTGAGTTGTTTGGGAAGAACACACAACACTATGTGTGGAGAAAAAAAGGCACAGCACACCAACATCAAAACCTCATCCCCACTGTGAAACATGGCGGAGGGAGCATCATGGTTTGGGGCTGCTTTGCTGCCTCAGGGCCTGGACGGATTGTTGTCATTGATGGGAAAATGAATTCCAGAGTTTATCAAGACATTTTGCAGGAAAACGTACGACCATCTGTCCGCCAACTGAAGCTCCGCAGAGGATGGGTGATGCAACAGGACAA